>NW_004443975.1:5777793-5778978 GCF_000243295.1 Trichechus manatus latirostris | reverse complement strand
ATGCTGCCTCTCATTTTTAAAACTCTTAATTTAATTAAAGTTTTCTTAAAGCCTTAATCTACAGTTTGCTTCAGCACTGCACAGTAATAAGCCAGAGAAAGTTCTCTTGCTTCAAATCTTCGCATTCATTTGGACTCAATTCCAACTACTGGGCCTTGTAAACCCTAACTGACTCTACAGCTAATAAGTGTCATTCCAAGCATTCAGCCTCAGATTTGTGGGCATTTATGATAGAGGAATAGAAGATATTCAGTCGAGCAAGGGTTGACAAAAGTTTTCTGTACAGGCCAGATAGTAAATGTTTTAGACTTTGCAGGCCATCCGGTCTCTCATTTTGACCACTGTCGCATGTAAGCAGCCATAGACAATGAGTAAACAAGTGAGCGTGGCTGAGTTCCAATAAAACTTTACTTTCAAAAACAAGTGGGAGGGGAACTAGATTTGGCCTTTGGTCAGAAGTATGCTGACCTTTGCAATAGAGGACTTGCTCTCTGACATACTATTGTTCAGCATATTCCACATCATGCAAAGGGATAATTATTCATCTTTGTAGAGCATATTGAGATTCCCAGTCAGTTGTATCCACCCGACTTAATAAATAAATAGAATTCTTTGTTTGTTTTTTTAAATGAGGGACTTGACAATCCTAATAAGGTCAGATATTTCTATGATGCTCTTGTGTTTATATGTTATGTAATTTAAGCCTGTGAGATAGGTAGGTAAAGCCAACATAATTACAAACTTTAGAGATGAAGAAACTGAAGGGAGGGGTGTGATGATTCGGTTCTGACACGTCTTTTACTGCCTACTGTGTGTCCCACACTAAATTATGCTAGACACTATACTATATTACCTCATTTAATCCCAGAGAGATTTTCACTTTTATGCCGCTTTTATAGATAAATGTGCAGAAAGGTTAAACAATGGGCTCAGGTTTTATTCTAGTGAGTGCTGGCCTGTGTCTAGCCCTTGAGGCCTGACTGAGTCTAAATACAGTGCTCTTGGCCACACTGAATGCTTAATTCTTGGGAATAATAGTCTGTTCGAGGGCATGCCAGTAACTTGTACTTTCTTCACTCCCTCACAGGCGCTCACACTAAGTTGGTGCTCAGTAAATGTTTGTTGAATGAGCCCTAATGGCACAGTGGTTAAGCGCTCAGCTGCTAACCTAAAGGTCAGTGGTTC
>NW_004443975.1:5768012-5777518 GCF_000243295.1 Trichechus manatus latirostris | reverse complement strand
ATAACTCCCATTCCCCCCTCCCACCCACCTCTGGTAACCACTGATAAACTTTGGTCTCTATACATTTGCCTGTTCTAGATAGTTCACTTAAGTGAGATCATACAATATTTGTCCTTTTGTGTCTGACTTACTTCACTGATGAGAATTTTTAATCATAACATTTCATCTAATATTTTCTTTATAAGTAATTGTCCACCCCCTTCCCAAATCAGCTTGACCACCAGATTTGAGTTGTTAGATGCAGAATTTCCCCTTTATTTGGAGTGACGTTAAAGAAGCCATGATGGAAGCAAAGCTGTAGAGTCACTTCTACTGGTGTGCTGAGGGGCGGCTGGCTACTGGTCTGTGGGAGAAGTCTGGAGATAGAATTCCTAGTTCCTCATAAAGTTCCCACCACCCACGCTGGTGGGCAGAGCAAAGTCAGTGATGGGAGCACAAAAGCACCATTTAGAACCTCAGAGTCGTCATGTCTCAGGTGAGTGGCAAATGTAGACATTCTCTGATAAACACAGGGGTCCTCAGGCCAACTCTAGTGTTTGCTTGGTTGGGCAATCCCCAAGGCCCTTCCAGTTAAAGAGGAAGAGAGGGCAGCCAGTGACACACGGTGGCTTCTCCACATGAAGCCTAAGGGGTAGTGAAATCATTTCCAGATAAAATGTGGCAACTCTGGGCCCTCAGTCAGACTGTGCTCTCCCCACTGATGCCAAGCCCTCCCTGTGTGTGGCAAACCCTGGGCACGTCTTTGCACCTGGACTTCTTTCTGGGGGCAGACCCCAATTCATCCTGAAAGAGGAGTCTGAAATAGCAGAGAGAGAGAATTTAAATAGAATGGGGATTGGGGTTTGGACAAGAGACAGAGAAAAAGCACTGTGTTAAAATTTCCTCAGGGGAAGGGATGGCATCGGTGGGTGGTAAAATGCTAACCTGAAGGTAACTGGTTCCCTTCCCTCTCCTTGAAGGAGGGCTTGCTGTGACAGGAAGGAGACAGGTGGGCAGCGGGTGGGTGGGGGAGAAGCACAGGACTGGGCTGTGGGAGAGTGGGTGTTAGCCCCACTTCAACAGCTGGTTTACTGGGGGCACATGACCTCACCATTTTTTGTGTCTCTCTTTTTTTTTTTTTGGAGGGGGGCCTGTGGTCTCATTTCAAAAAAAATTCTTTTTTATCAATTTTGAGCATTTTATAATATAAAATATTAATCCTTGTGCTAAATATTATCCAGGGTTTTTTTTCACCTTCTAATTTTGTTTATTTTTGCTATAAAGAGCATTTAATGCAGTTAGTTCTGTAAATATCCTCTTTTATGATTTTTTTCCATTGCCTTTATGCTTACAGAGTATCTTTTTTTTCTTTCTCATACAGAGATCAGATATTCATGTACTATTTTTAACGGCTTTTTTCTTTACATTTAATTTAAAAAATTTTTTTTGTTTTGAAAATTTGAAATTAAAACACATGACCTTAAATATTCAACGAATCAATACATAATATAGCCAAAAAAACCCAAAAAGAAACCCGTTGCTGTCGAGTCGATTCCGACTCACAGCAACCTTACAGGACAGAGTAAAACTGCCCCATAGGGTTTCCAAGGAGCGCCTGGTGGATTCAAACTGCCAACCTTCTGGTTAGCAGCTGAGCTCTTAACTACTACTCAGCCAGGGTTTCTGAAATACATAATATATATGTATAGATATATAATTTTTTACGACAAATTAAGATGCCACATTCACACCCAATTCTATTACCTCACCCAAAGGCAACTACTGTTAACAACGGGTACGTGAATTCGCCAGACGTTTTCTAAACTTTGTGACATAAGTGTGTGCATGTGAGTGTGTGGCATAGATTTTTATGTCAGTAAAATACACACACATACAATGCATTTGAGCTTCTCCAGTTTGGTTCTCTTCACCTAACACTCTCTCTCGGAGATCCATCCGCGCCAGCACATGTAGCTTCACTTTATTCTTTTTAATTTCATAGTGTTACATATTATACAAGTGCTGGATTTTATACTTGACATTTAAATTTGCCTAAATTTATGTTTTCATTGGCTGATTTTCAGAAGTAGATCGCCAGGCCTTTCTTCCTTGTCCATCTTACTCTAGAAACTCTGCTGAAACCTTTTCCACATCTAGCAACATGCAAGCCCTTCGCTGACACACCGGTGGTAGTTGATGTTATTAAGGATCTACTTTTGTTTGTTTTTTTCAAATGAGATAACCTATTGATCGCCCCAGTATCATTTATTAAATAACTTATTTTTTCCCCATAGATTCAAAATGCCATTTGTGTCATGTATCAAGTTTACGTATATGCCTGAGTTTGTTTCTCAGCCTCTATTCTGTTCCTTTTCTGTTTGTCCACCCTTGCCTTGATACCACAGGAGCCCTAGTGGTGCAGTGGTTAAGCGGTTGGCTCCTAGCCAAAAGGTCGGCAGTTCAAATCCACCAGCTGCTCCTTGGAAACCAGCTATTCCTTGGAAACCCTATGGGGCAGTTCTACTCTGTCCTACAGGGTCGCTATAAGTCGAAATCAACTTGACAGCAACAGGTGTGGTTTTGGTTGGCCCTGGTACCACATTCTCCTAAGTACCTAGAACCTGTTAGCAGTCAATTGCTTTAACCGCCGTGCCACCAGGGCTCCTGAAGTGGACTAAGTAACATTTCTAATATTTGGTAAGCCTGTTGCTGTTTCTTGTTCTTTGCCCTCAAAATTGACTTTCGCTATTCTTGACCTTTGGTTCTTCCATGCGAGTTTTTGAATTAGTGTGTCACATTTCATCTAAAACCCGTGAGATGTTAAATGGAAATTGCCCTGAATTTGTGAAGAATTGCTATCTTTATGATATGTCGTCTTCCCATCCATGAATGTGGTCTAATTCTCTATTTATTCAGGACTTATTTTTTGTCTTTTGATATAGTCTGTAACTTTCTTCAAAGGGTCTTGAACATTGTTAGAGGGGAACATTGTTCTTCACTCTTGATTTCCATGAGCAAGGATTTTCCCCAAGCACATTTTTGCCCCTTCACCCAATCCATCCGGGGAAAGATTTAATGACTCATCTGCCATTAAATTTGCAAAGACTAACTCATTGTAGGACCATCCTTTTCACCTTTGGGGAGCAAGAAGCCTGTAGGGTGCAGGAAGTTTGCTTGTTTTCCTTATAGGCTTGTGTTTTTGCTGGAGGTTCTGATAAATTGTGATAGTGGCTTCCTTATCTCATTCCTGAACTCAAAGAAAAACATGTCAACGTTTTGCCATTACGTATGATGTTTCCTGTAGGGTTTTTGTAGGTGCCCCTTATCATTTTAAAGAAGTGGCCTTCTATGTCTAGATTGCCAAGCTTTTTGTCATGAATGGATGGTGAATTGTATCAAATTATTTTCCACATGTATTGAGAGGATCATATGATTCTTTTCCCCTTATTTATTACAAGGTGAATTACACTATTTTTTCTTGTAATTTTTAATTTCAATATAATTTAAAACTTATATAAAGATTAAAGATTAGTACAGGGAGCTCCCATAACCCTTTACCGAGATGGACTAGTCGCTTACATGTTGCCTCATTTGCTTTATTGTTCTTTCTCTACATGTACACACATATGTGTGCCTATTACTTATTTTTCTGTGTTCATGAAAGAGCTTGGCCCTATAATTTTCTTTTTGATAATGACTTTGCCTAGTGTGGTAGGGTAAAAGCATCACAAAGTTTAATAAAACAAAAAGAAAGTTTTATTCGGCATATATTCAAAAAGGCAAAAGTAGGAAAACAGACAAGTGTGCCGCCAGAGCCATGTCTGCCTGAATCCAAGGAAATATTACAGAATAGACAAAAGTGGGAAAACAGACAAGCATGCTGCTAGAGCTGTGTCTGCCTGAGTCTGAGGAACGTTACAAAGTCATCAGTATATATTAACATTGCAAATGGACAAAACCATTGAAAGCTTCACCTTTTCACAAATTGGCTAGAAGGTGTGATCCTACATTTTGAATTGTCTTTCTTAACAATCATTGGTACAGTCAGGAGGGTCTTCACTGGTCTGACAAATTTTCTATTCACTAAATGCTAATAGAAAAAGATAAGAGTGGAAAGTCTTTTGTGTTCTGTTTGATTGGTTTATGTGAAGGGTTCCCTAAAAGATATTTTTCAAGATTGTCTTAGCTATTGTCTTTATATCTCAGGGCCCAGTTGATGTGTCCTTGTGAGTCCTTGTGAGCCCAGCTCCAGCTGGGTCACATTCTCTATGCTCAAGGACAGGGAATAATGATTCCAATTTTATTTCCTAAATCACTACTCTTAAAAAAAATGTGTTGGGAAGTATTCCCTCTTTTTCCCGATCTCTGGAAGAGTTATTAAGATTGGTGCTATTTCTTTTTTAAATATTGGGAAGACTTTACCTCTGAAAATGTGTGAAGGTTTTAAATCTGGGATGCAAATGAATAGATATGACTATTTATATGTTCTCTATTTTATTGTGTACTTTAAGTAAAAAAAGTTTTTTAAAAAAAATTTTTATTTAAAAAATAATTTTGTTTTTGTCGTTGAGAAGATACATAGCAAAACATATACCAACTGAAGTTTCTACACGTACCATAGAGTGATATGGATTACGTTCTTCCAGTTGTACAACCATTCTCACCCTCCTTTTCTAGGTTGTTCCTCCCTCATTAACATAAACTCACTGTCCCCTAAGGCTGCTATCTAATCTTTTGAGTTGCTGTTATCACTCTGATCCCATGTAGATAGTTCTTAAAAGAGCATAATGCTCAAGGCAGATATTTTTTTCTAGTTAAGCTAAACTATTGTTTGATTTTAAGAAGATTTCAGGGGATATTTTTGGTTTAAGTTTTAAAGATTATCTCAGGGCAATAGAGTCAATAATTTTTTTTTTTCAATTGTCATTTAATCTAATTTTCTAATTTTTTGCCCTAAGGTTGCTGACAATAGCATCCTATTTTTCTTTTTAATATATGAGAATGTATAGTCATGTCCCTTTTTATTTCTGATATTTTTATTTGTGTCTTCTCTCTCTGTCTTTTCAGTTTGGCCTTCTTGTGTTCATTAATTGTATTCGTCTTTTCAAATAACCAACTTTTGGCTTTGTGATTCTCTTGTAGTTCGCTTTCTATTTTATTAACTTCTGCTCTTAAATTTTTATTTTCTTTGGGTTTAATTTACGTTTTTTTTTTTTTTAACTTCTTGAGATAGATGCTCAGAACATTGATTTTCAGCCTTTCCTCTTTTCTAATCTATGCATTTAAGGCATACAGTTTCGTTTAAGCACAACTTTAGTAGCGTTCTGTGAGTTTTGATCTGTAGTATTCAACATAATTTCAAAATATCAAAATACTTTCTCATTTCCAGTGTGATTTCTTCTTTGACTCTTAAATTTTATAGCATTGTACTAATTTCTAAATACATGGTGATCTTCTAGTTTTTATGTAAATGATTCTAGTTTAATTTTACTGTAGCCAGAGTATATACTCTATATGATTTCTATACTTTCAAGCTTTTTGAGACTCACTTTGTGGTCAAGATTTATAAAAGATCCAGGCACACGTGAAAATAATGTGTATTCTTCAGTTTTGTGGTACAAGATTTTAAACATGTCCATTAGTTCAAGTCTGGTAATCAAGTTGTTCGACTCTCTCATATCATTACCAAAAATTTGGTCTATTTCGTTTACTACCCACTAAGAGAGGTGTGTTAATATCTCAGTTGTCTTCTTGGATCTATTGGTGTTGATATGAAATTTTCTGAGTGTCTCATTGTTATCCGTTTTTAGTAATTTGTCATTTTTCCCCTGTAGCTTTTAAGACTTTATCCATGTAGTTCTGTAGTTTCACTATGATGAATCTAGGTGTGGGTTTATTCTAGAAAATCGGAGAACATTTTTCTCTAAGATTCATGTCTTTATTCAATGATGTGAAATTCTTAATTATTAACATTATAAATATTACCTATCTGCTATTCTCAACGTTCACTTATTTTCAAAATTCTCTTAAATGAATTTGATTTTCTTAATCGAGCCCCTACATCTCTTAACTGTATATAGTTACCTGGTGCTGCTGTCACAAAAAATAACCACAAGTTAGTGGCTTTCAAAAACAGGAATTTATTGTCTCACAGTTTGAGAGACCAGGAGTCTGAATTCTGGGCATTGACGGGGCTGTGCTCTCTCTCTGTGTGGTCTCTAAGGGGATCCTTGCCTCTTTCTGGTTCTGTAGCCCTGGGCTTTTCTTGGCGTTCCTTGGCGGCTTGTAGATGTATCTTCACATGGTGTCTGTCTTCCCCTGTCTGTGTGACTCTTTCTTCATGTCTGTTTTCCCTTTTTATAAGATACCACTCAGAAGAGATTAGGTTAAGGGCTCAGCCTACTCTGGTATGACCTCATTAACATAGCAAAAGAAAAGCCCTGTTTCCAAACAGGGTCACATTCACAGGTATAGGGGTTAGGACTTCAACATATATTTTGGGGGACACAATTCAATTCATATCACATATGTATATGTTTATACACATATATACATGCAATTATGTATATATGTGTATACACACACACACACACACACACACACACACACACATATAAATATATGTTTTTTCCTGCGCTGTGTTCTGGGTGAATTCTTCAGTCTTCTCTTGCAGTTACCATATTCTTTGACTGTGTCAGTCTACAGCTGATCTCATCTAAACCCACTCCTCACTTATCGACATGGTTAGATTACAAAGACCAGGTCATCATGGAAAAATCAGCATTATGTGAGAGTTGGGGCCAAGCCCCGTCTTCAGTGCCAGCGTCCTCCTTGGTTGCTCACTGTCTGTTGAGTGCCTGTGGTGCATCTTGGGATGCACATGACATGGCAGAGCCTCATTCCCCACCATGCTTTCCCCACCACGGCAGAGCCTGTGGGGGTTGAGGGTGGTGGTGGTGGTGGTGGTCAGGGGTTGCCCACTGCCTCGGCAGCAGCAGGGGCCCACCATCAGCTGACCGTGCTCCAGTCCTCCACACGGACCCCCGAGCCTTGCCTCTCCGCCTCCCCTCTCCACTTGCCCTGGAGATGGGCCTTGGTGGCTGGCAGCTCCCAGGCTTGCAGGCAGGTGAGGCCTAGCCACTTGGGGCTGGCGGAGGCTGTAGGGGTGACTGAGAGGCCTCTTCTTATGAGCTCCTGCCCCACTGCTTCTGAGTAGGTGTATTGAGTTTTTAAAAATGACTCTATCTTTGTATTCTGAGTTTTCTAATGGACTCTTTATATACACCTGTTCTTTTATTTCTGCCCTCTCCAAATTATATTGGTTTCCTAAAGTGAAAGTTTTTTCCAGACTGTTCATAAAATTGATTTAATCAAAAATGAATCCACATTCAGATTTCTGATTTTATTGTCATTGAATTTCTTCGTGTGTTTTGGAATTTTGGTTTGCGCACTTACTGTGAATGGGAGATTTTTTTGGTTTATGTTTTTTTCACTCCACCTCATTCCCTCCCCATATTTTCCTTTCCCTATCAGCAATTTTACAATTATTTAGAGGTATTACCATCCAGGTCTCTAATCCTGAATGATGTCTACTAGTTCATGGCTTCCCTTCCACAGTAATATTGGAGTCATCATATTTACAGTCACTAAATTTGTTTGTCCTCTGTCTCTAGGCTTATGGTCACCTGCAAAGCTGAAGCCTTAGACACTCTTTTTCCAGCAGCTGATTTTTCAGATTTCTTTCATGGAGAAAACTCTTTCTAGTCCTTGTCTCTATGACTGAAAATGACTCCACTCCCCCTCTCGTATGGAACACTAGTAACCCACTAACTCTGCACGAGTAGAATTCTAGACCATCACTGCCTGCAGCAGCCCCTGCTTTCCACTGTCTGTTTCTGTTATAGAAATGATTATTTTGAGCCTAGTTATTTTGTTTTTGTTTTGTTACTTGCCTATCATTGGTATGTCTTTGCCGCAGAAGGGTGTAAGACTAAGCATGAACTCATGCACTAGCTTGACCAGGATTCTATCCCTTTCTTAAAGAGCTCCTGATCCTTCTTCCTCCAGGGAACGTGCATCCTGATGGCCAAGTAGTTCTGAGTGTAGTCTTGATATCGGGCCTGGGTGAAAATAGAGGGCCCCTTCCTCCACTCTCAGCTCCCAAAGGGATGTCTTGAGTTATATTTCAGGGACCTTTGCCTAGGAAAGAATTAGGGGAGTGTAAGGACGTATCAGATCATTGCAGCAATGGGCTCCAACATACCAACAGTTGTGAGGATAGTGCAGTACTGGGCCATGTTCTGTTCTGTTGTGCATAAGGTGGCCACAAGTCAGAGCTGCCTCGACGACAACGAACAACAAAAACAACGGTGAGAAGAAGATACCAGTTGCAAAGGCCATAAGCTTGCACGGTAAGGGTGGTGTTGAAGCAGAGGAGGGGACAGAGGGTTGGGGGTAGGTTTGTTCTCCACCCTCCTCCTTTCCACCAAACTTCCTGGAGAAAAACAAATTTTTAGCTGTCATAAACATAGATATGGAAATGTTGAAAGGACATGAAATTAGTTGTCTAAATTTTGTCACTTTTTAATATTTTTAAAACACTGTAAAAAACTTTCAAAATTTCCGTTTTGATAGAAAGTAAAAATGAAGCAAAACTACAAACATTTTTATGTAATTGACTATAATATGATATGGAGTAGAACTGGAATTAAAATTTTTTGTTGTACTTATTTTATGTTATTTGTTCTTAATTGATTTCCCATAAGTATATTTGAAGATAATTAGCATATTTAAATGATCTAATCTTGTATATTAATTAGTTCCCGAGGTTTCTCAACAAAAGATTGCTAATGAGTTGGAAAGGCTCCTGGGTGGCACAAACGGTTTGCACCTAAATGTTGGCCGTTTGCATCCACCCAGCATTGCCGTGGAAGAAAAGGCCTGAAGATCTACTTCTGTAAATATTGTTGTTGTTACACGCCGTGGAGTTGGTTCCTACCCGTAGCAACCATATGTACAACAGAACAAAACCCTGCCCGGTCCTGCACCATCCTCACAATCATTGCTGTTTCAGCCCATTGTTGCAGCCGCTGTGTCAGTCCATCTCACTGAGGGTCCTCCTCTTTTTTGCTGACCCTCTACCTTACCAAGCATGATGTCCTTCTCCAGGGATTGGTCCCTCCTGATAACATGTTCAAAATACATAAGAATGAGGTCTTGCGTCCTTGCTTTTAAGGAGCACTCTGTCTGTAGTTCTTCCAAGACATATTTGTTCATTCTTCTGGTAGTCCATGGTACGTTCAAGATTCTTTGCCAACACCTTAATTCAGATGCATCAATTCTTCTTTGGTCTTCTTGTTCATTGTCCAGTTTTCACATGCATATGAGGCCATCAAAAATACCATGGCTTGGGTCAGGCGCACCTTAGTTCTCAAGTTGACATCTTTGATTTTCAACACTTGAAAGGGGTCTTTTGCAGCAGATTTGCCCAGTGTGATACATTGTTTGATTTCTTGACTGCTGCTTCC
>NW_004443975.1:5677618-5756125 GCF_000243295.1 Trichechus manatus latirostris | reverse complement strand
AGATTATCCTTATCAGATCAGCTCCTCTCTTCAATCTCTGACAGTTCCTGAAACCTCACCTCTTTCATAAGTTGCTTCTTGCAGGGTGGGGCCAAATGATTGATAGGAGCTTTGAGAAATGAGTAAGGAACTTTAAAATAAAGTACCAGTTATCTATTGGATGTATAACAAATTACCTCAGCTTAAAACAACTATTTTATTGTGCTCACAGATTTTGTGGGTCAGCAATTCTAGAGAGCACAGTAATTTTAGCGTATCTCTGCGTCCATGATGTTTATGTCCTCAACTAGGAGAACTCAAAGACTGTGGATGACTCATCAGCTGGGGGAAGAAATCGTCTAGAAGTATCTTCACTCATGTTCTTAGTTGTCAGTGAGGAACACCTACACATGGCATCTCTATGTGACGGGCTTTCTTATAGTATGGCGGCCTTATACTTCTTGTATGGCAATTTAGGGTCTGAAGGCAAGTTCCCCAACAGACCCAAACAAAAACTGTATCGCTTTTTAGTGATTAAAAAGTCACATAGTATCACTTGGGCTGTGGTCACAAACCATTCTTCAAGAGGAGGGAGCATAGACACCGTCTGTCAATGGAAGGAATATTAAAGTCATGTTGTAAGAACATGTGGGATGGCAGATATTGTTGTGGTCATCTTTGGAAAATACAGTCTGCCATAGGAGTGAGTCAATTGTAGGTCTTTGAAATTTTTGAGTGAATCTGGTAGAAGCGCGATGAGTAGATATGACAAGAATAGCTAGAAGGCCATTACCACAGTAATTCAAGTGGAAATAATGAAGGCCTGATAAAAAGCAGTGACAGAGAGAATGGAGAGAATGAGGTGAAGTAAGTAAGAGTTGGCAGCGGGATAAGAATTAATCTCATGCAGGCTATGAGGAAGAAGATGAGAAGGAGAAAGAGTCAAAGAGGCTCTGAGGTTTCGAACCTGGGTGTCTAGAAGGGTGGAGCTGCCATTATCTGAAACAGGGAGGTCACAAGAGCAAGCAGAAACCCCCTCTTCCCTCTTGACTCACCACACACTTGGCCCTTTGCCAACAACTCATATGTCTACAGTCTTGACCTATTTGACATGCATGTCCTTTGCCTTTCATGGATCTGCATAATAGCTCAGATCCTGAGGCCCCAGTAAGGGAAGGGATGGTTACTCTTTTTTTTTCAAATGTGCTTTAAGTGAAAATCTGTCGTTCAAGTTAGTTTCTCATACAAAAATTTATATATATATTGTTATGTGACCCTAGTTTCTCCCCGTATAATTTGAGAGCACACTCCTCCTTTCCACCTTGGATTTCCCGTGTCCTTTTCAACCAGCTCCCGTCCCTTTTTGCCTTCTCCTCTTGCCCCTGGACAGGAGCTGCCCATTTAGTTTCACGTATCTACTTGAGCTAAGAAGCACTCTCTTTATGTCTTATAGTCCAGTCTAATGTATATCTGAAGAGTTGGCTTTGGGAATGGTTTCAGTACTGGGCTAACAGAGTCCGGGGGCCATGTCTTCCAGGGTCCCTCCAGTCTCAGTCAGACCATTAAGTCTGGTCTTTTCACTAGAATTTGAGTTCTGCACCCCACTTTTCTCCTGCTCTGTCAGGGACTCTCCGTTTTATTCCCTGTGAGGACGGGGGATGATTACTCTTTAAGAGATGACATCAAAGACTGTGAATGGAAATGAGGCCATTTATGAATCTGATTTTGAGTCAAAATCTGGTGTCAGTTTTAAGCTTTACCTGTATAGTGAAGAATTTGGGAAGAAACATTTAGGCATATGGAACTGCTGCAAAATGTTTTAATACCATCATGAAAAGGTATGATCCAGACATTGCCTGGTGAAGGCTCTTGAGTTCAGTTCCTTTATTAAGGCATCATCTGTCCTTGGAGGCCAGGCCCTCAGGTCTGCTTACTTGGTCACTTTCTTCTTGGCTTTGCTGGCAGTACTCTCTTCCACCTGGATCTTTGCTTTCCAGGGCACAGAAGTGGTTTAAGTGCACGGCTTCCCTTCCCTTCACTACAGAATTTGGAGTTCACAAGAGATGTTATTATGACGTTACAAGATCATTTAAAAGCATTTCAAATGAATGCTGTCCTTTTCCTAGTGGTGCTGAGGGAAGCTATGCAATTATTCCAATGAAATCGCCATTGCTCAAACATCTCAGGAACTAGACTTTAAGAATTGCTTTTAGAGTCACTCCAAGAACCATCATCACTATATGCCTTGTTTTTGACCCCAAATTGCATTATCCACTATAGAAATCAGGTTTTATTTGCAAGTGTTAGGGATTAACTCAATTTAAGTGAAAAAGCAAAGTTACTGACTCATATAATTACACAGGTTAAGAGTGAATCTGGCATCAGGCATGACCGATTCAGGAGTTCAAATGCTGCCATCTTGTCTCCCCATCCTGCCCCCTGACCCTTTCACTTTTCTCTGTAGGTCCAACTCATTATCACTGTGGACAAGATTCCTGCATGTGTCAAGGGAGATGGCTGCTAGCAACCCCAGGTCTATGGCATCCCAGTTTATTAATCTCAGGGAAAAGATAGCCTGCTCCCCACTTACCCTGCACTCCTCCACCCCACCATTGTCCATATATCATTCTGGGATGGGAGAAGTCTCTCATCTCAGACCAAGCCATGCATCCACTGCTGTGGCTAGAAGGGAAAGATTTGTTACTAGAAAAAAGTACAGGGAAAAGCACGTGTTCTGGGCAGACAAAAACTGTTTTGGTTGTCAGCCTTGACACTGATTAAACTTTAACTGTTTCTTTTCAAAATCTACCCTGGGAGATAGTTAGAAATTCAGACTCTCGAGTCCTATTCCAGCCTGACTTAGTCTGAGTCTGCATTTAAACAAGATTCTCAGGTGGTTTTTTTTTTTTAGTTAACAACACACATTTATTCTTTTACAAGTTTGTACGTCAAAAGTCCGAGGTCCTGGGCTAAGATCAAGGTGTTGGCAGGACTGTGTTCTTTTCTGGAGCTCTAAGGGAGAACCTATTTCCTTGCTTTTTCCAGCTTCTGGAGGCCACCCTCATTCCTTGGCTTGTGGCCTCTTCTTCCACCTTCAAAGCTAGCAGTGCTGGATCTCTCTGTTAGGTGATTCTTTGTTGAACTAAAGGAGGAAAGATGGGGCATTGGCTCTGAAGGAGCTTTCCAAAGAGCTTGTGAAGGTTCTGAGCATGGCAGCATGATTGGAGCAGGTGACCAGCCTCCCCAGGTTAACACCACAAGGAAGGCAGCAGGCCTGGGCATGACATAGATATTCTAGGCGGAGACTCAGAGACCAGAAGTGGGCTAGGGTAAGTCAAGGTGATGATGCTGATTCTGCTCAACTTCTGAACAAGGGCTGTTGAACTCCCTCAGGGCAGCAGTTAGGGGTTCTGGAGCCTGGGTGGGAGGTGCCTTCAGTGGCTTCCATAGAATAAAGAAGAAAACTGCAAGGCCAGGCAAGTTCCTTTCCAGGGCTACTATAATCCCAGGCAAAAGGTAACATGAGATCTTCTCTATTTTTTTAATGAACCTTTTCTTCAGTCGATCATTCTAGTGATTCTGAAATTTAGATCCTGTCGAGTTGCAAATAGAGCCACTTCATGCTTAAGAGTTTATGCAAAACATGAACCTGCCTAGACAGCCCTGCCCTTTCCCAAGTGAATTAGCCATAGGAGCAAGAGTGGAAATTGGATAAATTCTCAGTTGACTTGGTCAGTTCCCTTCTCTCTTTCTTTTTTATTTTTTAAAATAGAGTATTCCTGTAAGAAGGGCTGCAGAAATTAAAGCCAATGGACGCTTAATTAGATAGAAAGGTTTAGAGGACTAGAAGTCTGTACCAAGGACTGAAATTGCTTCCTGCTGCTTGGCTCAAGGCCGTGGGGCCTTTGAAAACATGGCACTGGAATCTGACGTGGACTCGCATCCAAAGTGATGGCGATCAGGCTGTCCTATCCTTGCACAGAGGGGCCTCACACATGGAGTTCTTCACATACGTGTATCTTCCCAGAACTACCCCACCGTGCTGTGAGCTCTGGAGACATTTTTGTTTCCAACAAACTACTAAGTTCTAGGATGTGAGGGTTAAGGACACAGGTTCTAGAATCAGACCGACTGGATTTGAATGACTTCTTTGCCACTTACTAGATTCTGATGTTGGGCTAATTACATAACTTCGGTGTCCTCAACTATAAAATAGGGTTAGTAATAGGATTGTTGTGAGGACCATAGAGAAAATGTATATGAAGTGAGGGAGTAGGGGCTGTCTTTTTCCTAGTCATATTCCCCACACTTGGCACGGAGTAGGTATTTGACTTTAACAGTTAAGATACTTAGCTACGTGCTGAAATCATGGTTAACACTTAATAAACAGTTGTTGTTGTTAGCTGCTGTTGAGTTGACTCTGACTCATCGTGACCTTATGCACAACTGAATGGAACATTGCCCAGTCCTGCATCATCCTCACAATCACTAGCATGTCTGAATCCATCATGGCAGCCATTGTGCCCATCCGTCTCACCAAGGGTCTCCCACACCCTCGTTGGCCTTCTACTTCACCAAATATGATGTCCTGGCGATGACTCCCTTCTGAAGACATGTCCAAAGCAAGCGAGTCAGACAATATTCTGCTGTGATCCATAAGGATTTCTTTCATAGGCTAATTTTTAGAAGTAGATCATCTGGCCTTTCTTCCTAGTCTGTCTTAGTCTGAAAGCTCCACTGAAACCTACCCACCATGGGTGACCCTGCTGGTGTCTGAAATACCGATAGCATGGTTTCCTGTACCATAGTACCACACAAGCCACCACCGCATGACAAACTGACAGATGGGTGGTGGTAATGCATATTAGCTATTCTTATTCCCAAGGAGCCCTGGTGGTGCAGTGGTTAAAAGTGCTCAGCTGCTAACCAAAAGGTTGGCGGTTTGGAGTGCTCAGCTGCTAACCAAAAGGTTGGCAGTTTGGACCTCCCAGCCACTCCATGGGAGAAAGATGTGGCAGTCTGCTCCTGTAAAGATTTACAGCCTTGGGAACACTATGGGGCAGCTCTACCCTGTCCTATAGGGTCCTGTGAGTTGTAATCCACTCCACAGCAATAGGTTTGGTTTGGTTTCTTTATTCTTATTCCCTAATTTCTGTTTAATTTTGCATAATATTTCCTTCAGGATGCTGCATGGTTAGCACACACATCCGATTCACATATGATGAATATGAATGAAAATTAATTTAATCTTGACGATCTCATGACATCCCTTTCTTGAGATAATTGGAGACATCCTGGGGTTTGGGAGAAATGTGGAGTCCTGAAAGAATTTAGAATTCGCAATATGCACTCATTGGTCTTGATCACATTAATAAGAAGTGACCGTCATTCCCCATTTGATTCTTCAAGAAAGCTCTCTTTATCCCCTTAGTCAATTTTAGAACTAGGCTCACACTCACATGCAACAAGTATTTGGGCTCCTGGCCTGGGTTATATTTTTTAATTTATTCATTGTATACAGTTGTTGAGGACCTAATCTGTGAAAGGCAGAAAAGGCAAGATAAAAATGCTGGTTTACAGAGCTACTTTCTCCTCCACTCCACTCCATCCACTCAGTCCCTTGGCCGCGCTTGGGAACTAGCTGTCAGGACTCAAATTTTCAATTTAGTGTGTGAATTCACTGGATATCGGCTGAGTGTTCTGTCTTTATCTTCTTTGTGGCCTCCAACCAGATTTCGTCAACTCGAATTTCTGAAGGGCTGGGAAGATCTAGGCTTGGGCTTGTTTGTTTGTTTCCTGGCAGTGTTTCCAAAGTATGCCTTGGACCCTTCGTCTTTACTAGCTTGCCCAAGCAGCCTTCTCCCCCTAGAATGTTCTGCTCCTCTCACTTCTCTGCCCTCATCTGTTTATTGATTACCTCATCCTAAGAGGTTCCGTTCAAATGCTCTTTGATAAGTCTATTAGCACAGCCTGGCTACTCTAGAAAAATCTCTTCTCTTTTCACTCCCTGGAGTGTGCCTTGCCTGAATCACTCAAGGTCCTGGGCTGGCAGGGTTCCTGTTGGGATTTTCTATGTACTTGTTCAGTTTGCTGTACAGATGGGAAACTCGAAGAAGTCAAAGAACATTCTGCATCCTTCTGTCTTGCAGAGGCTCTAGCAAAGTTTCTCATTAGCTGTGTGACTTTAGGTAAGTTACTTACCCTCTCTTCATTTGTGAAAAGATTATCTTGTTACCCAACTTCACAGGATGATTAACCCAACAGCCTGTTTCAGTGCCCTGCACATAGTTGGCATTTGATACATTTTTACTTTCCTTCCCCACTCTTTGTGCTTTTTTCCACCTTCAATAAATATTTTCTGAATGAATGGGTTAATTAACAAATACATAAATTGGATGGCTTTCTATTCCAAAGTGCTCATACCCCTGTGGATGTTTATTTCATTGATGCTGATGACATGATTATTTGTAAAAGACAACTGTTTAACTCTGCAGTATTTCTCCCTCTTGGGTATTGCCCGAGGGCTTGAGGTAGGATAAAAGAGTAATTCAACCTATATGAACACTGGCTGTTATTCTTTTTAGCTTTTATAATCCTGATAGAAGAAAAAGGCTATTTCATTGCTGTTTTCATTTGCATTTCTCTGATTACCAAGATTTGAAGCACTGGTGTAAAAACAACAGAAATATGCTTTTTAACCCACTTGAATGTTGCGAAGTACTTCCATGAGGCACCCGGCACAGGATTTAGAGTGGTCATGTATGCAGGCTGATTCAACCAAGTCTCCAAGACTTCCCAGATTGTGTGGTCACGAAGACTGTGATAGAGCAGTTGCGTGGCCAGAGAAGAATGGTGTTTCAGCAAGTGCAACTGCTTGGGAGTGCTCAGGTATGCTTACATGATCTTCTTACCTGCCCATGTTGTGTGTTGCCCCCTCTGTCAGCAGCCAAAACCCTCCACTGAGTCTCTCCTCCTTAGAAAGCACTCTCCTTAGCCCCAGCCTGTTGTCAAGCTCCTGGAATCATCTTCTTCAGCTCGCTGACAGAATACTTGAGCATGTCTCTCCTGCCCAGAGTTAAAGCTTAGTTACTCAAGATCCAGGAAATGAGTTACGTCCCTCCGTGAGTTCAAGGCCCACCTCTCAGGTCCTCACCTCCTGTCTTAGGACAGACCTCTCCCCCAGATGAATGACGGGAGAACAAATGCAGGATTCCATTTAGGGGAACCCCATCTGCTACCTACAGAGTCTGGCCTTACCTTTGGGCTTCCATTGTGGATATCGCCTGTGGGGCTTTTGTAGAACGTAGCAGGATGGGCTTTGGCAACCCCTGTCTGGTCTTTTTTGGGGAATCTTGCCTGCCTGAAACGAAAAGATTGGTTTCCTATAGCCTCCCTGTCTCTGCTCCTGATCTGTTGTGAGCTAGCACTTGGAAAAGATATTAAAAGTACATATCAACCAAGAACAAAAAATAATTTTTAGGGACAATGAAGTCTAAACCCATTTTTAGAAAAGTCAGAATGGCATATGCCCACTATGAACAACCCTTTACATTATTACGCACAACAGCTTCACCACGTGATCTCAAACCTTCCCATTCTGAAACTGGATCTTTGCTATGCCTTTGCATACCTGACAGTCTCACTAAAGGGTGTTTTTCTTGCATAAAGAAACAAAGGTGAATTCAAACGTCTATATCTCTAGATAAACTACACCACAACAAAAGATGTTGGCTTTCCCCCAGCTTCTAACCATCAAAATTACACAGATGCCAACAGATGAATGGATGGATGGGTGGGTGGATGGATGGATGGATGGATGGGTAGATAGATAGATAGATGGATGGATGGATAGATGGATGATAGATGTGGGGTTTCAGTAAGGTTCTACCAGTACATGTATAATGTGCACCACGTTCTGCATTGTCATTTCTGGTAGTGATTCAATCAGGAAGGAAGAAACCAAGGTCAGCCCCAGAACTGTACTCAGAACACCTCTCAGGATGGTCATTACCTGCTGAGAACTAAACCTGCTCACACTTGAATAGTGGGATAGAGGCATCTTCAGCCAGAGGCTCAGGCTTCGATGATTGCCATCAACCTTGTACTGTCCTTGACTCTCTCTTCAAGGTGCTTACCATACAGCAGATAGATCAACAAACATTTATCAAGTGTCTGTTGGGTATAAGGCACTGGTTTGGGAGAAATAAAAAAAAAAGGATCAACTGAAATTTATCTTTAGCTCACGTAGAGAGAGAACTGCTACAATTTAATCTATTTCATGTAGGGCAGTAAAGTGTGGCCAGCAACTTCAAACCACTTTACAGGAGCTGTCCTATGTCCACAGATAGGTTTAGGTGATTTAACATAGCGATTAACTGCCTGGGGTGAAATTCTGGCTGTGCCATTTATTGACTGAGCGCTGTGGTGTAGTGGTTAAGTGCTATGGCTGCTAATCAAAAGGTTGACAGTTCGAAGCCACCAGCTGCTCCTTGGAAACCCTATGGGGCAATTGTGTTCTGTCCTATAGGGTCGCTATGAGTCCTACCACCTCATACCACCAAGAAACAAGAGCCAGGAGAATAGTATGTCCTTTGGGCCTGTGGTCCCTGTGCTGAGAAGCTCCTCAACCAGGGAAGATTGATGACAAGGACTTTCCCCCAGAGCTGACAGAGAGAGCCTTCCCCCGGAGCTGGCACCCTGAATTCAGACTTCTAGCCTCCTAGACTGTGAGAGAATAAATTTCTCTTTGTTAAGGCCATCTGCTTGTGTTTCTGTAATAGCAGCACCGGATAACTTGTCGGCAATGGGTTTTTTATGGTCCTTGGGCAAGTTAATATCTATGAGTCTCAATTTCCTCCTCAGTAAAATGAGGATAAGGAGCCCTGGTGGTGCAGTGGTTAAGAGCTTGGCTGTTAACCCGAAGGTCAGTGGTTTCAACCCACAAGCCTCTCCACAAGAGAAAGATGTGGCAATCTGCTTCCATGAAGATAACAGCTTTGGAGGTCCTATGGGGCAGTTCTATTCTGTCCTGTAGGGTTGCTATGAGTTGGAATCAACTCAACAGCAGTGGGTTTGGTTTTTGGTTTAAAATGGGGATAATCATAGGTACCACATAGGGCTGTTGTGAGGATTAAACGATATAATTCATGTAAAGTACTTAGAATGGGGCCGTGTATGTTAGCTACTGTATTCGTTCCTTTTAAAAAAAAAACATTTTATTATATTTTCTTAAACATTGTGAATATTTACACAGCAAATTAATTTTCTGTTCAACAATTCATACACAAACTGTTCTGTGCAATCCCCGTTAAGTATCAGCACTTTTCCCTTTTCCATCCTGGGTTCCCTGTTTCCGTTCATCCAGTTTCCCTGCTCCTCCCTGCCTTCTCATCTTTGCTTTTGGGCAAATGCTGCTTTTGGTCTCATGTAGTTGGTTGTTCTAAGGAGCACATTCTTCACAGGTGTTATTGTTTATTTTATAGCCCTGTCTATTATTTGGCTGAAAGGTGTCCTCCGGGAGTGGCTTCAGTTTCTTGTAGGTGTGTTATCTTAGGGCAATAGTGTCTGGGGTTCCTCCAGTCTCTATCAGACCAGTAAGGCTGGTCTTTTTTATGAATTTGAATTGTTTTTTACGTTTTTCACCCATTTTAACTGGAACCCTCTACTGTGATCCTGGTCAGAACAGTTGGGAATGGTAGCTGGGCACCATCTAGTTCTTCTGGTCTCAGGTTAGAGGAGGCTGTGATTCATGCGGGCCATTAGTCCTTTGGGTTTCAGGATTATCATCTGTATCTGTTTCACTTGGTTTCTCGAGTCTTGCTGTAGAGGGACGGCATGGTGTGTCTCACTAAGCTGCCATCTTGGCCTCTCTCTACTGTATTAGTTTCTTAGGGCTGCCATAACAAAGTACCACACACTGGGTGGCTTATAAAACAGAAATTTATTGTCTCACAGTTCTGGAGGCTAACAGTGTGAAATCAGGGAGTGGGTGTTAATTCCTACTGAGGGCTCTTTGGGAGAATCTGCTCCAAGCCTCTTTCCTCGTTTCTGGTGATGACTGGTGATCCCTGGCATTCCACGGCTTATAGATGCATCGCTCCAATTCTGCCTCCATCTTCACACGGCCATCTTCCCTTTGCAACTCTATGTCTGTTCTCTTCCTTTATAAAGACACCACTCATGTTGGATTAGGACCCATCCTAGTATGACCTCATGTTAACTGAGAACATCTTCCAAGACCCTATTTCCAAACACGGTCACATTCACAAGTACTAGGGGTTAAGACTTCGACACATCTTTTTGGGAGACACAATTAAATCCATAACAGGTTCGATTACCATTAACTTCTCTCTGGCTATGAGTGTCCAGGTCCCTGCCATCACCAGCTCAGAGCTTAACTGGAGAGGGCAGCTCCAGGCTATCGGAAGAGTAAAAGATGCTCTGACACGGGGAACCAAGGACCATCTTTCTTTTTTTTATGAAAATGTTAAACACACAAAAAAGTAGAGAGAAAAGTACAATGGACACTCATCAACCCATTTCCTTGTTATAACTGTTGTTAATGTTTTATCATATTTATTTTATTTATTTTTAAAATGTTTGCTCAAGTATTTAAAAGGAAATTACAAATATTGTTACATTAAATGCCTAAATGCTTCACTATGCATCTCTAAAAAATAAGGACCTTTTCTTCCAGAACCACAGTATCATTATCCCACCTACCAAGAGAACAGCAATTTCTTAGTATCACCTAACAGCCAGGCCTCTTGGAGAATTTTGAATGACTCTTTTGAATTCAAGATGGATTATGTTGGGGAAGAGACCATCTCGAAGACAAGATATGAATTGCCATATGTAGGAAAGAATGTTCCAGGTATTAGGATAGAGAGGGGGTTGGTATCGGTTGGTCAGAGTTTCACCTGTGAACGTTTACCCTCCACTTACCCAGAGAGACACATAGCCTGGACTGAGATCGTCTGTGTGAATGTACTCTTTACAATTTGCTTCTTTCTAAAGGAGGAAAACATGTTTTTGAAGGCTGCTTGACAGACAAGGAGGATATTAATAAATGACATGCAAATTTCTTAATTTCACTTTGGCTGGATATGTGATTGCTACTTCTGAAATACAGGCTGGTGTTGGAACTTCTTTTAAAGAAAAAGATTCCTGGAGCTCCGAGTATATGTTGGGTTGTCCAGCTGAAGTTGGCAGAGAGCTAGGGGCAAAGTCATTCTGACCTGAGAGAGAGTAAGATAAGGACACAGCCAAATGCAAATTGGGCCAGAATAAAAAGTTGAGAATTTAATTTCGAGACTGTTTCTTGGGTGGATAGACTGCAAAGTTTTGACTGAAAAGCTGCTTTAGGTTCTTTTTATAGTTCTGTGGCTCACACGAGAAAGCAATTTCATTGATCGGGCATTTTACACTTAACTTTTGTGTTGCTGTGGGTTCCTCTATTTTCCCCTTCAGGCTGATGCAGCCAAATGCATGTGTTGATGGGTGGGATCCAAGCCCCACTGTCCCAGTTTGAGTAGTCTGGGCTGCCCATTTCAAACGTCCCTTCCCCTTTCTCCGTAAAAGATGTGAGAGCCCCTCTTCATCACACTGAGATATCCAGGAGTCCCGTTTGGTCTTGGTGCTGTCCTCTAGTGTTTCTGGGTGGGAATTCCACAGTCTGGGGCAGTAGTTAGGAACATGGGCCCTGGAACAAGACTACCTAGACTTAAAACCTGGTTTCACCATTTTTCTCAGGGGCAAGGAGGGCTCAGCCTTTCAAATATGTTACTTCCTTGTATTTAGACGCTTCAGAAGATATTTTCAGTTTTCCTGGAAAAGATTGTCCTTCCCAAGAAGGAGTGAATCACTCTTTCTTATGTAGTGAAGATAAACAGCAAATATAAATTGAGGGTTAATGTAAATACAAGATGACGATTTATATCCTGCTTAATTGTTGTTAGTTGCTGTCGCGTCGGCTCCAATCCAATTCATGGTGACCTCATGTACAACGGAACAAAATACTGCCTGGTGGTGCTCCATCTTCATGATCATTGGCATGCTTGAGTTCATTATTGTGGCCACTCTATATTTTGAGTGACTTCCAACCTAGGGAGCTCATTTTCCAGCACTATATTGGACAATTCTCTGTTGTGATCCATAGGGTTATTTTTTAACTCTTTTTTAAAATTATGGTGAAAAAATACATAATAATACATACGCCATCTCAACAATTTCTACATGTGCAATGCATGCCGTGACATTGATTACATTCTTCAAGTTGTGCAACCATTCTCGCTATCCTTTTCCAAATCATTCCATCACCATTAACATAAACTCAGTGACCCCTAAGCAAAAACTCCCTCTTTCCTCCTTCCTGCCACCCCTGTTGTTGTTGTTGTTAGGTGCCATCGAGTTAGTTCCAACTCACAGAGACTATGAGTACAACAGAACAAAACACTCCCTGGTCCTGGGCCTTCCTCACAGTCGTTGTTATGCTTGAGCCTATTGTTGCAGCCACTGTGTCCATCCATCTTGTTGAGGGTCTTCCTCTTTTTTGATGACCCTCTACAAAGCATGATGTGCTTCACCAGGGACTGGTCGCTCCTGATAACAAGTCCAAATTATATGAGACAGAGTCTCACCATCCTGACTTCTAATGAGCATTCTGGCTGTACTTCCTCCAAGACAGATTTGTTCGTTCTTTTGGTAATCCATGGTATATTCAATATTCTTCGTCAACACCACCTTCAAAGGTGTCAATTTTTCTTCCATCTTCCTTTCATGGCCCAGCTTTCCCATGCATATGAGACAACTGAAAACACTATGGCTTGGGTCAGGAGCACCTTGGTCTTCAAGGTGACGTCTTTGCTTTTTAATACTTTAAAGGGGTCTTTTGCAGCAGATTTGCCCAATGCAATGCGTCTTTTGATTTCTTGACTGCTGCGTCCGTGGGTGTTCATTGTGGATCCAAGTAAAATGAAATCCTTGACAACTTCAATATTTTCTCCATTTATTATGATGTTGCTTATTGGTCCAGTTGTGAGAATTTTTGTTTTCTTTATGTTGAGGTGTAATTCATATAGTCTTTGATCTTCATCAGTAAGTGCTTCAAGTCCTCTTTGCTCTCAGCAAGCGAAGTTGTGTCATCTGCATATTGCAGGTTGTTAATGAGTCTTCTTCCAATACCGATGCCATGTTCTTCTTCATATAGTCCAGCTTCTTGGATTATTTGCTCGGCATACAGATTGAATTAGTATGGTGAAAGGATACAACCCTAATGCGCACCTTTCCTGACTTTAAACCATGCAGTATCCCCTTGTTCTGTTCGAACAACTGCCTCTTGATCTATGTACAGGTTTCTCATGAGCACAATTAAGTGTTCTGGAATTCCCATTCTTACAATATTATCCATAATTTGTTATGATCTACTCCTTGTAATCACTAATAATCTTTCTATACATTTGTTTATTTCGTATAAGTATTTTGTCCTTTTGCGACTGCTTTAATTCGCTCAGCACAATGCTTTCAAGGCTCGTCCGTGTTGTGGCATGCATCAAGACATCATTTCTCTTTACGGCTGAGTAGTATTCCACCGTGTGTATAGACCACATTTTGTTTACCCATTCATCAGTGGATGGACATTTCAGTTGTTTCCACCTTTTGGCTAGTTTTAGAAGTGCTGCAATGAACATGGAACCCTGGTGATGCAGTGGTTAAGAGCTTGGTTGCTAACCAAAAGGCTGACAGTTTGAATCCATCAGCCACTCCTTGGAAACCCTTTGGGGCAGTTCTGCTCTGTCCTGTAGGGTCGCTAAGAGTCGGAATCAACTCAGTGGCAACAGGTTTGGTTTTTCACAATGAACATTGGTATGCAGGTTTCTGTTTGTGTTCCAGCCTTCACTTCTTCTGGGTTTGTACCTAGGACTGAGATTGCTGAGTCATATGGTAGTTCTATGTTCAACTTTTTGAGGAAGAGCCACAGTGTTTTCCACAATGACTATACCATTTCATAGGGTTTTGATTGGCTAATTTTCAGAAGTAGATGGTCAGGTCTTTCTTCCTAGTCTTTGTTACTCTGGAACGTCTGCTGAAACTTGTCCACCATGGCTGACCCTGCTGGTATTTGAAATACCAGTGGCATAGCTTCCAGCATCACACCAATGCATAAGCCAGCACAGTATGACAAGCTGACAGATGGTTAGTAGTGTATCCTGCTAGGTGTCCTCAACTGCCTGACTTATTTTATTTGGTAGAAGGAACTCAACTTTAATCTCTCTTTCTTTTAGTATACATGCTTTCTCTTGCTTGTAGTATCCCAGTTTCAAGATATAAAAATGGTTGGTTATATAGAGAAGTATTTTCATAAGATCTGAATGTCATAACCAAGCATAAGCCAAGTACAATTTGATTACGTAAAGCTATTATTTAAAAAGTAACCCGCTACTTATAAATCCCACTACTGGAATTAAATGTAATACTGTATATTCTTCCATAAATTAAAATAAACTACCAGATATTAGCAAGTCATGAGCTTTGAATAATTTGTAAAATAGTGTTTATTGGTGCCACTAATGACTTTGAAAGATAAGAATATTAAACTTTAAATCCTAGCCTATTGACACTGTTCAGAAGTCTACTGAGCCAACTGGGCAGAAATCTGCTCACACACGAGGATGAAAAGCAATGCCAGTTCACAATTCTAGATTGTTCTTCAAGCAGATCAAGTGAGTAAAAAAATTTTTTAAAGATTCAGAACTGAGAGAAAGTGCTGAGAAGTGTAGTCTATTCTTTAAGTCATTGGAAAAATGGAATTTAAGTAGCTTTATATGGAATTTAAGTAGCTTTATATCACATTCAGATAGGAAAGAAGAAAAGTAAATACGAGAGAAGAAAAATCTCTTCTCCTGTGATTGTTAGTTGCCATCTTGTTGGCTCGGACTCACGGCGACCTTACATGTAACAGAATGAAACGTTGCCCAGTCCTGCACCTTCTTCATGGACTTACTTACTTTGGATATGTCATCAGGAAAGTCCAATAGCTGGAAAAGGACATCATGTTTGGTAGAGAGTCAGTGAAAATAAGGAAAATCCTCAGTGAGATGGATTGACACAATAGCCAGTACAATGGACTTAAACATATTAATGATCATGAAGATAGTGCAGGACTGGGCAATGTTTTGTTCTGTTTTCTGTTATCATCAAGTTACTGTATCTGCCCTGGACAGCAACCTCCAGACTTCTTGTTGTGTAAGAGAAACAAAGCCCTGTTTGTTTAAGCTGCTATAGCAGCATTTTCTGTTACTTGCAGCCAAATCCATTCTTAACATACTTATCCAAAGGAAGGTTATTCCAGAAAGCCTGAGCCAAAGTCACTTAGCAATTTATTAGCTGCTGCTTCTGGAAAACAGTAAATTTTCCACCTAAAATATCAGTTTAAAGGAAATGTTTCCCGTTTCTCCTTTCTTTTTGGACCAGGTGATTCAAAATATCAGTACTATTTCAAGTGTGAGGAGCAATAGTTCTGTAGTTTTGACAATGTGTTACTTCCATCCTTCTATTATCACTATCTTAATGAAAAAAGCAAGTTGACTGCAATATTTCTGCTTAGTTTCTTTGCTTTCTCTTTTGCTGCTAAAGCCCTTCTATATTGGCTACTGAACAAACAATCCAGCACTCCAAAATGATCCAATACTTTAGCATGACATTGACTACATGTCAGAGAGAGGAAAAGCATAAGAAACAGCATCAGCTATCCCCACGTAGGTTTTAATAGTCCCCATAGAAGCTTAATCATTCACAAAAGAAGTGCTTATCCTGAGGTGCCCAACAACATCTTAAGCTACACTCCAGCGGAATGGTAACTTGCCCAACTTATTCCCCAGTGTAAATGAGCTGAACAGTTTCTGGATGGTGCAAATGATTAACACATTTGGCTGCTAACCGAAAGGTTGGAGGCTCAGTTCCACCCAGATGTGCCTCGGAAGACAGGCCTGATGATCTACTTCTGAAAAGTCAGCCATGGAAAACCCTATGGAGCACAGTTCTACTCTGACACACATGGGGTTGCCATGAACTGGAATTGACTCAAAGATCACTGGTACTGGTACTGGTACTGGTAAGTGGGCTGAAGCTAGTCTTTTTCTACCTGAACAATTTAACTATGTGCAGGATATAAGAGAACTAGAAAGTAGATCAGAATATTTTTCTGGACACCTGATAAACTTTTTCATCTATATTAACTTATTATTATTATTAACCTCCAAATGGGAAGAGTATTACCTGGAAATAGTGTAGCTGACTACTCAAGAAGTCCTTCCTGAAGGTACCCATACACCATACTCATGGTGCTATGTGTGGCCCTTAAGTCTGATGAAGGCTAAGTTCACGTTTCAGCCTATGCTGAGTCTTGAACATCTGTCAGGGGTGTCAGCTGTCAGTCTCAAGGTGACTCATCTGGGTCATAAGGGCTTAAGAACTATGGTCACAGGACTAGTCAAACAGGTTTTGCAGGCTCTGAAAAGCCAGAAGATAGAACAAAAGCCAGGAAGCATAAATTTTTAGTCCAAGGAGCCAAAAGTATGTTCAAGACCTCACCAAAGACTGGATGAAATTATTAACGCAGCAGATCTTTCTAGAGTCTGCAAGTTGGTTCAAGAACAATCCTAGCTGAAGGATTCTAATACCTTTTAAGTATGACCATTTCAAGTTTATCTGACTAGCACTTCCAGATTTAAAGAGCCCTGCATCACTTGTGAGGGAACCATCCAGAGCTGGAAGAGGAGACTAGCAGAGAATCTGAAAGTCCACAGAGCTCCTGATTTGGGCTGTCACCTCCTTGCTTCTTTGAGAGGCTCTAGTCACAGAAATCCTGAAGACATAAAGAGCCACAGGATAAATCTGGAGTATCTTCTTGGAGTATTAATTTTGCTTGATGATATATAACCAAAAGCATGTTTATGCTTAAACAATACACTGTGCAGTACGATGCAAAATGTGCATAGATTTTAAAGATGAACACAAGCCTTCAAAGAAATCTGCATTTTTGGTGTGTTATATTTGGCACTGGAGTCCCTGGGTGGCATAAACAGTTAAGCGCTCAACCACTAGCCTAAAGGTTGGTGGTTTGAACTCACCCAGAGGTGCCACAAAAGAAAGGCCTGGCAATCTGTTTCCCACCGGTTACAGATTTGGAAACTCTATGGAGCAGTTCTACTCTTCACATGTGGGGTCACCATAAGTTGGAATTGACTCGACAACAACTAACAACTACAATATTTGGCACTAAGACCCTAAGAAGTATGGATTCACTCCTCTCTGCTAGTAAGAGTGCTCTGGTGGGAACGTTTTGAAAGCAGTAAATATACGCAAGAGCTTTATGAAGTCCAGAGCTCTATAAAAAACAAAACAAATAACAAAACAAAACAAACCAGTTGTCACTGAGTTGATTCCAACTCGTGGAAACAGTTAAGCTCTCCATTACTAACAAAAAGGCTGGTGATTTGAATCCACCCAGAGGAACCTTGGAAGAAAGTCCTGGCAATCTACTTCTGGAGCACAGTTCTATTTTGAAGCACATGGGGTCACCATGGGAGCTCTACACAGATGTGAGTTATGTTTAGATTAGCATCTCCTTGAGGACAGGGGTCTCATGTTGTTTAACTTGTTCTTCCCTGTCTTTCCCCAAAACAATAGAGAAGAGAACAAACAAGAAAGAAAAAATACCACTCCAGATCTCCTCCTCAGATGGCATTTTGGTGAACATCTTTCAGGATTCCTCTCCATAGAACCTAGATGCGTGGCCCTCTTTTACATAAAGGGGATCATATTTGAACTGCTGACCTTTTAATTAGCCACTGAAGGCTTAACCACTGTGCCACCGGGGCTCCTCTATAATGTGCAAGAAACTTAATTTTATTTTTTTAGATTTTCAGATCAGTTTGACTTAGATTCACTCAAATAAATCAACATTTCCAGATATTCACTCATAGCAAACAAGGTCACACACCGATGTGAATACAGAAAAGCTTTTAGATTTATTAAAATGTAATAAATACCACCTTTTTTTTTTAACAACAGCAAAAAAAAAAAAAAAATAAGGCTTGTAGGTGCTCAGCAAATGATTGTTGGATGTGTTTGCAAAGCTGGAAGTTAAAACGCCTTCATCTTCCAGGTCAAAAGGAAAGAGCACAGACAGAAAGAGCGCTCACATCTTTTTGGCTGTGCAGCCTGGACCTACTGGAAGCATCTTGCTTGGTTTCTCCATCACTGATGGCCTCCGTGAGCCTCCAGTGGTGGGATGACACCGCGGTGATGGAACTAGAGAGCGGAGCCCATGGCTGATACTGACGGTCCTCAATGTGACACCTGCCTGCTGGGGTGGACGTGCACCAAGAGAGGCCAGTGGGCGGAGGACCCTCGTGGTGAGGGGGAGTGAAGGGAACAGGTGGCAGAAGAGGTCCTCCAAGGAGATCCTGGGTACAGCTGCTGCCCACATGGCAAGGGAAGCTCTACAGGGAAAATCCAGCCTCACACGCCCGGCCTGAGGGTGTAGTTGCTTTGTTCTGAGAGTAACTTTACAAGGTGGTGCTATAAACAATGGCATGGCTTCGGATGAGGACCGCCATCCCAACCTCTGTCCTCTATGTACACTGCTACGGGGGAAGGCTGAGGCTGCAGGCTCTGGCTTGACTTCCAGCGACTTCTAGGGTTCTCCTCTCCTCCCCTGTCCCCTCCCCTCCCTCTCTCTCTTGATCTGTCTCTGTCTCTGTCTCTCTCTCTCACGCACACACACACACAGACACACACACACACAATGCTTATACTACCCAGAGGTCCGTGAGTATGAATTTTAGACACCATTCTTCTGAATGCAGTTGGTGAAAATGGTGATCTCCTTAAGGAGAGCACGTAAGGGCGGGTCACGTGGCAAGGGGGGGAAGCTCTGGCTGCAAATGCCTGGAAATTACGAAACATGAGTCGTGATTAAGATACTGGCTTTTCAGCCTGGATAGCGTCATTGCGCCTACATCTGTAAACTGTGAGACTCTGAACACCTACTTAACTCATCTGTAAAATGGGGCAATTACCTTACAGCCTTGGGAGGATTAGATGCACTAACATATCCCAAGCACCTAGCAGAGCACCTGGCTCTTAGTAAGTGCTCAAACCAAAAAAAAAAAAAAAACAAAAAAAAAAACCAAACCCGTTGCCGTGGAGTTGACTCAGAGCGACCCTATACGACAGAGTAGAACTGCCCCATAGGGTTTCCAAGGAGCGGCTGGTGGATTTGAACCTTCTTTGGCTGGTAGCTGAGCTCTAAACCACTGTGCCACCAGGGCTCCAGTTAGTGCTCAGTAGATTGTAAGAAACCCAGTTGCTGTCCAGTTAACTCCCACTCATGGTGATCGCATGTGTATCAGAGTAGAACCGTGCTCCATAGGGTTTTCAAGAACTGATTTTTCAGAAATAGTTTGCCAGGACTTTCTTCCGAGGCGTCTATGGGTGGACTTGAACATCCAGCCTTTCAGTTGACAATAAGCACATTAACCATTTGCACTACCCAGGGATCTGCTTAAGGGCTGAACTTGCCAAGTTCTAGACTTCTTGGAGCTGGGATTTCAATTGCTGTAAAGTGTTCAAATATACTTTCTGCTCCAGTGGAAGAAGGTCTTATTGTTAGTTGGTCCATTTGAGTATAACACACACACACACACACACACACACTCAAAGGCCTCCAGCTCTACATAATGCTCATGGCAACAATTAACAATCCTTGAAGCCTTGGCCCATGGTCCATCTGCTTCATGAAGCCTTCTACGATCTGGGCATCCTGCACTTACAGTCAGGGCTACACTACTTAGCACTTCATTTTCCTCTTTTTTGTCTCTGTGTTGGTCTTGGGTCTTCACTAACCTTTAAACTCTCAAGCAACGAGGATTTATGCTGGGCCTTGTTTGAGTCCAGCACTGTGCCTCCCTCTACTTGGGAATAAAGCTATGTTAGGGGCAGTGTGGCTTACTCGCTAAGAACACAGGAGTTAAATTCAATCAGATAATGGGTTTGAATTCTAGCTCTGCCACTAACCACCTAGGCAACAGTAGGCAAGTTTTTTTTTTTTTCCCTTAAATCCTTCTTGGATCTCAGTTTCCTGAATAGTAAAATAGGGGCAATAATGGCATCCAAGGGTTCTTTTAAGAATTAAATTAGTAGCATTGTAGAGCACACGGTAGACACCTAATGAGTATTTTTGTTATTGTTAGCTGCCACGGAGTCAGCCCGACTCGTGGTGACCCCACGCACATTGGAACGAATGGCTGCCCAGTCCTGCGCCATCCCCATAACGGGTTGTGGACCAAACAGTTGTGATCCATAGGGCTTTCACTGGCTGATTCTCGGAAGTAAATTCCATCTTCATCTGGAAGCGCTGCTGAAACCCATTCAGCATCATGGCAACACAGGCAAGCCTCCAATGACAGATGGGCAGTGGCTGCGCGTGAGGTGCGTTGACCGGGAATTGAACCTGGTCTCCTGCATGGAAAGCAAGTATATTATCACTGAACCACCACTGCCTCATTAATAAATATTAGCTATTATTACTTTTATTAATGATTGTATTATTAACACAAGTATTAATTTACTGATAGAAACAAACGAACAAATTTGACAGGACTGGCAGTTTTTGACCCGAAAAAAGAAATCTGTAGTTTTTACCCTTTGTACAGGGCACACCTCGAGCTCATTCTTATCTTTAACGCAAGTACAGAGAAAAGAGAGGGAAATGCCCTCAACCCTGGCCAAGAAGGAGGGGCAAGTCCCCTATTACTCATAGGGACTTACCGCTTTGCTCAAAACTCCTGTTGTAGCCTGTGACAAGTTCTGCTTTCCAAGGCCATTAGCAGAACACGGTTTAAGATGCTTTTTGGAGGAAGACATTTGATCCATACAAGGTAAACAGAATTACTATTATGCAAAGGCAGGAACCCACAGCAGTGTTCATCGTCCTTTTGGGCGGTGTACTTATGGTTCTCTCTCTTTCTTTTTGAAGTACGTCTCTTAATTTTTATTTATTTAACATCTTCTTTTCCTTTCTCTGTTTCTGGAAAAAAAAACTGCAACCTCCACCATATTAGATCATGTAACTCTGCTTAAAACTCTCCTAAGGTTTCCTATCCCATTCAGAATGGGATCCCAGGTCCTTACAATGGCCTTCAAAGTCCTGCATGACTGGCCTTCCCATTGCTCACTGACCCCTTTCCTCTCATTCTTCTTGGTTGTTGGGTTCCAGCCACACTGACTTGATTATAGTTCATTGACTGTGCCCAGCATATTCAGGGCCTTTGCACATGCTGCTCCCCTGCTGGAGAGGTCTTTCCTCAGGTGTCCTCATAGCTCGCTCCCTTCCTACTCACTTTTCTTAGCCCTCTGCACCCAGGTCAGTTTATCAGAGAGGACTTTCTGCCAAAGACATCGAAAATAGCACCAGCCGCCCTGTCTCTCTGTCTCCTCGTTCTGTTCTTTCTGCACAGCCTTAGTCCCTCCTGAAATGTGTGTGTTTGTGTGTGCTTTATTGTTTGACTTTTCCCACTAGAATATAAGCTCCCTGAGGGCAGAGATTTTATTTTGTTCACTGCTGTATACTCAGCAGCTAGCACCATCCTCATACATAGTGAGCACTCAGTAAATACAGAATGAATGAAAGTTGAGTAAATAATGAGTGAATGTGATGCTAAACAGATTTCAGCGAAGATTCCAGACTAAGACGGACTAGGAAGAAAGGCCTAGTGATCTAGTCCTGAAACTCAGCTAGTGAAAACCCTATGGATCACAATGGTCAAAACAAGCCACCACCAATCATAGGGACGGCACAGGACCGGGCAACATTTGTTCCGTTGTGCTGAGGGTCGCAATGAGTTGGGGGCCGACTTGACAGCACTAACAACAACAATAGCAACAACAACAACAACGAGTGAATGAATGAGTAATGAGTAGATTATGACTACAGGATTCGTGGGGCCGTGCCCGTGAGCAGGGAGAAGAGACAACTTTCCAAAAACCCACTTTGCTCTGAGAGGCTGCAGATGCCCAGTGGTCAGTGCTGACTGATACCACGTGGAAGACTGGGATGGTTGGATACCACCCTCCCCTGAGGCCTTGGCCCCCATAACTGTTCTGGGTAATGCGCTTGAAACAGCCTAGCAAGCAGATGAGGCGGTGACTTTCCAAGAGAAGGCCTTATATATTGTACATGCTTAATACACTTTTGAATGAAAAGTATTAGCGGAAAAAATGGGAAGAAATGGCTACGTAGAAGTAGTCCTTATGAGACGTGTTAGTTTTCTTTGCAAGAGGGCTGGGAGAGGGGATGTGTTGGAGTCAAGGGAGATACTTTTTATAGCATCTTACATATTTCCCTTCTCTGCAGTATTTTACGTGGCATTAGGAAATCAGAGGGGGCTTTATTATCTACTAATCATGGTGTATCATGGAAGATCAGGAAAATGTTCAACGCCATCCTCACTGCTTAATGATGAATTTCCACCAAGATAGAAAGGTGAAATTTTACTATTTACAAAGATGGGTCTTTTATAGTTTTTTTTTTTTTTTTTAAGTAAGCTGTCTTTGTACAGAAAGTCAGATAATACAGACAATAACAAAGAAGAAAGAAAAATATCACTCGAGATCTCCTCTGAAGAAAACCACAGATAGAATTTTAGAGAACATCTTTCAGGATCCATCTTGGTGCATAGATACGGTATAAACATGTGGATTCCCTTTTACATTAAGGAGGATCATATTATACATTTTATATAAGCTGCTTTCTTCATCTGATACTGTATTTTGGGTGCATCTTTCCATGTCAAAATATGTAAATTTAACACCATTTTAATAATCTTTAATGGAATAATGATATTGCATTGTGTTTATAATGTAGCCAGTTCTCTATTGATATTTAGATTGTTTTCAAACAATCTTTGTGCTGTAGCTAAGATCCTAAATACAGGCTACTCCATGGGCATGTTCTAGGCACCTATTCTCCCAGCTAACCTCTCAGTCACCTATGGCACTGATGTTGTGGTGGGCATTTCCACTTAGGAAATCCCTAACCATCATTGACCAGTGGTCCCCCTCCCCATGACCAGCCCAGAAAACACCACCTTAAAAGCTGATTCAGTGGAAGAATCCTGATCAAAATGGGGAAAATGCAGAACACAATTTCAATTTCTCATGGAATCCAGACTTTCTGGATCCATTGAGGCTGTATAAACCCTCAAGGCTATTGTCCTGAGAAAATGTTTAAACCTTGAGCCTTAAACCAAAAATATCCCCTGAAATCTTCTTTAAACCAAATAATAGCTTATCTTAACTAGTGAAGTATGTCTTCCTTGAGCATTGTGCTCTTTTAAGGAATTAACTATATGGGATCAAATTGACAACAGTAACTAAAAAAAGTTAGAGAGGAAGCTTGAGGGGCAGTGAGTTTATGTTAAGGGAGGAGGAACAATTTGGGAAAGGAGGGTGAGAATGGTCACACAACTTGTAGAATGTAATCAACGTCAATGAATTGGACGTGTAGAAATTGTTGAATTGGTGTATGTTCTGCTGTATACATTTTCAACAACAAAAATAAAATAAATTATTGAAAAAAAAGCCCAACTCTTGTGTGTGTGTTGTTCACAGTTTCCTTGTTCTCAATTTTCTGTGCTGAGTCGTTTTTCTTTAGGTATTTTTTTTTCATCTTTTTCTTTGTTGTAGATTTTGTGTTTGCTGGGTCTTTATGTTTTTCTACTTTTTTATTTTGATTTGTAGGATTGTTAGATTCCTTTGTGGTTGCCTTAATATTTATCCCTATTTTTCTAAGTTGATACCAGTCTTTTATTACTTTATATAGCCTTAACTTCCCCCCATATAGAAAATCAATGTCTCTATTTTTTAAGTGTCTCTTTTTTTGTTTTAATATTATCCTTTTTTTTACATATTGATATCTGTTTCCCTATTTTCAATGTTTTAGCTTTGATGTAATTTTGATTTCCGTATCTGAGTCAATATCTGGCTGCTCTGTCCTGTGTTCTAGTCTTGCATTGTTAGCTGGTGTTATTGATTATCTAACTGTAGGACTCCCTTTAGTATTTCTTGTAATTTTGGTTTGGTTTTTGCAAATTCCCTGAACTTCTGTTTATCTGGAAATGCCCTAATTTCGCCATCATATTTGAGAGACAGTTTTGCTGGATATATAACTCTTGGCTAACAGTTATTTCCCTTCAAGGCTTTAAAGATGTCATCCCATTGCCTTCTAGCCTGCATGGTTTCTGCTGAGTAGACCTAGCTTATTCTAATTGACTCTCCTTTGTAGATGACTTTTCTTTTATCCCTAGCTGCTCTTAAAATTCTCTTTATCTTTGGTTTCAGTAAGTTTGATTATAATATGTCTTGGTGACTTTCTTTTGGGATCTACCTTATGTGGGGTTCGATGAGCATCTTGGATAGATATCTTCTCATCTTTCATGATATCAGGGAAGTTTTCTGTCAACAAATCTTCAACAATTTTCTCTGTATTTTCTGTTATCCCCCCCTGTTCTGGTACTCCAATCATTCGTAGTTATTTCTCTTGATAGAGTCGCACATGACTCTTAGAGTTTCTTCATTCTTTTTAATTCTTTTATTTGATTTTTCCTCAAATAAGTTGGCATCAAGAGCTTTATCTTCAATGTCACTAATTCTAACTTCTACTGCCTCAATTCTGCTCCTATGACTTTCTATTGAGTAGTCTAATTCTGAAATTTTATTGTTAATTATCTGGATTTCTGACTGCTGTCTCTCTATGGCTTCTTGCAGCCTATTAAATTTGGCATTATGTTCTTGAATAACTCTTTTAAGTTCCGCTACTACTGTGTCTGTATGTTCCCTGGATGTTTCTGCATTCTGTCGAATTTCCTTTCTTATTTCTAGAAGAGTTCTGTATATTAATCTTTTGTATTCTGCCTCTGGTAATTCCAAGGAAGTTCTCTTCCTCCAGAGAATTTATTGATTCTTTATTTTGGGAGCTTGCTGAAGCCCTCATAGACTGCCTCTTTATGTGACTTGATATTGACTGTTGTCTCCGAGCCATCAATAATTTATTATATTTTATTTTGTATTTGCTTAGTGAGACCTAGCTTCTTATTTTGTTTTGTTTTGATATGCCCAAATAGCCTGCTTGTGTGCACTAGTTTGATTTTTGACACCTTTGGATCTCTAATGTCCTGTCACCAGGCAGTTAGTTCTGTAACTAAGTATGTGCACACAGGAGTCCGTAAAATTTTCCTATATGGGTTCAGCTCAGGTGTTCAGGCAGTTGGTCACCAAGTGTGTGATGCAGGCTCTCACCCCCAGTCCTAGAGAGGCATGGGTGATTGGTGCAGGCACTGGACTCTGGCTGTGGTAGGGGATCACGCGCTGAGCCAGGCAGGGGGCTGATGGCTGCCCCTGAGAGTCTGAAAGGAAAGCATGTCCCTATTCTCTAGGGTGAGTAGGTGGGTGAGTTTTGCAGCCGGACTAAGAGCACCCCACTCTGTTGGCTGTAAAGACTCGAGGGCACCACTTTTTCTTGAACTCCTGTAGCAGGTGACTAGGCACTTTAGGTGCTACCACCAGTCCTCAGCCCCTGCTGCAGATCGCTAAAAGTGCCTACTTAAGGGGCAGGGAAAAAGTCCAACTCTTAACATCAACCAAGTAGGCCTTATTCCTTCCATCTAGCATGTGTGAAGGGGGACTTACTTATTATTTTTGTTTTCCTGGAAAAGTTTAGAAATGATTTTATATTGTACTTGGCATCAATTGTTTGTGCCTATCTAGAATCCATCTTCTTATTTTCTGATATCAGCACTTCATGGGGGAATGATCCCTCTCCTGTTGGATATAGTCTTGATGGTCTGGCAAGACATTTACGAAAATCTTGTGTGTGGTTACCTGAAACAGCCAGCCTCAGCTTCCATTTCTCCAATAGACACCTATTCTCCCAGCTGAACCTTCAGTCACCTATGGCATTGTTGTCATTGTTGGCAATTCCACTCAGGAAATCCCCCCTTCCATCCCCCACCTCCAACCCTCTACCTCACACCTTCCTCCACCTCCAGCTCCTAGCCTCCAGGTCACAGGATTGGAAGCTCCTGGGGCTGGCATGTGAGCCCCTCACAGAATGGACCATACTTCAGCAGAGACATACCAGGAACCTCGAGAAGGTGGTGTGTTATCTCCTTTCCTTTGATTGTCTCTGGGTAATACAAACAGTTAACGTATTCAGCTGCTAACTGAAAGGCTGGAGGATAAAGCCCACCCAGAGGCACCTCAGAAGAAAGGCCTGGCAATCCACTTCTGAGAAATCAGAAATTGAAAACCGTATGGAGCACAGTTCTACTCTGACACACATGGGCTTGCCATGAGTTGGAACGACTCGATGGTAACTAGTTTACTGGTTTCCTTTGTTTCAGGGGACAGGCAAGAGCAGAGGCTTGAAATGATGAATTCCAGTGCTATGTGTGCCTTTTTTAATTCCCCCTCACTTTGTCCCATTATTGAACTTGTTAGGTGGCCTCCCTTCACTGAATCCTGCTGTGCTGGGTAGAAGCGTGCCTCCCTATTATTAACCTGCTGGACAGCTGAGCAAGCTCCGTGACCCGCCCAGGATCATGTGACAGAGCCTGAGCGTCCTAGGACTGGAGCTCCTGATGGCTGGCGCTGCCCTTTGCTCAGGGGAGCTGCCAGAGAGGCATGCGGCAGGAGGGAGGTCGGCTCCTGTTACAGGGCTAGTCTCACGCCTTGGGTTGCTCTTTTCATCCTTGCAATTTCAAAACAGCATTTAAGGAGGCGGTGAGGAACTCTGCTTGTAGAGGGTCTATAGTCACAGAAGCTGGAAATTGGTGGTGACATTTTCATTAGGTCTGACGCTGTAGTGAGTGGATTCGGAGATCCCAGGGCCGGTCACTAAATAGTTCAACTGTGGCCCTCCGCTGACAACACTATGCACGGAAGGCTATCAGCTGTTCAGCCCAAGTTATTGGGAAAGAGGGGGCGTGGGAGGAAGGAAGGAAACGAAGCCTATTGGAAGCCTACTCCGAGCCACACAGTGCAGGCAGCTGGCACATATATTGTTTCATTTAGTCCTCCTGCCAGCTCTGAGAACTCAGTCAACAACTTCAACTTCTTCCTCTTCCTCCTTCTCCTTCTCTTCTTCCTCCTCTGGGATGAAGAATTAGGATGATCAAAACTGCTAAACGGAGGAAAAAAAAAAAAAAAAAAGCCTGTTGCTGTCAAGTCGATTCTGACTCATAGTGACTCTATAGGACAGAGTACAACTGCCCGTAGAGTTTCCAAGGAGCGGCTGGTGGGTTTGAACTGCCGACCTTTTGGTTAGCAGTCAAATGCCTAACCACAGTGCCGCCAGGGCTCCTGCTAAGTGAAAAGTAGCTATTATATGAATGGGGGGGAGGGGGAGGGGGAGGGAACCCAAACTAGTTGCCATTGAGTGTTATACAGTAGAGGTGTACATCGGGTTTTCAAAGGCTATGACCGCTCAGAAGCGGGTCACCAGGCCTTCTCTTTGGAGACACTTCTGCGTGGATTTGAACCGTCAGTCCTTCAGTTAGTAGCCTAGCTTTTAACTATTTGCACCACCCGGGGACTTTGATACGATGGAAGACCCTCAGTTGTCTTGATTCCAGAGTCAGACTCTTTCCCTGTTCTATGTTGCCCCACCAGGGCAGTAGTGCTTCAGTGGGAGACTTCTTGCCTTCCGTGGGATAGTCCCGCCTTCAATTCCTGGCCAATATACCTCTTGCTCAGCCACCACCTGTCTGTCGGTGGAGGCTGGTGTGTTGCAGTGATCCTGAATAGGTATCAGAGCAGCTTCTAGATTGAGGTGGACTAGGAAGAAAGGCCTGGCAATCTACTTCTGAAAATTAGCCAGTGAAAACCCTATGGATCACAACAGTCCAGTCCCATTGTGCAAGAGGTTGCCATGAGTCAGGGGCCAGCTTGATGACAGCTAACCACAACAACAAATGCTATCCCTCAGTAGCCCCTCAGGACAGCCTGGACCTTGCAATGCATCCCTTTGGAATGCAGTGCCTTCCTGTGAAGGAGTGCTGCTGAATCTCATATTGATTCATCAGCTCCTGTCTGCTTCGTTTTCTAGCTGACATGTCATTTAAGGAGAACAATGTCAAAAGTTGGTGTTTTTCTCTGAAACTCTTGGTGAGTCTCCCTGCAGACCCCAGTTGGCTCAGGGCGCCATTTTGGCTGCAATCCCGCAGAGTTTCATTTTCACTTTCTTACTGAAAAATCGAAATCTGGGGAATTAGAGCCTTTCCATATTGATTTTTCAGGGGCAAGTGAAAATTACATTCTGTACAGGACCAAGAAAGTGCCACCTTGGGTGGTGACAGGGCTGACGTTGGAGATGACGTGCAGTAGGGTGAACGATGCGGCAAATAGATGTAGCCTTTGTGCCATTTTTCAAAGTGACAAAAGCAAAAAACTAATTTGTGATCCACATGAAACCATTTCTGGAATTAAACATTTGATTTGTTTTAAGTTGAAAGGAAAGACGAGGAGAATAAGTGAGAATAACTTTGGAAAATAACAATCTGAAGTTTCGCCTTTAAGCATGTCAGGAGTGGTGGGTAAAGTCTACACTTGGCTCCCCACCTGGTCTCTTTTGGGACTGGCTAGAGAATTAGCCTTGCATAGAGTGGAGCACTGGTGGTGCATTTGTTAAGATCTCGGCTGTTAACCAAAAGGTTGGCTGTTCAAATCTACCAGCCACTCTTTGGAAACCCTATGGAGCAGTTCTACTCTGTCCTATAGGGTTGCTATGAATTGGAACCAACTCGATGGCACCTAACAACAACGACAACAGAGAATTAGCCAGAGTTCTGGCTGATGCATTCACGTTGAGGCCCAGATTTTCAGTTCTAGGCTCAGCTCTTGCTCTGCCACTCACTACCTGGATGACCTTTTGCAATTCAATGTCCTGAACCTTGGTTTTGTCATCTCTAAATTGGGGATAATAATAGAAGCTACTGCATAAGGTTGTAGTGAACATTGATTGAATAAATATTAGTTGACTGATCAAATGAATAAACAAGATAATCCATGTAAAGTGATAGGCTAGGTGCCTAGAACATAGTAAGCTTTAGTGCTAAATAAGTATGAAATGCTGTTCTTCTTGACATAATGTTCAGGTCATGCTGAGCCAGGTGTGCGTCCCCTCTTCATGTAGGGAACCTAAAGAAGGCTGGTGAATTTGCATCTGTGTGGGCTTATTGATCTCAGGACCCCTAGTACTTTCTAGTCCTGTTCCTCTCTTGGTTTTGGGCTCCAGGAGTACAGAACCAACCATGAGTAAACACCTGCCAACAGATGGAGTGTCCCAGCACCAAAAAAACAGTTCATAATGTCGCTGTCCACCACCCATTGTACAGTGGTGGCTTGCGTCTTGCTGGAAGCTATGCCACCGGTATTTCAAATACTGACAGGGTCACCATGGTGGACAGGTTTCAGCGGAGCTTCTGGACTAAGATGGACTAGGAAGAAAAGCCTGGAGATCTACTTCTGAAAATTAGCCCGTGAAAACCCTATGAATCACAACGGAATATTGTCCATTATAGTGCTGGAAGATAAGTCCCTTAGGTTGGAAGGAACTCAAAATACACAGTGGCTGCAATGATGACCGTGAAGATGGCGCAGGACTGGGCAACATTTCCTTCCATTGTAGTTGGGGTCACAGTGAGTCGGAGTCAATTCGACGGCAACTAAGCACAAACAACACTGTTGCTCTACTGGGGTAACTACATACCCAGCCAAGCCACCCCACCCCCTACCCCCCCGTCTGGGAAAGACAACTTTATATGTGCATATGCCTGATCCCATCTAAGGAGATCTGTCTATTGTCTGTGGTGGGACAGGATATCTGTACTTTTACGAAGTCTTATAGGAGTTTGACGGTCAGCCAAGTTTGGTATCTCCAACCCTGTAATGAGCACTGGTCGAAGTGCCAGAAGACCCAGTTCTAGTATAGGTCCTGTCCCGTACTGCTTGTGGCCCTAACAATCAATTCCCTTAGACTCTATTTCCCCTGGTGGCACAGTGGTGAAAGCTTAGCTGCTGACCAAAAGGACGGCAGTTGAAATCCACCAGCCACTCCTTGGACACCCTATGGGGCAGTTCTACTGTGTCCTATCGGGTCGCTGTGAGTCTGAATTTACTCAACTGCTACAGGATTGGTTTGGTTTGGTAGTCTAAACTCTCAGGCTAAACTGCCTTCCGCTGGGGTTTGGTAAGTCAGCTGTCTGTTATGTGCAATGAGGATCTCTCGTTTTTCAGCTAGGCTAATCTCCCCCCAGTCTCCCCGACCAGGAAGTCTGAAGTGTGTGGAGCTCATGGCATTTCAGAACAGATGCACACGTTTGACATATGCTCTGCCATTTTGGATTTTATTTCCCTCTTCTTCTGTTTCATTGGGGTAAATGCCTCATAGTTGATTTGTGGGTGAAAACCTGTGACCCCCTGCAAAGTTACCTTATTGGGAAAAGCATTCAGAGAGTTACTATCTGGAAACAATTGGTTCTTTTCTTCCTGCTTCCTTCTCCCTCCCACTCTCTTTAACCAGTTGCTGTAGAATTGACTCTGACTCATGATGACCCCATGTGTGTCAGAATAGAACTGTGCTCCATAGGGTTTTCAATGGCTGATTTTTCAGAAGTAGATTGCCAGCCCTTTCTTCTGAGGCACCTCAGGATGGACTCGAACCATCAACCTTTCAGTTAGCAGCCAAGTGCTTAACCATTTGTGCCACCCAGGAACTCCCCCATTCTCTTCAACACCTGTAAAATATCCTATTTTTTTCTCTTTCCGTATGCAGACTAATTGTTAACATCAACCTTAGCCCTGAAAGTGATTCTGGCAGAAAATGAGCAGGTCTCTACAAAGAAGGAGATGGGCTTGGGACGTCAGAATCAACTGCATCAGCAGCCATGGCAGGAGGTGTTGAGCCAAACTACAGGACGCCTCTGGGTGTCCCCCAGGCCCCCCAGCTTGGAAGGCACCCACTGACTCGGAGTCCACAAACATTTCAGCCAGATGTTCAGCACTTGGAACAAGTAGTTGAACAACTGCTTTGAAGATGAAAAGCACCCTGAACACGCTAAGTAGCTTTGTTATTGCCGTGCGGTGTATGTAGCTATGCCGAGGAATCCACTCCGGGCACTGGCCCTGTCAGGGGTAGTGAGAGGCAAACTCCTCCGGAAATGCTGAGTGTCCGCGAAGAGAAACAGATAAAATGCTGGGGGTGGGAGTTGGGGGAGGGGTGGGGGCCTGTGCTTTGAAATGCTGCTGTGGAAAGTTCTCTTCAATGGATCCTCTTCCAACCTGCCCTGAATACAACAACTGGACCTGACATGTGACAGGCTTTGCCGATGGATCACGTTTCCCACATGCAGCTGTAATATCTGGCACACAGGTGTTTGGTTCTGTGTTTGCCAGCTGCCCTGCAGTGGCCCGCTTCTGTGGAGGGGTGGGGGAAGGGGGAAATCCTCACACTTGTTGCTGCCAGACCAGACAAGGGAGCTGGAAATTCCTGCTGCCCACGAAGTGCTCAGTGCTGGAACCAATGCTTGGGTCTCTCTGGAGCCTGCCTGTGGGAGTCCTGGGGTCCCTGCTCCTTAGGTGCTCACTTAGGCCTGGGGCTGCGCTGGTTGGGACGAGGAGCAGGGTGGCAGGGAAACCTGGCCAGGACACGGGGAGGTCCCGTCAGGGGCCAGTGTGTCCCGGGTATTAGGCCACTGGACTCGTGGGTCAGAAACACCCAAGTGCAGGTCCCGGCTCCACCACTGACCAACTGTGAAACCTTGGCTGAATTTCTCAACCTGTCTGGGCCTCAGTTTCCTAATTTATGTCGCTGTTGTTGTTAGCGGCCATCCAGTGGTCTCCCAACTCGTGGTGACCCCATGCACAATGGAACGAAGTGCCACCCGGTCCTGAGTCATACCCATGACTGATTACAGATCAGACCACTGTGATCCATAGGGTTTTCATTGGTGGATTTTTAAAAGTAGATTGCCGGAAATTTCTTCCTAGTCCATCTTAGTTTGGAGACAATGCTGTAACCTGTTCAGCATCATAGCAACACACAAGCCTCCGGTGACAGATGGGTGGTGACCTCACCTGAGGTGCATTGGCTGGGAATCGAACCCGGGTCTCCTGTATGGAGGGTGAGAATTCTACCACTAAACTACCACCACTGCCCCCTCGTGACCTAAGGAATGGAGTATATAACAACTGATCCACAAACAACGTTGTAAGGGTTACATGAGACCGTATGCAAAGCACTGAGGGAGGTAGCTTTACTCTTGTTACCCCTCCTGGGGAAGGTGGTATGGGGACAGGTTCTCCTAGGCTCCTGGGCCGCAGGCCTGGAGCCCTGTCATTCAAGCTTGGCACAGCAGTTCCGGGCCACTGGGTTGATGGTCAGATGCAGATACCACCAGTGATCAGACACTGATAATTGGGTCCCTTCCCTGGGGAGGAGAAGGGCTGACCTGTCAGGAAATTAAAGCCACTGAGGAAAAGTGAAGTAGAGACTTTGTGTTTGGACTTCCCACTCAGCCTTGGAGGAGCCCTTGTGGCACAGTGGTTAAGAGCTCAGGCTACTAACCAAAAGGTCGGCAGTTCAAATCCACCAGCCATTCTTTGGAAGCCCTGTGGGGCAGTTCTACTCTGTCCTATAGGGTCGCCTTGATGGCAGCAGGTTTCATGTTTTTCTTTTTTTTTTTTTTTACTCAGCTTTGGCTGCTAACCAAAAGCTTAGAAGTTCAAGTACACCCAGAGGCACCTTGGCAGAAAGGCCTGGTGATCTGCTTCCAAAAAATCAGCCATTGAATATCCGATGGGCACAGTTCTACTCTGACACACATGGGATCACCACAAGTTGGAATCTACTTGACAGCAACTGGTTGACCTCGTCTGCTGGGGCAGGCCTTCTGGCAGATCTCTCTCCTTTGCCTTTCTAGCACTTATTAGTTTGAAATTCTGCATGGCTGGGACTATGACACTGAGGTCTTTCTCCCCACTAGACTCTCTTGAGGGCATAATCCCTGTCTGCTTTGCCCACCATTATGTCTTTGGCTCATTGTCTGCAGTGAAGGCTTGAGAATTGTTTGCCTAAGCAAGAAGGAGTGAGTGGGATAAAGTGGTAAACTGGACTGACATAGTCAGCAGTCCAAGAGTGGAAGGGTGTCCCCTCAGTGCCCCTGCCACTGTTTAAGGAAGGGAACCATGCACGCTCTAAGGCTGGACTGAGGCCCAATGTTCAGTCCACCATTCACCAGCCCTCATCCCAGCCTCTCCATCCTCTGCCAGCACTTCCTTCTGGTCTCCAGTCCCACTTCCCCCCTTAGCGCTCTGCTCTGTGTCCATGCCTTGCTTCCTCTTCCTATCTCCCTTCTCTGTCCATCCCTCTATGTCCCCTGCCCCTCTCTGGGCTGAGACTGGGTGATGGGACAGCCCAGGTCCGTGTAAAGCTGCAGGAGAAAGAGAACAATGATGACCAAAGGGTGTGTGGGCCATGCCCAACTCTGTGGTTTGGACATGGGGACCAGTGTCTATCTTTGTGGGTTTGCCTCTTGAACACTGAAAACTGTTGGCTGAATGAGCACCTGTGTTCTATGTCTCTAGTTTGCATATCTTTATAAAATCACCACAGTCTCATCTCTTTCAAGGACTTGGTTTCCCCTCTGTAGCTGGGCCAGGCAGGTGGGGGTGCTCTTGCTACAGTCCATCCTACTGTGGGGTCTTGTTCATGCCTGGCCTGTACATGCTAAACTAGATGGCTCTCTAGCTCAAACCCTCTCAACCACCCCTCTGTGATTACTGCCAAAGTCCAGTTTATTTTCCTTTCTGTACCATCCAAGGTGTGGGAGAGAGTAGGAGGAAAGGAAATTGATGTTGATTTAGCACCTGTTATGCACCAGACACTGTGCTAAACACCTTCTAATCAGTATAATGTGGAAGTAGGTACAATTACTTCCCGCACTTTGTGGTTGAGAAAACTGAGAAACGGAGAGACTAAACCTTTCCTAAGGTCACACAGCTGCCAATGGCAGAACGGAGATTTGAATCCTGGTCTGTAGGATTCCGAAGTCTTTGCTCTTCCCAGGCTATTCAACTTCACTACACAACCGTATGTACTAATTTGTATAACCAAGTTGTATTTGGATGAACTAATGGCCATGGGTTATGGGACTGCATCCTTTCTCTCCCTGGTAGCAGTGTCCTCTTGGGGGATAATGCCATTCATTCAGCCAGTCAGTCATTCATTCATCCCATGAACAGGTATTGAGCACCTACTATATACAAGGTTCTCTCCTAGTAGCTAGAAACAAAGTGGTAAACTATACTGACATAGTCAGTAGTCAAAGAGCTAATAATATGGTAGATGTTGTTGTTAGCTGCTGTCAAGTCAACTCTACCTCATGGGGATCTCACATAAACAGAACGAAACATTGCCCAGTCCTGCACCATCATTATGATTGTTGCTATGTTTGAGTCCATTGTTTTGGCCACTGTGTTAATCCATCTCATTGAAGGTTCCCCTAATTTTCACTGACCCTCTGCTTTACCAACCATGATGTCCTTTTCTAGCAAATGGTCTTTCCTGATGATGTGTCTAAAGTAAGTGAGCCAAAGTCTCACTGTTTTCACTTCTAAGGAGCATTCTGGTTGTATTTCTTCTAAGACTGATTGGTAGGCAAACATTAGAAGGATAATCACGCAAAAATTAATTAATTGTTGGATTACAATTGTATTGTTAGGAAGGAAATATGTACTGTGCTGGGAAAAGCCCTTCTGGGGAAAATCAAGGTAGAAGAAGAGACAACATTCCCATCTTTGATGTCAATGAGGAAAGTGTGTCAAAGGGTAATAACTTCAGGCGAGGGCTGTGTCATGGCCGACATGCAGAAGAAGCCCCAAACTGTAGCCTTTCAGACAGCCATGGGCCTGTCCAGTAGAATCTCAGTTCTCATGGTTAGCTCTGTAAGGAGAAACAAACATATTTTAAAAATATCTAAGGAAGGAAAAACACACAGAAAAACATATATCAGCAATATCTTGGCATTGCCCAGCCCACACACAGACGCTGCTTCTGTTGGGTCTGTATTTTTCCTGGTGCCTGAGGGATTGTCTCATTGACCCTCGCAGGCCACTCCACCAGGAATGGAAAATCACTTGTTGAAAACATCAACAGAGCATGTAATAATTGGCAAGAAACAGACAGCTAATCACCATTCTCTCTCCTCTTGCCCTTCCTCTGATCCTGTTTATGAGGCATCTTCTTAACGTTTTCTATCGTAGTCTACTTTTCTCTTGAAAATAGACCCAACAGCTCCTATAACCTCTTAGCTCAACCCAGGTAGCATCTCCCTGTGGGCATAGGCAGGTCTCAGACAAGAGTACAGAGAGCCACCTCGATGATGTGACAGATGACAGAGACGGCAGAAGAGAGGGGAAAGTCCCAAGAGAACCTATGGCTTTTCCGTTCTCTTCCTCCGTCCCTTAAAATATTAGTTTCTGATGGGGCACAGCGAGCCCCCCCCACCCCCCAACCAGATCCATTATTATCATCCAATTAAAGCTGCAAACCTTTGCTGCCACATTCTGAAACTTCCTCTGGAGCTGTTTTGGGCAAACTGGATATCAGATCTCCATTGATTTCTTTTCCTTCCAAGATAAGAGCTAGCCAGGGGGACACACAAGACACTCAGCTCACCTTTTCTATGCATGAGATACTTGGAGCACTCTGTTCCTGGGTGGTGCAGAGGATTCACATGCTCAGCTGCTAATTAATTCACATGCTCAGCCTCAGAAGAAAGGCTTGGCAATCTACTTCCTAAAAATGAGCCATGGAAAACCCTATGGAGCACAGTTCTACTATGACACACGTAGGGTCGCCAGGAGTTGGAATGCACTTAACAGCAAGTGGTTAGGGCTACAAAAGGAAAACATGGATGGGCTCCAGACTTTCTGGAGCCATGGAGGCTGGCTAAGCCCCTGAAACTATTGCCCGAAGGTAATCTTTAAACCTTAAACCAAAAATATCCCCTGAGGTCTCTTAAAACTGAACAATAGTCTAGCTTAAGTAGTAAAAAATGTCTGCCTTGAGCATTATGCTCTTTTGAGAACTATCTATATGGGATCAAAGTGACAACAGCAATTCAGAAGATTAGATAGAAGCTTAGAGGGCAGTAGGAACCTTAGGGGACAGTGAGTTTCTGTTAACGGTGGAGGGACAACTCAGAAAAGGAGGGTGAGAATGGTTGCACAACTCTGAAGAACGTAATCAATGTCACTGAATTGTACACGTAGAAATGGTTGAATTGGTGTATGTTTTGCTGTGTATATTCTCAAAAGCAGTAACATTTTTTTTTTTTAAGGACGCATTGAGATATTTCACACTCAAGTCCTGAAAGGAGCAGTGGTTTCCAATCCTCTCCTCACTCAGCCAGGCATGGAACCTGACCTAGCATACACAGGCAGACACACTCTCCCCTCAGATCACTCTGGGATGGCAATGACACAGGAAAATGAGGCCATCTTTCCCACAAAGCATCTGGGGACCCCTGGTTTATCCAGCCATGACTTCCAAGCAGCCAACACTGAATTACAGTTTAGTCCCTGGAAAGGGAAGAGGAAGGCTCAGGCTGGGGGATGGGCTCTCTGTTGCTAGATCATGTGGTGAGCTTAACTGACTCAGCTTGTCCCCACACAATTCCTCTTTACAAAAACCAAACCCGTTGCTGTCAAGTCTATCCCGACTCACAGTAACCCTACAGTACAGAGTAGAACTGCCCCATAGGGTTTCCAAGGCCCTAAGGTCTGCTTCCAGAAAGATTAAACTAAACCAAACCCAGTACCATCGAGACGATTCCCGGACTTGGAATGGACTCCACAGGTTGGTTTGGTTTGGTTTAATCTTTACGGAAGCTGACTGCCACATCTTTCTCCCGTGGAGTGGCTGGTGGGTTCAGCAGCCAACTTTTTGGTGAGCAGCCGAGAGCTTAGCCACCGTGCCTTAAAGGCCTCTTTACCTAGTTGGAAAACAAAAGGTGAATCCACTGACTGGTTGTACCCACAGGATGCAAAACAACTGATTGAATTGTTTTGTTTTCCAACACCCTTTTGGCTCTTGAACACAGCCTTAGAGCACCTGTTTTTATTTCCTGGCTTGGATACTTGTTCACGCTTCATCTTTTAGCAATCTTTCTACCCTATAAGCCCCATTGCCCACGTTTACGAATTGGGCTTTACTTTGAAGACAAAGAGTTTACAATGTATTGCAATTCTGAATCGAAAAGCATAAATATCAGCTGGGCATCTGTCCCAGCAGAGGCATTGTTGCTGATGCCAGTTTTCCTTGGGACCATTTCTCCATAACTCTAGGGGCCATGTTTTCTTTATTCTGCAGATGGGTGTTGTGAGTGGGGCAGGGGAAGTCTCATGAAATCTTCAGACTGGAAGAGTCAACAGGAGGTCATCTAAGCCATGTCCTCTGCCATATTCTCGAATCATCCCAAGTCTGAGCAACCATCTCCTTATATGTATCGTCTCAGTCCTCATGATCTGGAAGCTTTTCAAGGAACATTGCTTTTGTTTGGGGCCTTAAACCTTTGTGGTCTGTATGAGAAGAAGCCAGGAAGATCCCTAGAAGTCTCTTTACTGATCTTTCCTTTTTTTAAAAAGGGAGTGTGTATGTGTGTGTGTGCATATATTTTCAACTAATTTATTAGTATGGCAATGAGGATTCCAAATAACAAATTACATAATACCCTTGAACCAACTCATACAGCCCTCACCTCTCAGGCCATTTCCAGCTCCCAATAAGAGCTATGTGGGATCAGATTCCGGTTTCATCCAGTCTCTTTGAATAGGAAGATTTAGAATTTGGAAAGTGACCCATCCCTTTCCTAAGATGCATGGAGTGGACTGTACAGACTCCATGTTAAGGAAAGATGTCAAACACAGTCAGGTACTACAAGACTTCTCAAAGTGGACTTGTGTGTCTTGTTCTCTACTCTAGCATTTGCTACATTATGGATTTCCCTTTTCTTGTTTGGAAAAGTTAGGAAGAGCTGTTGTCTCTTGAAATGCAGGGAGAATTGATTTATAATCAACTCCCAGTGACTCCATATTATTATTATCAACTCTCTGAGCATTGCCACAGGTACCAGGAGTTTCTCTCAGCTAAATGAAGCCCAAGTCTATAATTTCTACCATTTGTTCTAGTTCCAAGGGCCCCTGGTGGCACAATGGTTAAGCCTGTGGCTGCTAACCTAAAAACTGGCGGTTCAAACCCAGTCAGCAGCTCTGTGGGAGAAAGACCTGGCTATCTGGTTCTGTAAAAATTACAGCCAAGAAAACTCTATGGGGCAGTTCTTGTCTGTCACATGGGGTCGCTATGAGTCAGAATTGACTTGACAGCACCCAACAACATTCTAGTTCCATTTTTCAGAGCTGCAGGGAATTAGCCGCCTCCCTCTTTTCCATGATGCCCCTGGGTATTGGAGACAGTCATCATGGCTCTTCAAAACTCATGTGACTTAGAGTCCCACTCTTCTCCCGGCAGGCTGTCATCCAGCTGGGTCCAAACCACTTAGAAAGGGTTCCTTTCATGTTTCATCTAGACTAAAAACTCTTATTACTTGCAGACTAAACACCTGGCTCCAGAGAATCTCTCTGCTATAATTTCAACCCTGCCCAGCAAACTTCCTGCAGTTTTTTGCTATCAACTCTAATGCTCCCTTTCCTTGTTGAAAATAATTGAGAATTGATTATACAACCTTAACAAGAAGTCTATTTGGAGTCCTGGGGCTCTCAGCTCCATCTCTGGCTTTCTGTGAAAAAGTTCAATTAGGGTAAAAGTATTAAGCAGAAATGTGAGTGCAGGAAGACAGAGTGGATGAGGACTCTCCCAGGGCATGATGTGATGCCTGAGTAAGGAAAAGAGGAAATTCTGGGGTGACCTTGGTCATAGAGTTTGTAGATAGTCAGGAGAATAGAGCAATGTTCTTTTTCCCTTGAATAACTTTATTAAGGGATATGGTTAATGTTCTATTAACACAAAACCTTACAAATTGAGGCCTTTGACCAAGGAGGTTCTTGGGAAAAAAGCAGTTACCCATTAACATGAGACCAAAGGCTGGCCTATTAATTGTTCTCCAAAGCATAGCCCTCAGCATCCCACTTTCTCTTTAATAACATATCATTATGGTTTTTAAAATCTGCATATTTCTCATTGAAACTGCTTCTATTTTGACTTGTAGAGCCACTAGGGAGAAAGAGTTGCGTGTGTTTAATGGGTAGACTTCATTCTACTTCTGGGTCTTGTCAACTTTTTGTTTAGTAGATAGTATTTTCTGAGTATCCCTGATCAGAATTTCCAAGAGGACACGGACGCTGAGTCAAGGACCTCTGAATCAAGGAACTCATCATTGGCGGAGATTCTGTTGGAGTTGGAGGCAAGTGTGGGTGCCCAGACCCACGGAGGCTGGCAGAAGGGGTATAGCAGAGCATCTACTACTTCATCTTCCCTTCTTCCCGCTGCCATTCCCCCAAATTACACTTTCAGGCTAAGACTATTACATATGTGCCTTTTTCTGTTTCTGTTCTTCCATTCCGCCTTTCCCAGTGCACAAATTAGTTTTCTTAAAGCATCTCTTTTTATGTGTCACTCGTCTCCTCAAATGACCATTTGTTTACACCAGCATTTCTTAAACCGTGAGGATTAATAGGTCTCCTACGAAAAAAGGATTTTTTAACAAAGTTAAAGAGTTTCTTCACTGCAGGACTTTTTAGAACCTTAAGATGCTGATAAGCATTGCAAATTTTAAACGTTTCCCCAAATTTATTTGACTGGGTTCCTGGCAGGAAACAGATGGCTCATTTGAAGGAATAATTGCAGGGACTATTAAAAAAAGTGTGAACAGATTAAGGAAAGCAACAAGGGATGAGGAAGCACCCAGGGACTAGCAACAGAGGGAAGCTGCTTCCACCTGGGGCATTAAGGATAAGGGAAGAGAATGGCTACTGGAACCCAGGGTGTTATGGGCTCAGGAATGGCACTGCCTGGTGGGAGCTGAAACCTAGGTGGAGGGACATGCCCCTGCCAAACACAGCATGGCAGGGAGAAGCCAGGGGAATAAACACCCCAGCCTTTTTCCCTGCCAGGTTCCAATCTCTGTCAACCTTTCACATCATCTGAAGCCAACCCAGAGCCAAAGGGCATAGGAGTCTAGATCATTCAGTTCATGAAGTCAACTTTCCAGGGAACAGAGCAAGCTGGAGAAGGTGGAGAGACTGGACCATCCAGCACATCTTTTTTCTTCCCCCATGGAACATTTATTAACTTCCGTGAATTGGTTTCTAGGGTTGCTGTAACAAATTACCACAAACTTGGTGGTTTAAAACAATAGACATTTAGTCTCTTGGAGACCAGAAGTCCAAAATCAAGGTGTTGGCAGGGGTGATTCCTTCTGGGGGCTCTGAGGGAGAATCCGGCTCATGCCTCTCTTCTAGTCCCTGGTGGTTCCTGCAATCCTTGGTGTTCCTTGGCTTACGGTTGATTCTCCAGTCTCTGCCTCCATCATCACATGGCTTTCCCCCTGGGTCTCTGCATGTCAGTCCTCCTTTTCTGTCTCTTATAAGGACACTTGTGATTGGATTTAGGGTCCACCCTAACCCAGGATGATGTCATCTCAAGATCCTTAACTTAATTACATCTGCAAAGACCCCTATTCCAAATAATGTCACATTCTGAGGTTCTGAATAGGCATATATCTGCAGAGGGGGCACTTTTCAGTTCACTACAATGTGGTAGAACAACGTGTTTTTCAGAACACCATCCGGGCAATGGGGGCATAAAACGGTGAGTCTATACCCCTTGGCTGGCCATTCAAGTCCCTAAGTTATCTGGACACAAACTAGCTCCCCAATGTCTTTACTCTCCACTCCTAGGCAAAAACCCTCTGCCCTTCCTTGGCCTCAGGAGCACATTCCCTACTTTCATGTCTCAGCCTTTGGCTTACATCATTCTCTGTCTAGACACCCACCATTTGCAGCTCTACAGCCCAAGCAAGGAATATCCCATTCCCTCCTCCTCTAGGGAACTTCCTTGGCCACTTCAGAGAAAAGCTATTTCTTACTGCTTTTCTTACTCAAAATTCTGATAGTTACACAATATCCAAATTATAATAGACACTGTCTGAAAAATGTTTCCATGTAACTTCCAAAAGTGAGGCAATCTGAGAGATGTTGTTTAGGTGTGCCGAAGGATTACAAAGAGGGCAGTGGTGGTTCAGTGGTAGAATTCTCCCCTTCCATGCAGTAGAACCAGGTTCGATTCCCAGCCAATGCACCTCAAGCTTAGCCACCACCCAACTATCAGTGAAAGCTTGTTGATGCTATGATGCCGAACAGGTTTCAGCGGAGCTTCCAGACTAAGACAGACTAGGAAGAAAGGCGTGGTGATCTACTTCCAAAAATCAGTGATTGAAAATCCTGTGAATGACAATGGTCTGATCCTGTTGTATGCAAGGTCTCCATGTGTCAGGGGTCAACTCAAGGCAACTAACAACAGCAAATATTAGAAGACCTGGACCATTTCAGTGGCTTATACCTGTTGCCTTTGAGTTGATTCTGACTCATAGTGACCTTACAGGACAGAGTAGAACTGCCCCGTAGGATTTCCAAGGGGCAGCTGGTGGATTCAAACTGCCGATCTTTGGATTAGCAGCTGAACGCTTAACAACTGCGCCACCAGGGCTCCTCAGTGCCTGATGGGGACAGTATATTTGAAATCAAGGCTGTCATGGGGAATTCAGAAGCTGTGGCCTTGAGACCTTTTGTACTTTCCATCCAGGCTACTGATTCTGCACTTACGCTCAGTGCCTGGGATTCCACCCAATCTTCACTAAAATTACTCCTTTTCTCTCTAAAAACAGCCTCACGATCCTTGAGTCCACAAACTCATCCTGAGTGTCCCAGCAACATTGTCCCTAGTCAGCACCCAGAAGGGCTGTGTTTGGGGTGTTAAGAAATAGGAAGCCATGGAATCGCGTCTTAGAAAAGAGATGCCATTTCCTGTTTGGGGAGCTGAGTTTTTGCAGGATCGCAGGATGAGGTAGAGTCAGCCATGGTCAGGCAGATGGTGTGTACAGACTGTGTGGGGAGTGGGGAGTGGGGGGGAGGGTGGGGGCTGGCAACAGAGTCTCTCCCGATGTACAGGAGGGTCCAGGTCTTCAGCAGCAGGCAGCTTTCACCCATGCTCCAGTTCCTTCACCTTCCTCCATGCTTAGCTTAGATGCTGCAACAAGAGCCCCTTTTACAGCCAGCTGAGTCCTCCATTCCATTCTGTTCCCTTGTTTGAGTTCCCGTTTAACTGGATCGCAGTAACCGAACCTCTGGTTGCCTCCCTATTCAGCAAGAGGCTATTTGGGGAAGAATGTGACATTTCCCTGGAACTGAGGATTCAGGAATGTTAATCTCCTCTTCTCTATGCTTCTGTAAACATGCTGGCTTTGATATTCCAATGATTCCCAGATTATCTGAGTGTTTTCACATTATCTGATTGGCCAGGTGTGCAAGGCATTGTTTAGCAGGTACATAACAGCTAGAACTAAATCTCCCACTGAAGGACTCCCTCCCCTTTGAGGTAACGCTTACCCATAGGTTTTGGATTTTAAGATTAATGAAAAGGATCACAGCTTCTGCAGCATGAAGTTTTTGTTGCTTTTTTAAATTTATTTTGTTACTATTGTTGAGCATATACGCAGCAAAACACACACCAATTCAACCGTTTCTACATGCACAATTCAGTGACATTGATTACATTCTTGGAGTTGTGCAACCATTCTCACCCTCCTTTTCTGAGTTGGTCCTCCCCCATTAATATAACTCACTGCCCCCTAAGGTTCCTATCTAATCTTTCAAGTTGCTGTTGTCACTTTGATCCCATACAGATAGTTCTTAAAAGAGCATAATGCTCAAGGTAGACATGTTTTACTAGTTTAGCTAAGCTATTATTTGGTTTTAAGAAGACTTCAGGGGATATTTTTGGCTGCCATAAAGTTTTGATGAAACTTTAGGCCCTCCGCTCTTCAGTTTAGGAATCTCTTATTTAAACCTTGGAGTTCCTGGGTGGTGCGAATGGTTAACATGCTTGGCTGCTAACTGAAAGGTTGGAGGTTTAAGTTCACCCAAAGGTGGCTTGAAAGAAAGACTTGGCGATCCAGTTCTGAAAAACCAGCCATTGAAAACCCTATGGAGCGCAGTTCTACTCTGACATACCTGGGGTCACCATGAGTCGGAATTGGCTTGATGGCCACTGGTTACTGGTATCTAAACCTCAGTCTTGATGCGTCTGAAGGAGCTACCTTGCTTTGCAATGAAGTAAAAGTGTGTGTGCGAGTGTGCGTGGTGTGTGGAGGGGTAGACAAGGGTAATCCAGAATAAAAGTCATAGTCCTGGGGCTTAACTTTGAATGGTAAAACTGAAAAACGAGTTACTATGGATTGAATGGTATCCCCCAAAAAGATGTGTTGAAGTCCTAATCCCGGTACCTGTGAACGTGACCTTGTTTGGAAAAAGTGTGTTTGAAGATGTTATCCCTTCAGTTAACATGCAGTCATATCGGAATTGGGTGGGTTCTAATCCAACCCGAGTGATGTCCTTCTAAAGGAGGAGAAGAAACACAAGAGACACGCAGAGGGAAGATGGCCGTGTGATGACGAAGGCAGAGACTAGAGGGATCTATAAGACAAGGAACCCCAAGGATCGCTGGCCATCACCAGAAGCTAGGCAAGCGGCATGAACAAATTCTCCCTCACAGCCTCAAAAGGAATCAACATGGCCGACACGCTGATTTCACACTCCCAGCGTCCAGAACTGTGAGACAGTAAAGTTCTGCTCTTACTTTGTGGTACTTTGTCATGGGAGCCCCAGAAAACTAATTCAGGATAGCACTCTTCCATCTCTTCTTTAAATGTCCCGCAATCCCCTTCTGGTGGGATTGAAGAAATAAAGAGATCTTCTAAGGGAGGACCCCCTTCCAAACCTTGCAGTGGGGGCTGCCTGGGCAGAATTTCTGCTTTAGTTGGAAACAGAAACTTCCTGCACCGGTCCCCCGCCTCCAACCCCGCATGTGGTGTTGGCTCCTAGGGGCCCTTCCAGTGCGCCGGGGGCGGGGGGAACGGGAGCAGGACTGTGGCAGCAGAGCAGGTGTTTATCTCCCTGCCACCTCCTGGAGACTCAACAGGGTCACAGGAAATAAGAGCAGTTGGTGGCCTTCCCTCACTGAGGTCCTGCTAAGGAACCTCACTAAAGGGGAGGTGCACAGACCCCTGGATCCTGCCAGCAGGCATTGCAGACAGAAGACCACCTCTTTGGGCAGCTCTCTGTCTCGGGGCGCAGGAAGCCGCCCTGCACCCATAGATTCCGGTGGGAGTGGTGCTCCCCTTCCCCCGTGCTGTCCTTCCCCCGTGCTGTGGACCGTCAGTCCCTCACTGCTTCTTTCCGTCTGTGGTTAAAGCACAGGGACCCCTGGGGCCCCATGCTTGGAGGGCTCTTTCTCAGGGCCTGCAGGGGTCGCTTCTCCCCAGCCCAGCTCTGCACAGGCTTCCCAGTCCTACCCCGGCCTGTCCGCCTTCCCAGGGAGATGTGTCTTCACCCTGGAGGGGCGCCCTTGCCCTTCCTCGCCTCCTTCCACCATCTTCACCCACAGGGTAATCCCGTTTCCCCAGCACTGGGCCTTCTCTTGAATTGTGCGTTTTCACATTGCTGTATTAGCACTTTAACCCAGGGAAAAACCTAGAAACGCCTTTCCTTGGAGGAAAGTTAAACTCCAGAGTCGTTTGGTTAACTATTTCGTAGTATTCTGTGACGTTTTCTCGCTCACACAATGGTATTGTGCAAGATGACAGCCAAGAGGCTAGTTCTGTAATATATTCCCATTCATTTTCAGTTTACCATGTTCTGAGTGTCAGCTGTTTGCAAGGCACTGAGCTCAGAACTTCAGGGGCCCCAAAAAGCTTACGAGATAGTGCCTACTCTCAAGGGGTTTGATATTTAGAGAGGCTAAGAGCTCGGCTGCTAACCAAAAGGTCAGCAGTTCAAATCCACCTACCACTCCTTGGAAGCCTTATGGGGCAGTTCTACTCTGTCCTATACAGTTGCTATGAGTCGGAACCCACTCGATGGCACCTAACAACAACAATCAAGCAAACATAATAGTACCCCCTACCCCACTCTGAGCCCTGGTGGTGCAGTGGTTAAGAGCTCTGCTACTAACCAAAAGGCTGGTGGTCAGGGGTGGATTAACCAATAAGCAAGGTAAGTACTGTGTTTACCTTGCTTATCAGATCTTCTGTAGAGAACAATTTCGCATTTTTTCTCCACATCAAAGATTCTGCTTCTAGGTATGTGTCTTAGTCATCTAGTGCTGCTCTAACAGAAATACCGCAAGTGGATGGCTTTAACAAAGAGAAATTTATTTCTTCACAGTAAAGTAGGCTAAAAGTCCAAATTCACGGCGTCAGCTCCAGGAGAAGGCTCTGTCTCTCTCCGTGGGCTCTGGAGAAAGGTCCTTGTGATGCATCAGTCTTTTCTTGGTCTGGGAGCTTCTCTGCGCAGGAACCTCAGGTCCAAAGGACCCACTCTGCTCCCGGCACTGCTTTCTAGGTGGTATGAGGTTCCCATGTGTCTCTGCTCGCTTCTGTCTTTTATATCTCAAAAGAGATTGGATTAAGACACTATCTAATCTTGTAGACATCATCCGTATAACCTCATCATAGTGGTAGAGTTTACAATACATAAGGAGATCACATATAACCTCATCATAGTGATAGAGTTTACAACACATAAGGAAATCACATCAGATTACACAATCATACAGTACTGGGAATCATGACCCAGCCAACTTGACAGATATTTTTGGGGGACACAATTCAATCCATGACAGTATGGCTGGCATCTGTCTCTCTCTCCCAACCTCACAGCACTTTCCTACAGAATCAAAGCCTCTTTTCAAATTTACAGTCCCTGACAGAGGCAGGGAGCCCTGGTGTGCGCAGTAGTTAAGAGCTCGGCTGCTAACCAAAATGTTGGCAGTTTGAATCCACCAGCTGCTCTTTGGAAACCCTATGGGGCAGTTCTGCTCTGTCCTGTAGGGTTGCTATGAGTCAGAATCAACTCGATAGCAATGGGTTTGGTTTGGGACAGGAGCAGATGATCCAGTAAGCAAGGTAAGCACGAACTTACAAAGATGTGGTGAAACCCATGTGAAATTGTTCACTACAGATTATAAGTAAGCACCAGTAAGCCCTTACTTATTGGATAATCCACCCCTGTTGGTGGTTTGAACCCACCAACCGCTCCATGGGAGAAAAACGTGGCAGTCTGCTCAGTAAAGATTACCGGCACAGCCTCGGAAACTCTATGGGGCAGTTCTACTCTGTCCTATGGGTTGCTATGAGTTGAAATCAACTCAATGGCAAGGGTTACCCCCACTCCAAGCAAGGCAGACTAGGGTAAGTGGCCCGAGAGATGGTCAGTCCAGCTCCAGGGATGAGAGTTGGAGCCAGCCTGGGCAGGGACCGAGGTCAGATGGTGATGGGTCCTAGGAGAGGCTCTGCAGAACCACAGGCCTTGGGGCAGCTCAGGTGTTCGAGCAGTGGCGACTCTTTCTTTTGGAGTGGCACTGGGGCAGAGGTGGGGGAGGGGTGGTTTCCTACTAGCTAGACCTGGGGATTGCAAATTTGAGTGTTCTCTAATTCTGCAATCCACCCACCCTGCCCATCATCACCACCCCCAACACCAAGCTAGTTCCTGCTCCTGTCTGAGGGTCTGGGGGAAAGTTCTGGATCTGAGATGGAGCTGCAGGTCTTCTTCCTTAAAGCAGGATTCGTCAGGAATATTTCACTCTATATATTAAATGAACAATAGTTTCCTTTAGAATTTCTGTTTTCCTGGGAAACGCTTCTGGCAATGCAGAAACTCTTTTGATAACGGGAGATGAACAAGAAACAGCTTCTCTTTTTTCTTTTTTTGGTGATATTGTCCCTCTCTGCCCAGCAAGTACAATGATGCAGATGAGATAGCATTTCATTTTTTTTTTTTGTTAGCTGTTTTTCTCATATCCTCCCTCTGTCCTCTCTTTAATTTTACAAAGCATCTCAATGCAACCAATTACCTGACATGGGACAAGCTGAGAGGCAGAACTTATTAGAGTACATGCCTCCTACTAATGCTTAAGGCTGGAGAGAGTTCATCTCTCAGCCCCTCCCCACCCATCCCATATTGAGCCTCCAGATCACAAAGACGTACTGTAGTCCCCTGCCCGATCGGTGATAACCTGGCACAGTTATCACTTTGTGCTCCTCCAGGGTAAGACGGTCAGTCTCCTCGCCAGACAATTGGCAAGTGGAATCAATAGCCACACGGTCCCCTGGGATTGGTCCCTTGGTTCATTCCAGCCACACTGGAGCCTCCCCTCTCCTGCCCTGCCAAGAGCTTCTCCTTCAAGGGTGAGGTCGGTGTCACCCCTGCATGGGGAGGGACCAGGAGAAGGACTCTGAAGTCATAACTTTTTAATTTTTCCTGTGGTAAATATATATGTGACAAATTGTTTGCTATTTGATATTCTTCACATTTACAATTCTGTGACATTAGTTATGTTTATCATGTTGTTCAACCATCACCATCATCCATTTCTAAATTTTTCCGTCGCCCTTATGAGAAGCTCAGTGTCCTCTAACCAGTGAGTTCCCTTTCTCCCTCCCTCCCACTGGTCCCTGGTAACCACTAATAAACTTTGGTCTCTGTATACTTGCCTACCCTAGATATTTCACATAAGTGGACTTATACGTTATTTGTCCCTTTGTGACTGACTTATTTCACTCAGCATAAGGAAGTCACAGCTTTGAACAAAGGAGTGGGAAGAGATGATAGCAGACTTCTAACACTCCTCCATGGCCCTAGACTTTGTGATTGGAAAGAAAAGAAAATAATCCATGGATATAAATAAAATAGGGCTTTGATTTATTTGATTTTGATTATTTGGCTAAGAACTATTGACCAGAGAGATTGACGTCTTCACTACGAAATGTCTATTAACTAGATGTGAAGGACGATGAATCCAAATGTATTGACGTCTCCATGTCCCCAAGTGCCAGGATTCCCAATTTTCATGAAGTTGTGACATTCTATGCTGCTTCCCAAATTTCTCTCCCATCTGCACCTGCCCACATGCTACCAAAAGTGCTGGATGGAGCTTCTCTTCACAAACCTTCACATTATGTAAGGACATACATTACTGTACAATCTTTCTACCAATATCCAGCCCACATTTAGATTCAGATCTTTTGGGAAGCATCCAAATTTAAAAATCAAAATAAGATTGACTTTGAAAACTTTTGGAGAATTTCTGTGTACATCCCACAATAACTGGATCTTCCTGCCCACCGTTGCCAGGGCTCGAAGGCCGGGAATCCCTTCTCCAGGATGGCCGTGGTGGCCCTGCCTGCTGTCCCAGCATTCTTCATCTTCCTCTCACAGGCCTGAGATGTGAAGCTTTTGTGCTTTTTATTGTTGTTCCCGTGTTAGTGCAAGAAATAGGAGACAAGATGCCAGAGTCCCTGTGGTGTGCAAATCACGCCTGAAAGAGGTGTAGGCGTGCAACATTTTACTGACTTCTGCCCTCCCCGCCCCCGTGCACCAGACACACATAATCTCACTGGATCCTCACAAGAGCCCTAGGAGGCTCACAGAGCTGGTACACTTGTCCTCATATTACAACTGAGGACACCAAGGTTCACTGGGGTTAAGGGGTCTAGGCGTCATGAGGACTCAGATCTCCCAATTGCTCATCTAGTCCTTTTACCAGGCGTGGTGTTTCTGGAGCCTCCTCCCTAAATGGGAGGCTGTTATGGATTGAACCACGCTCTCCCAAAAAGCTGTGTTGAAGTCCTAACCCTTGTACCTGTGAATGTGACCTTGTTTGAAAATAGTTATTTTTCTTTTGTTATCAGTTACCAGTTGTCGTCGACTGTGACTCATGTAGACTCACAGTAGAACTGTGCTCCATAGGGTTTTCAATGGCTGCTTTTTTGGAAGTAGATCACCAGGCCTTTCTTCCAAGGCACTTCTGGGTGGACTTGAACCTCCAAACTTTCAGTTAGCAGTCAAGTGCTTAACTGTTTCTACCACTCAGGGACTATCCGTTAAATTAAACAAGGTTATATCGGAGTAGGGTGGGTCCTAATCCTAATCCCTTCTGAGTTGTGTTTTATAAAAAGGGAGTCACACACACCGGGGGAAGACAGCATGTGAGGAACTATCTATGAGCCGAGGAATGCCAAGAAATGCCCAGGGCTACAGAAGCTGAAAGAGGCAGGGAAGGATCTTCCTCTATAGCAGACAGAGAGAGAGCGCTTAGCCCTGCCAAATCCTGTATTCATACTTCTAGCCTCCAGAACTGTGAGACAATAAATTTCAGTTCTTTAAAGCCACACACTTTGTGGTATTTTGTTATGGCGGCCCTAGGAGACTAAGACAGAGGCTATGCAGAGAAATATGGCACACACACAGTGTAGTGTGGGAGGGATGGCCAGTGGCACAGTTGGGCCAGGGATGTTTGCTAGAAAAACTCTGTTCCTCCTTCACCCAACTGCTAGGACTTGAGTTGCTTCTCTCCTGACCCCTGGGAACGTAACTCTTGGGATCAGTGATAAGAAGGCCTGAGAAGGCCTTGGTGTACGGTATTCCTCGGCTGTGGCTGGTACCTGAGTGTGCACTCACCCACATCCTCTCTCAGGGTCTTCCTTTGGCTGGAGGGGTGCAGGCAGGGGCAGATTATCCAAAAGGCGATGTAAGCGTGGCACTTACCGTGCTTACCAGATTATCTGTAGTGAATGTTTGTTTGTTTGCTATAGATTAGTAAGCACAAGTAAGGCTGTGCTTACCTTGCTTACTGAGTCATCCACCCCTGTCAGGGATTGTAAATTTGAAAAGAGGCTTTGATTCTGTAGGAAGGTGCTGTGGGGTTGGGAGAGAGACAGATGCCAGCCATACCTAGAAGCAGAATCTTTGGTGCGGTGAAAACACGTGAAATTGTTCGCTACAGATAACCTGGTAAGAAAAGCAGGCAGTGTGCATACCTTGCCTATTGGATAATCCTCCCCTGGGTGCAGACGCGCCTTGTTGACCTTGTTACTTGTGGCACTTTGGCTGCTGGTTCCTGATGGATTCTCCCCTAAGAAACTCTTGGCAATAGTTAGAGCTGTTTTTAGATGCAGCAAAAATACCACGAAAGAAAAGCCATTCTCTGATAATGGACCCTCCTGACACACCTCAGCTTCCCTACCTCAGACCAGCGGCTGGCTGTGATTAGGGGGCTCTTTTCACTGCCCGGTTGATGTGCCTGGGACCACACCCCTTTCCTCTGCCAACAGTAGCTTCCCCTGCACCATGTCCCCAACCCTGCCTAGGCTCTCTGCAACCTTCTGCCCAAATCAGCCTATATATATATATATATATACACACACATACATACATACATATATAGATATATCTTTTATTCTACCACCTGTCTGTCAGTTTCTCATACTGTGGTGGCTTGTGTGTTGCTATGATGCTGTGCTGGAAGCTATGCTGCCAGTATTTCGAATACCAGCAGTATTAACCGTGGTGGACAGGTTTCAGTGGAACTTCCAGACTAAGACTAGGAAAAAAGGCCTGGCGATCTACTTCTGAATATCAGCCAATGAAAACCTTATGGATCACAACAGAATTTTGTCTGATATAGTTTTATGGATAACATTGGAAAGAATGGGAATTCCAAAACACTTAATTGTGCTCTTGTGGAACATGTACATAGATCAAGAGGCAGTTGTTCCAACAGAACAAGGGGATACTGTGTGGTTTAAAGTCAGGAAAGGTGTCTGTCAGGGTTGTAACCTTTCACCATACTTATTCAACCTGTATGCTGAGCAAATAATCCAAGTAGCTGGACTATATGAAGAAGAATGTGGCCTCAGGATTGGAGGAAGACTCATTAACAACTTGTGAAATGCAGATGATGCTACCTGTGGGAGGGGATGACACCAAAAAGATTCCAAGGTCAGCAGTGCCAGCGGTCCTGGCGGCAGGCTGACTGGTGCCACCAGAGAGCGGGCCTCCAAGGCAGTGGCGTCACTAGGGTTGGTGTCACCTGTGTGATAACTCGTCCCCTCGCCCCGTCACTCGCCGGTTAGGTTGCAGGCGGACAGGCTGCAGCGCCCACCACTGTGCGGAGAGGAGGATCTTTGCCTTGGCCAACGGGAGAGCGGAGGAGCTGGGGCCTCGGCCCTGTGTGGGAGCAGGGCAGAGCCTCCTACGGGGAGGCAGGGTTCGCCTGCTGGCCCTGCCCCCCCTGGGCGGGGGAGGGGTGACATCAGGAGGTACTGCACTGGGTGACACCAACCCTACTGACGCCACTGGAGGAAGCCTTGAGCCCTCCAGGCCACCAGGCAAGTGCCGGCCTGGCTTCCCTCTGGGGTAAACCAAAGTAGCTGCGCTCTTGCTCTGTTCCCAGACTGAATATTTTCCCTTCCTATTCTCTAATGTTATCAAAACAAACAGAAAGCATGGTTTATGGTGCACAGGGCTTAATCTGACTTAATATATAGACCGCACATATTCCTTAGGAATCCATCAAGTTTAATCGAGTGCAGGCTGTAGACCACGCCAAGGAAGGCCTGAGCCACCAGGCCTGGGTTCATCCACAGTTCACGTGGTAGAAATGAGTGAATCACTCGTCAATGGCACAGCCAAGGCTGGATTACCCTGCGGCTTCCTTCCTTAAATGGATAGAGATTCCAACTGCTGTGTGAATAACAAAGACCTTAATGTCCCACTCGCCAATGGAGAACAGGACAAGGAGCAAAGGAACCGCAGCAGCTGTTTTTTTCCAGAGTGCTGAAGGCTGCAATCTTAGCCCTGCTCAGCTGTTATGGTGAGATCTTGTGGGGTCCAGCCCAGGGCACAGATGGCCCAGGGCCATGGATCCCACCCCTGGAAAACCTCAAGCGGGAAACTGTCCTGCGGACAGTGGTCCCCGGCATGCTCTGAGGCCAGCTCCCTGCCCAGGGAAACGTTGCCCTTTTTCTGGAGAGGAAACAGCATTGTTTGGCAACACTTTGGGAATCAGAATGGCACTATTTAAGAATGCACAAAACAACAAACCTTATCTTCTCCCTCCAACTTCTAATGTCTTAGCTACTCCTCACTTTCTCTTTCCTGCCTTTTGATTCTTGACTCTCTGTGTTTCTCTCTTGGAGTCCGAGCTAAGAGATAAATAAACAAAAACTAAACCCGACCAGTTGATTCCGACTCATAGCGACCCCACAGGACAGAGTAGAACTGCCGCTTAGGGTTTCCAAGGAGCGGCCGGCGGATTCGAACTGCCAACCTTTTGGTTAGCAGCCGAACCACTTCCCCACCAGGGCTCTGTTAGATAAATATTAAATGTTAAATATATTAATTCGTCATTGCGCTATGTGCTTCATCCTTAATTATGCTAAAGCAGAGGGACACAGAAGGTTACATCTATGTAAAGTTCATCTCCATCCTGGCTTCAGGCTTTTTCCTGCAAGGGGTGTAAATCTGTGAAGTACTAAGATTTCATATTCATTGTAATCACCTGTAAAAACTCATCATTCTTCTGATGAAAAGAGGAAATCATCAATCTAGTGGAAAGAACTCCGCAAGGGGAATTGGAATGGAAATGATGTAGAGGTTAAGACCATGAGTTCTGGAACTAGGTGCTGTTATATGTATTGTTAGCTGCCATCAAGTTGGCCCCTACTCATGGCGACTCCATGCACACAGAACCAAATGCTGCTGGGTCCTGCACCATCCCCCTGATCGGTTGCTAATTTTTCCCCTATGGAAAATCATTGGCGTTTTTGGAAAGAGACCTCCAGGCCTTTCTTCCTCGTCCATCTTAGTCTGGAAGCTCCGCTGCAACCTGTTCAGCATCCCAGCAACAGGCAAGCCTCCACCGACAGAAGGGTGGTGGCTGCGCGTGAGGTGCATCGTCAGGGAGTGGAACCTGGATCTCCTGCATCAAAGTCGAGAATTCTCCCAATGAACCACCACTGCCCTTGGAACCAGTTGCACAGGGATTCAAATGCCAGCTCTGTCACTTTCCTGTGAGTCTCTGAGCAAACCCATTGAGCAATCTGAACCTCAGCTTTCTCATCTGTGAAATGGGAACGATACTAAGCCCCGTAGGGCTACTGTGAGGATTAAATGAGGTAACACGAAATGCTTGGTAGTTAGCAAGGGCTCAGGAAATATGGGCTCCATTTCCCTTTTTTTCCCCCTAAAAATTTATATTTTCCAACTATAGTGCAAACATCCCCCAGATAGGGTTTGGCAGATAGTTTAAGGCAATGCGGCTGCCAGGAGGTATTTTCTCCAATTGTAAGGACTCTCCATATTAATAGGATTGATTGTGTCAAGTTGACTGAGCCTTTGGTTCCTGGCCAGGATGCAGAGGCCCGAGGGCCTCTTACATGCTTGTGAACTTCCGCTGTTCAGAACTGAATGCCTGGGTTTGGCAAGCTTCTTTAATGAGCTTCTTTGCCCATGTTCAAAGGAATCGGGTCTGTGTCCTTCCCTAGAAATACTGCACCCACATCTTTACCCCTTAAATAGGCTGCCGCTTTGTGATGGTTATTGTTGTAGTAGTCGTCATTTTATCTAGACTTTCTCTAAATTGACCTCCTTTTTTCACAGTATGTGCTCAAATTCTGAGCAGATGCTTCTGGAAGGATCTCTAATGTCCTTGATTGAATGTCAAATAAACATCTCCTCTGGGAGAGGGCTCTCTTCTGACACAACAAAGTTCTGCAGAGCTTGGGTGGTGCTGATCGCCGTGCTCTGCAGGGATGGAAAGAATTCCGGGGTCTGTACCCCTGAGAAGCGAGCGAGTGCAGGGCCTGCCCTGCATTTGAGCTCCTTCTCCCCCTCGTTGTCTGCCTTGCAAGGCGCTGCTGTCCTCTGGCTCAGTCACTTGTCCAGGATCAACAAACAAGTTGACTTGCAGTAAGTCCTCTTGGCTCCCCATGCCCCTACTCCAGCCCAGTGCCGAGAGCCATCATGCAGAATTAAAATGTGGCTGAGCACCCAACGAAGCTGTTATGGTTTGAACCTAGTGAACATGACCTGACACTGTTCATTGCCCTCAGTTATTTCTTGACACAGATTTCACCCTCAAAGATGACCTTGCCAACACGGATCATGAGCATTATGATCCCATTTTGAAGATGAACTTGGGGAAGAGAGAGAGTGATCTGGAAGAACACAAGTCAAGTTGTTAGCAGAAGTTATATCTCCATTGTGGCATTATACATCATTTAATTTTTCTTTTTCTTTTCTTTTTTTGCTTAGCTTGGTTTTCTAAATTTTCCCTAAATGGTCATGTTTCATTTCTGTAATAAGAAAAAGACAAAATTTTATGTTTTAAAGGAAAGATTACTAAAACAGTAGCCCATCAAGCCATCATTCTTTCCTCCTAGATGAGCCAAATGCGGACAGTTTTCCTTTTTTCTCCCAGGTATAAATCATTATTTGCTCTGTGTGAGTTGGTGAGCTCTATTTACAAGGCTATTTTAAACTAACAAGCTTATTTTGGAAGGTTATGATAGACTTAGAGGGAATTACAGGATTTGAATCGGGAAATGTTGAAGCCAGGGCCTGTTTTGACTGACAAGAGAAGAAATGACTAAGTGCCTTTTTGGCTGAGGGGAAGCAAGATCCAGTCACTTGAGGTTTACAGTGGATTCAAGCAATTACCTTTTTTATATGGCAGTTAAAAATTCAGCACCCCCTACAGACGCAAATCACGGATTATGTTTCTCTTTACACTTCTTTTCCCAGGACTACTTTGTCAAGAGAGAAGTTCAGCTTGATAAGGACCCTTGATGCTTGAACACGTGAGTGCTGAGATGTTCCTTAGTGAGAGGTGTACACGTTTTTCCAAACAACTAGGTAGACTTGGTAACATGCAAACGAGGCCTGCAAGATGACTGTCTGTGGAAACAACTGCTCTGGGCTTCCATGTTTAGATCGTGTGTTAAAACAAACAAGCAAACCTGTTGGTGTCGAGTCAATTCCGACTCACAGCGACCCTATAGGACAAAGTAGAACTGCCCCATAGGGTTTCCAAGGAGCAGCTGGTAGATTCAAACTGCTGACCTTCTGGTTAACAGCTGAACACTTAACCACTGTGCCACCAGGGTTAGGGAGGCATAACGACCTGCTCTATGTCTTGCACTTAAAGGTTGGAGAAGGTGCAAGGCGCTGGGGCTGGAATTCCCAGAAGCTCCCCCGTCTGCTGTCAGGACTGTGCCTATTCTTTCAGCTCCATTGCTTGCTTTCTGGCCATGAGTAATGGTACTTGCTGATCCAGTGTTTCCTTGAGTGCTTTCTCGCTGCTTCCTGGTGCTCCTGAGAGACGCTGATGTGCCAGTGCCAAGGGGCCGTGTGCACAGACTCCATGTTGGAGGGCTGCATGGCTGGCACTGCAGCTGGACCTGGAGCAGCAGCATCCGGAGCCATGGGATGCCAAGTCTCAGCAGAGCAGATCAGGCCTGATCAACTATGGCTCTAGGCAGGCTTGGTGAGCCCTCCATTTTGAAAGGCTTGAAAAAGTGATGGGAGAATTTGGCAAAGCTCAGGCCTGCTCTGGAGAGTCAGGGCTTCTCCACTCCCTTTGTTGTGCTGAAGCCTTCATATGAACAGGGGCTGGTGCCAGGGTTATAACTAAATCGACTTCCAGAATATCCTGGGGCTAAACGATGGGAGAACTGCTGGAGAAGGGCTCTCAGAGTGGGTAGGAAGGGAGCTTTTGATGTTTTCCTAGGAAATGATATATTTCCTCTGTGTAAATGCACACGTGCAATCACTTTACTGCTACATGGTGTAAATGGTTTTGTGTGCACAGCCAATGGGAGTCTAGTGAGTTTGAGAATAATCTTAACCCTGGCACCTGCACACTAAAGCAGGTTATTTTTAAAGAGATCATTTAATATCAGGCGCTATTCACCCAGGAAATAGGATCAAACATGAGTAATGGGTCAAACAGTTAGTTCCAATATTTGACCCAAAGGACTCGCTGGTGGAACTTTGCTTTATGCTTTATGTTGTATATAAATTTCTTTGTTATGGTGGTGGTGGTAATGCAGAATCTACTTTTTCATTGACTTATGTTGTGGGTTGAACTGTGTCCCCCAAAAAGATACGCTGAAGTCCTAACTCCTAACACTTGTGAACGTGACCTTATATGGAAATAGGGTCTTTGAAGGTATAATCAAGTTAAGATGAGGTCCTACAGGAGCAGCTTGGGCCCTAATCCCATGATTAGGTGTCCTTAGAGGAGGGAAAGGCTTGGAGACACACACACACAGAAGACGTCCATGTGACAACAGAGGGAGACCTTGGAGTGATGAGGCTACAAGCCAAGGAACCCCAAGGATTGCAGGCAACCACCAGAAGCAAGGAAGAATTCTTCCCTAGAGCCCCTAGAGGGAGCATAGCCTTGCTGATATCTTAATTTTAGACCTATGGTCTCCAAAACTGTGAGAGAATAAATTTCTGTTATTTTAAGCCTCCCAGTTTGTGGTAATTTGTTATAGCAGCCCTAGGAATCTGATACAACTTATATTGCAAATTCATGGACTACCAAAATTGCAAAAATAAATCTTAACTTGGGCCATTATAAGTTCAGAATTTATGATAACTCAAATGTGACCTGAAAATGTTTGTCTTAGTTTGCTTCGCTAGCTATTTCTTCTTAGAGAATACATATTAATAGGACAAAACAACATTGATGAATGATGACAAACAATGTTTACAATTATCAGTGGAAGAAACGATTTCCAAACACCCTCTCGTGTTTTAGAAGAGCTAATTACAGAAAAATTACCACTATTCTAAATAAACAAACACTTACTGAACACTCTACTGGTTACCGTGGGGTGGAGGTGAGGGTAAGGATATAAATGTGAGCGAGACAGTCTTCACTCTCAGTGTTTATAACCAAGGCCATGGACTCAGAAAAATTACATACCAGACAGAGTATTTTAAATGCACCCCTTTTACCCCCAACCTTCTTAAAAGAGGAAATCATACTACTTGATGTCTTTCCTGAACTTCATAGTCAAACCTCAAACCAATGAAACTTGATTGCTAATCTGACCAATTGACTGAAATATTTCATTTTCATGAATCAATAGGCAATAGCCTCTTTTTAGTTCTCGCTTAAAATTACAGCAGCATGGGATGCTACGGACTGTTTTCAACCTATTGTTGTGCTGTTATCCTCGTCTTCTTTCCCCTTTCTGGTTTTCATCCCACCCCTGTAAATGATCTTTTTGAGTCTCTTACTAGATCTCTGGCAACCTTATAGTGTCATTGTTTTCCCAGGGTTCCTTTCTCACAATTTTCTCCTCTTATTGTTAGCTGCCACTGAGTTGACTACAACTCATGGTGACCTTATGTACAACAGAACAAAATGTTGCCTGGTCCTGCATCATCTTCACAATCACCAGCATGTTCAAGTCCATCGCTGTGGCTGTTGTACCAATCCGTCTCACCGAGGGCCTCTATCACCCTCACTGGCCCTCTATTTCACCAAACAAGATGTCTTCCTCCAGCAATTGATCTCTCTTGATGACGTGCGTCTCGAAAGCAAGTGAGTCAGACAATGTTCTGTTGTGATCCACAGGGTTTTCACTGGATAATTTTTAGAAGTAGATCACTAGGCCCTTCTTTCTAGTCTGTCTTAGTCTGGAAGCTCCACTGAAACCTGTCCGCCATGGGTGATTCTGCTAGTATTTGAAATACTGGTGGCAGAGCTTCCAGAATCACAGCAACATGCAAGTCACCATAATATGACAAACTGACAGATGGGAGGTGGTTGCTCTTATCACTCCAGTGCTTTCTCTGAACAAGCTCACAACTCCCATCACTTCCACCACAACTTATATATACTATGACTCATAAATCTGCCCCTAACACTGACCTCTCCACAGACAAGCGTCAGCCAATGAAAGGGCTGTGCTGGAGGAAGACTGTTATTGTGGCAGTGTGAAGAATGGACTGGATGGGGGTATAATAAGGAAGACACGTGGGTTAGGAGCCTATTGGGTCTAGGTGAGAGGTTACGAGATGCTTTATGTATCTTGATACTATTGCATCATTTACTTCTATTTTGCCTCTTGCAGAAATACCTTGAGTTATCTGTTTATGTGCCTGCCTCCCTTTCTAGGCTGTGAATTATTTGAGGAGGTCTATGACTTTCATCTTTGTATCTTTAGTCTATAATAAATATTGTAGAATGAATTACTTAAACCAATATGGCGGTAGTGAGATTGGAAAGAGGGGTTAGGGAAGACATTTTGGATATAAAATTGATAGTACTTGTTGGGCAGTTGGATGTGGGGCCCAAGGAGGAGGAGGGAGGAGTTGAGAAAGGCCCTAAGCATCATATTTGGGTGACTGGGGATGGTAAGACCATGAACTGAGATCAGGCACACAGATGGTATTATGTTGAAAGCTATGCCACAAGTATTTCAAATACCAGCAAGGTCACCCATGGTGAACAGGTTTCAGTGGAGCTTCCAGACTAAGGAAGGCTAAGAAGAAAGGCCTGGTAATCTAATTCTAAAAATTAGCCAATGAAAACCTTATGGATCACAACAGAACATTGTCTGACTCACTTGCTTTGGACACAGCATAAGGAGGAGTCAGTCGCTGGAGGAGGATGTCATGTTTGGTGAAGTAGAGGGCCAGTAAGGGTAATGGAGACCCTTGGTGAGATGGATTGGCACAATAGCCACAACAATAGACTTGAACATGCTGGTAATCAATTGTGAGGATAACGCAGGACCGGACAACGTTTGTTCTGTTGTACATAAGTTCGTCATGAGTCAGAGTTAACTTGACAGCAGATACGGATCTGGATTCTGTAGAGACCTTTGGGTTGACTGGGACACTAGAAGCAAGAACAGGCTTAGCTCACAGCAACAACCGCTTTGTATCACTAAGGTTTCTACTTCTCTTGGATTTGATGACTCTTTGGGAAACAGTGTGGCCCGGCCATTCACAGCATGAGTGCTGGAAGCAGACCGCCTGGATGTGGGCCTTGGCTGTACTACCTACCAGCTGTGAGACACTGGGTGGATGACCTGGGTTGAATAGTGTCCATTCCCCTCGTACTCATGCCCCACCCCCCAACCCCAGGACTTCAGAATGTGACCTTATTTGAAAATAGGGTCTCTGCAGATGGAATTAGTTAAGATAAGGCCATAATGGACTAGGATCAGCCCGAAATCCAGTGACTGGTGTTCTTATAAGAAGGCCATGTGAAGACAGAGGCAGAGATTGAGTGAGGCAGCGACAAGCCAAGGAACAACAAGGATTGCTGGGAGCCACCAGAAGCTGGAAGAAGTAGGAGGGAGTCTTCCCCAGAGCCTTCAGAGAAAGCACGGCCCTGCCAACACTTTGATTTCAGACTTCTAGCCTCCAGAACAGTGAGAAAATAAGTTTATATTGTTTCAAGCCACCACGTTTGTGGAGACTGAGGCAGCAGGTTACCCAACCACTCAGAATTTGGTTCCTTTAGTAAATGGGGATACTGACAGTACACGTCTCATAGGTTGTTGGGAGGATTGACTGTGAAGTGCTTAGAACAGTCCCTGCCATGAAGTAAGTGTTAATAAATGTTAGTTCTTATTTTACTATCTCAGGCACACCCATCTACACGAAGAACAATCACCATTAGAGAAATATCACGGACTGAGTAAAGATGGCAGAAGCAGTCCCCTCCTCATCTAATGACAAAGAAAGGAGATGACTAGAATCAGAGACATCTAAATGTAATCATGAGGAAGCTTCAGCATGGAGCCAACACTCACTCCATGCACAGTTTTCCAAAGGAGAGAATAATGGGAAGACTCAGCTTCCGGCATTTGGAAGTGAGAATGTTTCATAGTCATTGTGAGGCCTATTTTAAATAGTCTGGCTAATTAGGTGATGATTGAATTACATTGCTCCCATATGTTTGTGCTTTCTTCTATGCAGAATATGTCTGCCTGTAAAGTTGTAGGTAAATTACATGTTTGTCAAGGAATTCCTTGACACTCTGCACATGGTATGCACTCAAATGTGTTGAATGTAAATTATTTTATCAAGCACTTAATAATAAAATTAATAATAACAACAATAACAATAACAACAGCTGCGTGTTTGAGAACTTATTATGCGCCAGACAGACACTGTGGTCAGCGATTCCCATGAATTATCCCATTTAATCCAACGAGGATTGTACTATTACTGTTTGCTATTAACTGCTGAAGGAATGGAGGTCTAGAGAGCGATGAATCCTTGGTGTTGTCAAGCTCTCCCTGTCACTTCTTGGATGTTTGGATTTTTGTTGTTGGGTATTCTTAGAACAGAACACACCTGCAGGAGAAATGATAGGAACGGCTTTCAATGGGTCTCTCAATAGAAGTGGCTGCTAAAGAATCAGGAGGAATGGCATATGGTCATGCTGAAGATAGGAACCGGGGAAACGGTGTGGTGACAGAGTGTGAGGGACAGAGAAGGGGTGAGGAAGAGGAAGAGTGAGCTGAAGCATCTTGGGAAAGCAGACTGGCTGAGAGGCTCTGGCACAGCAATGACTGACATGCCTGAAGGATGCTAGCCTGTCTTTCACCTACAACGATTCTGATCTGTTATCAATGGAGCCCAGTCGACTTGTCCAGATTCATCTCCTATTATTTCCTCCTTTCAAGCCCTGCTCTTCCAATGCAGTAAACTACTTTCTGTTAACAAAACATCTTTTCACACTTCTGTTTTTACACCAGTGTGCTTTCTATCTAAGGAGCCTGGGTGACACAAATGGTTTGTGCTGGTCTGCAAACCTAAAGGTTAGCGGCTCAAACTTACCCAGCTGTTCCCCAGGAGAAAGGCTTGGTGAACTGCTACTGTAAAGATTACAGCCAGTGGTGTCGACAGTTCAAATCCACCAGGCGCTCCTTGGAAACCCTAGGGGGCAGTTCTACTCTGTCTTACAGGGTCGCTATGAGTCAGAATCAACTTGAGAGCAATGGTTTTTCCTTTTTTTTTAGGGAGGGGAAAAATGGGGAGGGAAAGACACTAACTAAACAATAGATAAGTGGTAACTTTGGAGAAGGGTAAGACAGTACACAATACTGGGGAAGTCAGCACAACTTGACCAAGGCAAAGGTCATGGAAGCTTCATAGATACAGCCAAACTCCCTGAGGGACCAAATTACTGGGCTGAGGGCTGGGGACTACAGTCTCTGGGTACATCTAGCTCAATGGGCATAACAACGTTTATAAAGAAAATGTTCTACATCCTACTTTGGTGAGTAGCGTCTGGGGTCTTAAAAGCTTGTGAGTGGCCATTTAAGATACTCCACTGGTCCCACCCCATCCGGAGCATTGGAAAATGAAGAAAACCAAAGACACAAGGGAAAGATTAGTCCAAAGGACTAATGGACCACCATACTACAGCCTCTACCAGGCTGAGTCCAGCACAACTAGATGGTGCCCGGCTACCACCACTGACTGCTCTGATAGGGATCACAATAGAGGGTCCTGGACAGAGCTGGAGAAAAATGTAGAACAAAATTTTAACTCACAATAAAAGATCAGACTTGCTGGTCTGACAGAGACTGGAGAAACTGAGAGAGTATGGCTCCCAGACACACTTTCCACTCAGTACTGAAGTCACCTCTTGAGGTTCACCCTTCATCCAAAGATTAGACAGACCCATAAAACAAAATGATACTAAATGGGCACACCAGCACAGGGGCAAGGATGCGAAAGCAGGAGGGGACAGGAAAGCTGGTAACGGGGAACCCAAGGTCGAGAAGAGGCGAATGTTGACATGTCGTGGAGTTGGAAACTAATGTCACAAAACAGTATGTGTATTAATTGTTTAATGAGAAACTAATTTGCTCTGTAAACCTTCATCTAAAGTACAAAAACAAAGATTACAGCCAAGAAAACCCTATGGAGCAGTTCTGCTCTGTAACATACACAGGGTCTCCATGAGTCAGAGGCTGACTTGTCGACAGCTAACAACAACAACTCTCTATCTGAAATACCCTTCTTCCCAGCCTCAGCTGGCAAATTTCATAAAGCCACCACTCGCTTTGTGTCCATTATTTTGCCACACATTTTATATATTTTAATTTTATAACATATTTCTAATTTTTATAACAATCCTGCAAGGTGGACACTATTATTTCCATTTTGCAGATGGAGAAACAGAGGCCCACCAAGGCTAAATAATGAACCCAAGCTTACACATTTAGAAAGTGCCAGATCTAGGGCTAGAATGTTGGTCTGTCTGATTTTGAAGTCTATCTCTCTCCTCTTTTCTCTTTCCTTTCAAAATTCCTGAGACACATGCATGTGGGAGACTGGGGTTTGATTCCTGGCCAATGTACCTCATGCACAGCCACCACCCATCTGCCAGTAGAGGCTTGTGTGTTGCTATGATGCTGAACAGGTTTCAGTGGAGCTTCTAGACTAAGATGGACTAGGAAGAAAGGCCTGGGAATCTGCTTTTGAAAATCAGCCATGAAAACCTTATGGATCGCAACCGCCTAATCTGCAACTGATCATGGGGATGGTGCAGGACCATACAGTGTTTCGTCCCATTGTGTATGGGGCCGCCGTGAGTCCGGTGTCGACTCTACAGCAGCTAATAACAACGACAACTTCAAGACACAGCCCTCATGAGATCTCCTCCGTGAAGCCTTAATGGAATTCCTCAGATAGTCGCATGCTCCTCCGAGGCCCTGCAATGCTCTGGATGCACCTTTCGCACCTATGTGTAGCCATTGAAGTTGTGTTCTAAGTATATGGCTACTTGGTTGTCTTGCTCCCCTAGTGTGAGTTCTATAAGAGAGGGAGGTATGTCTTTGTACATCTTTATAATATCTTCTCTCACCTCCATCTTCCAAACAAGCCTCCCACATTGCTTGTCATATAATATGCCCTTAATAAATTAGTGATGAATTAATGAATAAGTTAATTAATGCTAAGGAGCTCATTTGTAAAGCTGTGAACTTCCTCCTTTTTGCCAGATTATTGAATCTGCCTCTAAGCGTGTTCTCTGTCTGCATCCCACACTGGAGTGATGTGCAGTAGCCAGATGGCTAGCTATAGAGAAGTCTGTCCTTGGAACCCTCAGCCTGCTTCCCAAGCCAGGGGGCTCACAACTATTAGAGTCCTTACCAGGTCCTTGGCTACCTTCTCTGTGGCCCCAGCAGCAAGAGCAGTAGCAACAGACCCAAGCTAAGGACGGTTTAAAACTCTGAATTAAACCTCTGGGATCTGACCTGGCAGCAGGGGTCCTTGGATTTCCCCAGTCCAAACCCATCTTAAAAGCATTTGCTGAATCACCTCACAGCAACGTGATTCAGCACAGGCATGCTGTCAGGGCTTCTTCCGGGGCTGCGTCTGGCTGATGCTTTTCCCAAACGTATGCTGCAGCCAAATGTCCAAGCCCTAACACTAACGTGCAGTTTGCATTTTAATATCTGCAGAATCACTTAACCTCTAAGAGGTTCACCCCCGGTGCTTGTCAATCACTCCCTGGCCGCTCTGTCAGTCTTTGACCTACCCTCTTTCAGATTCTCTCCACCTCTCCTTCAAAACATCATGTGGCTTGTTCCCAGAATAGTTGTCTAGAAACTGAGAGGATTGGATGATAAACTGAGCCAGCCTCCGTCACTGAAAGGGTTAACACGTCTTCCCCAGTGACTGACCAAAGCCAAACTGCCACTCAGGTGCAGACCGTGACATGTCTATACAATCACGACAGTGCAGCAATGGGCACTCTGAGTCCTGAAGAGACATTTTCTCCGATGTTTTGGAAATAATGTTCAATGGCCACAGGTACTTGACTTTGACTGTCAGAGATATCCTACAAGGAGCATAGAGCTCACATCATGCATGCTCTTCCTTGCTGGAGTGACCATCTGCCCTGGCTTAGGCTGGTCGCCCAGCATCACCCTATCCAGGCTGGCAGGTCAGAGACAGAGGTGGTGGTGCAAATGATTAATGTACTCATTTGTTAACTGAAAGGTTGGAGGTTCAAGCCCATACAGAGGTGCCTTGGAAGAAAGGCCTGGCAATCTGCTTCTGAAAAACCAGCCATTGAAAACCCTATAGACCCTATGGGGTCACTATGAGCTGGAGTTGACTTGACAGCAACTGCTATCACTGTATTAAGAGATATAATATAAGGTTTTCCCTATTCCTTGACATCACTTCATCCCACCTCAGCCCACCAATAGGATACAGGCCCAGTTGTGCGTTGACCATGCAAGGGAATGTTTTGTATGGTGCATCTGAATGTGGGAAGAAGCCCAGCCAACGAAGGGCAGGTGATTGGGCAGATGTGTGCAAACAGATGGGGATCTTGTCAAGTCGAGCAGACCAGCCCAGGCGCAGGCCGAGTCTGCTGCTGTTGGAGGATTATGGAGGGAAGATCCCCCTGTCAATGGGCACAGCAGTCTCACCACAGAGGCACTTCCCAGGAACCTCTGGGAGACTGTGCATTTTTTCTGGCTAAAGACATTATGTAAATTCTCAGGGAAGAGCCATTAACTGATTAACAAATGAGTATAAATTAACTTCTATGATTCAGTGATTAATACCTATTGTGAACCAGCAGAGCCCAAAGAGAATAGAGTCTGATGAAATGGGGCTAAATATTTCACCTGTTCCATTACAAGGTATTTAGGTAGCTATGTGGCATTGCATTGTGATGTGATTTTTTCCATTATTTTATCACAGGGGAAAGAAATGATGAAGGGTGGAGGGGAAACCAATCTTTACAAACCAGGACATGTCTCACCATCCCCTAATATCTCCCAGTAGCTCAGTGAAGAAACTACTATCATCCCCGCTTTGCAGAGGAGACAAGTCTTAGAGCAGCCAAGCAAATCGTGCAAGATGGCAGAAGTAGGGCTGACAGCCACAGTGGACCCCAGGCCCCATCACCTTGCCACAGGGCCAGCCTTCATTCGGTGATGAGAAATTCAGAGTCAACGCTTGGCTTGTTCTTGAATGAGTTGAAGAACTGGTGCTGAATGAGAAAATGACAATATGGAGGAGAATGTGAAGTTGATGATGGCGATAATCATTTTAAATGCTATGTTCCAGGTGCCCAGCAGAGGTTTCATCTTTATTACTTTATTTAATCCTTATAAAATATCTGTGAATATGTTTTTGCAAATGAAGAAACCGAGGCTCAGGGACAGTAACTGGGCGGTTGTGCTGGGATCCCAGCCCAGCTGTCTGTGGTCGCAAACCCTGCTCTCACTGCCCTCTGGTCTGAGGGACCAGAACTCAAGAACAGACGAAAATTCCCAACTAGCGATTGACACCAACAGGCCTTGACGCTCCAAACTTTGAGGCCAGAGCTGGTGCTAGAACTTTACTTCCTCTCCATCAGGATTTTGACTTCAAAAGAAATGTTATGAGTAATTTAATGTTCAAGAAAGAAAAAAAAAAAGTCTGACATTAAATTAAATGTAAAATAATTAAATAGTAGCTAGAAAAGTAGAGAATGGACTAGAATCCAGGAATAGACATTTTCTTAAGTTTTATTCTCTGTGTCATTTTTGTTCATAAAAATTGGTAGTCATGTTTTGCTAATTTAATTGATTGCTATTAAGAAAGGAGAAAATAACTGAACCCTATTAAGCAGTCTCACTTTCCACGTGGGAGACCTGGGTTTGATTCCTGGTCAATGCACCTCATGCACGGCCACCACCTGTCTGTCAGTGGAGACTTGTGTGTTGCTATGATGCTGAACAGGTGTCAGCCAAGCTTCCAGACTAAGACAGACTAGGAAGAAAGGCCTGGTGATCTACTTCTGAAAACTCAGCCAAGGAAAACCCTATGGATCACAACAGTCAATTATGGGGAGGGCACAGAGCTGGGCAGTGTTTGGTTCTGTTGTGCATGGGGTCACCACGATTCAGGGGCTGACTTGATGGCATCTCACAACAACAGCCAGAGGCGTAACTAGGGTGTGGCAGGAATGGCAGGTATTGCACTGGCCCCGGGAGCACAGCTCCACTGAGTAGTTTCTATTAACCCGGTACGGCCAGCGGCTTATCTGCGGAAAACTGTGCCTACAGTAAGCACTGAAATTGCAGCCCTGTCCAAATATCTGACATCCCTCTTTTAGCTAACTTTACTATAATATCAGCTCAAAAATACCAGTCAAGCTTGTTAATTTTTAATCTACACATTATCATGCTTGAGGAAGGATGTTGGGCTGTACCGGGTTAATAGAAGCCGCTCAGTGGCGCCACGCGCCCACAGCCAGTGCAATACTCTAGGTATACCACTGAATATGTATTTTTACATTCACCATATATCTTCTTATAATCCATTACGTGTAAATAAACCAATAAATAAAGTGTTCAGATTTGTAGGAACATCACAAGCTATTACCTGGCTGTATTTGACCCCCCCCCCTTTTAAGAAACATGGCAATGTTATGACAGATCATTTGCTGCCCAGGTCCTCTAAATGATTTCTTTTTTCTGAACCCCTCCTCTTTGTAACATTATATTAGAATAAGAGACCTTCGAGATTCACACGTGGTGTGTACTCTTTCCCCCAAAATTCACATATATCCAATAGTTATTTTCTACACTTTAAGGCCTTAGGAAATCGCTACTAAAGTCGTCTCACAAATGTTTGTCCTCTGAAGGGCATAAATGCATTTGAGCTTTGAATTTTTCAATATTTGCAAATAAGGCTGAAAGGCTGTTGACTCCAAAGGACAGGGCAACTATTCTGGGGAAAAGTGGGACACAAAGCATTATGGGGCCTGGTCCCCTGCATCCCTGGAGCAGGAAGGCAGGTAAATCAGAGCCTGGTTTGTGCCCAGTCTTGGCCACACTGTCCCTGTCACTGGGTTGGGAGGCAGCTGAAGCCAGGTGGGCGAGGAGCAGAGCGGCTGTGCTCTCTCTAAGGTAGCCAGATGGCGGGCAGCAGCCTGCTGGGCATGGTAATGGCCAACCTAACCTAGGCATGGGCACTTTTTGCTGGAATTTGCTCTTCGTTATCAGGGTGCCAGGTGACATGGGTCACTCTTGCATTTCAAGCCAAGTTACAGGACAACAGGAGAAATTTACCACCTGGCCGAGACACCTCAGTGAGCAGGCCTCACGCGGGCTGAGTTGCAAGTTGATCCTCAGATGACAAAACCCTTTCTTGTCTGGCATAAAGGTCCTAAAGGGCTGATCATGTCCAGTCCTATCGAGGATCTTGGCCCTTTTCAGGCCTTTGAGAGCTGAACGTTAAGAGCTGAACTTTTAGTCTGACCCTGCAGTTTTTCCTTGTGACTCTGAAGACCGTAACTCCATCGCCACCCCAGCCCCAACCCTCTGTCCCTTCTCTTCATCCATCTGTTCTGTTGTATTACTTATTTAAGAGATGCTAGTACCAATAGATTTAGAGTCCCTGGGTGGTGCAACCAGTTAACACGCTCAACTGCTAACCGAAAGGTTGGAGGTTCGAGTCCACCAAGAGGCACCTTGGAAGAAAGGCCCAGTGATCCACTTTTGAAAAATCAGCCATTGAAAACCAAAACGCTATGGAGCACAGTTCTACTCAGACGCACATGAGGTTGCTGTGAGTCGGAATTGACTCAATGGCAACTAGTAACTTGTGGTAGCAGTAGATTTAGCAGGGGTTAAACAAAACGACTTTACAAAGAAAACCAACTTTATATAAAAGAACGGCTAGAAAAGAAGTTTAGGGTGCAGGTGGGAGTGAGCAGCGCTGTTTAATAGCAGAAGCACTTGACAGAGGCTGGCAAGCTATTCTGGCCAATGACTAGGGCTCTGGAAGGAAGGGAAGGAGTCAGAAAGTTCTGCCTTTCTGCCTGACAGCTAAGTCACTCTTTAAGATTTCTGACCTGTAGGCCTTGTTACCACTCGTCATCAGCCATGTGCCATCTCAGTGATGGGCAGGTACTATAAAGAGCATCAAATCACAGAACTGGAAGAGGATCTTACAGGTACTAAAGCCAAGCCCCTCCTGTTAGGGAACAAAGGCGCAGTGTGATTATTAGGTATTCATGATGGGATTTTTTTTTTTCTCCTGGAAGATTTTATTAAGGATTTATTTTATACCTGTTTGCACATGTTCTGAGGATTTCCCCTCCTCTCTACCACCAAAAATTTGAGAAAGTCCCAGCAATATGCAAACCAAAGTGGAGTGAAATGATGGTCAAGTCCCCATGAATGGAATTTTAAATTTCGTCTGCTCTGAGCTCCAAGCTGTAGGCAACAGAACTTCAAGAACAAGATTGAGAACTTTAGCTGAGGTTGACAGTCTTGATTCTGAGTCCTGTCAGGGGAGTTCTTTCTTTTCAGCAAACATATCTTTAGATATCTGGAGAATAAATGCTAACTTGGGGCCTGTCTTCGTCTCCTAGGGCTGCTGTGTCAAAATTACCACAAACTTGGTGAGTTAAAACAACAGAGACTAATTCTCTCACAGTTCTGGAGGCCAGAAGTCTGAATTGTTCCATGCCTTTCTCGTAGCTTCTGGTGGTTCTGGCAACCCTTGGTTTTCTTTGGCTTGTAGCCACCTCAGTCTCTGCTTCCATCTTCACATGGCCATCTGTGTGTCTGTGTCTTCTTCTATTCCATCTCTTATAAGGACAACAGTCATTGGGTCTAGGGCCCACCCTAAATCCAGTATGATCTCATACCAAGATCCTTAATTACATCTACAAAGACCTTTTTCCCAGATAAGGCCACGTTCACAGATACTAGGGATTAGGACTTGGACTTATCTTTTTTGTTGTTGTTGTTAGGTGCCATTGGGTCAGCTCCTACTCACGGTGACCTTACGTGTAACAGAATAAAACGTTGCCCAGTCCTGCACCATCTTCATGATCATTGGTGTGTTTGAGTCCATTGCTGTGATTATTGATGGGTTAACTCATCTCATTGAGAGGTTTCCTCATTTTTGCTGACACTCTATCTTTTTGGGGTGAAACTATTCAACTCACTGTAGGGTTTAAGGTGAAAAACCTTTATCAGTGTTCATCAATTCAGCAATAATAATAAAAATGGAGACAATCTGAGATCCCCCTTGGGTTTTTTCCTGTTTGGTCCTAAAGAGAGTTGGAAGTGGCAGGAGGGAGAGAGAATCCTGGAGACAGGAGAGCTGTAGGAGGATGAGAAGCTTTGGGAGCAAGAAGTCTTCCAAGGAAGGAAAAGTGCGAAGGTGAGTCTCTACTGCACTAGCATGAGCTCCATGTGTGCCCTGCTGGGAGGACGACCGGGCTCTGAGCCCAGGGAGGTACCAAGGCATGTGGGAGAGAATGGGCAGAGGAGCCCTGCATGAAAACTGAAGAAGAGAGAACACACAGATAAGGTGGGAGTGAGGATGAAGAAGGGGCCCGTCAGGTGATGGCCTTGGAAAGTGTTATCTACAGGGCAGCTCTCGTTGGAGCTCAGAGCCCAGACCTGGTTGTGTCAACTTCTGCCTAACCATGTCTAGGGGGCCTGACAAGAACCAGGAAGCTTGGTCTGCTTTGAGAGGCAAGGGGCAGTGCCTCAAGGAAGTAACCGAGGCTTCTGAAGAAGGAGACAAAGTGCTAAAAACACACGGAGCTCTTGTTTCCAAATTCAGTCAGCGTATCCTTCCTGCTCCTCCCTCTTCCTGCCCCTCTCCATCCCACGTCCCTTCCAAACAGACTGTCCTGTTGTAACTTCTCTTCCCCACCAACTTGCCGCTGATGCTCATGTTAACCTAGTTTCCCCCTTTTTAAAATTGGAGACTGGGGTAGGAATTCAGAATGAGTGGTTCTTGGGTCCCTGGACATTTAATTTCATGCCCTCTGGTCTTACCCAGCCTGACTTGGCTTTGGTGCAATACGCAGGGGAGGCCAAAAGTGTTTTCATTTGCCCAGCGGTACCAGTACCAGCGTCAATTACTGTCGAGACAATTCTGACTCATGGTGACCCCACATGTGTCAGAGTAGAGCTGTACTCCAGAGGGTTTTCAGTGGCAGATTTTTCAGAAGTGGATCACCAGGCCTTTCTTCCCAGGCACCTTTGGGTGGACTCGAACCTCCAATCTTTTAGTTAGCAGTTCAGTGCATTAACCATTTGCACCACCCAGGGACTGCCTAGAGGTAGGGGGCAAGAAATAACAAAACAGGACCACCTTACTGCTCTGCACTTCTCTCTTCTCCCCAGACCACACTGTTGTACAATTGTGAGAGTTATTACATAACAACAAAATCAGTGAGTTTCCAAAGAGGTTGTGTAGGAGTGAAAGAGATCCCACCCAGGCTCAGTGTGAAATTGCCCGGAGCCAAGGATGGAGTAAGTCCATGCTTCTCAAACTTTAATGTCCATTCACATCACTTAGGGAGCACGTGAAAAGGCAGATACTGATCCAGTAAGCGTTGTCAGCCTGGGCCAGGCCATCTCACTCTGCTGGTCAGAGGACCACACGTTGAGTCTGGAGGAACTCAACAACCTCTTTGGGCCCCTTCTTGGCCTGAGGCTGGATATCCTTATCCTGTGATTATCTGAGGGACAAAATCTAGAATCATCACACAGCATTTTAGATACACTGAGGCTCTCGGAAGGTTTCCCATGAAAAAGGAAATCCCAGGCTGAGCCCCAGCCACTAGTTCAGAGCTGATGTCAGATGATCCCTGGGAAACTATGACAACTTCATAGGCACCCTAGTGCCTTGAGAATAACTTGGTATGAGCTCAGGAGTAGGACTGGCCAAGGCAAGCCCTGAAATTAGTGCTTACCTTTGGATCCACGGGATCATCCTCCTCAAAGCTACCTGCTTTCCAGTATCTTTAACTCTTTCTTCCATTCTGTCAGTGAAAACCTCTTCCCCTATAAATAATTTTATAAATTCATTTATACTAGGCTGTGTATGACTGCGAAATTTTACACATCCCAGAAGGATTGATATTTTAAGAAGGGCAAAACCTTGGCCCAAAGAAATAAAATTCTGACAGGGTCAAAAAAAAAAAAAAAAGGTGTAAACTCTTGTGTGTACAGTTTAGCAAATTGAAGGTGATTCTTACAGACACGCATATTGACTTGGATGGCAGGGGGCTGATTTTCACTTCTATACAGAGGAAATGGACCTGACATCTTCGAGGTATGATTGTGTGGGATGGTGGATCGGCAGTCGGAATAGCTGTCTCTCAGGGTCTCCAATCTTGATCTGCACTAGAGTAGTTTGGACCAGGCAGACAACTTTCCAGTCCTTGAAGTCTAAGAGGCGTCCCTGGGTGTGCAAATGGTTAAGCTCGGCTGCTAGCCAAAAGATTGGAGGTTCAAGTCCACTCAGAGACTCCTCAGAAAAAGTCCTGGTGATTTACTTCCAAAAGAGCAGCCATTGAAAACGACTGTATGGAGCACAGCTCTACTCTGACACACGTGGGGTCGCCATGACTTGGTGTTGACTCGGTGGCAACTGTTTTTTTATGGTGCTGAGAACACAGAACACAGAAACCAATGGTTTTCTCATCATATGTGGTCACCCATCAAGAGCCATCTAGACAGAAACCTCCATCAGAATGCACCTTAGAGGAACTTGAGCCTTTCAAAGTAATGTCAATATGATCCTCACATCTGGCAGTCTCTTTTCAAAGGAAGGGAGAGGAACAAATGAAGGTTAAGGTCAGGAGAGAGTTAATCTCCTCAGTAACTCCTAGCACTGACCCTTGGCCCAAGATCAGCCTTTAAGGGTTGGTATCAATGATGTTAAGCTTGAAACTTGATCCTTTTCCAGGGAACAGAATGGGGGTGCAGTGCCTGAGAAACTAGACTGAACAGAAATTAGCCTTCACCAGCTGCTCCTGTAATTGCATTTAAATTCAGTTAAACTAATTTCCTACACTTGATAAAAGCAGTTGTCTTTCCAAATCATTCTCAGACTCTTCTATTCCAAACACAGTATAAATATATTATGGCCAGGTTATGAGGGTCTCTCTCTCTCTGGGTCTCTCTGTGACCCCTGCTCTTCTTAGCCCTTTGCTGGGGGCACACAGTTTATTGTTGACAGCCAGGGACCAGGGACGCTGAGCTGCCCTATTAGCATAAGACGCTGTGACTCATTGACTCACAGATTGTAAATCAGACTAACACTGGATTTTAATTAATTATATTAATTTTAGGAGAAGCAACAAAACTGAAAAGTCTGCAGCGCCTCATTTACTGAGAAACTCTGAAATGTCTTTTATTTTTAGCAAGAGCCATAAAAACATCTCATACTGAAATAATGTAAAAATCAAGGCAGGGTTGTATTACTCAGCGTGATCACGCCCTTTAAAAGGCTTTGACATTTTCTTTATTTTTGTAAGTTTTTTTAGAAAGAAAATATATATCTATGATATATTACATACATATCCATACAGGCACACGCTACGCCAGCCCCTCTCTGCAACACTATTCACGACTGCAAATTCAGTATAAGGTGCTTCTATCTCAGATCCTCTCAAACAAAGGGAGGTTAATTACTGAATTATCACAAAGGACTCGTCATCAGTAAGTGTCATTTAAAAGACTGTCCATCCTAGGAAATGCTCAGGAACTTGTACACATACACGACTCATTTTTCATTTATTATTTATTTTTCATTTATTTATTCACTCAAACTAACTTATATCAACGCCTACTACGTGCCTGCCAGTTGTCCGTGGGTGGTGCAAATGGTTAACATGCTCAGCTGCTAACCAAAAGCTTGGAGGTTCGAGTTTACCCAGAGGTACTTCGTAAGAAAGGCTTGGCAAACTACTTCTGAAAAATCAGCCACTGAAAACCGTATGGAGCCCAGTTCTACTCCGACATGCATGGGGGTGCAACGGGTGTCTGCCACTTAGGCACTTATGCAGGTGCTGGGAAAAGAAAGATAAACAGAGTTTAAGGAGACCACAGTCTAGACAAGGAAATGCAGTAGCCCCGCGGCCCTTATTCAGTTTCGCTTTCGACGGTTTGAGTTACTCGAAGTCAACCGCAGTCCAAAAATGTTAAATGAGTGTTGTGCTGAAATCTCTCGCCTTCCCCAGCCATCCGGCCCTAGGGACCACATTCACATAACTTTTATTACAGTATATTGTTATAATTGTTCTAGTTTATTATTAGTATCTCCTACTGCGCCTAATTTAGAAATTAAACTTTATCATAGGTATGTATGTATAGGTCAAACTGTAGTCTATATAGGGTTTGGTGCTATCCATGGTTTCAGGCATCCACAGGGGTCTTGGAATGTATCCCCAGGGGATAAAGGGGGACTACAGTAATCAGGGTTCAACATGGTTAATCGACATCACAGAATTATGGGCAGAGGGCTATAGGAGCAAAGAGGGAACATCCAGGAGCACCCGGGGGAAAAGGGAAAGATTTCACAGAGGTGGTGACACTAATGAAAGCCAATAGTGAAAGTCGACACAGTTTCAATCAGAGAATAGCTATTCCTTACCTTTTATGTGCCAGACACTGGCTAGGTGCCGGGGAATCCTAGTGAGTAAGCTAGACAGAGCCACCAACCTTTCGGAGTTTACAGTCTAGGAGGGAGACACTAATCAAACATGAACACAGAAATTAAATTGCTATTGTAGTGAGAGCCTTTAAGGAAAAGAACTGGTGCTTTAAGAGTATATTCATTGGGAGCTAAGCTATGCGGTGATAGGCAGCACAGGCTTCCATGAGGAAGTGACGTTCGAGCAGAGCCCTGCTGGATACGTAGGATACAGCCAGGAGGAAGGATGGCGGGAAGAGTGTTCCAGGCAGAGGAAACAGATATGCAAAGACACTAACAGGCGAGGAAGGTTGGGGTTTTCTAGAAGCTGAAAAGAGGCCAGTGAGGCTGGAACATAAGAGTGTCCTAAGACCTCAGATGAGCAGGAGCCAGATTGTGTAGAGTGTGATCTTTAAGATAAGAGCAATAGAAGCATGATAACACACGTTAAAAAAAAAAGGAATTTGTTTTTGGGTTGAAGGGTGAATTAGTGCCTAGCACTGTGTCTGGGGCATGAGGGAATTAGGTATTCTTCCTCTTTCTGTACCCGGCTTAAGTCCTTCTTGGCCAATCTTTGCACTCTGCCCCTTCATCTTGGTCTCCAGGAGTGTATTCTGTTATGTTGGTTCTGATTTTGATCCCTAAACTGGTTTTTTCAACTTGTTCCCTGCCTCTGTGACAGCCTATGGTTTCTACTATGATGAGTCATCTGGATGCTGGAATAGCTCACTCATTTAGTTATATTCAATGACTGTTTATTGAGCATTATTTTTGTGTGTGCAAGATGTCGTAAGAGACATGGAGATCCATTTCTCATTGAGCTTACAGTATTGCATAAGTATAATATTCGACGTTATAGTGGAGTCCCTAGACAGTACAACAAGGTAAGAGAAAAAAAGGTAAGATTGTGTTCATCGGAAGTCCCAAATACTTTACTGGTAAATTATTAGAATTAATAAGAGACTTCACCAAGGTATCTAGATACAACAGCAACATGCAAAACTAAATTGTATTCCTATGATCAGCAACAAAATACATAAAAAATATGAAGCAACTAATATAAATGTTTTTTTAAGATATGTAAGACCTCTAAGGACAAAATTTTAAAACTGTATTCAGAGACATTAAAGAAAATGTAAATAATTTGAGAAATATACCACATTCATGAATAAGAAAACCCAATATTGGAAAGATACCAATTTTCCCAAACTGATTTGTAAATTTGTAGATTCAGGGTAATCCTAATCTTAATCAAAATCCCAGCAGGGCTCTTCTGTAGAAATTGACAAATTATTTCTAAAATTTATTTATAAAAATAAAGTATATCTAAGACTCTCTTGAAGAAAAAGTATAAGTAGGAGAATTTGCTCTACCAGGTATCAAGATTTCTTTTCTTTTATTTTTAATGCATAAACTCTGTGACATTTATTTTATTAATTTTTTTTAAAATTGTACTTCAGGTGAAGGCTTACAGAACAAATAGTTTCTCATGAAACAGTAGTACACATGTTGTTTTATGACATTGGTTAACAATCCCACAACATATCAACCCTCTAACGTCTCAACCTTTATCAAAATTTCTTTTAAGTTATAAAGGAGCCCTGGTGGCGCAGTGGTTAAGCGTTCGACTGCTAACCAAAAGATCAGCAGTTCAAATTCACCAGCTGATCCTTGGAAAACCTATGGGGAAGTTCTACTCTGTCCTGTAGGGTTACTATGAGTTGGAATCAACTTGACGGCAATGGGTTTGGTTTTTTGCATTTATAATAAAGGCAGTGTGGTATTAGCACAGAGACAGACAAATAGACCAACGGAACAGAGTAAAGAGGACAGAAAAAGGCACGTGCCTATGTGGATACTTGATATATGACAGAGATGCATGGCAAATCAGTGGGGAAAGGAATATCTTTTCAATGATGAATTCCAGGTAGATTAAAGATCTAAATATGAAAAGGAGAAGTTATGAGCTTTTAGATGATAATATAGGATATCTTCATATAATAAATATAAGCAAGCTTCCCTTAAACAGATTAAAAAAGGAAAGCTTTATGAACATAACTGCATTAAAAAAGACTAGTGTTCATCCAAGGATGCTACGAAAATAACAAGACAAACCACAGAGTGGGAGAAGATATAAGTGGAAGGTTTTGCAGTATCTGTAATGTATAACTAATAATAAATTGGGAGTATATAACAAACTACCTTAAATTAATAGGAAAAATTCAATCCAATGGAAAGATGAGCAAACGTCACCTATTACAACAGAAGAAACTCAAAAGGCCAATAAATATGTGAAAAAGCACTTTATTAGTAATGAGGAAAATGCACATTAAAACTGCTAAGAGATAACACTACATACCTACTAGTCTGGCAAAACCAAGCATTGGCAAGGATTTGTAATAATGGGAAGCCCCATACACTGCTCCCAGCATAGTAGACCATATAATTGTCTGATTGAAAATGGCCAGGACCAGTACATTTCAGCTCACTAATGCCAAGGGTATCTATCTTTACACATTCCATTTCATTTCTGAGGACTTCCAATTTTCCTAGATTCATGCTTTGTACATTCCATGTTCTGATTATTAAGTAATGTTTACAGTTGTTTGTTCTCATTTTGAGTTGTACCACCTCAGCAAATGAAGGTCCTGAAAGCTTTACTCTATCCACGTCATTAAGGTCCATGAGAAAATTGAATGACAAATTGAGGAGGAATGGCATCACATTCACCATCTAAAAGAACATTTCAAGATCTATCCTGAAGTACAATGCTGTCAGTGATAGGATAATATCCATACCCTTACAAGGAAGACCAGTTAATACGAATATTCTTCAAATTTACTCACCGAACACTAATACTAAAGATGAGGAAATTGAAGATTTTTACCAACTCCTGTAGTCTGAAATTGACCAAACATGTAATCAAGATGCATTGATAATTACTGGTGAATGGAATGCAAAAGTTGGAAACGAAGAAAAAGGATCGGTAGTGGGAAAATATGACCTTGGTGATAGAAATGACGCCGGAGACTGCATGATAGAATTTTGCCAAGACCAACTACTTCTTAATTGCAAATACCGTTTTTCAACAACATAAACGGCTATTATACATGTGGACCTCACCGGATCCACAATCAACGCCCATGGAAGCAGCAGTCAAGAAATCAAACAACATATTGCATTGGGCAGACACAGGAATCAAATCGACTACATCTGTGGAAAGAGACTATGGAAAAGCTTAATATCGTCAGTCAGAACAAGGCCAGAGGCTGAATGTGAAACAGACCATCAATTGCTCATATGCAAGTTCAAGTTGGAGCTGAAGAAAATTAAAACAAGTCCACGAGAGCCAAAGTATGACCTTGAATATACCCTACCTGAATTTAGAGACCATCTCAAGAATAGATTTGATGCATTGAACACTAATGACCGAGGACCAGATGAGTTGTGGGATGACATCAAGGACATTATACAGGAAGAAAGCAAAAGGTCATTAAAAAGACAGGAAAGAAAGAAGAGACCAAAATGAATGTCAGAAGAGACTCTGAAACTTGCTATTGAGCGTCCAGTAGCTGAAGTGAACAGAAGAAATGATGAGTGAAAGAGCGGAACAGAAGATTTCAAAGGGCAGCTCGAGAAGACAAAGTAAAGTATTATAATGAAGTGTGCAAAGACCTGGAGTTAGAAAACCAAAAGGGAATAACATGCTCAGCATTTCTCAAGCAGAAAGAACTGAAGAAAAAGTTCAAGCCTCGAGTTGCAATTTTGAAGGATTCTATGGGCAAAATATTGAATGACACAGGAAGCATCAAAAGCAGATGGAAGGACTACACAGAGTCACTGTACCAAAAAGAATTGGTTGACTTTCAACCGTTTCAAGAGGTAGCATATGATCAAGAACCGATGGTACTGAAAGGAGAAGTCCAAGCTGCACTGAAGGCATTGGCGAAAAACAAGCCTCTAGGAATTGATGGAATACCAACTGAGATATTTCAACAAAGGGAGGGGATTGGAAGAGATCCATATTTGTGCCTATTCCAAAGAAAGGTGATCCAACCGAATGTGGAAATTATCGAACAATATCATTAATATCACAAGCAAGTAAAATTTTGCTGAAGATCATTCAAAAGCGGTTGTAGCAGTACATCAACAGGTAACTGCCAGAAGTTCAAGAAGGATTCAGAAGAGGATGTGGAATAGGGATATTATTGCTGATGTCAGATGGATCTTGGCTGAAAGCAGAGAATACCAGAAAGATGTTTACCTGTGTTTATTAACTAAGCAAAGACATTCGATGGTGTAGATCATAACAAATTACGGATAACACTGGGAAGAATGGGAATTCCAGAACACTTAACTGTCCTCATGAGGAACCACGTCCTCATGAAGAACCACGTCCTCATGAGAACAAGAGGCAGTCATTCAAACAGAACAGGGGGATACTGCATGGTTTCATGGTTTAAAATCAAGAAAGGTGTGTGTCAGGGTTGTATCCTTTCACCATACTTATTCAATCTGTAAGCTGAGCAAATAATCCGAGAAGGTGTACTATATGAAGAAGATTAAGGCATCAGGATTGGTGGAAGACTCATTAACAACCTTCGATATGCAGATGACACAACCTTGCTTGCCGAAAGGGAAGAGGACTTGAAGCACTTATTGATGAAGATGAACGACTACAGTTTTCAGTATGGATTACACTTCAACATAAAGAAAACCAAAATCCTCACAACTGGACCAATAAGCAACATCATGACAAATGGAGAAAAGATTGAAGTTGTCAAGGATTTCATTTTACTTGGATCCACAATCAATGCCCATGGAAGCAGC
>NW_004443975.1:5660371-5677518 GCF_000243295.1 Trichechus manatus latirostris | reverse complement strand
AGCAACATCATGACAAATGGAGAAAAGATTGAAGTTGTCAAGGATTTCATTTTACTTGGATCCACAATCAATGCCCATGGAAGCAGCAGTCAGGAAATCATATGATGTACTGCATCGGGCAAATCTGCTGCAAAAGATCTCTTTCAAGTGTTGAAAAACAAAGACGTCACTTTGAGGATTAAGGTGTGCCTGACCCAAACCATGATATTTTCAATTGCCTCATGTGCATGAGAAAGCTGGACAATGAATAAGGAAGACTGAAGAAGAGTTGATGCTTTGAAATTATGGTGTTGCGAAGAATATTGAATATACCATGGACTGCCAGAAGAACGAACAAGTCTATCTTGGAAGAAATACAGCTAGAGTGTTTCTTGGAAGTGAGGATGGCGAGACTTCATCTCAGGTACTTCGAACATGTTATCAGTAGGGACCAGTCTCTGGAGAAGGACATCATGCTTGGTAAAGTAGAGGGTCGGCAAAAAAGAGGAAGACCCTCGACGAGATGGATTGACACAGTGGCTGCAACAATGGGCTCAAATATAGCAACGATTGTGAGGCTAGTGCAGGACTGGGCAGTGTTTCATTCTGTTGTACACAGGGTCGCTATGAATTGGCAGCATCTGGACAGCATTTAACAACAACATACACTGCTGTTGGTGGTGGCGTATAAATTGATATAACTGATTTAGAAAACAGTTTCACATTATCCACTATAGTTTAAGATGTGCACAGCTTGTAACTCCGCACTTCTACTGCTAGATATGTTGAAGAGAAGCCTATGTATGGTAACACCAGGATATATGTACCAGAATGTTTAAAGCAGAATTGTTTATAATAACTGAAAACTGGAAACTGAACTGTGGAGAATCTAGTAGCCATCACCATGACATGCTGTTAAATTTCCTGATGATTTTAAGTGATGTCTCACCTCAAATTTCTGTCCCAGGTTGCACCTGGGCCACCTGTCCCCTCCCCTCCCTTGTAATGATGCTCTTGCAACCAGTGTCAATCTGTATATTAAAATATTATTTAATATCTAAAATAATTAAAAGGTGAAGATGGTTTTATTAAGTATTCCTAAAGTTTAATTTCTTTAAAGTAACCATGCCCCAAAACAGTTATTTCTCAAAGACGAATTCTGCTATCACAATTATAACTTGAAAATGTTTGAGGTAGTTTTTTAACTATCTTTCTACCCAAAGTCCACTGTAGTAACTATTATAAGAAAGGGACAAATAAGGTAGTGGTTGGGGGTTGGGGCGGTCAGAGAAGAGAGATTAGTAGATTGTGCTGCTTTGAGGTTTCCAGGGTCCAATGCTTCTCCTCTTCGGCCAGTGTGGGAGACACATATTAGGCTATATTCTAAAATACTCTTTTCTTCCAATTTGACCAGAGGGATGAGCCCTCAGTCAGGGCTGCTTCTTGGACATGCAACCTCTGCAGTTGCACATGTCCCTGCACCTAGAAGGGCCTGGCACTTGGTTTAATGTTTTGCTGTCACTATCTTGAAATTCTTAATAGGTTTTGAAAAGAATAAATTTAGTATCATAAGAACAAGACAAAACATAGCACAAGACTATAAACTTATGCTAAAGAAAAGAAATAATTAAGGGGGAAAAATTAAATAAATAAACATCCAACTAGCATACTAAGTGAGATTTGAAAAGTATTGAATTCATAAAACAAGAACAGAATGCTTTGAGAAAGGAACAAGGCAGACAGAACAGCAAGGCAAATCACAAAACAAGACAGAGTTCAGGTATGTTAAACATATGCTTGCCCTAGTGAAAGGGACATGTTAAACTTGGGAGTTGTGGTTTACCATCTCCCATGTGAAATTAGAGAAAGCTAACCTTCAGAGAGAGAGCAAACAGTAAACACAGAGGAAAAACAGAGCAAGAGTACAGCCTGGATTCCCGAGCTCTTTCCAGTTCCTATTTAGTGCTCCTGGAGAGGTTTCACTGCCCTTGGGTTCTTTGAGATTCTCCAGTAACTTTTTAATAAATTCCCCTCCTGGTTTAAACTAGGGCAAGCTGGTTTTTGTTAGACAGAATACAAAAGAGTCTTAACTAAAAACAAAAGGATTGGGGAAACTGGAAGACGATCAATTCTCAGGTCCCTTAGGATCAAATGTAACTAAATGGAAGTTCTGAAGAACAATCAACTCCAGCAAGAATCTTGTGCCCTTGTTCTTGTGGTTAACTTTTCCTATAGATTACAGTGACATTCAAATTATAAAGTTGGACAGCAGATGCCACACATGCAGTGTTTCCTGCATTTGCATTTATTTTCTTAACATCTTGAAAGAAAGATGGGGCTTAGCCTGCCAAACTCTAAGTACCTTATAATAACCTATTCAGACATCATATGGAAGGATTAATTTAGCCATTTCACACATTAATATAACAGCAAACAAATGAATCTACCTTTTCATGCATTCCCAGGTAGCCTGCGAATTCTAAATGCAACTGTGGATTTGCCTGAAAATACTTTGTTTTTCTTTTTAAAGCCAGTGTTGGGGGGAAGGGAGGTGGGAACTCTACAGGGACGGCCCCAAATAAGCAATTTGAATGGAAGACCACGGTGTAAGCCCCTAGTTCTCTTCCTCCTCCCCAAGATGTTTTCCCAAAATGTGCTTTCTTCACATTAACCTCTGGAAGGTATTGGAAATGAGGTGCAAAAGGAGACCGATCAGGGAAGAACAGACATGACTCAGGTACGATTTAGCTAAAGAAGAGATGCATAGCTTTGATGAGAGTGAAAGAGAAAGAAAAGTCATCAAGAAAATGTGGACTCTCATAAAATGAAAGATGCAACCTTGTCTTTTTCGAACATACAGGATTTTATTTTCCTTTGTTGATTTTGTCCTTGTTTGTTTGTATTCTGGGCTTGAGACAAGTTGCCTTCTCAACCCAGCTACAGTCCATGAATTTGTTGTTTAACCCAAATCCAATTGAGTGTTGCAGGAAAGAGAAGAGGAAACATCTCACACCCAAGTGGCCCACACCATAAACAAAGGGGAGTCTCCCTGTGCCAGCTATTGGCTTCGACTCGGCCCAGCGGGGAGCTGATGTCTCGGTGCCAGGGTGAGGACAGCCGCCGAGGCAGATGCTGGGCAACTGAGAAGGACTATTGATTTCAGACGCTCAAATTCCTCGGGGTGGCCGCCTTCCTCCTCTTCTTGGTAGGGAGAGGGGCAGTGGCTGGGATCTGGGCTGTCCACTGCTGGTTGCCAACACAGCTCCAAATTGGGAGAGTTGTCCCCAGTCTCTGGCTCCAAGCAGAAGGTTTGTGAGGAATCAGCATTGTCTATTTATGAAGATTTATGGAGAAGCTGACAAGCATTAGGCTTTGAAACAGACCTCAGGTGAGCTCTCTCCCCCATGTGGAGGATTCAGGAAGGTGGTGTGGATGATCAAGAATGATGTCCTCTCCCCTCTGGTGTCCATTGGTATTCCCATCCTGGGCCTGGCCCAGGAGGAAAGCAAAGGCAAAGCATGGCTTTCTGGCGATACTCATTCTTCTTTAGAGAGAAAGAAGGAGACTGGCACTTACTGTGGCATTTCACAGGAAGGGGGAAAGGCCAAGATAAATGGATAGCTTCAAGGTCATTAGCTTCCTGAGCTCACAGTTTGCTTTCCTCTGCCAGAGGACTGCTTGGAGAGGTTATAAATGTTTTGCGGCTGGACTAGGGGAGCCCATTGTTGGACCCGGGGCCCTGAGACCTGCTGCCAGTGGCAAATCTGGACTCTGGCACTGTGGAGTGTGCCTTCCTCTCCTTCACGCTCTTGCCCTGTAAGGCTTGAGCCACCAGCCGTGGCATCCGACCTCTTGGAAAACTCTTTTAGGGAATCCCAACAGTGACTGGCCTCTATAGAAAGGATCTAGGAAATTGGCATGCAGTCTTACTAACCTAAGAGAGAAAAGACATCAGTTAGAAATGAAAATCTTTAAAAACAAGAGGAGGTCAAGTTGGGCGACATGATAGCGAGCGGGGTGGAGGCAGGGCAGGGTGGAAGGAGATGGGGTGAAAATACCGATTCTCATTCTTACTCCACTGTGATCTGAGTTTTAGTTTTTCTCCTCTTAATCACTTCCTGGATTCCCCTAAATTCTTTTTGACTAATCCACATCCTCACTTCTGGTTTTAATTTTAAATTTCTTCTATTAATTTAAATCGATTAAATGGCAGGAAAATAAGAAGCAGTGAAGTTAAACTTTCAACTATTTACACAGTTCCAAATTCCTCTCTGAGCCTTGAAATTGCACAATACACATTTTTACAGCAGTGCATATGTACTATGTGGTGTTCTGCTTTGTCCACATAACATGATTTTACATACACTTTTTCATTTATTAGTGTAGACCATGTTCTTATCTCTGTAAGTGGCCAGAAAGTAGGCTACTGCAGTGATATCTTAGGGGTTGGTCCTTCCTGTATGCGTGTATATTTGAGTTATTATATATACATACATACATTTTTTAGTATCATCTTGGGATATAGTCAGTCTTTTTCTTTTTGTCTTTTGCATTATTTTCCTGGGTTGTATCTTAGAAGTTCAATTACCAGATCAAAAAATGTAAACTTTCATAGTTATTAAATACTACCACTTGGTTCTCCGAGACACAAGAACAAAAACCTGATACGTAGCATTGGTAGCAGTGTGCAAAGAAGGTGTTTCCTCTCATCACAATCAACACTGAGTTTTATGACTTTTTATTTGTTTTTGCTGAGGCTGCCCCCTTCCATTTCTTGTTTGCTCTCGTTGCCTTTTTCCTGGACACTCGTTTTTCCCAACCACTCTCACACACATCCTGTTTTGTCTCCCCACAGCTTGCCATTTAGTGAGTATCTAGCACAATGCGTGTTTGGCCAGTGACTAGACCCCACGCACTTGCAGCCCAATAGAATGGCCTAGAGAGAGGTACTTGCCACAGGCTAGTTAAAGGACAGCTTTCAAAGCTTGCTCTCCAGACATAGAATTTCCCAGCAGGAAAGTCTCCTTGCTTCTGCTATGTATGAGCATGGTGTTTTCCAAATTCACCTTCGAGGTACATTTAGCAGGTTGGTGGGGGTAGAAGGCGAGGTACTGACCACGGCCTGTACTGTCCTCTGGTTCAGCTTTTTGGACGCGGGAAGGCAGGGGAGCTAGAATGGTCTAACTTTCAGATGGATCTGCGTAGCCCTTGGTTCATTGCTCTGAAAAGACTTGAGTAACCAGATAACCCCTACAGATAGCTATTCTTTCCCTCTACCTAAGACGTGGATAGACGCTCCATTGAGGTGGATGGGAACAGGCAGCTCCCCACGTATTCTGCAGAATTGAAAAATGTATCAGAGTGGTTTTTATTTTGTGGAGAGCCTGAGGGGGGTGGTTCTAGGGGCATTGAGAGAGCACTCAAGTCAGAACTTTCTTGCAATGTGACTTTCCAGGATTAGATCTACTGGACATCCCTCACTCACAGTTAGTTAGAGATTTAACCAATGAGCAGACACTGATAAAGCAAAAACAACAAAAATCTCTTGAAATGGTATTGATGAGGCCCTTGGTACCCATATATTATTTGCATCTGTCTATAACTGTGGATTGATGTTGTCCATAAAATGTGTATTGGAGCAGTTTAGTTTGTGGGTGATTTATGAAAAAGCATCTAAGACTTTCACAGTAGATCACGTGAGTCGCATGTAAGACCTGTGGAATTCCAGCTGGAGCTGGCCCTTTGGCCTTCCTCCGTGAGCATCTCATCTGGTCTGTCCAGGACACTTGTCCCCAGCCCAGGGCCAGCCTCAGATGAGGCTTCAAGAAAGTGTTGGACAAATGAATGAACCCTGCAGTGCTCATCGTCCTCACATTAGCAATGAGGCGACTTTGACTAAGAAAAGCTCAGTGGCTTGCCCAAGGTGATACGGCTACTTAACTGGAAGCCTGGACGAGAGTTATTCCTGCTGCTTCCTGGCTGGACTTTTTCCTCTTTGTTCATCTTATGAGCAAAAAATTCATAAAGACAAATTTTTGTTCATGTTTTCATAGGACCAAATTTGGCAAAAGTGGCTTAAATTAAAACAATGTCAAGAAGAACTTATTCACCATCAGTGTGGTAGGGCATCCGACTGGACCAGGGCCAAATTCTCAAATATCTCTCCCATGAGAGATTTTTAAAGAAAGACTAGACCAGTCATCTGTTCTAGACAGTAGTACCCAGTCACTAAACACCACCACTTAGCATTTGTATAGCTTTGTACCATCTACAGAGCATTCAGGTATTTCACCTCACTCGATTTCTCATAACACTGTCTAGATATAGGTATTGTTGTTGCATTTACTGATGAGAAAACTAGGATGCAGAGTGGCTGCGTTCTCTCCATGAACACACAGCTAGTGAGCGACAGAGCCAAGACCGGAATATTCAAGATCTCCCATAAACAGTCAATACCAGGATTCGTGCCAGGTCCCTGGAGACTCTGGTGGCCTGGGGATAACAATAACAGCCAACACTGCTTAAGGGCGCGTGTGCCATATGTTAACTCATCGGATTCTCGCAGCAACCCTGTGAGGTGGGTACTGTCCTCCTCTCTCTTTTTCAGATGAGAAAACTGAGGCGTGGAGACTATAATAACTTGCTCGAGATCACACAGCTGGTGAGTTGCAGACAGGGCTTGAGCGCAGATGGTCTGACTTTAGATCTTAACCACTAACTACGCCTCTTTAAGAAGAGGTGACGACGCCTGTGATCATGGCTATCTTGTGGCATCTGGAACAGTTTGCTTACTTATTTAGGGAAAGTGGTGTAGTGTGCCACTGTTGGCCTCTGAAAGCCAGGGAGCCCTTCACCAACAGACACAAAGCAGGTCGATATAGGAACTGGTCTCATAAGCCTAGAACTCTCCAGAACTCCCCAGAATGGAGAGGAGGAACAGCATTTAAAGCTGAACTCAACACCAGGGGACACTCAGGGTTCCCTAAAGAGCAAGGAGCAACCTGAGCCAGCACCCCCAGAAATGTGTGCTGTGGAGTGCCTTCTGGAATTTTCTCAGGCTGCGGAGGGTGGGTCATCCAGTCTGGGTGGGCTGTGAGGTGTCCATGAGAGAGAAGAGGCAGGCCTACACAAGACAGAACCACGACAGAAAACTGTTAATTGCGGTTCGTAAATAGCCAGTTAGTAGCCCTGACACAGGTGGGGGCTCCCTGAACCAAAAGAAAGAAAGGGCCTTGGCATTTTTCTCTGAAATTGCTTGTTGCGCAGGCTGGGAGTCGCCATCCCCCAAATGTCAGAGAGGGAATAGAGGTCTGGAGAGCTTCTGGATGAAACGGCTTGGCCCTTGTAGTGGAAGGTAAATTGGCGCGGCTGGCGACCAGGGCTGCTGAGGTGGCTCACATGACAGCTCCGACTGCCACGTGGGCTCTAACACTGAGCCCCGGAGGCCTGGCGGCGGGAGATTGGGGGTTGGCGCCGAGAGCCAGGACTTGGACAATCAGACTGTTCACAGTTGGGCCACTCTGGGCTGTTACTAGCTCCGGCTTTTGCTGGCTGCCATTTTTCCCTTTCAGAATCCTCTCCGTTCTGGGTCCCCTTATCTATCCTGTTTTTCATCCTCCTCCCACGCAAAGGGTGAGGTAAGTGGGCAAGGTCCCTTTCACCCTATATCCAGTCCATTAACTCATTCGCTCATTCATTCATTCATTAATCAGTCATGATTAATCTCCCCATCATTTTCTGGTCCCACACAATGTGCTGAGTCCCACGCCAGGCACTGCATCCGCAGCACCAATGTGAGTAAGACATGGTACCTCCCCTTGGAAGTCAAAGGCAAAAATCAGTCTCAGGCAAGAAAATAATTAAGCAGGGATCTGTGAACCACTGTAACGGTCATAGCCGGAAGGGGGGACTGCTGCTGGCTAGTGGCCCCTAGAAAAATTGTCCCTGGCTGCTGTCCCATGATGTGACCATCCTCCTACTTCCTTGTGTCTTCAGAGAAGTGACAGGGATTGAGATTGGGATAGATTGGTGTCCAGTTCCTTGGCTATCTTACTGCCTTCTACCTGAGACTTCCAGCCTTCCTGATCCTAATTCTACCTGAAGACCTCAGAGAGCAGCAAGATGTTGAAGCAGGACACACCCAGGTCTCACTAGCAGGGAGGAAGTAGCAGGAGGGGACAAAAACAACCGCTGGGAGGAAGGAAGTTTTTTGTTTCTTCTTCTTTTTTTTTTACTTTTTTTTTTTTAATTGTACTTCAGGTGAAGGTTTACAGAACAAATAGTTTCTCATGAAACAGTAGTACACATATTGTTTTATGACATTGGTTAACAACCCCACAACATGTCAACCCTCTCCCTTCTTGACCTTTTTTTTTGGTGAAAATACACATACCCAAAGATACACCATTTCAAAAATTTCTACTTGCACAGTTCAGTGACATCGACTACGCTCTTCCAATTGTGCTGCTATTCTCACTTTAGATGAAGGCTTACAGAACAAAATAGTTTCTCATTTAACAGTTAGTACACATGTTTCCCTATGACAATGGTTAACAACCTCACAACACATCAGCACTATCCTTACTCAGCCTTGGGTTCCCTATCACCAGCTTTCCTGTCCCCATCTGCCTTCTGGCCCTTGTCCCTGGACTGCTGTGCCTCATTAGTCCCATTTGGTTTTATGGGGCTGTCCACTCCCTGGCTGAACAGTGAGCCTTGGAGATGACTTCACCACTGAGCTAAAAGGGTGTCTGGGGGCCATACTTTCGGGTTTTCTCCCGTCTCCTTTAGGCCAGTAAATCTGGTCTTTTTTTTGTGAGTTAGAATTTTATTCTACATCCTTCTCCAGCTCCGTCCAGAACCCTCTGTTGTGATCCCGGTCAGCGCAGTCAGTGGTGGTAGCTGGGCACCATCTATAGCTGTACTGGACTCAGTCTGGTGGAAGCCTTGGTAGCTGTGGTCCATTAGTCCTTCGGACTAATCTTTTCCTTGTAACCTGTTCTCTTCATTCTCCGGGAGGAAGGAATTTTTAATAAGAAGTCTCTTTATTGAGAATACTTGTATGAGTGTCTACTGCCTCCCAGGAATTTTATATCCACTGCCTCTAACTTTGGAGTCCCTGGGTGGTATTAACAGTTAATGCACTTGGCTGCTAATTAAAAGGTTGGAGGTTCAAGTCCACCCAGAAGTGCTTAGGAAGAGGCCTGGTAATCTACTTCCAAAAAATCAGTCATTAAAAACCTTACGGAACACGGTTCTACTCTGACATACACAGAGTCTTCATGAGTGGCCGTCAACTCCATGGCAACTGGTCTGGTCTCTGACCTTGGAATGAGCCTGCAAGATGGGCACTGTTATCTCCACTTTGCACATGCAGTCACTGGAGACCTAGAAAGGTTAAATAATTTGTGCAGGGACTTCTAGCTAGTAAGAGACCTAGCAAGTATTTGAACTTGCACAGGGGAGATTCTCCAAAAATGGACAAGAGGTTCTGGTCAGCTGTTCATTGATGATCGTATAACTGGACTGCCAACACTTGGCCAAAAAGCTTCAACAAAGAACTTCCGTGGAAGGATCAGCCAGCGGAACTGAGATTCTTGATGAAAGACTGATCTTGAGTTTTGTTTTGCTGGGTTTCTGGTTTCTGTTCATTTATTAAGGGGGAGTGTATATGGAGAACCAGAGCTCTGGCCCACACTTCTGGACAGGGGAAATAACTTGAAGCTATAGCCAAGCCTCCTACCCCCCTGACTGAGTGGCTGTAGCTGGGGTTAGTCTATGAAATTTGCCTGATCAGTCACAGAGCAAGTAAGTGAAGAACGGACACGCAGATAACAATGGGGACAGAGGAAGGGCTGGCCTGGGAGTGCGTGTCTAGAGGCAGGGGGCTTCAGAGGGCCTAGTGGTCAGGAGAGATGGTAGGGCCCTGGAATACTGAATGGGGATGAGGGGTATACCCAACACTGAGGGGGGCCATGCAGAAAGGGAGAGAAGGGTGCAGACACTGTTGACAGCTTCACCATTTTCTTAGAGCTGATCCTGGAGTGGAGAGCTTGGCAGAGTATGTCCCACTCACACACTACAGAGTTTCAGTCCCAGAGAGAAATTTCAGGATCATGTAGGCCTCTTCTCTTGTTTTACAGGTGAAGAAACAGGAGGTGAAGTGACTTGTTCAAGGAGGTAATTAGAGATACAGCTGGGCGTTTGTTGTTACTCTTTTCCATTCTCCATCATGCGCTGTTTCTATCATACCATACTCCAGAACGGGGGCGGCAAACTTTTTCTGTAAGGAGCCGAATAATAAATATTTTAGGCTTTGCATGCCATATGGCCTCTGTGGGAATTACTCAACTTCACCATTGTAGCCCAAAAGCAGTCATAGACAATACCAAAAATAAATAAATAAATAAATGAGCCTGGCTATGTTCCAATAAAACTTTATTTAAAAAACAGGAGGATGGGCTTGGTCCATGCGCCATAGTTGGCTGACCTCTGCTCTCTGTATTTCTCTTCTTCAGGCATTCCTTTCATGGCCGCAGTTTAGAGCCACTGATTGGTGGTTTGGAGAACAGAATGTCGTCTTCCAAATTCAGGGCATTGAGAGCAGCCAAGGTTCTGGGTTGTATCCTTAGAAGAGTGAAAAGAAGTGGGATGCTGAGTTTGTGAGCTTGAACAGAGATCACTTGAGGAAAGAAATAGTGAGGAGAGTTACCCTAAGAATTAGTGATTTCTAGCTCAAAGGGGATCACTAAGGAGGGCTGAAGTACAATCATAAGGAAAGGGTGATGCATGACAATTTTCCAATTTACCTCTATTCAAACCTCTTCTTAATTTTAGAGGGGATTCAGGTTATATTTAATTAAAAACTAAGCCAAGTGGGTAATTGTTCCCCAGAATCATCCCTTTTGCCCCCTCAAGGGCGAATGGGTTCAAAGAACTCTGTCAAACACTGACCACACCTGGTCCTGTTACACTCAGCCCAAGGATGCGGGGAAGGAAGCGCACTTGGGGCAGAGATGGAGGGAGAAATTGTGTAAACCCAAGAAGACTTTGCTCGATACAGTTGTGTATTAAATAAAAGGAAATGAACTTCTTTTCTCCAGAACTGAAATGACAGGTTTGTATGACTTTTCAAATTTAGAATCTCAGGATCCTTGCTTGGATAAACCTCCAAAGCAGTAATTTTCTATAATGACATTTTTTTGTCTTTAGAATTCCTATCTCTCTAATAGATGATATTCTCTCTACTGCATATGAGGATCAACCTTCAAACCTTTTAAAACTTGGAATTTCATTTCAAAAGTATTCCAAAGGGCTCATAAATAGTCCTTCACCCAGGGACAGGGAGGCAAGTGACAGACACAACCGTGGCACTGGGTATTTTTGAACTTATTGTAAGTTTCCTTAGAAGCACTACTTAATGGAAAGCAAGTACAGCCCTATAGATAGGTTCAAAACAATTTTGTGTGACTTTTTCAAGAGCCGAGGGAAGCAGGAACTGATAAGTAATATCACAAGCGCCTATCTGAGAAGCATCATGCTAGTGACATTGGCTATAACTTTAAGACAGTGATCTCTCAGGCTTTGAGTACTCTGTGAACACCTCTGGCTCTTACTTTATCAGTTCCCCATCTTCTCCCTGGAGTCCCTGGGTGGGGCAAACAATTGCTAACTGAAAGGCTGGAGGTTTGAGTCTACCCAGAGGCTCCTTGGAAGAAAGGCCTGGTGATTTACTTCCAAAAAATCAGCCATTGAAAACTCTATGGAGCATAGTTCTACTCTGACACTCGTGGGCCCACCATGAGCTGGAGTTGACTCCTTGGCAACTGGTTTTATCTACTGTCTATGGGAATGCTTTTGACTACTCCGAAAGGCAAGTAAAAATGGTTGATCATCTCCGTTCGTTTGTCATAACTTAATTCTGGATTCTGTGAAGTGAATTTTGACTACTAGGAGCTGATTCCTTTTTATCCAAGTAAGAAGAATATGGAAACATTTCTGCCTTGCCCTTCACATTTGATTGATACTTTTCACTTTGAAAGCTAATTATATCTGATGTGAAGGAAAAATGGAATTCAGAAATATGGTTGCTCTTTTCATGAATTTTCATTCTGAAAATGTGAGTCATCTGTTCTGCTTTTTCATGCCTCAGTTTACTCATCTACCAGCTAAAGTAATATTCCTTGCAGAGAGTGAGTTATGGAACTGGCTCATTATAATCCATTCTCGCACAGAATCTCAACCCCAGAAGGACCTTCAAGGTCACCCCGTCCAACCCTTAACTCACTGCGGCAATCTTCTCCACGGAGCCCCTGATGGTGGTTGTTTAGCCCCTGCGTAAACTCTTCCAGGGACCAGAGCGCTTTATATACAGGGGAGCCATTTATTTCTGAACAGGTCTAATGGTTATGAAGTTCTTCCTTACTCTCAAACACCTTCCTACAATGTCTACCTATTGGATTTAGTTCTGCCTTGTGAAGAAAAGCAACACAAATGGAATTTTTACCACATTTCAACCCTTCAGATTTGGCTTCTCTTTTGTAGGCTTATTTGTAAGTTGTTTGACATATACTGTAGAACAGCATTTTGAGAAAAAAAATATACATTGTTGCCTTAGTTGTGATCATTCTTGTTATTAGTGAGCTCACAGTTTAAAAAAAACAAAAACAAAAAGACGTGTTCCAGTGAGGTGGGAAATGTATTGTGTATGCTTCTTCAATATCTTAAGCTTCATGACACAGGTAACCCAATTTCTGCACCACACGTCAGTAAACCCTGCCTGCAGTGTTTGCACAGCTAACAAGTTGACTCCATTTTAAAGAATCTGATCAGGAAGTAAAGGACCTGGGAGTTTCCGTAAGACTTTTGGGTGAGTCACTTTGAATATGTTTATAAATGTTAGCAATGCAGAGAGATTACAATACCAGCTATGAAAGGCTTTTTGCTAAGACCCTGTCTTAGAGGTTGGAAGCAGTATTATTCTTTTATTTATTCAACAAATATTTGTTGAGTATCTGTTCCGTGCACTGTTCTGGTTTTGTTACATCAGAGAAGAAACAGCCAAAAATTCTCGTCCCTGTAAAGCTTACATTCTATTGGGAGGATTTAAAAAAAAAAAAACAGAGCAATACAACATCAAAATAAATAAGCTAATTACATTGTAGGTTAGAAGGTGGCAAGTGCTTTGAAGAAAAAAATAGACCAAGGTAAAGAGTAAAAATTCTAGGGTTGGGGGTGAAGAATGGAATTGTAAATAGATTATCAGGGTGTTCTGGAAACTTGGCAAGGAGACTTCACTAGAAATGATCATGGAAGTTAAGAAGAAAACCAAGAGAAAGTAAAATCCTGATAGAAATCATAGTTGAGAGTTGCCTTTCAAATGCTAAATATGACTTGGTCATTGTGAAATGTAGCTTTGTGAAAGGAGATCTTGTCTTGAGTGTGAGCGTGGGGATGTGTGCTGAGACAGGGGAAAGTGAGAGGTTTGCTAGCCTGAGTGTGTTGGTGATGCCCAGAGGGCAAAATGATACAAAACAAAAGGTGCTTTTGTGAAACTCTGGGAGATTTGAGAGGGAAGCCGGCAGGGCCAGAGTCACAACCCACAAGCACAGCCTAAGCATGGGTCTGATCCCATGTGGGGCCTTCGCAGTCCAGCGGGGGAGAATGGAGCCCACTAGTGTAGCCAAAGTCATGACAAAGAAGGAAGAAGTCCTAGTTTGGGATGTTTTAACTAAGGGAGGAGGTAAAATGATACATTACAGGCTGTGTCTCTGTGCTGTTCTGAAGCAGAATAAACTAGGGAGACCCCAGAATTGAACTAAGAACGAATTGCTTGCACATTCTCTCAGTTTCTACCAAGGTTAAAAGTGTTGTGCCCAGGGCCTAAATCCAATGGACACTTACTGCTGAGTCAATAGACAGGACATAAATCCAAAAGCATGCCTTGGGTCGAGGAAGACAAGTCATGGAATGTTGGTCAGAAGAAGCCATCATCAAGGGTTAAAGGTGGGTTGAAAAAGAGATCAATAACAGGACGTACATTAAAGGTACTGTCTCATTCTTTGAGTCTTCAGGGCCATACTTGCGGGAGCTCTCTTCTGTGTCCTGTGTGCTGCCCTGATTTCCCCTTCCACCCTAGGGTAGTTTCCTTAGGCACCTAATGAGTTTTATGTGAAGAACTACACCCTACTACTGTGGGAACTACAAAGAAACCAGAGAGCGGGGGGATCTTAGTTCACAGGGATGCCAGATCTAATGAATGGAATCCCCCCACACTCTCACACACAATACACTCTCACACTCCCACACACTCCCTCACAGACACCCTGCTACCCTGCTGCTTTTACCTTTTTTTTTTTTTTTTGGCTCCCTGCTGCTTCGCAACTTTTTAGGTGGTTTCAAGTTGATTTTCAACTCAAAAATACCCCATGTGACAGAGTGGAAGTGCCCCATTGCTTTTACTCTTGAGGACTTGAGGCAGCTAATTTTATCCGTTAGGCATTATCCAAATCTTTAGGGGCCCATGAAAATACTGGAGGACTGAAGACAAATTTATTGGCTTCCAAATACGAAAATAAAACTATAAAACTGAAATTAATAAATATTTAATTTGCAGTGCATGATATTATGACAACTTCTTTAATGATTAAATTTAATATTAATAAAAGTCTTACATAAACACAATCATTACCAAGAAACTACAGCCAATCATAATTTAAATTACTGACAGCCAAATAATCTCAAAAGCAAAATTACAATTTTTTAATTTATTTTTATAGCAAAGAAAAAAAAAAAAACCTCTATATTTAATGTGGAGACCTGTTGGCCCAGTGATTAAGAGTTCGGCTGCTAACCAAAAGGTTGGCAGTTCAAATCCACCAGCTGCTCCTTAGAAACCCTATGGGGAAATTCTACTCTGTCCTATAGGATTGCTGTGAGTGGGAATCAATTTGACAGCAACAGCTTTTTGTTTGGTTTATATTTAATGTGGGATTTGGGTACATTTTAACATGTGTGATATGGAGTGAGGTTGGGACCTCCAAAAGTAAGAGGGTCTAGGGCCTAAAAAGCTGTGAAAATAGTCCTGACCTGAGGTCATATGTGGGTGTCGGGGGCCAAGCACCAATTTAATCAAAATGGTATCAAGATAACCTGTACAGTTTGGAAGTCAAAGGCATATGGGATAAAATAGAGGTTACAATATAGGCCTTGGAAAAAAGGTCTGTAGTGCATGAACCAAGAGTCTGGGTTAGGAAAACATCTTTCCTCCAGCTTCCTGTGTGCTGACTCTGCCCGACCTCCCACCCTCACCCCGTCCTCCTTCCTCTTTCCATAACATGGCCTCATCATTTACTTTAGCAGCTCTTTTCTGGAACAAATTCTCACATAGAAATCCTTTCCAGAATGCTGCAGCAACAGGGTTCTCAAAGGTTTTGATTGATGGCATTTGAAACACTCTTTCTTTTTGGAAATATTTATATTTGATCCCTTTTGGACAGACCGCACATAACTAGGGCTTATCACATTGCTGGAAATTATGGGCAGACTCTAAGAGACAGAAACCCTGAGTGTCCTGAGGCCTGGGAGAGTAAAGATTAATATCCATTTCTGCTTTGCCGTCCTCAACTGCTGATAACTGTAAATAACATTTGGAAAAGATCGAGGTGCATCATGATCTATTACATGGTGGTGATGATTCTGGTTGTTATGTCTTCAACAGTGATTTGTCATTCTCTGCAGTGACACAAATCATGATCCTTGCCTGACACTCTGGAATGTATGATCTGCTGACTGTAACATTGATGAATTTGTGTTTATATCATAACATGTTTAACCTGAGCTAAACCTGACCTCCTGCTCCAATTTGGAAATGTATTGAAAATAGTTTTTTTTAAAATCTCTTTGGTTGCTATTGTTGTAATAAGACCCTCTTTTTCACTATTTGGGTGGGATTTAAGAAGATCTTTGGGAGGCTCTGTGTGAAGAAGCTCTATTTCTTTGAACACGTTTCTCTCTGTGAAGTGTGGGAGCTGTATGAAATTAAATTATACACATACACACACACACACACACACACACACACACGTATAATCTCATCTTTCCTGCCTGGAATAAACTTTCTATTCTCTTCAAGTTGATTGCTTTTTTTCATTCATATTGTCTTAGTTATCTAGTGCTGCTATATAATGGAAATACCACAAGTAGGTGGCTTTAACAAACAAATTTTTTCCTCAAAGTTTAGGAGGCTAGAAGTCCAAATTCAGGGTACTGGCTCTAGGGGAAGGCTTTCTCTCTCTGTCTGCTCTGGAGGAAGGTCCTTGTGTCTTCTGAGCTTCTGCTCCTGGGCAGTCTTCACATGGCTTGGCATTTCTCTTCCCCTGTCTCTGCTTCTTTTGCTTGCTTGTTTAATCTCTTATTTTTTACTTATTGTTTTTATTTATTATTGTATTTTAGATGAAGGTTTACAGAGCACATTTCTCATTAAACAGTACACAAATTGTTTTATGACATTGGTTGCCATCCCTAAAACATGTCAACACTCTTCCCTTCTTGACCTTGGGGTTCCCATTACCAGCTTCCCTGTCCCCTCCTGCCTTCTAATCCTTACCCCTGGGCTGGTACCCATTTAGTCTCATTTTGTTTTATGGGCCTGTCTAATCTTTGGCTGAAGGGTGAACCTCAGGATGCTTAATCTCTTTTATATTTCAAAAGAGATTGATTTAAGACAAGCCTTACACTACTCCTGTCTCATTAACATAATGAAGACAACTCATTCTCAAATGGGATTAGAACCACAGGCATAGAGGTTAGGATTTACAACACATATTTTGAGGGGACACGATTCAGTCCATACCATTCTACCCTTTGGCCCCTCAAAATTCACATCCTTGCTACATGCAGAACACATTCACCCCATCACATCATCCCAAAAGTCTTAAATCAACTCCAAGTCCAAAATCTCATCTTCTGAATCCTCTAAGTTAAATCTGGGTGAGACTTTAGGCATATTCCCTTCTGGGGCAAAATTCCTTCTCATCTGGAACCTGTGAAATCTAGACTACAATTTATCTGTTTCCAAAGTACAATGGTGGAACAGGCACAAGGTAGACATTTCCATTACAAATGGAAGAAATTGGAGGGAAAGAAGGGATAGTAGGCACCAAGCAAGT
>NW_004443975.1:5654033-5659201 GCF_000243295.1 Trichechus manatus latirostris | reverse complement strand
TTAAAAAACTGCTTTCACATTTTAGGTATCTGTTGAACCAGCACCCCACTCTTTCAGTACCAAATTCTGTCTTAGTTATTCCGTGCTTTAACAAACAGAAATTTATTTTCTCACAGTTTAGGAGGCTAGAAGTCCAAATTCAGGGTGCCAGCTCTAGGCTTTCTGTCAGCTCTGGAGGAAGGTCTTTCTCTCTTTGAGCTTCTGCTCCTGGGCAATCTTCATGTGGCTTGGCATCTCTCTTCCCCATCTCTGCTTGTTCACTTGCTAGTTTAAACTCTTTTCTGTTTCAGAAGAGATTGACTCAAGACACACCCTACACTAATCCTGCCTCATTAGCATAAGAAAGACACCCATTCACAAATGAGATTATAACCATAGGCATACAGGTTAGGAATTACAACACCTATTTTGGGGGGACACAATTCAATCCATAAGACATATGAAGATCCAAATGATCTTGGGCTACAAAATAATATTCAAGTTGCAATTATTCATATTTAAGTGGATAATTCAGGAAACAACCACATTTTAAACCCCAATATTTGGTTTTAAAGATGTGTCCTAGATTCCCAGTTTTGAAGCAGAACATGACATAATGTTGCAGCCTGGCACAGCAGTGAGGAGGGTGCGTTGTTTTCCAGTGTCCCACCTTGACTAGAACATTACTTCCACAACCCCTTGGTCACTAAGAGGCTCCAGGCTCTCCTTACCTGATGCCCTCACAGTGTCCTTGTTCACCCACAGATTGTCCCCTATTTTCAGATGCCTGTCAACCAGCTAAGATGACAAATTTGCCTGTGATAATGTGCTAAAGTAGGATGCATTTTAGCTGAAGCCTCCTGGAAGCAGCTCTGCTTGTGCTGCTGAAGCCCGAAGCCCGCAGTGACATTGAGGGTGGGATTTCAGGCTAGTGTGAAGCCAGGGGAAAGTGGAAGCACGTTTGCATTGCTTATACCCCTCATCTCACTCGGCAAAGTGGGTGCAATCTCTTATTCTACTTTATTTTTCTAAAAAGTCTCAAAACAGCCTAAATATCTTAAACATCTAGAAATCTCCAAACAATAGAAATTTCTACCACAGTGACATTGATTTGCAAATTTAAAATTCCAATGAAGAGAACAATGACATCAACAGTGACATTAACTTGCCCATTTAAAACCCAGGTGAAGAGAAATGACAATGAATTTTCAATACGTACCAGTACTTTGCACAGATTTATTCATTATTTATGTGACTGTGTGTGTGTGTGTGTGTTTAGGTAGGTAGGTAGGTTATTAACATCACCCAGAGCCTTGGAAAACACCATTCTTCACCACATTCTACTTTTTCATAAACATCTTCTCTCATCCGACTTAACATAACTCCTAATACTTTATATAACCATGCAATTCTACACCCCACCTTCACTGGATAGTTCTTTTTCTTTTTCAAAGCCCAATCTTTCTTAAACTCACTTCATATCACAACAACATTAATTGCTATTTTATGCACATACACAGACAGACTTCTTCACAACTTTACTTCTTGGTAACTTACAAGCGCACTGGTTGACAGCATCCTCAATTAGCCGAGTCATTTCCATATTCTGGACATATACATTGATCAGGAAAGATGACAATTTATTTTTAGACAGACGCAGATTGCATATTTTAAATATATTTCCCATTTGGCAAAAATGGTGTTGTAGCTAATGTATGTACAATATTTCCAAAAACATTGGTACTTTCCCATAAATATCTTCCTTTTTTTTTTTCAGTGAGTAATAAAAAAGGTTGAGGTGGGATGTGTTTTATCCCACCACATTATATCATTCCTATTTTTCCTCTTTGTTGGATGGCAATCAGGGGCCCTGATGCCAAGCTTTGGAAGCAACAGCATCTGGCTCCTTGGCAGATCCTGCAGGCAGACTTGTTGCCAGCCTCTAAGCTGTGTCTGGGTCTGTTGCATGGTTTGGCTGCAGATGGACTCTCTGGGTTGCCTCGTGCTTCTGGAAGCCAGTCCTGGCTTTCCTTTGATTCTGAGGACTTTACTCATTTTTATTCATTTGTGAAGAAGGGCCCATCCAAATGCTTTATGAAACCAACACTGGAGAACATTAATGGATCAAATTTTGCCTTTGAAAAGGCAGAGGTCGGTGTGTATCTGGGCAGGAAACATGGTATCCTGAAGATGGATCTACACATGTCTGTGCTTCTTCTGTGAACATAAATTCTAAGGAGCTTGGAAGGAGGCCAGTTACGTGTTACCATCTCCCTCCCCGCCACAGGATGAGCCTGAGTGGTTACCTGGAAAGACAGAAACATGGGCGAGCTCAGGCTTCCTCAGACCAGTAAACTCTCTTACTTCTTTTGTCTTTTCAATGAAAAGCAGAGCAACACTCATGACCGAGGTCCTTCATCTTCTCTCCTTACCATATTATTGTCCATATGAGTATGAGGTAACACCATGGCTAGGAAGAAGACTGAACATTAAGTCTTAATTGAGTCTGAACTAAGCACACAGCACAAAGCCAGATCATTCTCATTAGTGTTCCTGAGACTCTGGCCTCTAGGGAAGAGTTTTTCAATTTTCTTAGCATTGCTGAACTCCATCACCATTTATTTTGTTTATTGTTCTCCTCCACTAAAAAAAAAACTCTGTGACACACACATACATCTTAATTAAAATGTAATTTATTTTTGTTCTGAGAATTATTACAAGAATTTCATGGTATTTCTTGAGGGTATTCTCTTTCTCATTGATTCATTTGCTAGCAGGTATTTATTGAATCCTATTATTTGCTAAGGAGCCCTGGTGGTGCAGTGGTTAAGTGAGCTCAGCCACTAACCAAAAGGTTGGCGGCTTGATCCCATCAGCCACTCCTTGGGAGAAAAGATGTGGCAGTCTTCTTCCTTAAAGATTACAGGCTTGGAAACCCTATGGGACAGTTTTACTCTGTCCTATAGGGTCACTATGAGTCAGAATAGACACAGTGGCAATGGGTCTGGGTCTGGTCTATTATTTGTTTGGCTCAAATTTCTGCTCTCATGGAGTTTACATTCTACTGGGGGAAGACTGGAAATAAATAATTATCAAATCAATTAACAAGATAATTTTAGGTAGTGATAGTGCTATGAAGAAAATAGAACGGAATTATTTGAGAAGAGCGTTTCTAGGGTAAGAGGAGAGTTACTCAAGATTGATTGGGAAGGCTTCTTTAAGGATGTGACGTTATATCCAAGACCTAAATGACAAAAAGGAGCCAGTTGTGATCTGGGGAAAGAGTGTTCCCGGCACGTGAGGTAGAAAAGGCACAGGCACTAGAGTGGGAATAATCTTGGCACAAGATCTGAGGAACAGAAAGATATTTGATATTACATTAGAGAGCAAGAAGAAAAATGGTAAGAGATCCTGTTAGAGAGGTAGGCAGGGGCTAGATCATACCGACGGGGCTGCAGCATTGTGGGTCATGGTAAAATGCTTGGAGTTTATTCCAGGAGCACTGGGAAGCCACTAGAAAGATTTAAGTAGGGGAATGACATGATCTAATTTAAATGTTTAAAGAAAATCACTCTGGCTTCTCTGCAGAGGCACTAAGAGGAGAAGCAGGGAATCAGTTAGAAGGCTGTAGTAATAGTCTCAGAGATGATTTCAGAGAATCACATGTTGCAATCCCTACACTCATTAAGTGCTTACTCTGTATGTGGCACTGGGCGTGCTTTGTCATAGGTGAACCTCACAAAATTCCCTGATTAGGAATTATCATCCCCATTTAGGAGGTGAAGAAGCCTTAGGATTGAACTTATAGATACCTAACTCAGGTAGGTATGCTGCTTCCCCATGCTATGAAACCAAACCAGAGTAGAAAAGCACTGCTTTATTTTTTCTGTGTGCCTTCAAATAAGAAAGATAAAAAGTAAAAAAGGAGAATCCATTCAGATATCAAAGCCTTACATGGCAGTAAAATAAACAAAGTTCTTCTACACAGTGCTATTTGGGAGAAGAAAACACGGCAGATTGCCCTGAGAAACTATGAAGAACTCAAACAGACATCTTAAGCAATCAAGACTTAGAATACCTTTTTGGGTGACTTAAGAATTGTGAATGCAATTCAGTTTCTAATACAGAAAAGCTGCATTTCCCTAGAACTCACATCAGCCTTTCCTTCTCCTTTAAATTCTGTTGGTTCTTAGAATGCCTCTGTGTCTGAAGTATATCCACAGGGCATGCAGTGAAGAATTTCTCCCCTGAATTTATCACATGACATATTTCATATCTCTGTAGTCACCCAAGTTATCTATTAACTTGAGCTGAAATTTCTGGAGATCTTGAGGACATTGAGTTCTAATTCACCAGATGGTAGGAAAGGGCTCTGTCAGTAACCATGGATATTTGCTGTTGTCTGTTATTGCACAGGATCCACGAGTGGTGCAAATGGTTAACACGCTTGTCTGCTAATGGAAAGGTTGGAGATTGGAGTCCACACAGAGGTGCCTTAGAAGAAAGGCCTGGTGATCTACTTCTGAAAAATCAGCCATTGAAAACCCTGTGGAACACAGTTCTACTCTGACACACATGGGTTCACCATGAGTTGAAACTGACTTGACAGCAACTGTTTTTACATTGTTTCACATGTGAACAAAAAAAAAGACTGTAAGATACCATGCCTACCACAGAAACGTGACTATCTAATGAGGGGAAATATGCAAGGTGACATTTATGTGTGTCAATTTAGGTCTTTATGAGATTTTTGTCATCTTTGTAACTGGGTGAAAGAACACTCTTCTCAGATCATCACTACTTAGTTAACTTCACCAGTTCTTCTCCATTTTTTTTTTTTAAGTCTTTACAGATGCCAACTGCCCATTACTTTTATATTGGCCCCAATTCTAATATCCTATCACTTTCTAGAATAGCAGATGTTTGCTCTCAAAACTTCACTAAACATCACCAAGTCTCCCACAATTTAGTCTAATCTAATCAATGTAAACTAAAGTTTTTATCGCTATTGAGCAAGGAGACCCACTCGCCCAGATACTGTGTTCATCTGGGCTCAATTAAGTAAGTCCTTTGAATCAGAATCAAAAAATGAGAAATTTTTTAAGTCAAATATTTTACCGAATTCACCACTCATTTGCCTGAATGTATCAATCAATTTAACTAAGAAAATAGAACCAATTATGTATATA
>NW_004443975.1:5640741-5653432 GCF_000243295.1 Trichechus manatus latirostris | reverse complement strand
GAGTGAATACTTCCTCAAAATTTTGCCCCTAGATTTCTGTCCGTTTAAAATGTTATGTCATCAGTGAAAATGTTATGTTACTGCAACTTGTTATTCAAATGTAGCTACTTTCACAGCCTTATTATCACAGACATTAGGCTCGGGCATAATGACCTCGAGATTCCTCATTTAGACATGAGCAGTGACTACCACTACTTCTAACAAAAATATTACGAAACAAAAAGGGAAGGTGGTTTCGCAGATTGAAATGTCCTGTTTGCTAAAGGGGCTCAAAACCTTTCTAGGACATATAACTTTCTGGTCTCAAACCTAATAGCTTCTGGGATTCTTCTTTTTCATGCAAAGTTCTTTGAAAACAGGCTAATTGAGTTAAGGTGATCAGGATCAGTTCAAGGACAGGGTCCTCGGCGTTCTAACATGGGTGATTCCCTCTCTTGGTGGCAGCCTTTGGTTGGGGTACAGCAGGATGTGCTTCGTGAGTCTTGCATTTTAACATTTGGTAGGTAGCCTTGTGGCACAGTTTACAATTATAAACCTTTTAAAGCCATCTGATCTCCTGGATATTTCATCTCTATGGTGTGTTGAGGGGACTGACACTGGTAGTCCCTAGTCCTAGGAACCACTTCACACAAACCAAATGGCGTCTGTAGAATGTTGTGAAGGTTTGAGGATTCTGGACAAACAGATCTAATGGGACTGGAGCAACAGGCCAGAGTACGTCTCAGCTATCCCACTGATACAGTCTTGTTCCTCTTGTCGTTAGTTGCTGTCAAGTCGGCTCCGACTCATGGAGAACTTACGTGTAACAGAACAAAACGTTGCCCGGTCCTGAGCCATCTTCACCATCATCGGTATGTGTCTTAGTTATCCAGTGCTGTTATAACAGAAATGACACAAGTGGAACGCTTTAACAGACAGAAATGTATTCTCTCACAGTTTAGGAGGCTAGACGTCCGAATTCAGAGCGCTGGCTAGAGTGAAAGTCTCTCTCTGTCTGTCGGCTCTGGAGGAAGGTCCATGTCAGTCAGGACAGCCTCTTCTCAGTTGTGTCCACCAGCAGACCTCTCTCTGGCCCTCGGTCCCTCAGCCCCTCGGCCCAGCCTCTGTCCTGCTAAGGCAAGCATTACAAAGCTCTTTAGCTCTGCCAATAACTGCTCAGAGGCACCCCACTCCACCAGGAAGCCTCCTGCTGGAAGGCACTCGGCTCTCTCTTGCTCTGTGGGTTGGCTCTTGCACCAATCTCCTGGTTCTACTGTCGCTGTTTCTTGGCTGCCACTTCTTACAATCTTGTGCCACCTCTAGTGTTACAGGTCTGTCTCCAGGGTCTAGGAGGTTCTCAGTGCAGGATGCTGGGTTCCAAAGATGTGCTCCACTCCTAGCTCTTCTTCTTGGTGGTGGGTCCCCCATCTCTGCTCACTTCTCTCTCCTTTCGTAAGAAACTTACAGGTGTGACTTGAATAAGAGTGGTAAGGGTGGTGACTTGAGTCATACCCTCCAGTAAGGTGGTGACTCAAGATGCATCCCACCTTAATCCTGCCCCATTAACATAATGGACAACTCACTCCAAAATGGGACCATAAACCACAGACATAGGGGCTAGGATTTACAACGTATCACAAAATGGAGGATAGTTACATCAGATCACTAATGGAAGACAACCACACAATACTGGGAATCATGGCCCGGCCAAGATGACACATATCTTTGGGGAACACAATTTAATCCATAACGTTGTGTTTGAGTCTATTGTGTCTATTATGTCAGCCCATCTCATTGAGGGTTTCCCTGGCTTTTGCTGACTGTCTACCTTTACCAATCATGATATCCTTTTCTAGCTATTGGACTTTCCTGACGATGTGTCCAAAGTAAGCAAGCTAGGGTCTTGCCATCCTAAGGAGCATTCTGGTTGTATTTCTTCTAAGACTGATTTGTGCATTCTTCTGGCTGTACGTGGTACGTTCAATATTCTTGGCCAACACAATTGAAATGTATTAATTCTTCTTTTGTCTTCCTTTCTTATTGTCCAGCTTTTGCATGCATATGAGGTGATTGAAAAGACCATGTCTTGGGTCAGACACACCTTAGTCATCAAAGTGACATCTTTGCTTTTTAAGAAATGGTCTTAGGAAACATTATAAAAAGGGTTTAACCTCTTTCCCCACCTGAAAATTCCCATCAACTTCCTGTTCTCACTGAAATCTAGCTGTGCTCCGAGGACCCTCCTTTCTCTGTAGTTCTCTCAAGTGGAAGCTATTTTTATTCTACATCCTACATTCCACAAACCCTAGAGGTGTGATGCATGTCCTTGCCCCCTTTGCTACTTCCTCTTTCCTCCTTCAAACATCCCTTTGAAGAATTTACCACCCGTTTGTCTTAGATATCTAGTACTGCTATAACAGAAATACCACAAGTGGATGGCTTTAATAAACAGAAATTTATTTTCTCACAGTTCAGGAGGCTAGAAATCTGAATTCAGGGTGCCAGCTCTAGAGCTTTGTCTGTTTTGGGGGAAGGTCCTTGTCTCTTCAGCTCCTGTTTCCTGATTCCTTGGAGATCTCCATGTGGTTTGTCATCTATCTTCTCCCATCTCTGCTTACTTAATCTGCTCCTTTTATATCTCATAACAGATTGACTCAAGACACACTCTACACTAATCCTATCTCATTAACATAACAAAGACAACACATTGCCAAATGGGATTATAACCACAGGCATAGAGGTTAGGATTTACACCACATATTTTGGGGGGACATAATTCAATCCGTAACACCATTGCTCTTCATTTCTTGAGCCTACCAGACCTCCTAGCTTTGCTCAGTCATTCAGGGTAACTTGGCACCTTGCTCACTGACTGCCTCCATTATAAGTCATGGTGACTTCACTCTCCATCCTCCAACATTCTGACCTGTTTGTTCCTTGAGCTCCTTTGTTCCCTTTGGTAGGTCCTTTCCCCCAGAAATAACCACACACTCCCATGGCCATACCTGAGACTTTGTTATCATCAGCAATTGCACAACCTCTAAAATCTTGACTTTTCTCTTCCCCATTGCACTGAAATAGCTTTGACCAAAGTAACCAATGCCAAAGTCAGGTATCAGTTCTCACTCTCTGACCACCACCTCCTATCTTTCCTGTTAATTTTCTATTATTCCCCTCCAATAGTACTGTGACACTAGCATGACTGACAATCCATTGACCCACTTCTACTTTTTTATTATTCATCATCACGACTACCACCCCTCCACACACACACACATATTCTCACTTCCTTTCTTAGCTTAAATTTCTGGCCCAAGGAATTTAAATGCCCTTAACAACGGTGCCTCTTTATTCCTCCATCATACATGCCAAAACTCCAATACTTATTCAATTTACCTCTTCACTTACTCCTTGCTTGAACTTGAAAGCTGAAAGTTGCTAACCTGAAATCACTTTCCTTCCTTTTAAGTGAAAATATACCTTCTCCTTTGTAAGGCCAGTCTCTCCATTTATGATCTCAATTCATTTCTTTGTACTCTTCTTAAAGAATTGGCACCTGCAAATATTTCCTCTCTCTGTTTCTCCTTTAATTTCTATTTCTTAGATCATTTCCATCAGCAAACATTCTTAATATCATCCATGTTAAAAAACAGTCTCTTGACACTTTTTCCCACTTCAAATCCAACTTCATTTCTGTGTTTCCCTTCATAGAAAAATCTTTGAAAGAGTTGTCATTACTCATGGTGTCCATTTCCTCACTTACAACTAGCCCAGTCAAGCTTTTGTCCTCCCTATTGCACTGAAACAGCTTTGATCAAAGTAACTGGTACCAAAGTCAGCTATCAATTCTCTGCCCTCCTCCTCCTCCTAGACCTCTCAGTAGCATTTGGCATGGTTGGCCACCTGCTCCTTCTGGAAATATTTTCTTACCTAGGCTTCTAGGACACTGCGTTAGCGGAGATGTCCTCCTACCTCACTGGCTGTGTATTCAGCTTCTCTGATGGCTCCCCCTCTTCACCCTTCTATCTAAATGTTAGGGTGCCCCAGGACTGGGTTCTTGACTTTCTAATCTATCTACATTCTCCCAAGGCAATCTCATTTCATCCCATAGGTTTAAAATATGTCTTTATTTATCCAGGCATGACATTCTGTTGAGCTCCAGATTCAAACACTCAACTGCCCACTCAACATCTCCACTTAGACGACTAACAGGCACCTCACACAGCAGTGTCAACACAGAACTCTGGATTTTTTCCTCCTCTCATGTCACCTCCTCCCCTTCACAACCAAGCTCCCCTCTTTTAGTAAATGGCATTGCCCTCCCCCAATTGCTCAGACTAAAAACCTTGGAGTCATTATTGTTCTTCCCCTTCCTTCCAACTCCACATCCAAGTCATCAGTAAGTCCTGTTGGTGCTATTTCCAGAATAAATACCCCAACAGATCACACCTCACCATCTCAACTGCTGCAGTCATAATCCAAGGTCTCATGATCTCTCATATGAACCTCTGCCCCTTGCTGGTTTTCCTGCCTCCCCTCTGGTACCCTATTGTCTTTCTTGCACGGGACAGATGAATACTTTTTGTAAAGCATAAACCAGAGTACGTCACTCTGCTGCTTAAAGCCCTCTGATATCTTTCAATTATGCTTAAAATAACATCCAAAGTGGCCACTATGGTCTATGTGGCCTGACATAATTTGGATCCTGCCCGCCCCTCTAACTTCCCCTGGGACCCCCTCTCCCTGACGCTGTCTATACATCAGTCTCACTATATTTTCATTCTCATCTTAAGACCTTTGCACCCGCTATTCCACTCTTTTGGAGCACTCATTCCTCAGATCATTTTTTGTCAGCCTCCCTCTCATTTGAACTTCCATTCCAATGATACCTCCTCAGAGAGGACTTCCTCAATCCTCTTTCTCAAGCGATGCCCTGCTCCCAACCCAAACCCCAGGTTCTCTTTCTTATGCTGTTTTTGTTGTTAGTTGCCACCGAGTTGGCTCTGACTCATGGTGACATTATGTACAACAGAACAAAATGTTGTTCAGTCCTCGGCCATTTTCATGACTGTTGATATGTCTGAGTCCATTGTAGTGACTATTGCGTTAATCCATCTCTTTGAAGGTTTCCCTCATTTTCACTGACCATCTACTTCACCACGTATGATGGTAATCATTTCCAGCGATTGGTCTTTCCTGATGACATGTCCAAAGTTAAGCAAGCCAAAAACCTCACCATCCTCACTTCTAAGGAGTATTTTGGTTGTATTTCTTCTAAGAGTGATTTATTTGTTCTTGTGGAAGTCCACGGTATATTTAATAGTCTTTGCCAACGTCACATTTTGTCTCCTCAGGATACTTAGAAGTACCTGAAATTATCATATTTGTTTACTTATTATGTTTGCTGCCTGTCTTCCTCTATTAGAATGTAAGATTGTAATGTTTAATTGACTAAAAACTAAGATGAAGTTTATTTCTATCTACTACAGAGAAATGTCGTAAGGTTTAATATACTGAATATACCTCTGCAATGTGATCATTATCAGCAATACTTGCATCAATGAAAACTTCAAAAACTACCCAACACATTACCCTGCAATGCTCAGGGTGAAATATTAATAGAAAATAGATATATCTCCATGTGTATAATTCATATCTTTTGTATTTCAGGATGATTAATTGGCAAGAACAGGTGTCTGGAGAGTAGTGACCACCGATTTGAGAGGCTTTAGTGAAGCCTAAAGTTTAGCTCGGTATTCATCATGTGAGAATACTTAACCAAAGTACATGATTAGGATGGGTATATTCCTGTGAACCCTTATGAATATGGTTTGCTCATTTTCCAAAGTGTAGCTTTTGTTCAGACATGGCAGGAGATGTAACTGATACCTCTTGAAGACACAAGAGTCCTCTCTGCTTTTTGCCTGGGATGTGGGAGCGAGGGCTGGGGGAGAATGAGCTCTGATGATGGAGCTTCCTTGGGCATGAAACCTATGTAAGGTTCTGGGTGACTAATCCTAGAGGCAACCCAGGGTGGGGCCAGTAAGAGTAGTGCCAAAAGCTATGGAGATGGTGTCACGTGTCTAGAAACAACTTCAGCAAGACCTAACAATATTAAAAAATACATACTGAAGAAACGGGGGTAATGGCAAAGGCATTCCAAGAATCCCTTGGCAATGGGACTACACACAGGAGGAAATCCTATCTAGGAGGGGAAGTGAGTCAGAGCTTGCTTACAACACTGGAGAAAGTAGACGATCATGTTTTAGAAGAGACTTAGTCATTTATATCCTTGGGCTTCAAAGAATTTTCACATTTTTTGGTGCTCCATTGTTGAATCCTAGAAAAGTTGTCTCCAAAAGGGTCTTTAGGCAAACCCATCTGAGGGAGAGGGGAATAGATCTTGGGGCACTCTCTGAAGGACAGAAAACAAAGGAGCTCTTCCGGTATCTTGGACAAAGTTCTGGACAGTGCTGGGAGGCCCCCTTAAGGCATTCTGGATGTACCTAGGGCCTTTCTGGAGAGCTGGTAATGGTTCACGAACTATGTCTTATTCCATTTTGTTCGAATATAAAACTAATGCTGGATATGGTGTATTTAGGCAGGTGATCTGTAGCTTACATGCTATTTAAAATTCCTTAAGCCACAAACAGTAAATGCTTGAAATAAAATTGTGGGAAATCACTCAAATAATCCTGCAAACACCCATCTAATGCTTAAACAAAGGCCACCTAAAAACAAGGAGAAAGGTGCCAGGAACCAGCATGTAGTTTACCTGGGAAGCCCTCGGGAGTCGTGTGAGGAAGGTGCAGCACGGAAATCTCCCTTCTGGGCTTTAGGCAAACTCCCTTCATTCCATTCTCTTTTCTCAGAATGTTTCATCCAAGCTAATCTCAAACTAACTCTCAGAAACTGGGGAGCACTTCTTCATTTTCCACCAAGTAACCAACTAAAATACCATCGTGCATGACGGGGAGTTCTACTCAAAGGATACCACTTGCCATCTAGTCAACTCCGACTCATGGCGACCTCAGGCGTGTCAGAGTATAACTGTGCTCCATAGGGTTTTCAATGGCTGAGTTTTCGGAAGTAGATTACCTGGCCTTTTTTTTTCCAGATGCCTCTGGATGGACTTGACCCAGCAACCTTTTGGTTAGCGAACCATCTGCACTACCCAGGAACTCTAGTCAAAGGATAAACCTTGAATACGCCATTTCTTCCTGGCCTGTGGAGGGCCTCATTATGACTCATTCTGCCATTTGGTATGAAATTCTCATGTGAACCAGCGGCAGCCTTGCAGGAGGGAAGGCTCCTGATGCCACATCTCATCTCCTTGTGAAGGAAATGGCAAACTAACTATAAAAGCAAGCAAACAAACCAACATATGCCTAAGAAAACAGTGGTCCCTCAAGCTATAGGAAATCAGAAGCAGCAATGTGCCCGTCTGCCTTACCTCACAAACGCCTCACAAATCAAAGGTCCTCGAAATTCTATGACTAAAAGCCTCCTATTTAGAATTTCTGTTGTTCCTCATATAATTTCAGGGGATGAGAAGAAGCTATTTATTACTCTGATCAGTTCAGACTCTTAATATATGCTATTGCCTTGAAAGATTATTTCAAGAGAGATTTAGAAGCATTTATTTGATATTTGGGAACATTGGTGGTTTCATGGTGGAATACTCACCCTTCAGGTGGGAGACCCAGCTTCAATTCCCAGCCAATGCACCTCATGTGCAGCCACCACCTGTCCGTCAGCTATGATGCTGAACAGGTTTCAGCAGAGCTTCCAGACTAAGATAGACTAGGAAGAAAGGCCCGGAAATCTACTTCTGAAAATTAGCCAATGAAAACCCTATGAATCACAATGCTCCAATCTGCAGCTGATCACGTGGATGGTCCAGGATCTGGCAGCATGTCATTCCAATGAGCATGGGGTCGCCACGAGTCAAGAGACGACTCTACAGCAGCCAACAACAACATTTGTTATTTATTCAACAATCTTTTGCTCGTCCTTTATGGGTCAGCCTGTGGAGTCTCTGGGGAGTCAGAGAATGAAAAGATACAGCTCTTGCTCTCAAGGAACTCATGGTGAGTGGGAAACGCAGACAAGCCAATCAATAATGACAATTCCATGGGCTCTGCTGGCTAAAGTCATGCAGAGCGTGCTATGGAGAGGACAGATCAGGGCAAAGGAAGGAAAGCTAACTTAGCCTCAGGGCGCTCCAAAAGGAAATGCTTTCAAAGGAAGAGATGCTTAAGCTGAGTTTTTGAGGAAAAGTAGAAGTTAGCTAAAAGAAGAAGAGAAAATACACTCTGAGACAAGGAGGACCCAATGCAGAACCTTACGTGTATGAAAGAGCAAGACCATTTCAGAGAGCTGGCTGGAGAAAAATGTGGGTGTGTGTCCTGGCAGAAGCTGAGGTGGTCAGGGACCAGGCAATGAAAAGTCCTCTAGGCTATACTGAGGATGTCCACATTTTCTCTGAAGGTTGTGGGGAACCTAGCTTCTATTTTAGACAACTCATTCTGTGGGCAGAAGAAAAGGAAGACTGGAGGTTCGTGATTATAACAAAGGTGTGGGGTTCAGAGACACTTCATAAATAGAATTGACCAGAATCGATAGCCTGCTGTATAAAGAGGCTGAGGGAAAAGGAGTTGGGTTTGACACCCAGGTTTCTGATTTAGGCAAACCATAAATGCAACATGGAAGCAATGTGTTTTCAAGGTGATGAAACGTTTTAAGTTCCCAAGGTAAACATTTTCTAGTTTCCAAGGTAAACTCAAATATCTTAATTCAACGAGTTTATTCTAGGTTCCGCTTTGACTTTCAATCAAGAGGCAGCCCTTTAACTACCCAACAGGAATCTAAATTGTAGCGTTATGGCGGCTGGATGTTCTCAGGGTATATTACAATCCCTACTTAAATGGGTTGTGACCTTGAATTGCACAAAGGATGAGGAACCCAAGAATAGAGAATCCTCCAGGGCCGTGCAAGCGAGATATATAAATATGAATGTCAAGGCACTCCAAAGCGTGAAAGGCTTTTAGAATGCCTGTTCCAAAGTGCACTGGGCCCCACGTGAGCACAATGAAATGATAATGAAGACAGCCAGTAGCACAGACCACCCACCAGCGGTTTTATTGCTGTAACTAGGAATGACAGGTCTCCCTGGAACTATTGACACTGGATGGCATTGTCATTTTTAGCACATGCTAAAGCTGTGATGGTGAAAGCAATTGTCTCGTTAAACTGGAGCCAGACTATTTATGGACACCCTTACTCCCACCACATTCTTGTGCCATGACCATAGGTAAGAAAAAAGATGGAAAATGGCTGCTTGGTTGCCACACATTTTCCCATAAATTCCCTGTACAGGCTTAATCGACCAAGGAAGACATTTGCTTTAGAGACTTCTTTTTGGAGGGCCTTGACCTTCAGTTCAGCACAGTCCCCTACCTTCCTATTTATTCCCTTGTCTTCCAGGCAAACCTTGGGTCACAGTCTTCACTCAGGCCACCCACAATGCTATAGGTCAAAAGACTGCCATTAAACCTTGAAATGGAGTTTCTGTCTCCAACTGTAAGAGGAGACTAAGTCACTCACTTTATTTTGGGGAATGCAGATATCAGATAATAATCATGTCATTGTCCCTGGTTTTGTAACACAAACACTCTTGTGTGCAAGCCTGCGCGCATACACACACCCACATACACATGCATATGCATGCACACATGCACAGAACGCTCTTATCATCTCCACGCTCTAGGAAGTGAGAGCAGAGAGAGAGTTTTCGTGCCAGGCTTTTCACTTATTTCATAATTAAGAACACTCTGTGGATGAAGAGTATGGTGAAGTTTTAGTGTTTTTCAAACCTTCCCGACCGGTTTTTCAAATAGACAGGCAGCAAGGAAGGCTGAGGATGAGAGGTAAGCAGTTATTTTTGATCTCTCGTGGAGGTCAGCACAGTTTGGGGGGCAGGCCAAGGAAAAGGACTCTAGGGTCAAGTACATTTATACAGGGAGTCCCTGGGTGGAGCAAACTGTTGGCTACTAACCAAAAGGTTGGAAGTTGGAGTCAACCCAGAGGTGCCATGAAAGAAAGTCCTGATGATCTCCTTCTGAAACATCAGCCGTTGAGAACCCTGTGGAGCACGGTTCTACTCTGACACACATGGGGCCGCCATGAGTCAGAATCAACTCAACGGCAAATGCTTAAGTTTATACATGCTCTTCTTGTTTAAGAGGCGTGGTTTCTTTGATACCAAATGTTCCATTTAGCTGGACTTCAGGCTTTGCTTGTTTTTTTTTTTTTGCCTCTTCACTTCTGGGTGGCTGCTGGAATGAAGAACTTGTTCATTCAAGAAACTTATGTGCCACGCACCAGAGTGAGTGAGGGCTGACGCAGTGTGGATGTCCTTCACAGTACCTGGTAGGGGTACTTCACACAGTAGAAGTCCTGTCAGGGCCAGCAGACTGAAGATAAATCATTAGGACCAACCAAACTTGCAAAGAAGGATACCTGTTTGACGAGAATTGAAGGCCGGTAATGTACTGGTGTAAAACAAAAATTAAGAGTCTCTGCCGAGTTGGTTAATCATTAATTGAGACTCCGGGAATACCAGTGTGAGGGATGAAGGCGCTTACTGAAAGGCACAGTGAAACCGGAAGCTTGTTTCTGATGAACCTTCTGTGGTTTCCAAGCCATCCGCAGAGCTATTGCTAGAAAAAGCAAAACCAAACCCGTTGCCCTCCAGTCAGTTCCGACTCTTAGTGACTATAGGACAGAGTAGAACTGCCCCATAGGGTTTCCAAGGAGTGGCTGGTGGATTCAAACTGCCAAACTTTGGGTTAGCAGCTAAACGCTTAACCACTGCACCACCAGGGCTCCCAGCCATTATTACTACAGAGCCCTGGTGGTACAGTGCTTAAGAGCCACAGCTGCTAGTGACTTTTAAACTGTAATAACCCCCAAAGATAGCACCCCAACCACAGTAAAGCACACCAGTTGAAAGAGTAGACTCTGGAATCAAACACAACTGGCTTAGATTTCATCTCTGTCCTTTGCTTATTGTGTTACTTCAGATACGTCAATCTTGTTGAACCTGTTCTCTCATCAGTAAAATTATGTATGAAAATAATATAAATTCCTTGTGGGATTACTGTGAAGTTATACAAAATAGTGCCTGGAACGTCATAGGTATTTGTAATGTTGTTACTGTTAGTTGCCATCAAGTTGGCTCTGACTCATAGCGACCTCCTTATGTATAACAAAACAAAATGTTGCCCAGTCCTACATCATCTTCATGGTCATGGGTATGCTTGAGTCCATTATTGCAACTATTGTGTCAGTCCATCTCATTGAGGGTTTCTCTGGTTTTTGCTGACCCTCTACTTTGCCAAAGTTCTTTTCCAGTGATTGGTCTTTCCTGATGACGTATTCAAAGTATGCAATTTGAAGTCTCAGCATCCTTGCTTCTAAGGAGCAGTCTGGTTGTATTTCTTCTAAGACTGATTTGTTCTTTCTTCTGGCATTAGTCTATTATTAGCAGGGCAGAGCCTGGAGCATGGATAAATGATAGGTAACCTTGAGTCTGGGCACAGAGTAGGGAACGTTTGCCTTTTCACCCTGAATTTTGACTGGAATTGTGGCTTCCCAATCAGACATCGCTTTGGAATAAGTCATCCATTCTGGTTATCTCTGATATTTCTCCTCTCTGATCCCACCACACGCACACTCCCCACTCCCTGCACTGCTAGTCCCAGAGCGTAAGAGAGTTCATGGCACCTTGTCAGGCCAACTGTTATCATTACCCAGGAGATGGATGTGTAACATGTGAAAATTACATGCCTGAGAACCCAGTGACCTTATTTCACCACTTTCAGCAAAATTTTGCATTGTTTGGGCAGCACAGATTTCATTGTATTCCAAGCAAGACAAATATACCAAATGGGCCTGAAGTTAAAACCAATTGCTACCACGTCAGCTCCAGCTCATGGAGATCCCATGTGTGTCAGAGTAGAACTGTGCTCCATAGGATTTCCAGCGGTTGATTTTTCAGAAGTAGATGGCCAAGCTTTTCTCTTGAGTTGCCTCTGGATAGACTTGAACTGTTAACAGACTGCTAAAGAAACTCTCTGTTTTCTTACTAATGGAAATTTCTCTCTGACTGGATCTCAGCAAAAAGTTCCCCAGATCACAATTAAAAAATGGGCAAAGGATATGAACAGACACTTCACCAAAGAAGACATTCAGGCAACTAACAGACTCATGAGGAAATGCTTGAGATCACTAGCCATTAGAGAAATGCAAATCAAAACTACACTGAGATATCATCTTATCCCGACATTGCTGGCACGAATCAAAAAAACAGAAAATAACAAGTGTTGGAGAGGCTACGGGGAGCTTGGAACTCTTAAGCACTGCTGATGGGAATGTAAAATGGTACAACCATTTTGGAAAACAATATGGCACTTCCTTAAAAAGCTAGAAATAAAAATACCACATGATCCAGCAATCCCACTCCTAGGAATATATCCTAGAGAAATAAGAGCCATCACACAAATCGACATATGCACACCCATGTTCATTGCAGCATTATTCACAATAGCAAAAAGATGGAAACAACCTAAGTGCCCATCAACAGATGAATGGATAAACAAACTGATACATACACACGATGGAATACTATGTAACAATAAAGAACAATGAT
>NW_004443975.1:5638718-5639920 GCF_000243295.1 Trichechus manatus latirostris | reverse complement strand
AAACAAAATGAGACTAAATGGGCACACCAGGCCAGGGGCAGGGACGAGAAGGCAGGAGGGGACAGAAAAGCTGGTAATAGGGAACCCAAGATCAAGAGGGGGGAGAATGTTGACATGTTATGGGGTTGGCAACCAATGTCACCAAAAATATGTGTATTAATTGTTTAATGAGAAACTAATTTGCTCTGTAGAGCTTCATCTAAAGTACAATTAAAAAAAAAGAAAAAAAAATGAATGAGAAGAAAAACGATCCCCAGATTACACCTCTGACTTTGAATGGGCCTCAGATGTGTCTGCAGCTCTTGGACAAGAAGAGTTCTGGGTAAGTATGAGAATCCTGGACAGTATACAAGCTTCCCATGTGCTAGGAGTGCAGGAACTAAAGGAGAGAGAAGAGGGCATAAAGGAGAGGGAGAAGAGGTAGACAAAGAAGGTAGAACAGGATTGTGATAAAATTGCCTATATTCTTATTACGGATGAAGTTTACTGTGGCTTTAGAGAAAATCCCAAGACTGAGAAATGGTAACTTATCTTATGTTCCCATCTGAAAGAGAGAGAATTTTTATTGGTAAATTTGGTTATTTTTTGGTTCTTTAATTTTCATAGATGAGTACGTTTTTCCCCTCTGATGTGCTATTAAAACTATCACAGAATGCAAAGTGGACGGTAAAGAATGGCAGATTGTAATACATGCAAAAAATTGGATATTTGTACTAAAACAAGAGTTCCCTCCTGCCCACTGTCATGATAAATGCGCTGGGCCTATGCCTATTGTCTGGATATTACTTGTTACAATAGTGACTGCATTTAAAAGTCATACAAATGTGAGATCGCAACTACTAATTCTTGATATAAATTCTATGGTGTTCTCTGATTTTTTTTTTTTTTTTTTTTTACTACCTTTTGAAATTTTAAGGTCATATAAAACTGAGGCCATTGAGCTAGGTTACAAATTTCTCAGAAATCTCTCAATGTCCTAAATGAACACCTTTGTTGCCACTTAGATCTCAGCCGTTTATCCTCAAAACGCAAACAGAGCAGCACCACATAGCTCACACTATTTGGGACCTGTTCTTTTGCATCTAAAACTTTTGAAGAACAGGCGCTTTGTTTTGTGTCTTTGTGTTCTAACAACAGAGCATTAAACTACTTCTCAGGGGCCCCAGAGAGTGAAATAACTAGACCCAGGCAAGGAAACAAAG
>NW_004443975.1:5625426-5638221 GCF_000243295.1 Trichechus manatus latirostris | reverse complement strand
TGAACTGCAGACCCTTTGGTCAGCAGCTACAGCGCTTAACCACTATGCCACCAGGGTTTCCACTAAGCAGTTAGTGCATTTTAAAAAAAAAACCAAACCCATTGCCATTGAGTTGATTCCGACTCATAGTGACCCTATAGGACAGCGTAGGACTGCCTCATAGGTTTCCAAGGCTGTAGATCTTTACAGAAACAGACTGCCACATCTTTCTCCCACAGAGCGGCTGGTGAATTCAAACTACTGACCTTCTGGTTAATAGCCGAGCTCTTATCCACCAACTAGTGTATTAGCCTATCCTAAACATTTATTCTTAGTTTCTGGTTGGTGCAAAGAGCTAATGAGCTCGGCTTTTAACCGAAAGATAGGAGGTACCAGTCCTCAGAAGAAAGGCCTAGTGATCTAGTCCCAAAAAGTCAGACATTGAGAATTGTGCCCAGTTCTTCTCTGATACACAAGGGGTCACCAAGAGTTGGTAAACATTTACTCTTAGTGATCAAGATTATGTATATTAGGGAGCCAGTCTATTTTGCCTTGAAAATTCATCATGGATGAACCCTCTAAACTTTGGAGACATTGCTATAGAACAGCTCAAGATCACCAGTTTGGTCAAAGTTGGAATAATTTAGAAACAAAATTCTTCAGTCTATGAAGTATGTCCTAACTTTAGTTATTGGTATCCTTGGAGTTCTTACCAGGGAACAATAAAGTTTGAAGAACTGAGAGAAGTTGTCAGGTGGGCTTTCAAAATAATAGTGAGCACCGCACCTAACATCAATTAGTTCAGTATTGGGGACAAACAGTGTTGATGTGATAAATAACATGGCAAAAAGCAAGATGCAGGGCAGGTACTCATTTAGAGAAAAATAATAAAATTCAATCAAAGTAAGCTTTTGGTGGTGGGGTGCCTATGTGTCTTATTCCTACAAACTCCCACCATCCCCCATATTGATAAGATAGGAAGACAGGCAATAAACATGGCTTTACCTATGATGCCCATTCCCCCTGGAGACATTGGTTTTGAGGAAGAGGTCAAGAATGCAGCCAAGTGAAGTCACACAGTGGGAGAATTTAAGATGGATATATAAACCAGGCTCTATACTTAGCCTGGAAACCCTGGTGGCATAGTGGTTAAGAACTACGGCTGTTAACCAAAAGGTTGGCAGTTTGAATCCAGCAGGTGCTCCTTGGAAACTGTATGGGACAGTTCTACTCGGTCCTCTAGGGTCGCTATAAGTTAAAATCAACTCGATGGAAACAGGTTTGGTTTGATTTGGTTTATAGTGAGCTTAACAACTTCCATAGCTACGGTGGTTATCAACTGCAAAACAGGGCCGTGCAGATTTGGCAGCCAAGCTGTTCACATGCAAAGATGACTTTTGGCTGGTGGTTGCAGCTGCTGTTTACAGAGCTGTGTGCAGCTCTGCCTCCTTGCCTCCTTTGCACAACAGGGGGTGCTTCCATTCCTCCCTACCATGGCCCGGATCAGTCGGTCCGGTCCGTTTGTTGCTACTGCTGCTGCTACTGCTGCTGCTGTTCCTCAGCTGTCCACAGCAAGGCCGTGTTGTTTGAAGTTGGGCACAGTGTGCCTTTGAGGTGGCTCTTTGGCCCATTTATCGCAGCTGTCCCACTTGTGCTCACCACAGAGCAACTGCCTGGGCCCCCTGCACACATCCTGCCCACAAGGCCTGGGATAGGCGAGGATCCTTGTTTCTGAGAGGCTCCTGAAGCCATGCCTCACTGTCTGTGGTGCATTGTGTCGCATGTCCAGCATTTATGTGACCTTGCTGCCAGTTGTTTAGCATTAACTGGCCAAGGTCTGGAGTCTGATGTCCTTGTGGGTTGGTTAGCTGTGTACACTTGCTTTGTGACTCCAGAAGACTCAATCAAGCAGGAACCTCATAAATGTGTGCCTCTGATCCCTGGAGAGATTGGGCAAGAAAGCACAGCTGAACCGATGGAAAAGTATCATTTCTATTGGAAAAACAACTCAGAATTCATCCTCTGTGAGTAATGGGCTGGTGCCAAAACAAAACCAGTTGCCGTAGAGTCGATTCCAACTCATGGTGACCCCATGTGTGCAGAGTAGAACTGTGCTCCATAGTGTTTTTAAGACCATGACCTTTCCGAAGCAGATTGTCTTCTGAGGCACCTCTGGGTGGGTTCGAACACCAACTTTTTGGTTAATAGTCGAATGCTTAACCCTTTGCACCATCCAGAGACTCCTGAATGGCTACTTATAGAAGCCCCAATATGTCCTAGGGAATACAGTGGCCTCACCACCTCCCTGCTGAATTTAGGTGATGTAAGAAGCCTGATGCCTGTCTTTGAATACAATCTTGTCTCAATTTAAGGTTCTACCTCTTAGTCGGCAACTTTTTGCCTCCATGCATAACAAAATGCACTGATAGTATTAAATCTTATGTAACGTGACCAAGGCAAGGTCATGGAAGCTTCACAGACACATCCAAACTCCCTGAGGGACCAAATTACTAGGCTGAGGCCTGCAGACCATGGTCTCAGGGGACATCTAGCTCAACTCACATAACATAGTTTATAAAGAAAACGTTCTATGTCCTACTTCAGTGAGTAGTGTCTGAGGTCTTAAAAGCTTATGAGTGGCCATCTAAGATACTCCACTGCTTCCACCCAGTCTGGAGTAAGGGAGAATGAAGAAAACCAAAGACACAAGCGAAAGATTAGTCCAAAGGACTAATGGACCGCAAGTACCACAGCCTCTACCAGACTGAGTCCAGCACAACTAGATGGTGCCTGGTTACCACTACCAACTGCTCTGATAGGGATCACAATAGAAGTTCCAGGACAAAGCTAGAGAAAAATGTAGAACAAAATTGTAATTCACAAAAAAACCCAGACTTACTGGCCTGACAGAGACTGGAGAAATGCCAACAGTATATGCCCTGGACACCCTTTTAACTCAGTACAGAAGTCATTCTTGAGGTTCACCCTTCAGCCAAAGATTAAACGGGCACATAAAACAAAATAGGACTAAATGGGCACACCAGCCCAGGGGCAGGGACAAGAAGGCAAGAGGGGACAGGAGAGCTGGTAATGGGGAACCCAAGGTCGAGAAGGGGAGAATGTTGCCATGCTGTGGGGTTGGCAACCAATGTCACAAAACAATATATTATTAACTGTTTAATGAGAAACTAATTTGCTTTGTAAATCTTCCTCTGAAGTACAATAATCTCCATCTAGCTCAACTGACATAACATAGTTTATAAAGAAAATGTTCCACATTCTACTATGGTGAGTAGCGTCTAGGGTCTTAAAAGCCTGTGAGTGACCATCTAAGATACTCCACTGGTCTCACCCCTTTGGGAGCAAGCGAGAATGAAGAAAACTAAAGATACAAGGGAAAGATTAGCCCAAAGGACTAATGGACCACATCTACCACAGTCTCCTTCAGACTGAGTCCAGCACAACTAGATGGTACCTGGCTACCACCGCTGACTGCTCTGACAGGGATCACAATAGAAGTTCCACGACAGAGCTGGAGAAAAACGTAGAAGAAAATTCTAACTCACAAAAAAAGACCAGACTTACTGGCCTGACAGAGACTGGAGAAACCCCGAGAATATGGCCCCTGCGCATCCTTTTAGCTCAGTACTGAAGTCACTCCTGAGGTTCACTCTTCAGCCATAGATTAGACAGGCCCATAAAATAAAACAAGACTAAAGGGGCACAACAACTCAGGGACAAGGACTAGAAGGCAGGAGGGGACAAGAAAGCTGGTAATAGGTAACCCAAGGTCGAGAAGGGAGAGTGTTGACATGTTGTGGGGTTGTTAACCAATGTCATAAAACAATATGTATACTAACTTGTAAATGAGAAACTAGTTTATTCTGTAAACCTTCATCTAAAGTACAATTTAAAAAAGTACAATAAAAGAAGTCTTATATAATTTGTGTAAATCACAATTGCTATTGAGGCATTTCATTTAAGAGAGATGGAAAATGAACTCAGTGCTTGCCCAGTCCAGCATACTGGGCTGAACTTACAAAGAAAATCCAAATAATGTCCATGGGCTCTATGTCACTTACAGACTTCAGGATATACACTGTTCCTACATGATTATCTCAAGGACTAATTATTGTATTTATAGTTTACTGAATTGAAAATATTTCCCTAGAAGTTCTGGGCCAAATTGAAAGCAAGCTAGCTTCAAGATCCTTTGTGTCTTAAAGCCCACTAGAATAAAACAACAAAAATAATATCAACTTAATATCCAAATCTGCTCTATAAAATGTGGACTAAAACAGGTTACCCAACTGATGAAAGAGGTGAAACAGTTGATAAAAAAAAACAAAAAGAACCCATGTTTGTTGAAAAATGATCCTTTCAGTGAGACTTGTCCCTTCCCTTAAAGGCACTCCAAACATAAAGGAGAAGGTTGATAAATCAAAGATAATTGCAACTCTCAATTTGAATTTTTCTGGTACTTAAAGAGGCTTCAGAGGCTTAAAAATTAATATTTGATTTATTAAAATTAAAAATTCACAAGTTCAGTTTCTGACTGGGATGATGAAAAATTTTGAAGATAGATATGGTGATGGCTGCACATCATTGTAAATATAATTAATGCCACTGAAATGTGCACTTAAAAATGCTTAAAATGTGGCCATCCAAGGCACAACAACTGGTCTCTATTCACCTGGAGCAACAGAGAAAGAAGAGTCAGGAATAAGAGAAGGAAATGGATGTGTGGCTAATTGCCTCCATGAACAACTACCTCCTCTGCTATGAGACCAGAATAACTACATGTAGATGGTGCCTGACTACCATTACTGAACATTTTGATCAAAGATTCTATAGAAGAATCCTGATCAAAAGGGGGAAAATGTAGAACAGAATTTCATTTTCATAGAGTCCAGTCTTTCTGGAGCCACAGAGCCTAGATGAACCCCTGAAAATATTGCATTGAGTTAATCTTTAAAACTTAAACGAAAAATATCTCCTGAAAATTCTTAAAACCAGAAATAGGTTAGCTTATGAAAATATCAATTCTACCCAAAGAAATTTATGGATACAATGAAATCCTGATCCAAATACCAACAACATTCTTTAACGAGATAGAAGAACTAATAGCCAACTTTACATGGAAATGAAAAAGGCCCTGGATAAGCAAAGCATTATTGAAGAAAAAGAACAAAGTAGGAGGCCTCATACTACCTGATCTTAGAACCTATCACACAGTCACAGTAGTCAAAACAGCCTGGTACTGACACAACAACAGACTCATAGACCAATGGAACAGAATCAAGAACCCAGATACAAATCCATCTACCTAGGGACAGCTGATTTTTGACAAAGGACCAAAATCAATTGAATGGGGAAAAGACAATCTTTTAAACGAATGGTGCTAACAAAACTGGATGTCCATCTGTAAAAAAATGAAACAGGATCTATGCCCCACACCATATGTAAAAGCTAACTCAAAATCTATCAAAGACCTAAATAGAAAACCTATAACAACAAAGATCATGGAGGAAAAAATAGGGACGACGCTGGAGGCCCTAATACACGGCATAAATACAATACAAACCATAACTAACAATGCACAAACACCAGAAGATAAACTAGATAACTCAGAGCCCCTAAAAATTAAATGCTTATGCTCATCAAAAGACTTCACCAAAAGAGTAAAAATAGAACCTACAAACTGGGGGAAAAAATTGGCTATGACACATCCAACAAGGGTCTAATCCTTAAAATCTATAGAATACTTCAACACCTCAACAAGAAGACAAATAACCCAGTTAAAAAATGGGTAAAGGATATGAACAGACACTTCACCAAAGAAGACATTTAGGAGGCTAACAGACATGTGAGGAAATGCTCAAGATCACTAGTCATTAGAGATAGGCAAATCAAAACTACCGTGAGATATCATCTCACCCCGACATTACTGGCATGAATCAGAAAAACAGAAAATAACAAATGTTGAAGAGGCTGCCAGGAGATTGGAACTCTTATGCGCTGCTGGTGGGAATGCAAAATGGTACAACCATTCTGAAAAACAATATGGCACCTCCTTAAAAAGCTAGAAATAGAAATATCATATGATCCAGTGATCCCACTCCTAGGTATATATCCTAGAGAAATAAGAGCCATCACGCGAACAGACATATGAATACTCATTTTCACTGCAGCATTATTCACAATAGCAAAAAGATGGAAACAAGCTAAGTTGTTTGAATGGATAAGCAAATTACGGTATATACACACGATGCAATACTACACAATGATAAAGAATGACGATGAACCTGCGAAATATCTCACAACATGGATGAATCTGGAGGGAATTATGCCAAGTGACATAAGTCAATCACAAAAGGATAAATATTATATGAGGCCACTATTATAAAAATCCAAGAAAAGATTTATACACACACACAAAAAAACAATCTTTGATGGTTACGAGAATGGGGAGGGGTGGGGAGGAGAAGTCACTAGACAGTAGATAAATGTTAACTTTGGTGAAAGGAAAGATAAGACATAATATAGGGAAAGTCAGCACAACTTGACCAAGGCAAAGTCACAGAAGCTTCCTAGCCACAGCCAAACACCTTGAGGGACTGAGTTACTGGGGCTGAGGGATGGGGACCATGCTCTTAGGGGACATCTAGGTCAGTTGGCATAACATGGTTCATAAAGAAACTGTTCTACATCCTACTTTGGTGAGTAGCGTCTAGGGTCTTAAAAGTCTGCAAGCGGCCATCTAAGGTACGTCTATTGGTCTCATCCTGTCTGGAACAAAGGAGAATGTAAAAAAAAAAAAAACAAAGACACGAGGAAAATATTAGTCCAAAGGACTAATGGACCACATGAACCACAGCCTCCACCAGCCTGAGCCCAGAAGAAAAATAATGCCTACACCAGCAACCCGCCTCTGACAGGGATCACAGTAGAAGGTCCCAGTCAGAGAGGGAAAAAAATATAGAACAAAATTCAAACTCACAAAAAAAGATCAGACTTACTGGTCTGACAGAGACTGGAGCAACCCCCGAGACTACTGCCCCCGGGACACCCTGCTAACTCAGAACTGCAGCCACTCCTGAAGTCTACTTTCAATCAAAGATTAGACAGGTCTATAAAACAAACAATAACATATGTGAGGAACTTAGTTCCATCAAGTATCCAAGACCAAAAGGGCAACACCTGCCCAAAAGCAAAGACGAGAGGGCAGGAAGGGACAGGAAGACTGGACGAATGGACATGGAGAACCAGAGGTGAAAAGGGAAAGGGGAAGAGTGCTAACACATTGCAGGGATTGCAACCAATGTCACAAAACAATTTGTGTATAAATTTTTGAATAAGAAACGAATTTGTACTGTAAACTTTCACCTAAAGCACAGTAAAATTAAAAAATAAAACACCAACAACAAAAAAATAGCTTAGCTTGACTGGTAAAGAATGTATTCCTTGAGCATTATGCTCTTTTAAGATTTATCTATATGGGATCAAATTGACAACAGCAACTTGAAAGATTAGATAAGAAACTTAGGGGACAGTGAGTTTATGTTAATGGGGAAGGAACAACTCAGAAAAGGAGTGTAAGAAAGGTTGCACAACTAAAGAATGTAATCATTGTCACTGAAATGTACGTGTAGATGTATGTTCTGATGTGTATATTCTCAACAACAACAAAAAAATAAATCATTTAAAAAAAGAAATAATTTTGTCAACCCAATCCAGTCAAGTCTATTGAGGCTTTTTTGAAGACCTAGAGACACCTCAAAGGAGTCCTGGTGGTGCACTGGTTAAGCACTCAGCTGCTAACCCAAAGGACGGCGGTTGGAACCAACAGCTGCTCCTCAGAAGAAATATGCGGCAGTCTGCTTTCATAAAGATTTCAGCCTTGGAAACTCTATAGGGCAGTTCTACTCTGTCCTATGGGATTGCTATCAGTTGATAATCAACTCAATGGCAATGGGTTTGGTTTTTTGGTTTAGAGATACCCTCATCAGATGATAGGACTTCACAATGTGGTCTCTTTATTGTCAATATAATGGATACTCCAAAACTGGATAAAGACATTGGCGCTTGTACCAAGACTTAAATCATATCATTACTTGATTTTCTGTCCATTCCCTGAAATCTGCAATCCCCACCAAGATGTAACTGACTCCTTTCACTGCCTCAGTTGGATTTGTTTCTTTGATCCTTTTCAGACGTGTAAATAATCATCTTATTGGAGTCTGCGTATCTTCCAAGTCTTTGCCTACCTGACTGTGTGACATAACCACAACCATGCTAGTGACAACGACGTGCCACATTACAAGTAATGAGAGAAGTATGCAGAGATGCCATGGACGAGGGACGCCTAACGCAGTCTGGTGAATAGGAGCTAGCAAAGCAAAAATGGAAATCTCATTGTTAAATCTGTGTTTTAGAGAGATCAGCCAGGCAGCAGTGGGGACAATTTATTTGACAAGACTGAACGCAGGAAGGCAGTTGCAAAAATCCTGGTGAGAAATAATGAGGCTTTGAATTAGGCAATGAGAAGTTGTACAAAAATGAGGACAGATAGAAACATATTTAAGAGAAAAAATTAGCAAGATGGTGATAGATTGGAGAGTAAAGAAGGGGAATTAAGATGAGTAATTATTTTTTCAAAATCCAATGTCTTAAGCAAGCTTCAGAAAACTTCAGAAAGTTTTGGCTGAATTTATAACAAATTGTCTGTTGGTAGCTATTCCACATTGTTGCTTGAAGGGCAACCAGAAATTTCTGGTTGCTGTATGAACAGCAGCTGCATTAAGGATGGGTAGGAGGGCAAAGCTGTCAATTTGTTATGAACATTCAAGAGCCAGGCTTGTATCCTTACTCCATCTGAAGGTCATCTTCTTTAGCTTAAAGGTCACTTCTGCAGAAGGGTTTTTCCCACTCCCTCAGACTCACTGAGGGTGCTCTTTCATACTCTATCACAGCTCTACACTTCTTCCATGAATCACATATCCATTAGACCATTATTTATGTGATTGCTTGGGCAGAGCCTGTCTGTCTTGCCCATGAGAACTGGGGTCACGTCTGTCTAGTTCACTGCTAAATCCCAAGTGCCTAGCACAGTGTGTAGTATTTAGGAGGTGATTCGACTATTTGTTAAATGAATGAATATAGGAATGAATGAATGAGAGATAGCACAGATCCCTGCTAGTAGAGACAATTACAATTGGGCTGTGGATTTTTTTCCGGTACATGAGGAGCAGTATGGGAGAGTGGTTAAGAGCATTGGCTAGTGTCAGACAAAATTAGGGTTCAACCCCCTTTACCATCTATAAACAAGGTGATCTCAAACAATTCACTTAACCCTGTAAGTTTTCAGTTTTCTCATTTGTAAAATGGGAATAATTACAGTATCTACTTCGTGTGTGTGTGTGTGTGTGTGTGTGTGTATTCCATTTTATTCCAAATAGCAAGGGTTCTATATGAAATAGTTCTAAGCAAAGCAAATACCTCAACATCAGTTACTTGATATTCTCCTTTACCTTACTTTTTCTCATATATAAATGTATAGAACCTTCTAGAATGTAGGAAAGGCAATCCATTTAAAAGCTATAAATAGAAACAAAAAGATCAGGGAGGGGCAGCCTTTAGTCAGCTCTTAGAACATTAGGTTGCAGCTCTCAAAGCAATCAGAAGAAAAAGAATACTTTTGTGAGTTGTGTTAACAAAATAATTACAAGTGATATTAAGTTTGAAACATTTTAAATGGTATTATAATGCAAGGTCTGTGAGTACTTTAGCTACAATGCCCCATGTAAACATGTGTCACATATGTTCAGGATAATTAATTATTTAGGTATTACATCTAGAAAATACAAATTACAGAAAAAAAATTATCACTGGAGAATTCTGCCTCCAACTCTTACATGACAGCCGGCCTCTTGAGTTTACTGCCGGGTTTATGATCCTCTGGTGTCTTAGTCATCCAGTGCTGCTATAACAGAAATACCATAAGTGGATGGCTTTAACAAAGATAAATTTATTCTCTCACGGTCCCGTAGGCTACAAGTCCAAATTCAGGGCGTCAGCTCCAGGGGAAGGCTTTCTCCATCGGCTCTGGAGGAAGGTCCGTGTCATCAATCTTCCCTTGGTCTGGGAGCTTCTCAGCACAGGAACTTCTGTTCCAAAGGACGAGCTATGCTCCTGGCACTGCTTTCTTGGTGGTATGAGGTTCCCCTGTGTCTCTGTTCCCTTCTCTCTTTTATATCTCAAAAGAGATTGGCTTAAGACACTGTCCAAACTTGCAGACGTTATCAATATAACCTCATCATAGTGATAGAGTTTACCACACATAAGGAAATCACATCAGATTACACAATTATAGAATACTGGGAATCATGACCTAGCCAAGTTGACAGATATTTTTGGGAGACAAAATTCAATCCATGATACCTGGTTTACAGGAACATTTAAAAAAATACAAATTGTAGACATGTTTGATATCGCTAGGGAATTCTGACTCCTAACCTTAGACTGAATGTGCCCTCTCACATTTATTGCCAGATTTATGATTTTATGATGCTCTGATTTATAGTAACTGAAAAGTTACTATAAGGCTCTCCCTTTTTTTAATCATAATCATCTTTGAATGTTTACTTATGATCATGTTATTATTATGGTTTAGAATTTTTGTGCTTCCAAAAGTTTTATGAACCATAAGAAAAGAATCGCAAGATACCTGTTCTTCCAATAACCTGGCCTAAAAGCAACTGATCTCATAAGAGTTCATTGCAAAGATACTATTACTTTACATAAGACAATAAAGAGGTGCTGTGGTTTTTTTCTTTTTTGATTCAGTAGGTGTGAGCCAAGAGCTAATTTAATAAGCCATATTCAGATGCTATTAAAATATTGTCAGAATCTGAAATGAACGTCCTCATGGCATTTGAGACCCCTGGTATTTCAGATGCTCCTTTTAGTGGCGGGAGGGTTACTAAGTGGCGCCGGGGTGCACAAAGTCTCTCTGGACTCATCTGTGCCGTCAATTTGGTGCTTGTTGAGTGCTACTTCCATTCCAGTTGGAACTGTCCATGCAATCCCAGTTTCTGGGCTGGGGTTGAGGACCCTGACCACTGGCAAGCACCTATTGAATATGAAAGGTCTGCCTTACATGTACTCTACAGATTGAAAAACAAAAACAGCTGCTGTCGATTCAATTCTGACTCTTGGCAACCGTACGTGTATCAGAGTAGAACTGTGCTTCATAGGGATTTCAGTGGATGATTTTTTGAAAGTAGATCGACAGGCCTTTCTTCTGAGGTACCTCTGGGTGAACTCGAACCACCAATCTTTTGGTTAGCAGCCGAGCATGTTAACCTTTTGCACTACCCAGGGACTCTAACTCTACAGACAGGACATATTTATTTGGGCCAAGGTGTAAATTAAAACACATGGCAAACCCCACTTGCCTTATGGAAAAGCAAACAAAAATAAGATTCTATGATGTTCCCTCATTCACAGCGTTCTCAAACAGTTAAAGGAGAAAGGAAGCCTATTTGCCATTTTCTCAGCAGTGTGGGATTGCAGAAGATATGGCACTTGATTCACTTTCGTGTATATAGCTTTGTTTAGTCATACTGAGAAGGAGTTGGGTTTCGAAATGTCAACGCATTGGCCTCAAGGAAGTGGGCATAGTTCCCATTTGCACAGCATGGAATTTTGGGAAACAGGGCTCTATATGAGATGAGTGTGTTAAGCTGAAGTTCCGAAGTGTTATCTCTGACTCTCCTGAGGATTTCTGTGGTCCCTGGGTGGTGCAAATGGTTAGTAAACAAACGGCTGGTAAACAAAAGGTTGGAGGTTCAAGTCCACCCAGAGGCAACTTGGAAGAAAGACCTGGTGAGCTACATTTTAAAAATCAGCTGTTGAAAACCCTGTGGAGCACAGTCGTACTCTGACACACATGGAGTCGCCATGAGTCGCTCCATGGCAACTGGTGTTGGTGGTGGAGATTCTTTGATATGTAAGCAAAGCACAGAAGACCCACTCAGCCTGCTGTGTCTTTAAAGGAGGGTGTGACTCCTGATCTTAAAGTCGGCTTCTGGAGTGTGTCTCCTTCACGTGATCTTTTCCCCCACGTGCCTTAGAGTTAAATACACAGTCCATGCTCTCTGCACTGGTGCCTCTCAGAGTGGTGCTTTGGAAGTGTATTAGGCATTTCCACTCTCCATCAAATGAGGCAACTAGCCGTCCATTCAGGTTGCATGTGTGGTAGACTGACAGGCTAAGCAATGGGCTAGAAATTCAAAGTCTGTGGATTTTAATCCCTGCTGTGCTGGGTATGACCTTAGATGAGCCTCTTAGCATTCATTCCGCTTCAGTGTCCGCATCTGTAAAAGGGAGGACAGGTTGCACAGCTGGTAAGTATTAGTAACACGTTGCCGTTGAACTGATGGATGGGAGCTCGTCGGAGCTGTCACCTCCTAAAAAGATGTGGAAGGCTTCCAGGAGCGTACCCCTGTAGCGCTCTGTTAGAGCCTCCCTGAGATGCCTCATTCTATTTCTCCATAAACCTCATTTTACTCCTCTACTCTTGGGCACCTCTGACTGGGCGGCGTCGTTGCTTCAGCTCCATTGGATGCCAGCGACAGGCTGAAATCACAGCAAGGGAGAGATTAAAGAGGTGAAGAAAATGGGAAAGTCAGGGCCAGAAGAGAGGCAGAAAATAAAGCTGTGAGTAGGCTAAGCAGTTGCTGTCGAGTCAATTCAGACTCACGGTGACCCCATGTGTGTCAGAGTACAGCTGTGCTCCACAGGGGTTTCAATGGC
>NW_004443975.1:5622282-5624798 GCF_000243295.1 Trichechus manatus latirostris | reverse complement strand
TCGGTCTTTTTTTACGTCTATGACGACCATTCACAGACTCTATTCCTGTACTGCCTAGGTAGTTGGACATTTCTGAGCCTACAAATGATGGGAAAGAATGATGGGGAAAAAAGTTCTATTTTTGTCTGAAACTACAGGAAATGTTGTGGCTAAATCTCGGGGAATGGTTTCCCATCATTCAGAGCCGGAGGGCAAACGGAGGAAAACTCTCACAACTTCCCCTAAGTCCCCGGCGTCCAAAACATCCAGCAAAGGGAAGTTTAAAAGTTGTTTTAGTCTTCAGTGGACATTTTTCTTCCATCTCTGATAATATTAGGTTGAGCCATTTAAACCTGCCCTGTTTTTTGTAGGCGAAAGATGGTCAAGTATCGACAATTTCACATGGTTCATCGTGATAACAGAGGTGACTTTCACAGACGTTCATTGTATTGACAAAATAAGACATTGATTGTCTAATAGAGTTTGGTTTTAGTGTCCATTTTATTAAGTGAGAACCTTAAAAGAGGTCTACAGTTTCCACTCTACGTTCACAAAACTGTGGTCCAAATGGCCTAGATTTTCTCTTTCTCCTCGCAGTGGCCTATGTACGTTTTTAGAAGATTCTAGTGTTAGTCTTATGGTTCATTTGTTAATTCCTCAGGCTTACCCTGGGAATTATGTTCTCACTGAACAAGTTTGTTTGTTTTTTTTTAATTTAACATAGACCCAGACAGAGCTAATTATGTGCCAGGCACTATTCTAAGCATTTCACACATATGAACTTGTTGTATCCTCTTAATAATCCTATGAATCAGGTACAATTATCCATGTTTTAAAAAGGAGGAAACTGAGGCATAGAGAGGCTACAGAAACATGTCCACGATCCCAAAGCTAGTAAATAATAGTCAAGCTGTGCTTCCTCTCACTGAGACACAAAGTCACTTCATGCCAAAGTTGGGCACTAAAATAATGACTAATGAGAAAACAGGTGAACTAAATTTTTCGTATCAATCAAAAATCACCATTTCAATATTTTTACTTTTTTTCAATGGTCGAATCAGAATGACTATCTAGATAATTCAATCTAGTCAGTAGAATAGTCATATTAAGATAAATAGCTTAGAAAAGATTCAAGTATTTGGACAATGGTTTTGTTGGCCATGTGTGCTCATTTTGGAGTGGTGTATGTGTTAAAGAAGAAGATTCCAAAGAAATCTAAAGAAACTGGTACTCGAGAAAATTACAGTTGTATTTGAATCTCTGCTACTTACAAGGTGTGAGACCTTAGGGAATTTACTTGATCTTCCTGAGTCTCTGTTTTTCTTCTGTAATGACAGTGTAGTAACACCTAGCTTAAAGAGTTGGTTTGATGATGATAGGAGATAACGTGTACAGGGCCTAGAACAGTGCCTGGCTCACAGTAGGTGTTTAACACATGTTCATTCCATCCCCATCAACTTGTTGAGCTCCCCACAAGATTGGCAAATAATAGACCACCAAGCCCAATGCAAATTCTTCTTAACTAAAATTCTAGCACATGAAACTTTTCCTCTGAGTATCTTTTCAATAATTGTAAGGATTTGCTTCTAAAACATTAAAATTGTTAGTCATTCAGGGGATAACCAGAAAAAAGGGGGAGGTTGCAAAATTTAAAAGGAAGGTACAATAGTAGACAAGTTGCAATAAAGTTTTAGGAACAAAAGACAGCTAAGGGAAGGCAACGGGGCCCTTAAAACTAGTCTTCTCTGTTGGGAAGCCGAGGGTTGAGCTACGTGTACAAGGCCATGAGGTTTTCATGAGTGGTACTCTATAACCAGATGTGTCGTGGAGGAGTGACACAAAGCTTTTTCTACATCAGTGGTCTTAATTTCTATGAATACTGCAGAACTTGGAATGTGGGGATCAAAATGATGGTGCAATTTAAAATATTTGGGTATTTAAATGAAGGATCAGACACAGAATTAGCATCATAATTTTCAAGAAAGAAGCATCTGATTTAAATGTTGGAAATGGAAATCCTAAGAGATTCCTAGCAAGCAATGTATTATAGATAAAAATAATTTCATATTATTTACTATTACCTAGCTATGTAAAACATCATTAATATTTATCATTAATTGCTGTGCTATTTTATTTCAGGGGATATAAAAATATGCGCAAAGATTTCGTAAATTCAATCTGTAACCTCTGCCCCAGTAACCCTATTTTTCTTGCAGGGTCTTAAGTTCCTTCGCTGTGCATTTTCTACCTTTAAAGTAGGAAACTAACCCCTTACCCTTGGTGGAACAACCAAACTTTACATCATATTATTTGTATGTTTCAGCTGCCTTGGAGAGACTCTTTGTGGTATTTTATTCATGTATCTGATGTTGTTAGCTGCTATTAAGCTGGCCCCCGACTCATGGCAACCCCATGCACAGGAAACTAAATGTTACCCACTCCTGCTCTATCCTCGTGATCCCTTGCAGATCTGACCATTATGATCTGTCTTAGGCTGGGTTCTCTAGAGAAGCAAAACCAGTAAAGTGTATAAATAT
>NW_004443975.1:5609288-5621957 GCF_000243295.1 Trichechus manatus latirostris | reverse complement strand
CCATTCCTTTCTTTCTAGTCCATCTTAGTCTGGAAGCTCTGCTGAAACCTGTTCAGCTTCATAGCAACACACGAGCCTCCACAGACAGATGGGTGGTGGCAGGGGCAGATGGTCTAATCAGCAAAGTAAGCACAGTGCTTACCTTGTTACCAGATCATCCGTAGGGAACAATTTCACTACAGATTAGTAAGTAAGCACAAGTAAACCCTTGCTTATATTGCTTACTGGGTCATCCACCCCTGTCTGGGATTGTACATTTAAAACTAGGCTTTGATTCCTTAGGAAGGTGCTATGGGGTTGGGAGAAAGACAGATGCCAGCCATACCTAGAGGGAGAATATTTCATGTGGTGAAAAAATGAGAAATTGTTCACTACAGATGACCTGGTGGGCATGGTAACCACTGTGCTTGCCTTGCCCGTTGGATAGTCTGGCCCTGGGTGCTGGCTGTGCATGAAGTGCATTGGCCAGGAATCAAACCTGGGTCTCCCACATGGGAAGGGAAAATTCTACCACCAATGCCTCAATATATCTGATGGAAGCCTTGACATTCTACGACAGTGAGGCTGGACACTTTGAATGACTTGTTCACCACCGTACTGGGTGCCCAATAATTATTTCATGAAAGCCTGATGTATTGCTTCTTTCCTTTGGTCACCTGAAAGAGTCCAACATCACTGAACCATTAAAGTGTTTGCCTTGCCTGGCAGGAAACTCAGAGCTGACCTCTGTGCTCAAATGGTATAGCTTTTCTCTCCAAGATTTCTTGATCAAATCTTCCCCTCTTCTTGCCTATTACTATTGTTTTTTCTTTAATCTTTTGTTAATGGTTAAGGACATTATTGTGCCTATATTTTTATGACAAGCTTACTGAAACCTCCCTCCTTTATTTTAACATGTCCATAAAATAAAATTTGCCATCTAGTAGATTCTGACTCACGGTGACCCTATGGGCCTCAGATTAGAACTGTGCTCCATAGGGTTTTTGATGGCTGATTTCTCGAAGTAGATCACCAAGCCTTTATTCTGAGGTGCCTCTGGGTGGATTTGAACTGCCAACCTTTCAGGTAGTAGCTGAATGTGTTAACCGTTTGCACAGCCAAGTCCATAGTATATAAGTTATTAAATAGCAATTTCAAATTCTAATATAGATAAGCCTAAGAGACATTGCACAGTTCAGATCTTTCTATTTATTCATTCTCTCTCTTCCTTCTTTGAAAGTGTTCATTTTCAGGATACTTATGCAAGATCCATGTTTCATGATGCAGTTATTTAGCTGACCGGACACACATAAATTCAGTGGTCTTTGCCTGCATTTATAGTCCAGGTTTTTCAATAGTGCTATTGACTATTTAAATGAATTCTTTGTGAGTACATTTAGATATACTTATATTTGCATTTAATATAGATGCAAATCATTGTTCAGAAGATTGCATTTTGGCCTGCAGTGAGTTATAGGCTCATAATGAATAGCAGGAATGGCATGAAAGAAAAATGTCCAAATTTATATCCAGGTAGCAAAGGCTGAAGCCATAAATTAAGACACAAGAAGGAACCAAAGTATTCATCAAAACTCTCTGCCTTCAACTAAAACCTTAACCTCTATCAGAATAAAGAGTATGTCTAATCTAGTCAAGAAGCTTCTAGAGAATCAGCTCCTGCCTCTAGCAAGACACCAATTTCTGAACAGCTTAATTGAATTAACAAGAAAATTATTCACTTGGCAGGATGTTGTGTGTGTGTGGTGGGGGGTGGTAGCTGTTGATCACAGAGCAGCCAGATTCAGGAACAATTGGCTACTGCTGTCAATGTAATTAGTAATATAGATCCTGTCTCAAATAGTTCTTCATTCCAGAATTTGGTGTTTAGAGAAATCTCTATCATCCTTGGTCTATTTGGTTCAGTGCATAAGAATTTCCCTGCTTTTCAAAGATACCATGTCTTTTTCTTGCACATCCATTCATTCATTCTCTCAACAATGAGCATCCACTGTGTACCCGTCACTGTGCTAGAAGCTGGGGATACAAGATGATGCAAAATCTTTAAAGGCGGAAACATCCAAAGCCATTTAGATGGACTCCCAGGAGGCTTCCTTGCTTTGTGTCCAGAGAAATTTCCTGTATTGCTTCACCGGTAATTTCAGGTTTCATGTTGAAATGTATGAATAACATCTTATTAAAGTGTTAATGTCAGAATCCTAGGATTTGAAAAAAAAAAATTGTTTAAGTCTCTGGTTTGTGGCATTTAAAATTATTTCCTGAAATGCTTTGAGTTGCATTTTTCCAGATTTTCTTTTCACGTAGTAGAAGGTAGAACCGGGAATTCTCATTGGGGTAATCCTACAGAACAAGCTGGCCTCATAGCAAACTGGGCTGGTGATAGCCAGTCAGATTTGAAGAAGTTCTCAGCCCAGCTCCCTCGCCCGCAATCCACAATTCTCACCTGTCGCTACTATAATAACATCATAAATTGGGGTCTCAGAGGCTAAGGTGGCATCAAGAATTTCCTTTTGAATAAGAAATCTATAGGACGGCAAGACTGTGACGGGGCATTTGGGGGAAGGCAAAGGAACCTGGCAAGGAAGGGGACACTGACAGATTTTCCGGAAGGGGCACCAGTGTCAAGCTCTGGTGCATCTGTCACCTGGTCTATATTGAATCCTGTCTTCCAGAGATGTTTAGGGAGAACACAGGAAGCAGTGGCTTTCCCTTCCCCTTTCTGCAAGACAGGGGCTGCCATGCCTGGTTCTGGGGATACATGTGATAGTTGTTAGCACCCCTGAGGAAAGGCCCTGTGAAGACCTGCAATTTCTTAACCGTACCGCACACGAGCACTTACATCAAGCAATGAACACTCTTCTTGGGTGGTGAGCTGAGTCAGTTTTCTCCAGGGCCAAGCCTCTGTGCTGCCAGCTGATTGGCTAATAGCAGAAACAGACTGATGAATGGGTCCCAAAGCCACTGGGACTGCTTGTTATAATAGTGAATAAATATTTGATTAGCTGTAGAGCTTAGCCCCACCCATCTCTCAGCAAGCCCACCTGGCACCCTTGGCTGCTCTCCCCAGGGGGTTATAACAGCCTCTTATTTAATTTTATGAATGCTCTATAGGTAGGAACCAAAGCAAAGTTTTTGCCCCATAATTTCAGTGTCTTCAAGCAGACACGTTCTCCTATTCAATGAGCCTTAGCTAAAAGGAACATCACTAAAATGAAAATCTTTATTTGTATATAGTAACTGATGAGAGTAATTTGCTTCAAAACAGAAATTGCAATTTATGCGCTTCAAATAGTCTAGAAATATCATAATGAAGCTTTTAAAAGAATATCTTATATGAGAGAATGTCTTTTATGGGAGCATATATGGCATTAGCCATACATATACAATTATTTTAAATGTTTAAAGTATAAGCATTAGCATCTAAAAGTGACTTATGCAATAATGTCAATTCCTTAAACAGAAGTTGTTCTGGTTACTTACTGCTGCAAACCACCCATTAAGGCATAAAACCTCAACAACAGTCATCTATTATTATTATCTGTCACAGGTTCTGGGGGGTTCTCCCTCAGGGTGTCTCATGTGGATGTAATCTGACTACAGTGACTGGGGCTAGAGTCATCTCAAAGGCTGCTTATGCACGTGTCTGGCAGTTGATGCTGGCTGTCAGCTGGGATCTCAGCTACTGGCCAGATCACCTACATGGGACTTCTCCCTGTAGCCCGGGTTTCCTCACATCACGGCTGCTGTATTCCAAGGGTGAGCATCCCCAAAGACAGAAAGAGCTAGGCGGAAGCTGGAGCGTTCTTTCTAACTGAGTCTCAGAAGTCTCTCAGCATCACTTCTGTGGCGTTCTCTTTGTTAGGCCAGCCATATCCAAGGGAAAGGAATTAGATACCCTCTCTAGATGGGAGGAGTGTCAAAGAATTTGCAGACATGTTTTAAAACCACCACAGATGGATTTTACTCATGATCTATTCACGGATTCTTAAATAACTAATGAGCTCAGCTTGAAAAGGACAGTTTTGCTCAATTCAGATGTTTCCACACTTGGAAGTCGGTTCAGTGTTCTAAGTTCTCAAACTGTGATCTTTAATGCTTTAAACAGTGCCCAGTTATTTAAAATAATTCAAAAATTATTTGAAGTTCAGATTGGAAACTATTTTTGTCCCCCTGTCAAGCCCCTTTCTTCACTCGTTTGGAGAACAGTACTCAGTTAGAGAACTAATGGTGGGCAAAAACATAAAAACAAAAAGTGAACATTTAAAAATAAATATCGATTAAAATATAAAAATTAGGCTATGTAGAATGTGAAAAGTGACTATTAGAATTTTAGCCATAGTGTTACTTACAAAAAGTTATGTAGTCCTAGCTTAATCGTTGCTTTTATTTTCATTAATTTTATTTTCATTAGTTTATTTCATTAATTTCATTAATTTATTTTCATTAATTTATTTAAGAAATGATTGGAAGAAAATGGTAGAGAGAGTGTTCAATTTCCTAATTAATGCTTAAGTTACTGATTCAAAATTTGTGACAACCCCTTTTAAGATGGCGGGTAAGGAGAGAAGAAGGCTGTTACATAGTGGCTGGGTTTCACTGGCTCAGGAGACCAGAGTAGCTAAATCCTCTTCAAGAAAATATGATAAGGACATTGGAAGGGTCAGCCTCAGTGTGAGGGAAAGGAAAAACCTGGCTGTCTAGAGAAGCCCTGCAAAAATTACCAAAATTAAATGAGCTTTAAGATTTGGAACAAAGGAGGACAATCTAGGCATAAAAATGTGCAGACAAATACATAAAATCAAAGCAGGAAGTTAGCAGGGCCCTGAGGGGAGATAGAAAACACTCTTCAAAAAAAAAAAAATGCATGAGAATTAAATGTGGGGAAACCCCTTCCCCATGTTTAGATGGGTCTATGGGTTCGGAGGTAGAATTCTTGCCTTCCATACAGGACACCTCATGCACAGCCACCACTCATCTGTCAGTGGAGTGTTGCATGTTGTATGATACTGAACAGGTTTCAGCTGAGCTTCCAGACTAAAACAGACTAGGAAGAAAGGCCTACCGATCTATCTGAAAATCAGCCGATGAAAACTCTGAGGATCATAATGGTCTGATCTGCAACTGATCATGGGGATGGTGCAGGGCCAAGCAGTGTTTCATTCCATTGTCCGTGAGTGAGATCGCCTTGAGTCAGGGGCTGACTTGATGGCAGCTAGTAACAATGACAACAACATGGGCAGAAAACATTGAAAAGGCAGGGCTTTTTAGCCACAACTGGGTGCTCAGTTAAACAAAAGGATTATTTTTAAATCTACAGGCTCTGAAAGCTTCACCCCTTAAGGAATTTTCCAGATTACTGTGGAGGTAATTTTGTGACATGATCCAATTAAAAAAAAAAAAAATTACAGAAGGATCAGCACTGTGTTTGATAACACTGGGAAAAATGAAAGAAGGAAGTCTTCTAGGAAGTCTGTCCTCTACTCTCCAGGAAGGACCACACCCAACACACACAAACTCAGCTCAGCCAAGCTCTCCCTCCTCCTTTTAAAGGCTTCAGGGAACACAGCAAGAGTCAGTATCAGGAAGTTCTTTCTTACTCTGTCTTAAATTCCTTACCCAAGCCTCCTCTATGGCTGGGCAATAAGAACACATCCATCTTTTCTTCATTAGGTGAAATAATGTGCTGCTTTAGCCATTCTTTATTAGAAACACTTTCTTCATTTCTATTTCTGAAAAGAAGCATCTCTATTTTTTCCAATTTCTCCTTAAGTTATGAAGACCAAACCGGGTCAGAATAGTACTGATTCCCTCATGGTTCATATTTGCTCAGCTCTCTTTTTTTAGGCATCCAAGCATTCAACTTTTTGTAAAAAACTATGGTGCTTCTTGCTAACTACCATCTTTAACCTGTGGGACACTATGATCCTCAAGATCTTTTACTGTCCTATTCCAAAACAGCAATACCCACTTCCACATTCCTTCTGGTGTTTATGCATTGAGCTTCTATCCCCAATTTTTTGAATGTTGTAAATTACAGAGTAGTACAGGAAGTAAAACTATGTTCTACTTTGCAGTAGTTTTGTGTGTGCGTGTATTATCGTTGCTGTTAATTAAATCTTCTAATGGCAGGAGGCATCCCTAGGCGGTGCAAATGGTTTGTGCTCGACTACAAACCTAAAGGTTGGTGGTTCAAATCCACCATGAAAGAAAGGGCTGGCAATCTGCTTCTGTAAGATTACAGCCAAGAAAATCCTATGGAGCAGTTGTGCTCTATACCACACGGGGTTACCATGAGTCAGAATCTACTTGACGGCAACAGGGTTGGTTGGTTTTTTTTGTTTGTTTGTTTGTTTTTAATGGGCAGGGACTACATATTACTTATTATTGTGACCTTTATACTGTTTAATAAAGAGCCCCACACTCACCTTTATCAACAGTGTATACAGGTGTACTTATGCATATGTTGCTGTTAGGTGCCGTCAAGTCCGTTCCGACTCATAGCCACGCTATGTACAACAGAACAAAACACTGCCTGGTCCTGTGCCATCCTCAAAATCGTTGTTATGCTAGAGCCCATTGTTGCAGCCACTGTGTCACTCCATCTCATTGAGGGTCTTCCTCTTTTTCGTTGACCCTCTACTTTACCAAGCATGATGTCCTTCTCCAGGGACTGTTCCGTCCTGATAACATGTCCAAAGAATGTGAGATGAAGTCTTGCCATCTTCCCTTCTAATGAGCATTCTGCCTATACTTCTTCCAAGACAGATCTGTTTGTTCTTTTGGCAGCCCACAGTAAATTCAAGATTCTTTGCCAACACCATAATTCAAAGGCATTGATTCTTCTTTGGTCTTCCTTATTCACTGAAAATACCATGGCTTGGATCAGGCACACCTTAGTCCTTAAAGTGACATCTTTGCTTTTTAACACTTTAAAGAGCTCTTTTGCAGCAGATTTGCCCAATGCAATGTGTCGTTTGATTTCTTGACTGCTGCTTCCATGGGTGTTGATTGTGGACCCAAGTAAAATGAAATCCTTGACAACTTCAATATTTTCTAAGTTTATCATAATGTTGCTTATTGGTCCAGTTGTGAGGATTTTTGTTTTCTTTATGGTGAGGTGTAATCCATACTGAAGGCCGTGGTCTTTGATCTTCATCAGTAAGTGCTTCAAGTCCTCTTCACTTTAGCAAGCAAGGTTGTGTCATCTGCATAACACAGGTTGTTAATGAGTCTTCCTCCAATCCTGGTGCTCCATTTTTCTTCATACAGTCCAGCTTCTTGGATTATTTGCTCAGCATACAGATTGGGTAAGTACGGTGAAAGGATACAACCCTGAAACACACCTTTCCTGACTTTAAACCACACAGTATCCCCTTGATTGCATGTTTGATCAATTCCACACAGCAGATGTTGATAAAAATCTTCAATTTCTTCATCTTTGGCCTTAGTGGTTGGTGCGTAAATTTGAATAACAGTCGCATTAATTGGTCTTCCTTGTAGGCATATGGATATTATCCTTTCACTGACAGTGTTGTACTTCAGGATAGGTCTTGAAATGTTCTTTTTGATGATGAACGCGATGCTATGCCTCTTTAATTTGTCATTCCCAGCATAGTAGACCATATGATTGTCTGATTCAAAATGGCCAGTACCAGTCCATTTCAGCTCACTAATATTCCATTTCATTTTTGATGATTTCCAATTTTCCTGGATTCATACTTCTTATATTCCATGTTCAGATTACTAATGGATGTTTGTGGTTGTTTCTTCTCATTTTGAGTCATTCCACATCAGCAAATGAGGGTCCCAAAGAGCTTCCAGACTAAGACAGACTAGGAAGAAGGACCTGGCCGTCTACTTGTGAAAAAAACAGCCAGTGAAAACCTTATGAATAGCAGTGGAACATCGTCTAATATAATGCCGGAAGATGAGCCCTGCAGATTGGAAGGCACTCAAAAGACAACTGGTGAAGAGCTGCCTCCTCAAAGTAGAATTGACCTTAATGAAGTGGATACAGTCAAGCTTCCGGGACCTTCAATTGCTGATGTGGAACCTATGCATATACAGTGTGTTTATTATACTGTGGAGTCCCTGGACGGTGCAAATGGTTAACACACTTGGCTGCTAACCAAAAGGTTGGAAGTTCCAGTCCATTCAAAGGCACCTCGAAGGAAAGTCCTGGTGATCTACTTCTGAAAAATAAGCCTTTGAAAACTCTATGGAGCATAGTTCTACTCTGACGCACATGGGGTTGCCATGAGTTGCAGTCGACTTGACTGCAACTAGTATACTGTAGAAAAATCATTACTTACCCTAACTAGGCTGTATTTCAGGTGACTTTGTATACCTAATAGCTGGCACTTAGGACATAATGCAGTAAATGTTTTTTGAATGAGATGTTGGTTGGATGAACTTTTGTTGGATGGATGGATGATTGGATGGCTGGATGGCTAGATAGATGGATGGAACATCAATTTGTAATGCTAACCAAAAACATTTTTCAGAATAAATTTGAATTTATGCAGATTTACTCTTCCTGCTTCTTTTAGGCAGTCTTAAATCTGATTAAGTGGTCATTCTAAGTTAACTTTTAGTAGTTATGAAAATTTCCAGTGTTTGCATTGACGACTAACAAAGTCAGGTAGGCAAAGAGGCTCTGCTGAAGTTTACTGTGGAGCCTGTGCGCCAGCCTTCGCAAAGCTCTGCGTTACGCGTGCCCACATTGCTAGTGCTCATGTTAGTCATTCGGCTGCAAGTCTGTGAGCACGAAAATATCCACAGAAATGCATTTCTCCTGGGTTATTTGTTTTCCACATAACAGCAGCAGAATGCGTTGGAAGAGATTGTGAGCTCCTCGGAGGAGGAAGTCAATCTGAAATGCCTGCGGAGGTGGGGAAGGAGAGGAGAGATCTAGACCTCGGCGAGAAGATGACTGGACATGCCAGAAAGGAGAATGGAATGCCTGTTCCCTCTTCAGCCAAGCTGTGCACTTCACTGAGCCTCAGTTTCTTCATTAGAATTGCTTGATTTTAGAGTTTCTTCCAGCTCTATAAAAGAGCCCTGGTGGTACAACGGTTAAACGCTCCACTGCTAACAAAAAGATGGGTGCTTCGAACCTATGCAGCAGCTCCGTGGGAGAAAGACCTGGTGATCTGCTCCGGTAAAGACTACATCAACAACAACAATCCAACTCTAAAATGTCTTGGTCCTGTGTGAGCAAAAGTAAACCAAAAATGGTATCTATTTCTGCATATATTCTTCTAATTAACCAAATGGTAAGCATGAAGTCTGTATTTCCAGCTCACTGCTTTAGAGATACTAGTTCACAAGCCTTCCTTTAATCTTGGGTGTTGTTAGCTGTCGTCAAGTCAAGCCTTACTCATGGTAACCCCATGCACAACAGAAGGAAATGCGGCCCGGTCCTGTACCATCTTCGTGATCGTAGCACTTCATCGGACAATGTTCTGTTGTGATCCATAGAGTTTTCTTTGGCTAGTTTTCAGAAATAGATCACCAGGCCTTTCTTCCTAGTCTGTCTTAGTCTAGAAGAAACTCCACTGAAACCTGTCCACCGTGCGTAACCTTGACGGTATTTGAAGCACTGACGGCATAGTTTCCAACACTCAAGCCACCACAGTAAAACAAACTGACAGATGGGTGGTATTCTTTAATCTTAAGGATGTTATTTGAATAGCTTATGAAAGTAAGCCTTAGTAGTGCATGGGCCAGGGTGGTGTGTACTGAAGAGAGACAGACAGACAGACAGACATGGGTGGGTCCTTGGTATCTGGACTATCATGCCTGACTTTAAGAGAGTACTATTCACACTATTCCTTTCATGATCTGGTTCACTGAGTAGTTTTTAAACTTCTGTAATATTTTAGACGCAAACATTCCCAAAACCTTGCCTCTCTTCATTTAAAAAGGAAGGATTATCTGCACCCACGTAACAGCCCATTCTGTTGGATTCTTCACCTCTTTTTCCTTAATCCAACAGTGTCGAAGACAGGCCTGCATTTTGTTGTTGTTGCCTTTGTTATTAAACTGTCTTAAAATACTAGTCAAGGAGAAGTGATCAACAGACTCAAAGGAAGAGGGAGATGCAGTTAAAACCGAAGCTGCTGCTTCTTGGGAGCACTTACGAGTCTAAAATAAGACTCTTAAGTGCCATTTGGCTGGAAAAGGGAGTAACAAGGAGACAGATGTTTCCCTCATTATTTTTGCTCTGAGACACCATTGCTGCTATGCCATGTCACCATCCAAGAGGGCCACCAGTGTGGAGCAGGACAGCTGTGCTTCCCCTAGCCTTGTGATTCCCACCGGGCACAGGGCAGGAACCTGTGACCTGCGTTTTGTTGTTGTTCTTGTTAATTTAGAGACCGTGACTTTCAGGATAAAGGTATCGAGGAGTCATTTGCTTCTCATGTCACGAGACAGACCTTACTTTCTTCTCCTTCCAGCTCATATCACACCCTCTTGTTCCGGGTGAGTTGAAGCTTTGTAAGAAGCCAAAAACTAAGCCAAGCAGGGAAAGTGGGCAATGTCAGGGCCACATGGCCATCTCACGCTTCTCTCAATCTATTTGGAAACATATGTGCCATTTTTTTTTTATATCCCAAAGCCCGACTAATTCATGCTGGAGTTTTCCTCCACTTGAGCGCCTTCAGGTCTTCTCATTCAGTGAGAACGCGGGGCTCTTCTTCCAGATTTGCTCTAGCCGGCCCGGGAGCGCAAGGCCTGAGCTACTGGCGGTCGGGGAAATGCCACATTCTTGTGTCTGTTGGGCAGGATATCCTGAAAAGGGTCAAGAAAACATGCTTTCCCATTGTCTTTGTTTAAACCGTAGAAGGGCCCTTGTGTCCAACCAGAGACGCTGTTAGCCACTGCCACGGCAACTAAGGAAGAGCGGCAGGTCACTCTTTGTCACTGTGTGGGAAGCCGCCGATGTCACCTTCACAACGAAAACAAATAAGAAGGCAAGGTATTTCTGGATCTGTCTCTGGGCTCCCCACGCCTTCACCTAGTTGGTAAAATGGGAAAACTGCAGCTGGAAACAAACGGAAGCAACAAAACACAATCTAATACCCTAGAGGCGCATTCTGGTTTATGAGTACTCTTGCTTAATAACATTTTTCTGGTAGAGCTCCTTAGGAATACTAGGAAACAGTGCAGGTGAGTAGGAAAGGCAGGAAGAGGGTCAGAAATAACCCTATGGACCCTGAAGTAATAATCTCGGTGCCCTGCAGGCAAGAGAAAGTTCTAAAGGGCTTTGGCCTGATGCTATGATAGTGAGCCAGTGGATGGATTAGTGATCTAGAATGTGGGATGCCAGTCTCAGACTTTGTACAGCATCTACCATGGAGTTGGCAACAATAAAAATAACAATAGAAGCAGTGAGCAGAAAATCGTGGACGTGATTTTCCAGCTCTATGGATCTGAAGCTCTGCCCGGCACGACCTAGAGCTTGCTTCCTGTATGGCACACGGCTGTCAGCCGGATTTCCCTTATTATGCAACCACTATCTCTCTGCTCCCTCGATGCCCTTTAAGCAGCTTTCACTGTCATGACTCCACAGGATTTGTTTGCTGCTGTCTGGAGATGGGCATCCACAGTGAATACACCGGGGCTATCCGCTAGGTCAGTCTTTTCCCGGAATGGCTCCATTAGGAGGCTACCTTTCAAAGGCTTCTTTCCTTATCTCTCACAACTCATCTGCTATGGTCTTGAGTGCATAGTAGAGGTTAACGCTTACCAGAATAATGGGGGTTAAGAAGGCTTATAACAAGGCTGAAAAGGAAAGTGAATTATATAGAAAAAATATTCTCAGTAGGGTTGCATGTTGGTTTTTGACAAATGACTTGTCTGGCTTTTAGCAAGAGCTAATGGCAGTAATCTGTCAAACAAAAAACAAACAACAAAAAAGAAAAGCCAGAATAGGCCACAGGTGCAAAATGTTAATGCGTTCTGCTATTAACCAAAATGTTGGAGGTTCAAGTTCACCTAGAGGCACCTCAGAAGAAAGGCCTGGTGATCCACTTCTGAAAAATCAGCCATTGACAACCCTATGGAGCTCAGTTCTACTCTGACACTCATGAGGCCACCATGAGTTGGAGTCAACTCGATGGCAACTGGTTTTTATAAGAATGTTTCAATAGCGTTACGGCAGCTGGGCGTTTCCTAGGTTGGGGAGGGAGTTAAACTACCTGCCACACTGTCCCTAATGGAACCCGGTGACACTCTCTTCTCTTGTCAATGGAAAAAGTCACCAGAAGGAAGCCAAGAGGCTAAGAATAGCATTTCTTACTGAATAGGTCAGCAGTAAGTTAACTCCAGTCTGGAGAACCCTCCATTAATACCGTCAGGATAGAAAGAAACTTCTTTTTATTCTCATGCACATTTTCGGAAATGCTGGTTAAATTATGCAGCGACAAATGGACCCAGAATAATCTTACACACACATACACACACATTCAGAGCGGTGTCTAAGAACAATGGCTAGAATAGAAAACTAGATCCCTATTCCCAGACAAGTTCATGGTAAGGTCTTATGTCTACATCTCCAGGATCGTGGGTGGATTGAATGGGCTTAGAAACACTCAGTTTAATGTATTCTGTCTAAGGCACTGCTCCAGATTCTGGGTTTTCTACCATGAAGTTCCATAAAGAAAACTG
>NW_004443975.1:5604789-5607700 GCF_000243295.1 Trichechus manatus latirostris | reverse complement strand
TAGTAACAGCAGCAGCAAGAGGCAAAGGAGAAGTATTAATCTGGAGGTGAAACAAAAAGTTATTAAACAACATGAAGGTGAAAATCAGTGAATGTTATTGCTTGTGATTTCGGCATGTTCGCACCACATCCAAATCACATAACGTCCTGTTTCAGAGACCATGTCAGGGACGTTAAGCAACTCATGACTGTATATGTAATCTCTCACTTTGGGGCAATTTTTGTTCGGTGGGCTCCATGCAGGATGTGAATTAGGCAGACTCCAAACAGGCTCTCCAAACCGACATAAACATCTGCATATACAAGAACCTCCTAGACTGTGGGCTCCTCAAGGGCAGGGGCCCTATTTTTTCCATCCTTAATTCCTAGGGTCCAGCACAGTGGCCGACACATGATTGATATTCAGTGAATTTCTGCTGAATGAGTCATTTGTCCAGGCTGATCCCATCACAAAGGTCTCACTCCACCTCCTTAGTGGCCTTGACAACTATCACCAAATTCTATTTTTTTTTTTTCTTTCAGGATTTGGGGGTGAAGAGTAAAGGACAAGGAGAAAAAATGGTTGATTGAGTTTGAGCCTCAAAAGACACCTGCTCTTAATGGAGTCATCACAAGGCCAGTCTGGTCCTCAGTTTTGTATGTTCAAAATTTTAATGAAAATGGAGCCTAGAAAATGACTCATAATAACCAAACACACCCCCTACACACACACTCATACACTCAAAAATTGATTTGTGAGCAAGAATTCTATGCAGGCATATTTGCACTTAAGGTGAGAACACTTACATCAGTTCATTAGCACTTTTTATTTCTATCCAAAAGTGTTCTTGAGGAAGAACATCAGAAGGTTGATTGGTGAGTGCAGTTAGAATAAAGGGAACCAGATGACTTGCTAAAGACGTATATAAATTGTATTGAGCACCTGCTATGTGTCAGGCACTCTGATAGGTTCTAAGTACTCTCCTATGTTATTTCACTCAACCTTATTTAATCCTCACAGTAATCTTGTAAAATTCATATTCATGTTCTCATTTGACAGATGAGTTAATCAAGGCTCAGAGAGGTTAACTGATATTCCTAGCACCATAACTGAGCACCAATAGACATGCCATACATGTTTTTAGAATGAATGAGTAAATTAACAAGTGAACACCTGTTTGCCAGCAAGTAAGTAGCAGAGATGGGATTTGAACCCAGGTCTTCTGATTCCAGATTTAACACTCTTGAGGATTATGATAGCCTAATGTGCTCAGGGAAAATATAAAATTTTACGTGCCAGTTAGACTGGAGTATCTCTATCAAGGACCTCTCTTCCTAGCTGGTGATGGAGATACATGGACAAGTTATTTTTCTCACACATTCCCTCATTCATTCCTTCAACAAACTTTGAATGAGCATAAACTATGAGGCCAGCATTGTTAGTAAATCACTCAGAGATTTAGATAGTATGTAAAGCACAGTGAGTGATTGCTACCTTACACAGTTATTCATAAGAAATAACTGTTGTGGGAACAAAGAGATTAAAGACAGAGTTCCTGCCCACAATGAACTCAGTCTAGTAGGGAAAAGATAATACACTAAATGAATACGGCAAGGGTTCCCAGAGGATTTGTGGATGAGACTTAGGGAGACTATTATTTTTCTTTGATATACCTTTCTGTTACTTCAACACTTGCTTTCATAAAAAAATAGTATTTAATTTCGACCATGTTATTATGCTATCATTTTGCTTCAAAAAGTGCAGGGTGGCCAGGGATGCTATTGTACATGGTCAGGTGAGGCAAAGATAATCATCATCACCATGACATGGCACCGAGATTAATTTTCTATAGATAATCTGACATCTCTGTTTTTTTACACAGGCCCAACTGAAGCTGGAGAAATCATCATGTAAAAGAAACAGTGGATAAGTCTTACGTATCTTTGTTTCCACTTTCACTATTATTGAGCAGCATCAGATACAAAAGCCACAGTGGTCTTGCATGCCCAGATCCTCCCAGTGGAACACAAATCCAACACAACTGTCTGACCATCCTCTCAACACATCAGGCAAGGTAGATATTTTTGGTTGAAACCTTACCAAAATGTGGCTTCACTTCAACACGAGAACTTTGTTTTCATACATCTCTGAAGGCTGTTTATAATATTCTCAAGGAAAAGGATCCACACAATTGTGAAACCACATGCCCTGGAAAATAGTCAAATAGGCTTGTAGCTTGGATCGCAGAAGGAATGTTGAAACAGTATCTCTGTCAAATAAAGTCATCCACTCCAGAACAGAATCAACAGTATGCCTCCTGCCTGCCTGCCTTCTTGTCTTCCTTTTTTTTTTGCCGTTTTTAAGTGTACAATTCAGTGACATTAATTACATTCACCACACTGTGCAGCCATCACCACTGTTCATCTCCAAAAGCCTTCACCCTAAATGGAAACTCAAGCAACAAATCCCTATTCCCTCTTCCCTCCGGCCCCCGGCAACCACCAATAAACCCTTGCCTTTATGCATTTGCTTATTCAGATATTTCATAGAATTGGGATCATATAATATTTGTCCTTTTGTGTCTGGCTTATTTCACTCAGCATATGTTTTCAAGATTCATCCATGTCATGGCAGGTATCGGAACTTCATTTCTCTTTACAGCTGAATAATATTCCACTGTATGGATATGCCACATTTTGTTTATCCATTCATCTGCTGATGGACACTTGGATTGTTTCCACCTTTTGGTTATGCTGCAGTGAACATTGGTGTTAAAGTATCTGTTTGAGTCCCTGCTTTCAAGTCTTTTGGGTATATACCTAGGAAGGGAATTGCTGGGTCATATGGTAATTCTGGATCCCTGGTGGCCAAGTGGTTAAGAGCTCAGGCTGCTAACCAAAACGTCGGCAGTTTGAATCCACCAGCCATTCCT
>NW_004443975.1:5592607-5604459 GCF_000243295.1 Trichechus manatus latirostris | reverse complement strand
AAAATTATATAAGATAATAGATATTATTGTTTTAACTCTCTAAGCTTTGGGGTAATTTGTTACATAGCAATAAATAATTCATACTCATGGACACCTTGAAACTCAACAGAGGTCTTTTGAAGATTGCTTCTAGTCAAACTTAAAATTGAAACATATATTCATAAGTCTTTTCTTACAGACATAGAAAGAATCAATGATTCAGATTTTCCCAAAGATTTCTCATTGGCTTGAGGATAGAGGAAGTGGTGAAATGTGAATCCAACTCACAGAATGCTAGAAAACTCTAACTTTCCTAGAAATAAGCCTAGAAAAGCAAGTTATTGAAGCTCTGATTCCATTTGTTACCTTCTTGACTCAAGATTTGCAGTATTTATCACCATCAAATTGAAAAGTTGGAGTCAACTGTGTTTCTAAAGCCCACACAGTAATCCTCATTTCAGTCAAGCTAAGCAAGATATGTTTCTCACTGAAATTTATATTTGATCAGAATTGAATTTTACTATTTTTTTATTTGCAAAATTTGCATTTGTTTCTGTTATAATGAATGAGCCATTCATTTTTACAAGAAAAATGAGAGACAAGGAAATACAATTCTCTGTAAATATTTTTAATAATTCTTCAATGTGGAGAAAATAAATTTCTAATGTAGCAAGATTAATTTTAGGCAAAATTTTGTGTATATCAGTCTTTGTACATTCTGTGGAAAAAGAGTTCCATAGATTTTATTGGTTTCTCAATGGTAATTATGACCTCAAAATGATTAAAGTCTTCTGAATACAATATGACAAGTACTGTGATAAAAATATCCATTTTTCCTTATCCATCTCCCAGAACTAATTTTTACACTTTCTCAAGACAGATTTATTAAAGTTTCTATTTTACAAAGTAGGACTCAATATTTATATTTTGAATGAGAGCCTTTATTTGGGGGAAGTTTTTCTGATGTTTATAAGTCTCCTAATATTATCAGGAATATTCTTATAAATTATCTCTTAGGTGGATTCTTCATAAGAAAGTTTCCCACTGAGCGCTAATCATTTGCATTTATGTTGATTCTTATTAGCTTCAATTTCAGAGTGTAACATTTTGTAGAACTATACCCTTGTTCAGGAAGCCCATCTTTTCTGAGGCCTGCAGCTCACAATGCACAGAGCACGTGGAATCCACTAGAAGGTAATTAGAGTAATTGGTAAAGAGGTGGGGGAAAAGATGAGGTGGCCTGCGACTGGCTACATTTAGGGATTCTGTCTAGTACCAGAGCATCATGGGAATTTTGTCTGCCCGCTTTGAGGCTGCTCAATTCTGCCTGCCCCTTAACTGGGGAGAAAACCTGCTCAAAAAGAACCACTGGGATTAAGATTTAGGTCAGGATTTTAGAAACCCACTCTTTGTGTAAAACATGAACAACTTCTGTCTAGGTGTGAGGAAATAACTTTTTAATCTTTCTCCCAGGCTGAAAGGTGTTTAGATATGTGTAGGCCTCTCATTTTACTTCCCTTTATTAATTAGCAGGGACATCTGCGTTAACAGGGGATCATTAATTTATGATCTAGTGTGTCTTTTCCACCTCTAACTTCCCTGATGAAAGAGAAGGAAACACAAAGACACTGTTTGATCAAGACTTCTCCCACAGATTTAAAAGATGGTCCTTGAATCACATGAAAGATATTGATTTTTCTGTTGTCTATTTAGCTGGTTGTGGGATGAAGAAATACGTTAGCCAAAAATGGAGGCATTGAAACTCAAATTTTTTATCACTACTTGTTAAATCATTAACATGAAAGCATATTGTAATTCTCTTTAAATTCCAAATAGAGCTAAATTTCAGCAACATCAACCCAAGATGTACCATTTCTTGAAACTAAAATCGCAGCTTCCTCTGAGGGATCGTCAGAAACTGTAACTGAAATGGTAAATGGTTTGTTATACTTTCTCACTTAGGCTGCATCTTCATCCATCCATGTCTGTTTTCTTCTCTGTCTGGATTTGAGTCTTGGTGCGTTTTCCTGGTACAGAGTCTTCTGGAGGCTGAGTCATTAATTCCACAAAGAAACCTCAGAAACTGTAACATGGATCACAAGTGTATTGGCTTGCTTTTGCTGCGGTTGCAAATTACCACAAACTTGGTGACTTCAAACGACACAAATTTATTATCTTGCCATTCTGTAGGACAGAAGTCTGGCACAGGTCTCACTGGGCTAAAACCAAGCGGTCAGCAGCACTGCATTCCTTTCTGGTGGCTCTGGGGGAGAATTTCTTTCCTGGCCTTTTCCTGTTTCTGGAGGCCACCTGCACTCCTTGGTTTATGACTCCTTCTTTGCATTTTCACATCCAGCAACAGCCAGTCGAGTCTTCTTCACGCTGCACAACTCTGGCTGTTTCGTAATCACACTCCCCTCTGGATTTTTTCTTTTGCTTCCCTCTTCTACTTTTAAGGACCTTGTGATTACATTGCAAACAGTTAACATGTTTGGCTGCTAACAGAAAGATTGGAGGTTCGAGTTCACCCAGAGGCACCTCAGAAGAAAGGCCTGGCAATCTACTTCTGAAAAATCAGCCACTGAAAACCATATGAAGCACAGTTCTACTCTGACATGTATGAGGTCGCCATGAGTCAGAGTCAACTACACAGCAATGGGTACTGGTTTGCTGATTACATTGGGCCCGAGGTAATCCAGGATAATTTCCCCATCTAAAAGTTCTTAGTTTAATCACATCTTGAAAGTCCCATTTTCCATATAAGGTAACACATTCATGGGTTCTGGGGATTAGGATATGGATGTCTTTGAGGAGGCATTATTCTGCTTACCACACCACCAGAAATCACCAGTTGCTGTCGAGCTGATTCCAACTCTGGAGACCCCGTGTGTTTCAGAGTAGAACTATGCTCCACTGAGTTTTCATGGCTGTGAACTTTCAGAAGCAGATCACCAGGTCTTTCCTCTGAGGCACTTCTGGGTTAGTTGGTTAGTGGCCACACACTTCATCGTTTGCACCACCCAAGGACTCCATTTTTGAGACCTAGTGCTTTCTTCCTCCTGAAATATTGCATTTTGTGAGTTATAAAGAACAAATGAACGCTCTAGGTCCGCACCCAGTGAAATATCATATGGAAAGATCATGGCAGCCAACAGCACGATTATCTGCTTCCTTTGCAGTGCACTTCCCTGTAGTGTGACTTTCAAAAGAAGAGCAGGGAAAACACACTCCACAAAACAGCACTATCTAGAGAGGGAGCCCGCATTTCACTGTTGTCGTTGTTTTCGCTGCTGCTGTTTTTAAGATTCCTTAGAGGTGTTATGCATTAGTCCTATAAATGTTGCTGTTATATTTAATTTTTTTATTTTATTTTTAGGACTGTTTGTTCCATAGGGAAGAAATACACGTCTTCAATTTGTTACACATGAAAGAAGTAGAGAGGGCAAAATTTCTTCTCATTTGGCATCATTCCCAAGAGGCAGGCACATCCTGGATCCATATTTTGGATTAGGTTAACCATTTCCTTCCCAGAAGTCATGATTTGTGGAGTTGAGCAAGCAATACATGTCCTAACTATGCCTTTTTTCTTCTAATACTTATAGCATGTTTTTATATGCAAATTCATATGTTTTTCTTATTTGCATGCTATGTAATTGGTATTTTATGAAATTGGAAAGGATGTATAATTCTGACAGTATGGTATATGCTCCGTAAATGAGATTCAAACTTGATCGGATCAGGAAAAATAAATGAAAATGAAATCGCTACAATTACAAAGGGCACATGTTTAACCAGCCAAAAGTTTCTGTCCAATATAAATTCCATATGTGAATTTAATATACCTGAGAACCCCTGGAATTCCAAACATGAAATAAGATGAAAGTGTCCACTTTGGCTTCTCAGATACAATCCAGGGCAAAAGCGAGTAAAGGAAGATTTATTTCTCTGGTGGGCAAATGGCACAGATTTCTTTTTGATGGTCAACGGTTTCCAGCATAGTTAGAAGGAGCCCCGGTGTTGCAAACTCCCCCCTTGATTATAAACATACTTGAAGTTACAATAAGGATAAAAGTAAGACATGTGCAGCCCACATTTTTATTCCTATTAAAGTATCTTGGACCAACGAGAAGAAAAAATAGTCTTTTAAATTCTACAGGTGGTCTTCGTTACTCAATATGTTTGTTGAATTGCCCAAATCTTACCTACCCAATATTTATAGCAAATCTTTTGTAAAGTTTCTTAATCAGCTTCCAAATGTTGCCCACGCCTTCTTTAGCATAAATCCCCTTTTCTGCATGCAAAAGCTGAAATATGCCGTGTTCTTGTCTTACCCTTTGCCGTCCAGCCTCAAGAAGCTGGATCTGACAAGCATAGCATTAAAAAAAGGGCAAGGGACTGCCACCAGCTGTTGCCAATAAAACAACCGCAGCCGCTGCACGGGGAGCTTCCTCCTCTACCTTCAGACCCCCGTAGCGTTGGCAGTAACTGGGGAGCTCAGGGGGCATTCCCTCTCAAGGGAGGCAATACGAATAGTAATATTAATGCAATAGCTGCTCCTTCAGATGGGAATGGATAAGGTGAAATGATTTAAAGAAGGTTTGATCAATCATTCCATTTCTTGGCAAGAAAATGATGCCTTTGCACTTAAGAAAGAACATCTGGGCAGAATCACAGTGGTTAAAAGAACTGGGTGGTGGGCAACCAAAAATTCACCTCCTTGATAGAGTTAGATTTTTTCCTCTCCCCTCCTCCGCACCCTACCCTGCCCCACCAAGCTCCTCTCCCCCCAAGCCTTCTGCCTGTGCTGGGGGAAAAAACAAAACTTTGAAATCTTTTACTTGAAAATATGTGTTTACATTTTGGCATTCTTCGGGGGACCTTGCCGCTTTACTAATTAATTAGCAGGGCCTAGGAAAGCATGGAAGGTGTCTCGGGGATCTGGGCAACCTGTCTGATTCTGAAGAAAGGGTGGCCACCCTCAGAACCTTCCTGACTCTGTGACCCCATGTCTGGCCCATGAAGCTTTCTGTTCCCGTTGCTGCCCGGGAGGTGTCTGCAACCAAGAGCTCTTTGGGTCAATGTGGACAGTCAGCCAAATGTTTCAAAGTCTGGGAGAGTCAAGAGGTTGCAGTTTCCTTTATGACCAGGGCACCAGGGAGGCATCTTCACAGAGAAGGACCTAGCACATGTCAGATAGATGGACTTCTTAGGGCATGAAGGGTTTCAAGGTTGTGCTATTGAAAGCACAAGCGAAGCCTTGTGTAGGAGACAAAGATGCATAGCCTCAGGGAGGGGGTGGCGACACTCCAATCCTTTTACTGTCCTCTCTATGAATAGTGAAGGACCCAACATGGAGACATCTGTGACCTGCATCCCCTTGCGAGATGCCAGAAGGCCATTTGTTAACCAGAGAGGCGACCTCTTCAGTGACATTCCGGCCACCCGTCTACTCCCCCTAGAAGAGCTGCCAATAGGGAAAGGCTCTGGGAGTTTCGGTCAGAGCTGGGGGTGCAGAGCAAGGTGGGGCTTCTCGGGGCCAAATCAGCACACAAAACAAATTTGGTGGATCATGTGCAAGGAAACCCAACTCCAAGTCAGAATAAAATGGAGGTAGCTGGGTATTGCAAACAGTTAATGTGCTCAACTGTTAACTGAAAGGTTAGAGGTTCAAGTTCACCCAGAGGCTCCTTGGAAGAAAGTCCTGGTGATTCACTTCCAAAATATCAGTCATTGAAAATCCTGTGGAGTACAGTTCTACTCTGACACACATGGGGTTGCCATGAGTCAGAATCAACTTGACAACTGGTTAGGTACTCTAAAAGGATCTTCCAACCTAACATATGCATTTTAAAGATCATAATCACATCCAAAGAGATACACTCCATCTTCTAGAAGATAGTTCACTCTCACAGAAATCCTTCCCCAAGTCTTTATATTTATTTGTAATGCCTTAATTGTCTAACACCCGCTAAAACACATTTTGCTGCCCTTAACGCAGTGAAACTCTTTCTAGATCTACCCCAGTGGACTCCCTGGGAAGCCACCTAGAAATCACTGTATCAGGTACAATTGTCCCTAGCCCCCTCCTTTGCCCTTGTTCCATACCTTTGTAATGTTACTTTTTGATGTGGGGAATTGCCAAGTATTTGAAACACCACTAACACCATTAAGAAACATTTTTGTATGCGTGTTCTCACATGATATGACATCCCTTATTGCTCAAAGAGATTGATTTCCTCATTAGAATGGAAGCTCCATAATGTCACTGAGGCCCCCAGTGCTTAGACCAGTGCCTAGCATGTAATCAGTTACCACTGAGTCCATTCCGACCCACGGTGGCCCCACGTGTGTCAGAGTAGAACTGTACTCCATAGAGTTTTCAATGGCTGATTTTTTCAAAGAAGATCTCCAAGCCTTTCTTGAGGCACCTCTGGGTGGACTTGAAACTCCAACCTTTCGATTAGCAGCCACGCACATTAACAGCTTGCGCAACCCAGGGACTAACATATAAACCAGAGTAAACCCATTGCCATCGAGTCAATTCCGACTCACAATGACCCTGTAGGACAGAGTAGAACTGCCCCATAGGGTTTCCAAGGCTGTAATCTTTACCGAAGCAGACTGCCACATCTTTCTCCCAGGGAGCAGCTGGTTGGTTGGAACCACCGACCTTGGGTTAGCAGCCAAGCGCTTAACCACTGCACCATCACGGCTCCTTCAGGACTCACATATAATTGGTGCTTAATAAGTATTGGTTGACTAAATGAATTAATGAATGACTATAGATCTAGTCTTCACTCTCTAAGAACAGAGAGTCTAAGAGAGTACTGTATATATATGGCTACCAGCAGAAGGCTGACGTGTAACTAGGCAGTAATATACTGGCCAAGTTCCATTTCATAGGACAATGATTGATTTCATTACTACTGATGTGCCATTTTTGGACCACAAGCAGGTGAGATACTTCAAATCCCTTCATGTGAACATGTATCCATACACGTGATTTCTAAAGAAACACTATTCCCCTCTTTAGTACATTATGTTATTGCTATGGAAACAGCGATATTTTAAAGGAGAACACTGGAACTTTCCAAATACAGTATTTATTCTTCTTGTACCAGCAAAATAATGTGCTCTGCCTAAGAACTTGTTAGGTGGCCTGCAGCTAAATATAAAGAGACAGATTCTCATCATGTGTAAGTTGATGGGAAAATTTGGACCAACAGTTTTTTGAAATACATTTTAAAACAAACTCAGTGCAAAACTCTCAACATAATTGAGGCCTTCTTAATATGTTAGATTTGTTTTGAGTTAGAAAAACTGTTTATATTTAAACCTTAGAAACACCCTCTGCACGGTTATAAGCTAGCATTGCCTTTGGATTTTCAGAGGATCAGCTTTACTTGCAACTTTTGTCCATTACTTCAGCACTGACTCTATAATGTTCAGCTAGCTAACGTGGCCCTGGCTTTCTTATAAACCAAAAAATCCAAACCTGTTGCCATTGACTTGATTCCAACTCATAGCAACCCTATAAGACAAAGTAGAACTGCCCCATAGGGTTTCAAAGGAGCGATTGGTGGATTCAAACTGCCAACCTACTGGTTAGCAGCAGAGCTCTTAACTGTTGGGCCACCAGACTTTCTTGTAGTGACCTCGAATTTTAACCAAGAAGTTATAAGACAAGACGAATTCAAGTCTAAGCTCTAGTAGCACAAGAGGAGCCAAATAGGAGTAGATTACTGTTATCAAAGGGTCACTCGACCCAAGTTTACACACATGGAAGTTCCATATCAATTGATAATATTCACTTGTACAATCTTTCCTTCCTTATCTATTTTTAAAGGAAACCTGGATAAGATACATTTTTAAAACTTCTCTTCCTGCTGATAAAAAAAATAGGACCAGTCGTTAAGACATACAACTCCAGCAGGACACCAGTAAAACTAGTTGCCATCGAGTCTGTTCCAACTCATGGTGGCTGTGTGTATTTCAGAGTAAAACTGCACTCCATAGGATTTTCAATGGCTGTGATCTTTTGAAAGTAGATCACCAAGCCTTTCTTCTGAGACACCTTTGTGTGGACTCAATCCACCAACCTTTTGGTTAGCGGCCAAGCACGTAACCATTTGTGCCACCCAGGGATTCCTTCTAGCAGTATATTGGTCATAATTTCTTCTGTGTATTATGAACATGAAGCCCTGGTGGCACAGTGGTTAAGACCTATGGCTGCTAACTAAAAGGTCAGCAGTTTGAATTCACTAGCCATTCCTTGGAAACCCGACTGGGGCAGTTCTACTCTGTCCTATAGGGTCACCATAAGTCGACATTGATTTGACGGCAACAAGTTTGTGTGTTTTTATGAACATAATGAACAGTTTCCACATTTGTTTTTAGTTTAAATAAGTTATTCCTGTGCAGAGGTGGTAACTCGCCTCTTCTTCCCTGGTGATGGAAAGAACGTAGACTTGAAGTCAGTGAGACCTAGATTCGCTTTCCACATTTGCCCCTCCTGGGCTGTTTGCCCCTGAGCAAATCATAGCCCCAGCTCCTCAGCATACAGGGTTGCCTTGAGGACTTAATGAGAACACATATAAAGAACCTAAAACAAGCCTCAGTAAACATTAATTCTCTTCTTTTCCCCGTTAATATCAAATAGCCATTACATTCCTCTTTATTTTTCTCAGCCTATTACAGTGCAAGGGTCTTTAAAGCATTCGGCAGTTGAAAGATCTTAGGATCAGGTTTCCATGGACATAGTTCATTCAAATGAAACATTCCTCCCACTAGTAATTTAGTTCAGATCAAAGATAAACACTCATTTGACCAAATATATTGCTCACAGTGTTATAATTTGTAATTTTGTATCATCTTCTATTCCAAGAGCTCAAACAATTTTACAAATTAAAAATATCTGAAATTCTATAAAAACAAAAACCAAACCCATTGCCTTCAAGTCGATTCCAACTCATAGTGACCCTACAGGACAGAGTAGAATTCCCCTGTATGGTTTCCAAGGAGCGCCTGGTGGATTCAAACTGCTTGCTTTTTGGCACTTAACCAGTACATGACCAGGGTTTCCGAAATCTATAAGGATGTACCTAAATATAATATTTCATTGACAGGTAAAACTAATAATAACCAATTGTTATGAATTGAATTGTGGCCCCCAAAACTGTGTGTTAACTTGGCTAGGCCACAATTCCCAGCATTATATGATTGTCTACCATTTTGTCATTTGGTGTGATTTTCCTATGCTTAATGAGGCCGGATTAGAGGCAGTTATGTTAATGAGGCAGGACTCAATCTACAAGCTTAAGTTTTGTCTTAAGTCAAACTTTTTTGAGATATAAAAGAGAGAAGCTAAGCAGAGATCCCGGAACCTCATACCACCAAGAAATAAGAGCCAGGAGAATAGCCCATCCCTTGGACCCAGGGTCCCTGCACTGATAAGCTCCTCGACCTGGGAAGATTGATGACAAGAACCTTCCCACTGAACTAACAGAGAGAGAAAGCCTTCCCCTGGAGCTGGCACCCTGAATTAGGACTTCTAGCCAATTAGACTGTGAGAGAATAAATATCTCTTTGTTAAAGCCATCTGATTGTGGTATTTCTGTTACAGCAGCACTAGATGACTAAGACATTGCTTAATCAATTTTCACAAATTTTTTTAAAAATTTTATTTATTTTGTTGTTGTTGAGAATATACACAGCAAAACATACACCAATTCAACAGTTTCTACATGTACTATTCAGTGACATTGATTTCATTTTTCAAGTTGGGCAACCATTCTCACCCTCCTTTTCTGAGTTGTTCCTCCTCTATGAACATAAAATCACTGCCCCCTAAGATTCCTATCTAATCTTTTGAGTTGCTGCCATCCATTTGATCCCATATAGATAGTTCTTAAAAGAGCATAATGCTCAAGGTCGGCATTTTTACTAGCGAGACGAAATCATTGTCTGGATTTAAGAAGACTTCAGGGGATATTTTTGATTTAAGTTTTAAAGATTATCTCAGGGCAACAGTTCAGGGATTCATCCAGCCTCCATGCCTCCAGAAAGCCTGGAGTCCATGAGAATGTGAAATGCTGTGCTGCATTTTCCACCTTTTGATTAGGATTCTTTTATGGAGTCTTTGCTATGAGACCAGAAGAACTGGATGGTGCCTGGCTACCATTACTGAACATTCTGATAAAAAATTTGCACAAAATTTTATACTACCTTGGTGATAAAACCAAAGACCAAACCCTTTGCCATCGAGTCAATCCTGACTCATGACAACCCCATGTGTTACGTACAGAGTAGAACTGTGCTCCGTAAGATTTTCTTGGCTGTAATCTTTTTGGAAGCAGATCGCCAAGGCTTTTTTCTACGGTGTTACTGGGTGGGTTTGAAACACCAACCTTCAGGTCGGTAATCAAGCGCAAACCGTTTGCACCACACAAGGACCTTACCTTGGTGGTATACCTGAGAATAAAACACAAAACTTCTATATTCTATCTACACTTCACGAATGACAAGTAGGTGGCATATATACCTCTTGTGTGACTGTGGCAGACATCACAGGTTGACCTCAGCACTCTCACATTGATCCTCAGAATTTTTAACACCATGCTTCAAGCAGGCTGAGTTGGCTTGTAGTTTAAATCTGTTTGTCTTCCCTGAGTTGGATTATTTTCCAAGTGTTGTCTACATTAGGAATGTATTTACAAAATTTAGCACAAAGGTTTATTTGCACGCTTCTTTTCTATTTTCTTTTAATATTTACTAAAATAATTCCTGAAAATGTACTTCTTATTTGCCATTTTTAATCGGACTTGGCACAATTAAATCCCAATATATTAACCATCGGAGAGACAAGATTTGCTGGAAATCCTCCCTCGCTGTTATTCAGAGAAAATAATATTCATGCAGTTCTCCAAGACCACCATCTACCCCAACATTGGGTTCCATCTTTTTACTTACTGTAATTTACCACTGATTCCATCTCCTCCCGTCTGCAGCTTGACCTGGCTCCATCAAGTTTCCTCTCTCTGTCTTCTCTTGTTAGTGTCTCTTTCTCTAGGATTTTCCCTCTCAGATTTTTACAGGAAATTATCCTGCTGTCTCACTCCATTGCAAGTGTTTACCAGTTGCCATTGAGTCAATTCTGACTCATGGCAACCCCATGTATGTCAGAGTAGAACTGCTCCATAGGGTTTTCAGTGGCTGATTTTTCTGGAATTAGATCACCAGGCCTTTCTTCTGAGGCACATCTAGATGGACTCAAACCTCCAATCTATCAACAATCAGCCCAGCATGTTAACTGTTTGTACCACCTAGGGACTCCTATTGCAAGTGTATGATCCCAGATTTCAGCTGTGCCCTCAAGGCTGTTGGCAATTCTTCTGCTTAACCATAACTGGTTCCTTTCCCCATGCATTCATCCAAGTTGCTAAACCTTCATCAGTCTTTTCTACATCCCCGCTTTTCCCCAGCTCCTTGTCTCAACAGATGCCTAAACTGTCATAGAGAGCACAGATGCTATTTCTACCTGCACCTCTGAGTGTAATTGTTCTTGGCTTGGCCTCACCTTCTTTCCTGACAATGCCCATCCCCTTGGTTCTGTGCCCCTCACCGAGGCAGGACAATATGTCATCATTTTTTCCTACCCTCTCCTAACACATCTTTAAAATCTTTTCTTGGACCGACTCCCTGGCGCCAGAAGTGAGATTAAGAGTATCCTTCATCGAAAATAAACAAGAAAGCAAGCAACAACAAAACACTTTCTTCGAATTTGTTGTTACTATTAGCCATCGTCGAGTCAGCCCCTGACTCATGGAGGCCCCATGCACAACGAGATTGGACCATCCATTGCGATCCATAGGGTT
>NW_004443975.1:5586142-5591661 GCF_000243295.1 Trichechus manatus latirostris | reverse complement strand
GAAGGTCTTAGTGGCATGCCCCAAATCTCAAAGTTTGTAAATGACAAAGTTGCTGCTAATTTTAGTGCTCTTTTAACTTCTTGGACCCAGTCCTTGCATTCTGAAAAGTTTTGTTTCAATGGGGTCACGATTATACCATTTTTGTGGTCTCTAGGGAGTTTTTTGAATGCCTGTTTTCCTAATGGGATTTTCAATCACTTATTTCTTTCTTTGGGTTGTACACAGCGTCACTGCTATTCGGAACCGACTCCACGGCGCCTAATAACATTTATTGTTTCGCGTGCTGTGTTGTTGTTTCTGTTAGCTGCCAACAAGTTGGCTCCAACTCAGGACGATCCCACGTGCAACAGATCAAAGCGTTGCCCAGTCCTGTGCTGTCTTCTTGATCATTGGTATGTTTGAGCCCATTGTTGCAGCCACTGTGTATTTAGAGTGCCTTCCAACTTAGCAGATTCATCCTCCAGCACTATATGGGACAATATCCCATTGTTATCCATAAGGTTTTCATTGGCTAATTTTCAGAATAGATTGCCAGGCCTTTCTTCCTAGCCTGCCTTAGTGTGGAAGCTCCACTGAAACCTGTCACCATGGGGACCCTGCTGGTTTTTGAAATACCGGTGGCATAGCTTCTAGCATCACAGCAACATGCAAGCCACTGCCCATCTATCCGTTTGTCATACTGTGGTGGCTTGTGTGTTGCATTTTGCATGTTGCACATAGTAGGAGCTAAATAAATGTTGAATAAATAAATAATGAAATCCTTTTTGGATGATGGTACCCAGAAAGCTTAAATATGATAAGGATAAAAATCGGAAGGGTTTCAGCAAGAGTCAATACCTCGGGAGGGGTAGTTCTGCTCCGTGCCAGCAGCAAGCAGGCTGGAGCCAAGTGTGTTCTTAGCTGCTGACTGCAGGACTCTTATTAAAAAGAATAGTTACTCCCTCAGTCCAACCGTGGGTACCATTCTTTTTGGTTGCGCTACATTTCCTTGTTTGAAAATGTTGACAGTTTAACATATTTGTTAAATTACAATATAAATGTCATTTTTTTTTTTAAAAAAAGAGTTCTGTCAAATTCTGATTCTTAAGGTCTCAGATAAAAATATTACCAGTCATAAGAATATTAGGAAATGATTTTCTTCTCCCAGAATTTCACACGGAGGAAGGATCTACAAATGTTGAGCCAGGAGAGCAATTCCAGATGATTAAAGAAAAATGGTCAAGATCATTGTATTGTCCACGTGTACAGCTCTACTAAAGGGAATCTGGGTGCGTTTGTTGCTTTTCATATTATTTACAGTCATCGCTGTTCACCTCGATCTAAGTTTTATTGTATTTGACAATGATAGGATTATGTAAAAATCTCATGGCACTGCAGCTATTTTCGGAAGATCAAAGTACAACTGCTGGATAATAAGCAGCTTGCAAGTAAGTGCTCAGGAATGGACTTGTTGTTATTCGGTGGTACACTTTGTGAGTCTGAATAGGGCTGTGAAAACATTTACTTGAACCCAAAAGAAGAGTCTATTATCCAAAGACTGTAAGAAATCTATTGCACCTTAAAAAAAAAAAGAAGTTTAGTAGCAGATAACCACACTCAGACAAGAAAAAGAGAGTATTAGCCCTCCACAAAAATTTCCAGTAATTGGCTCACTGAAAAGACTCTAGATAGGGTAATCTTAAATGTAAACTTAATGGCGGAAGGAAATGATTGAGCACATTAAGTGGGACAGCTGAGGGCTCGAGGTATTCGTTTTTCATTCCTCATTGAAAAGCAGGACTTGTGTTTCTTATCTATGGAAAGGAGTCATAAGATTTAATATGGAGATTAAAATACATCATAATTGCTTTAGTCAAAGGAACAGACTTTATATATAAAAGAAACCTGGAAGCATAATTTAGGGTAGGTTTTGCGTGAAAATGAAGTATCGGTTACAGCTCCAGTTCCCCATCACCTTACGCAACTTGTCTCCTCAAAATGGATATTTTAATCTCTAATTTATTAAAAAATGAAACGTTAGAATGTTAGATTGAAATCATTTGTCAGATCACGAAGTCCTCATAACATTTCTCAGCCTTAATAACACATCTGCTCTTAGAATGTGGTCTCTTGATAATAGCTGTCTGAAAGTGTCTGAATTTAGGGATTATTTGAGACAACAGATTTCCGTCTATTTGGAATCAAATGAGGCATCTGCTCCCTCACCGTTAGCTTTGAGTGATAGTCTCAAGGCATTCATAAAAGGGCAGATCATTTTCAATATTATGAGAAGGAAAAAAGACCTCTGTGGACAATATGAGATTTGGAAAGAGGAATTAGGAACCTTTAAGGGTAGTAGTTTATGTTCAGAAATACTATTCCCGTTTCTTTTCCAACCTGGGGAGAAAACAGTGAGCAGAACTGAAGAGTAAGACAGCACTCCAAAATTAACACTTTAGGAAAAACCTTGATAGAACACTAAATAGAAATTCACAAAATGTTATCAGATCTGATTCAGTACAACCAACAGAGCTTGATGGAAATGGGCAACCATGATCAGTCCAAAGACCATATGTCCAACTGCAAGCGAAGACTCAACAGAATGAAAAATAATACATAAAAATCACTTTCTCCATTTTACTTCCATGAAAGAATATTTTAAAAGAAGAAACCATAACAAAACCTTTATGCAAGTTCAAAGATAAACTATATTTACAAACAAATGCAGTTCCAGAGCTCAAACATCTTTGAAGGTGCTTGACATTTAAGGAAGAGACCAGTATCAGCTGCTTAACTACGTTTAATTATAAAGATTACCATTTATAGTTGAGCAAGTTCATTTTCAAATGATAGTGTTGCCCTTTTATTTCTACACACATCCATAAAATATTCTTTACATTTAGAAAGAAGTTAAACGAAAAGTTTAGATAAATTTCCTAATACATGTATGTTGTCATCTTACAGATAGCTTCACTGATGGCATTAATGGATATCTAACAACAATGACACCACCTGTCCGTCAGTTTGTCATGCTATGGTGGCTTTCGTGTTGCTATGATACTGGAAGCTATGTTGCCAGTAGTTCAAATACCAGCAGGGTCTCCCATGGTGGATAGGTTTTAATGGAGCTTTCAGACTAAGACAGACTAGGAAGAAAGGCCTGGGGGTCTACTTCCGAAAATTAGACAATGAAAATCCTATGGATCACAACAGAATTTTGTCTGATAGAGTACTGGAAGATGAATCTTCTAATGAAGGCACTCAAAATACACCGTGGCAGCAACAATGGACTCGAGGATACCAATGATTTTGAACATAGATGGGGTTGCCATGAGTTAGGGTTGCCATGAGTCAGAGCCAACTCGACAATGAATTAATATTTTTGTTTAAAAAACCACACTCTTCCTATGAATATTACATGTCCATAAAATACAAACGTATTATACAAATAATACATATATTAGATACATGATATTTTTTTAATAGAGCTAGATTTTCACATTGTATAACAGTAGGCACAAGATTATAATAATGAAGCATAAAAATTGAACTCTGCCTGAAAAAACGCGGCTGTCCAATCTTTCACCATATAGGACAACGCCTAATTGTTTTGGAATAACTAACAGTGTAATGAGTAACACCTTTCCAAATGTCTTTTTTTTTCAGTGTGTATTTATTCATTGATGTTTCTGTTACATTTAACACCACTGATTTCCTTCTGCTTGGGAATTTTTTGCCTTTGAATTTTCTGCCACACTTTTTTTTCTTGGTATCTCTTGGTCCATTCTTTCCCTAAATCCAGATTCTCTTCTTCCCCAGCGAGGTCTCAGTGAGCATGGATGGGATGGTCAGGTACAATCTCCCAGGGGAGTTTGGATATTTCCAGTTGTTACAGCGATTGGAAAGTGCTACAGAGCATTTAACGTGCATGAGCTGGGGGTTGATGCAATAATGGCAATTTTCTGAAATACACAGAACAGTTTCATACAACAAAAACTTATTCTGCCCAAAATGCAAACAGCGCTACACTTTTGAGAAGCACTGAATGGGAAAACCAAGTTTTAGACCTTTCATTGGCTATATTTCTGAACTTGTACTTGTGAGCGCTTTGTTTCAACTGGGGTCAAATATCCCATGTACAAGCCCTCCAAGTCTGATTCTCTGATTCTCTCACCTCATCTTTCAGTGTTACTCCAGATCGGTCACTAAAGTTGCTTAAGAAGACCTCATTATGGACTGTTCCGACTAATATCCACCTAGAAGCCAGGCAGGCAGATGTCTGGTCTTTTTTGCTTCTTTCTCCTTTATCCAAATGATTGGCTTCTGCTAGTTCTCTTTATCTAGTATGTATTTTGGAAATGTTTCTTTTTCCAATTTTACAGTTACCCCTTAGTAGACACCTCTGTTCACCCTATATCTATCCTAACTGGCTTCCCTAAAGGCCATCCCTCCTACACACGACTGCTACAAAACATTATTTTTATGGAACACTGTTTTCAATAATCCATTATGACTCATTCACTGTGACTCTTCACCCCAACTTCAGTGACGTTCAAATCCCATTCTGCTATTTCTCCCTTCATCTTTTCATAACCCCTTGTGTAGATCTTCTGTCCCAACCAGGCTTCTCTGCCTGACAACACTATGTGAATTTTTCATTCCCTTCTCATCACCTTTGTAGCTAACACTAATGCGAACTCCATCGCCTTCCCTCCCACCTCCAGGCTCAGTAACAATGCCGGTTAGAGCCATAAGAGAGCCTGAGGCAAAAGAAAAAATCAGCAGTACTGATTTTGTCTTTATTTAAAATTTTTATATTTTATTCATTATCAATTGTTGGTAATAAGTGTGATTTTTTAATTATTGCCTTAAAATATTATTATCTTGATTACTGGGTTTTTTAGCACCCCCTTAAATTCTGCGCAGGGGCAAATGCCCTGCTCACCTCACCCTGGTCCCATCCCTGCTGCGTGGTTTCCTCTCCTCTCACTCTGCTAAATTTTGCTTCCTCCTGAAAGTCATTCTGGTGAATATTTTCAGTGCTGAGAAACCCCTTGATCTGTATTTCCAAGCTCTAATCTACTCCTTATCTTTTGTCATATGTAAAAACTACAGTTGCCAGCTGGAACCATGGCCTTTCTTCCCAGCATGCCTGTTGTAGTCAATCGCTTTGCCGTGTGTGCCAACCAGGGTCTCCTCCACCAAGTACAGGTAGTCCCCAGCTTACAACGGGTTCTGCTCTGAAGACTTCATCATGAATCGGTTCTGACGTAAGTCAAACACTTTTTTTTTTTCACTTTTCATTATTATTATTTTTACTAGTAGTATCTTTATAAATCCAATCTTTGTCTTTGAACATCTGAGAATGACAACATCAGCAAATGATGAGCTGCAACATTGTATATAGTACATATTTCTAATGATAAGATGTAAAAAATACAGACAGTCGTAAGTGCGGTTCATGGTAACTTCAATATGTCGTTAAGCCGGGCACTCTCTGTATACTGCGTGTATATGTTGCCAAGGAAGAGTTCTTATGC
>NW_004443975.1:5582135-5584245 GCF_000243295.1 Trichechus manatus latirostris | reverse complement strand
CAGGGCTCCAACAGGATTATTCAAAAGGGGTATTAAATTGTCTGTCTCATATAGCAGCAGATTGAGGCAAGTTCCCTCAGCTGTGCAGGATGCTGGAGGGCGGAGCTGAACAGCGGGGAAGGGGTGGGGGGGCTCCCTCTGGTCTCTGGCTGTCTCCCCTCACAGCAGGACCTCTCCCCAAGCTACTAGCTCACTGGGACTATTGGCACCAGTAGCGCTCTCTCCCAAGATTTGGAATTTACTGAACAACAGCGCTCCTGTTTTGAAAATTTCTGATAAGCATTCTTGTGCCATCAATATCTGTAAAATCAAAAAAGAAAGACATTTGAGAAGTATTATATATCTGTCCAAACAATGTTTTCTATTATCTGGCCTCCACACAATGGCATTTAAAAACAAGAGTGTGAAGCAGATACCAATTTGGAGAGCCCAGATGTTAAAAGTAAACATACGGAATGTGTTTTATAGAAATGTAAATAATATGCATATAGAAAAGAAGGAAGGAGGAGCATACAACCCAAGGAGATAACAAAACAGCTTCCAAAACATCTAAGAAGAAGGTAAGGAGTGTATCAGTTTCCGGTGGCTGCGGTAACAAGTTACCACCAATATGGTGGCTTAAAACAACAGAGATTTATTCTCTTGCACTTCTGGGGGCCAGAAATCTGAAATCAAGGTGTCAGCAGGGCCATATTCCTTCCAGAGGCTCTAGGGGAGAATGTGTTCCTTGCCTCTTCCAGTTCCTGAGGCTGTCGTCATCCCTTGGCTTGTGGATTTGTTCCTCTTACCTCTGCCTCCATGGCCACATTGTCTTCTTTTCCTTTTTATGTTAAATCTCCCTCTGTCTCTGTCTTATAAGAACACTTGTGATTGCATGTAGGACCCACCCAGATAATCCAGGATAACCTCCCCATCTCAAGATCCTTGACTTTATTGCATCTGCAAAGACCCTTTTCCCAGTAACATTTACAGGTTCCAGTATCCTTGGGGGCCATATTCAGCTTACTACCAGGAGGCTAAGGCTCAGGAAATGAGCTTGTGAAAACGCTGAGGATGACAGAAATGGCTTTTAGAGCCACATTTAGTGAGAGATGATGAACAAAGAAGGGATAGGCTTACTTCTCAGGGATAACAATAATAGAGCTACTCATGTCTATTTTGCTTCTGGCTTTTCAAAGAAGAATGGTTTTCAAATTTAAAAGAATTTAACCAATACCACTAAGACACAATCAAAGACCAAATTGAGTGAGGCACTACTCAGTGACATTTTTGTGAATTCAAACCTTCGTGCCAGGCTCGAGATGAAGTGGCAGCTATCACCCCAGAACCATGCCAGGAAGCTTGCCGCGCTGCATGACTCCTCACTGTACAAGTCGTGGCTGAAACGGTACTTCTTCGAAGAGTGGTCCCTGACCACCCTAAGGAATTATCTGTCTCCCCACTGGCCTGTGAACTCACAGGGAAAACATTGTTTGTTTGTTTGTTTTAACCAATATGTATGTACTCTGCACCTGGCACCATCCTTGGTACATAGAAAATGCTTGACAACTACTTGTTGAGTAAATAATAGTAATAATAAATAATATTTTTGAGCACTTGTTATATGACAGACACTCTTCTAAGTGCTTCTATACATATTAACTCACTAGGAAGGAAGGGAGGGAAGAAGAGAGAAACAAGAATAAGAAAGATGTGAGAAAATAAATGAACGAATATCTCCATTTTCAAAAGGAGGGATAACAAGAAATGGGAAAACCAAAAATTGCTAAGCCCCGTGTTTATCCCAAATAAAAACTGTGAAGGAATGATTAAACAGAGTTTGTGACAACTATGAAGTCATTTAGAGCTCAGAATGGGTCTATATAAAGGCTTGACTTCAAGTTCCCTCCAAATCTGTTGTACAAAACCAAAAACAAAACCCGTTGCCGTCGAGTCAATTCCGACTCATAGTTAGAAATTTATGAGAAATAAAATAAAAAGTGAAGACCTAAAGCCCTTAGCTTACTGCAAGCTTAGTATGAGGTGGCATTGTGTTCCCGCTGGGCACCCCTTGATCTGCATTTTCAGTGATGATCTAATCCTTGTCCTCTATCAAGTATACCGTGTCTAT
>NW_004443975.1:5580052-5581377 GCF_000243295.1 Trichechus manatus latirostris | reverse complement strand
GAAATGTCACGTCACCCATAAATAGCAAAGCTAGGATGCCAATGCAAGCTTTCTGAGCACCCACTTTCATAGTTTTCTCTTTATTACAGTGTCTCCCAGACAAGCAATGGGAGCAGGAACCAGAAAAAGTTATTCTGGAGATGTCTAAGGGAAGGCAGGATAACTGCCTTAAAGTATTAGAAGGATTGTACTGTAGTAAAGGGAGTAGATTTCTCTCTCTCCGAAGTACAGGCCAGGATCAGTGGGTGGAAATTACAGCCGGGCAAACTTTAGCTCAACACCATGGGGATCTTTGGACCCATTCGAAGTAAGCAGCAATAGACTAAGGCTGGCTAGTGAGGTATTCAGGGAAGAGATGTCTGCACTGGGTTATCAGTTGAACTGGATATGTTCATTTATTCCATTTTAAACACATAATTACTGAGCAAAACACCACGCAAGGCATTGTAGGAGCTAGAGAGCTAATTAAGATGTTGTTCCTGACCACGTGGATCACCTCAAATGTCCCCCACAACTTTAGAAATCATATGAGTGTTTGACATTTTTATTTAAACAGATTTGAAGACATTTGGGAAAACACAATTGGCATCAACAGTGGAAACTTCAGCAACTGACAGAGTAATGCTTATACCCACCTAATTTCTTTTTTCAATATTGAGTGGACATATGAACAAGTGTGCACAGCCGTGTGAGCTTTGTGTTCATCCTTCTAAACTAGACGCAGACAACATGACGGGGTGACAGGTGTTTTCTCTCTCTACATCCTCCTTCTGAAAGAACCATCCTACTTATTCCGGTACAATCTAGAATGCTAGCTAGCTGCAATTTGTAGGGAGGCGGGGGTCAGTTTCTCTAATTCTCCATGCCTTAAAAAAAATTTTTTTTAATGTAACCACGTGCTATGCTAAAGCATTTCAATGTTTGCATTTCTAATTCTTATAAGTTATAAGCATTTATTTTATAAAACTTGGAAAGATCACTAGTTGTCTCGAATTACACCAGCTCTGCCGGCGTCACACCAGAACACAGAATTGTGGAGCATATGAGATAGAAACCTGACACTCTGTTTTCTTCGATGTGTTAAACACAGAAAAAAAATGTACTGCTGCATAAAAGGCTGGATAATCAGTCTCAAACCTCACATTATAAGATTAAATCAATAGAGAAACCATGGAAACTGTACACACAAATCAGGACCTCTGACGAGAATCTAAGGGGCATAATGGAGAGTTGAGCCATGAAATAAAAAGTCTCTCAAACTGCTGTTGAGTTTCTAATCTGGATTAAAAATAGATTTTGCTCAAAACCGTAGCCCATGTATGTTT
>NW_004443975.1:5551940-5579044 GCF_000243295.1 Trichechus manatus latirostris | reverse complement strand
GAAGGCCTCCAATGAAGCAGATTCTGTCATTTTTCTTGAAGACAGATTCCTGTGTCTCACAACTCTCAATCATGGGAAAATATTCCATATATCTAACCTAATCCTTCATATTCCAGCAAATATCCATTTATTCCCTTCCTTGGAACAGTTTAAGAATAGTATCCTGCCACCTTCTGTTTGATTTCCATTGTGCCTTGAAGACCAGAATCAAATAGCCCCGAAGTCCTCTCTTCTTCAAGTCATTTAACCTTTCCCTACTGTCCTATGCAAATCCTCCCATTATGGATGCTTTGCTTCAAAACCTATGTTCCCTGGGTAGCTACTTTATGAAATTGAAACTAAATATGATTATGTTTAGCATAGCAATTAAAATTACTATCTTATGAATGGATAAACAAAATGTATATACATAACAAGGGAATATTACTCAACTGTAAAGAGAAATGAAGTCCTCATGCATGCTACAACTTGGATGATGCTAAGTGAAATTAGTCAGTCACAAAAGGATAAATATGACACGATTTCACTAATATGAAGTACCTAAAATAGGCAAAGATACAGAGATTAGAGTTTAATAGTGATTACTCCAGGAGTGGGAGGGAAGGGGAAAATGGGGAATCATTGCTTAGGTAACAGAGTTTCTGTTTATGGGGATGGAAAATTTGGGAACGGATATTGGTGATGGTTGCACAACATGATTGATGTAATTGGTTTTATTGAATTGTGCATGTGAAAAATGTTGAATGGGCAAACGCTGTGGTCTTCATATTTTTACAATAAAAATTAAAAAGAAAAAAATCCTAAGTGTCAGGCCTGGGTTTCTTTTCTATGACTTTACTAACGGTATGATCTTAGGCAAGTTGCTTACTCAAATGGAACGAGTAACACTTTCCACAGAAGTCTGGTGAGAAAATTCAATGAGATAATGCACAGAAAATGCTTTCTTTGCACACTGCCTAGCATACAGTAAGCCCTCAACAAATGTTAGTTACTATGATCTGGGGTTTTTATGACTTGGAATCGATTCAACAGCAACTAACTACAACGACATGACTTCAGTCATTTATCTGCTTGATTATGAAATCCACAGATTTACATGGTGTGTGGGCATAAATTTAGGGAATTACCACCGGCTGGAAAGTGAGCCTCCTTCAAAGCCCATGCAATATCTGGGGTGAGATATGGGTTCACGTCGAGCCTGGTTCTTTTTGGCACCTGAGTCACTCCCTAGTAACATTAGAAGCACCAACAGTACACCTTGTTGTTGTGGTGACCCTATGTGAAAGAGTAGAACTGTCCCATTGGGTTTCCGAGGCTGTAATCTTCATAGGAGCAGATCGCCAGGTCTTTTCTCCCGTGGAGCTGCTGGAGAAGGTTCGAATGGCCGACCTTTCGGTTAGCAGCTGAGAGATTAACCATTGCGCCCCCAGGGTCCTTAACAGTACCCTAGTATCTTGGAACGGTTTGTGTGAACGGAGGTTAAAATGGCCCAAGAGGTGGCCCATCTGTGATGAATTTTGCGCGCAGATGGGAATTTGGCTGTCTAGGCCACGCCCAGTAGTTTGCAAACGTTCGTTTTATTTACTGCTAAACTTTAACATTTTCTTTAACCCATGTGTTGTTGTTGTTGATCCATGTTGTTAGCTGCCCTGACTCATGGAGACCCCATATGTGTCCGAGTAGAACTGTGCTCCATAGGGTTTCCAGTGACTGATGTTTCAGAAGTAGATGGCCAGACTTTTCTTCCAGGGTGCCTCTGGGTGGACTCGAGCCTCCAGTCTTTCAGTTAGCAGCCTAGAGCTTAACCATTTGTTAAACTTAACCATCTAGGAAGGGTTATGATGACAGCATGTTTCTGACCAAGTCAAGTGGCAGGGAGGCGGGAAAAAAAAAACAAAACTAAACCCATTACCATCCAGTCTATTCCGACTCATAGCAATGAGAGGGGAAAGTAAGGGCTTAAAGAGCCGACTGGGATGTAACCCGAAATGGGAGGACTGAAGAAAGGGTTGCTATGGCAGGGAGTGTGGTTTGATGAGATGGTGTCCAAGAGGAAGGTGAGACTGATTGCTGTACTCAGCCCGACTTTGAGGTGGGTCCTGATTCAGGAGGCCGTCAGAGATATGGGAAGAAGGGAGAAACTCAGGAACACAGACACAGGCATCCTTGGTGTTGAGGAAAGCATGACTTATAGCCACAACTCAGAGAAGGCTTTGTGGTGACTAATGTGTGCTGAGCTGGGGTGAGGGAAAATGCTGGAATAGTTACAGTTCTACTTTCCAAAGCATCAACTATCAAATGATACTTTTAAGATTCTCTAGGCTACTTCATATAATTAGGGCACACTACTGTAATGTGCTAGGAAAACACCTTAGTTTGCCATATTGTTAAAGTTCCTGCAGCATCTAAGTTCAGTGGCAGTAGCGGAGTCTGTCCCCAACACAGGCACCATGGATCTTGCTCATAACTGCACACATGTGGCTAATAGTAAGTGGCTATGCTTGGAAGAAGTACAACCAGAATGCTCCTTAGAAATAAGGATGGCGAGACTATATGTCTTACATACTTTGGACATGTTGTCAGGAGGGATCAGTCCCTGGAGAAGGACATCGTGATTGGTAAAGTAGAGGGTCAGCGGAAAAGAGGAAGACCCTCAAGGAGATGGATTGACACAGTGGCTGCAACTATGGGTTCAAGCATAGCAATGATTGCGGGCATGGTGCAGGACCGGGCAGTGTTTCGTTATGTAGTACGTGGGGTCGCTATGAGTCAGAACTGACTCAGTGGCACCTAACAACAACATACTTGTTTTCTCTTCCTTGCTTCCTCCCCCTCTTTCTTTTCCCCTTCCAGCATATAAATAATCAAGAAGTTCTGCTCATTCTTTAGTTTTGGATCCTCTAAAGTTTTTCAAGCATATCCCAATAATGAAAATCTTATAACACAAAGTGGTTAATATTGGATATTAATTGAGACAAGAAGAAATATAGATTTCCTAATTTTACTTTATATATATATATGGAATTATGGGTCAATCTAAATATAGCTGTAGAATCAGAAAGAAAACTTTTCTTTTTAAAAGTGATTTGTCAGAATAGGCCTTGTAGTTTGTAGTATTCACCAGTAAAGTAGACAAAATTACAAGGTTAACCATTTTTCTAAACTATTGCCTCTCACTATAAGGGTATTGCCAAAAAAACAAAGAATGTTGCTTTCCAACTTTCAAAACAATTCCTTTCTGAAGGGAAACCGTACTTTAAATGATTAGTAGATGTTCTTCCTGGAGAAACTTTGGTGAAAGGGGCAGAATTACTGTGATCTGCAGATAAAATATCAAAGGGGTAGAATCCTGCTCATGGGGTATCGAATCCCAGTTTTAACAAAAGGCTCCTTTTCAAATCTCAGGGTCCCATTAACTAGACTCAGCAAGTGTCAGACCTGGAAGGGACCTAAGTGTGCCCTGGTCCAATCCTCTAGTTTTACACTCAGGACCTAAGACCCCCAGAGAGCTAAGAGACTTGGACGGGTCTCCTGAGTCCCAGTCTAATGCTTTTTCCACTACAACACGCATCTCCTCTCGACAGAAATGGAACCTGCATCAAAAGTCTCCTGAGAGCTGCCATGTGGGTTTTTGGGTTTTTTTAAGTGTGATGCATTTTTTATTCCACTTTGAGAAAAAACGCTGCCAAACTGTTCTCGAGGGAGTGGAGGCTCCGTAGGAAGAGGAGGGCTTTTGTGCTTGGAGATCGCAATGAATAATCATTCATTTAACACCTAGACTGCATACCAAAGGCCACAACCACCCTGGGGATGATGATCAGATGCAGAGCCTCTGAACTGAACTGGGTTAGGAGGGAAAAAGGCACAGAGAAAAGGTGAGGAACTTAACAGCTAAGGGATGGTGGAGTAGAATTGAAAAGCGAGCAGGACTAGAGAACGGAAGAGCTATAGGTAGCAGAAGAGAGGCTCAGATCACCTCTATTCATATAAATATAATATTATCTTTATACACATATACAATATGTTTTCCTTATATTTGTTCGGAGAACTAAGATAAGTACCTTTTGGCTACGCCAGAGGGTTGGGAATCCAGTATGTTGCTACATGTGGTTGTTGTCATCTTTAGTCTATTAAACCCTTGGGGAGTAGGGGATAGTGTGGGAGAAAAAATGAGTCTGGATGGAGTCAGACAAAGTGAAAAGGATCAAAAGATGAACAGAATTGAAACAGAAAGGCCGGACGGGACAAGTGCAAAGTGTATAGTGACCCAGCTCCGCAGTGAAAGGGTGATTGGTTTTCTTAGCACAGAGCAATCCCTAGGATTTCCTCTTTGTTCTAGAATAATCTCAGTTTGGTTCCCTTTATTTTACCAAAAAGCGAGCTTTATATTAACCTAAGTCTAAAGGATGAGTCTAGGCATACCACCCGGTGCAATATCACCAAAGTTCCAGCAAAGACTTTAAAATTATTTTATTTCCCATATAGTATTAGATATTAAAATACTTAGCATATTTCTATGGAGTCCCTGGGTGGAGTAAATGGTTAACCTGCTCTGCTGCTAACCGAAGTTTAGAGGTTAGAGTCCACCCTGAGGAGCCTCAGAAGAAAGGCCTGGCAATCTACTTCTGAAAAATGAGCCACTGACAACTCTATGGAGCACGTGGTGTTGCCAAGAGTCAGAATCAACTTGGCAGCAACCGGTTTTTAGCGTATTTCTTTACCTATAAAAAACCAGTTGCCGTCGAGTCACTTCTGACTCATAGCGCTAAATAGGTATTTGTTTAGTAGCCATCCAATGGTTTGTTACCGGACTTAAGATATTAATACAGGTGTAGGACCAAGTGACTGGTATGTGCATATTCAGGCTACATCTTAACGTGTGCTTTCTTCTCTAACACAGTCTTACACAGTCTCAGAGTATAAGAAATCTTACAAGATCTCACATCTACTTGATTTATTTTTTCTTTCTTTTTTACTGATGTTGAGGGAAGAGCCTCTTCAGTCATCACTAGAAATAATGTGGTTTGACACTTCTTAAATTTTTCTCTGTACCACCTGAACACAAGGTGATGCAACCACAGAACAGAGCACTCTCTTTGCACCAAATTCGCATTTATTCTGAAACCAAGGCTTCAGCTTTCAACTTAGCTATGCTACCCTAATGACTAATCCAAAGACAGTGTCAACTGAAATGAAAGACAGATCTTGCTGAAGTCTCTTCCTAAGGGTTTTTCATGCATCCTTGTCTCTGAATGCAGACAGTCCTGGTCCCTCTAAAACCTGCCTGCTGCCTGCCCATTCCTGCGTGTGCCTCAGATTCCTCAAGGGTCCAGGGAAGGGTCTTGAATGTGGCCTCGCATAGGCGGAGTAGCCTTGAGTTCTGACCAAATTTCGCTTATGACTTCTTCAAAAGAGAGCATCAGAAAAAAACACAACTATTTCAACTCACATAAAAATAAATTCTTCAACAGAGACAAAGGTTTAAAACTCTACCCAGATAAGTAACTGATTTCCATTATACATTTAACAAACTCATTGACACAGCGTGTGGCTTGTTGGGACCTGAGTCATTTACGTCTCACCCAACAGTCCCCCGTCTGACACAAGCAAACTCCTGAGATTTATTAAGTGACCACACCCTCTTTTAGGGAGAGAATTTCTAGAAAAATGTCATATTTCAGCCAAACAAATACCATTCTAGACAAAAAATTTTTGTCACTTAAAGCTCACTTATGATTAATTTTATTTTGTTACTTTTATTTTTAATATGTAATTTAAAATAGAAAATTCATGATTTCAAATATAATCTTTTAAACAGTCCTAACAAATCCAGTTCCTTGGACTTGAAAATAATGATGATGATGATGATAATGATGTGACAAGTCCTAACAACCCTTGTCACCTTATTATTATTTAGTAGTAGTAGTATTATCGTCATCATTATTTTCAAGTCCAAGCAACTACGTTTCCATGCTTTTTAAGTAGCTGAAATCCAGACCATGCTCGAAAACACTGCTATGTTTCGTGATCCATTTGAATTAAAGTGCTTCGAATTCAGTATCAACAAGCAGCAAATGACCTCTTTAAATACACCTAATTTACTGAGTCCATTAGGTTTATGATAATAAATAAAACCTCTGCAATGCTTCATAATAACAATAATGCCTTTCAAATGATTCTGCACTTAATGACCAATTTCAGAGCATTAAATGTTGTTAACAATCAATTTACTGGATATTATTGTGCTTCTGTTTATAAATATCAAATTATATAGGTCATAGTGTTACCTTTGCAGGCCAATTGCAGGATTATTGAAGTTCTGTAGAATAATTGCCAGACATTTTATTATGATGATTTAAAAAAAAAAAAAAATCTCATTCTCGACAGGTTACGAGGCTCTTGAGCTGACACTTTTCTCTAACTTTTTCCCCCTCAGGATCAGGTAATTAAAAGGGTATTGATGCAAAGGGAAGCCGAGCACCACATGGCTTGGCAAAGTGTTTCCATAAAGTTCCGTCCTGTAGCTGTGGATACAAACTCAAGCTGGTCATGTGCAGGACTCCAGCATGCTGAGCGCACTACCCCTCGGCACAGCCAAATGTTTCAGCAGCTGCCCTTTTGTCCTGTTTCTTACGTAAACAAAGAACAGATACAAATTAATGACCTAAATTTACGGCAAAACACACCGCCTTCCCAGAGCAAATAGCCTTAAAAGAACAGATGCGAAAATAACGTCTCTTACGCACAGACCCCCAGAGAAGATATTTTGTGAGCACATGAGTTTATATTCTATAGAAATTAATAATTTGTAGGAATGCAATCATGTCATACAAGGTTACGCTTTCCCCCGATTCCACGAGCTTCCAGGCATGGGCAGAGGGCACCCCATGGCTTCGTCCATATTCTGTTGCCCCGTTCTGCTCCAGGATCTTAATAGCTTTATTTCACCTTTGCATTTTATTTGGCATTTGGCTATGAAAGATCCCGAAAAGGATTGTACTGGGATTTTAAGTAGTACCTAATGATTGCGTTTGGTTACCATCATCACTACCATGGTTTCTAAGAAGTGTCAGGAATGTCAAGAAACTGAACAGCAGGACTGAATTGTATGAAAACAAGGTTGATTCTGTTCGACTCGGTTCATAATGTGCTTTCTGATATTTTTTCTTGGTTTCTGTTTTAGCAAATGCCAACTCCACATAACAAAAACCTGATCGAAACAATGCAAAGCTCGCTGCTGATCTTGCATCCAGGGACTTAGCAGTAGCTTCATAATTTATGGCGAATGGGAATCAAGCTAGGTCACCTCCAGGCAGGCATTAGAATGAAAAGGTACAGTATTGTTCATTGGCCACACGTGGCACATCCTCTTTATCCCACACTGTATAATATTTCCAATCTTATTCAATAATTTAATATACATTTTCTTGTCAAGCTTCTTGGCAGCCGGCTATGCAGCTTGCAAGATGGACTGAGAATGCCACAGGTGGGCTGATTAGCGGGTGGCATTTCTGAATTCTAACAAGCTGTTAGCATTATGTCTGTTTGCTTTAGGTACAGATGTGAAATGATTTGACAGTAGATTTCAAAAGTGTGTGAGTACATTTTTGTATGTCAAACTATGGAAATTTTTTTTTTTCACTTCACACGTTGATGGTATGTATTGTATTTATTAATTTCAGAAGTATATGCCACTGACATGGCATAAAAATTAAAAAGCAGTACTCATAGTGTATAAAATGAACAGATTGAATAAACATCCCACCCCCAGTTAATCAGAAAGTCTTATCTCGTGCTGCAGAAAAAGTCAGAGGTTGCAGTATCTCAGCCAGGAAATAAGAGTCCTTGAAAATTTTGTTTTAATTGGTTTTAGAGTGTGGTGGCAATTTAAAAAAGGGGAAAGAAAAAGAAAAAGAAGCAGCAGCAGCAAAAGGGAAAACAGTGACCACAGACAACAAATGGCTTGTGGAACACTTGCCAGTCACATTAAGTGACATCTGCCCTTGTCTAAAATTTCAAAGGTGATTTCAGGATTTATGAAGGGAAGTCTCCTTGGCATACTCAAAGGAAATTTAAAATAAATGTTAGAAATTTAAATTTTGGTGTATGCTTAAGGCTGCAATATAGACGTGAAACCAGAGAGACACCCAGAAGTTAGCAAACTAGATGGTGTCTAACGGTAATTCCAGGTAGAGTGGGGAGTCCTTGCTTTCTTTCAGAGGATGGGTCAGCCATGAGGCAGGAAAAGTCCAAAGGGGGATGTTAGTGCTCAGGCTTGCGGGGACAGCTCTGCTTCGAGGCTATGGCAGAAGACTACGACACTGGTGGTTCAGTGGTAGAATTCTCACCTTCCACGCAGGAGACCTGGGTTTGATTCCCGGCCAGTACATCTCATGCACAGCCACCACCTGTCTGTTAGTGGAGGCGTGCATGTTGCTATGATGCTGAACAGGTTTCAGCAGAACTTCCAGACTAAGATGGAAGGAAGAAAGGCCTGGCGATCTACTTCCAAAAATCATCCAGTGAAAACCCTATGGATCACAATGGTCCGACCTGCAGCCAATTGTGGGGATACCGCAGGACCAGGCAGCATTTAGTTCCATTGTGCATGGGGCTTCCCTGAGTCAGAGCGACTCCATGACAGTTAACAACAACAACCGCCATTCTCCACCTCATCCTCTTCCTTGGTCCTTGGAGAATCTTCCATCCTCACTAAGTATAGCCAAACCTCTACCCATGGAAGAACCTTACAGTAGACGGAGGGATCTGTGGTAGGATCTGAGAAGTCCCTCAGTCATAGTCCAGCAGGTCAGAAGGAAGAGCTGAGCACAGCAGATACTCGAGGTATGGAGGAAGTTCTCAAGTGGAGACCAGCCAGTGTAGGAAGGAAGTGCCCCCAGAGGAGCATGAGAATTCTGACCACCAGCTGGGCAGGAGGTGGGGGCTTTAGCACGGAAGTGCCCCGTCAGCACCATCTACCATCAAGCGTGAGAAGGAATCACAGCAAGCACCAAGCAACATGAAAGAGGCTCAGGTTCATCTCCACCGTTATCACTGATGTTAAGAGCTCTAAACGATCTTAAAGAATAGCTAATACAACACTCTGATTTGAAAGATGAAAAACTGCAGCTCAGAAAGGGAAAGTGTCAGATCATTTTCAAGAGCAGCACTTTGTTCAGCCCAGCAGGTCTGCGAGGTGAGCTGGGAAAAGAGCAGGCTTCCCAGGTGAGAAGATAGACTCGGGCCCTTGCTCATGGGCACTCAGCTGAGCTTCTAAGCTCCTTGTTCACTGCTACAAAGGAGAACCTAAAATATCTTTATTGATAACAGCATTCACTCACCAAATACTTAATGGGCACCTGTTTTGTGCCAGGCACTTTTCTAGGTGCTGAGGATAAGCAGTGAATAAAACAGACAAAAATCCACGCCCACGAGGAGCCTACATTCCAATGGGGTAAGACCAATAATGAACACAATGAGAAGGAGAAAAGGGCTATGGGAAAAACTAAGCAGACAAGGGTAATTCAGAGTGTGGTGGGAGTGGGGTGACTTGTCAGAGAAGGCCTCCCTGAAAGAAGGGAGCCAGTGAGTGACACCAGGATCAGGGACAACAACATCAGAGGGAACAGCAAGTGCAAGAGTCCTGAGGTGGGAGCCATGAGGTCAAAGAGGCAGGAATAGAATGAGCTGGGGGGAGCAGTCACCAGGTGCCAGAGAGGTGATGGGTAGGGTGTAAGGAGAGCCCTGAGGCCATTGTAGAGGTTTATCATGGGAACCTCCCTATTCTTAAAATTCCTATATTCTTATAGGGAAAAGCATTCCAAATTCCAGATGGCAGACTTCTGGAGCCCAACTCATTTAAAACTTGGAGTCTGCCCTTAAATATGAAACAGGCTAGAGACAGCACTGTTCCATCCCAGGTTCAAGCACTGTGAATACGAAACTGGAACATTCTCTTGTACAAAATGGCTATTAACTTCTGCCATGCTTTCTCTCAGTGTATCTTGTCTCTTTGTCTCGCCGGGTTAAGGTATGCTCTGTGGTCATCTCATCCATTTCAACAATCAACAATTAAACAAAACAATAATCCTAGCCCACAAATCTTAGAGACTATGTTTCCCTGCTATTTTTAAATTAGTTTTTTCTTAATAGGCCGTTGGCTAATAAAATAATTTCTTACAAGTTTACATATTTTACCATCTTAAATACACCCAGGTCTTAAAGATAATAAGAAAAAGGGTATACATTAGAGCTCGTACAGAGATCCTTGACAGCAAGACAAAACACGAGGGTCTAGGTCGATATCCCTTATCCTCTGTGCCTGGCGTATTGCAGGTGCTTAATACGAGTCTTTTGAATGATAAAAGGCATTTTCATCAGAAAAAACATACGATGAACAGCAAAGGGAAATGAATTTTAATTTTGCCTTCTCAATACAATTGGAATGTGGGTTATTTCCTCCTCCTTCATACCATCTACTTCCAGAAATAGCACATGCAGGAGGAATGCGGCTCCGTCCTCCAAGGCCGTGGAGCTAACAGAAGGCTTACCTCTGCTGGTCAGCATCTTGGGAGGGGGTTTATACACAAAAAGTCCACTGGGTGCTATTCCTGGGTGAGGGGCTTTGATGTGTTCTTCCGTCAAGGAACACTGAGAGAGAAGTCAGTGTCCACAAACACTGCTGACCTCTGCGTTTGTCCAGCTGCTGATGGTCGTTTCAGCCTCGCCACTGGAGGCCAGCTGCTTCAAGGGGCCATCATGTGCCTGACATCACTTGCCCTGATGGTTAGTCCTCAAGAATCGGCAAGTTTTCCTGAGGACTTAAAACCTACTCCTCCCAACATCACCATGGTGTTAGCTGCCATCAAGTGAGCCCCCAAGGAATCGAACTCGGTTCTCTTGCATGGAAGGCAAGAACTGTAACACTGAAGCACCACTGCCCTCTAATATCACCATGCCCAATACCTTTAAAAAGCACAAGAAGAAATGGCTTCCTTTAAAACTAATATTTTAAACACTAATATTTTGAAAGGACAACATTTCTTTACTGCAACACGCCCATCTCTGGCCAGACAGAGAATGTTGCTGTCATGTGGAGGACCAGCACTTGAGTGATGTGTTTGGGAGAGATGATGGATTTGTGCGATCCAGCCTCACTCCCGGCTTGCCTGGCCCCCCCTGTGACCAATGGCAGGCATTTTCGAGACAGCTGGCATGGCGAGGGTGCAGGCTGAGACGGTGCAACGAACTCACTGGCCTCTGCACGGATCAAAGACTCATTAGCATCCTGCTCTCACCAAATCTACTTATTGGCTCAGGCAATCTGTATTGCTTGAAATCTTTAGACAGCTATAAAATGTATTTGTCAAGGGCGCAGGGTTAGGATCTGATTTTTGACGGTTCCAAGCCAGAGACAAAAATTACACGATCCCAAAGCCATAGGTATTGCATATGCTGTAACTCTAGTTTTTTGGCAAATGCAAATTAAGAATTATTTCCCAAAGTACCAAAATAATAACTTTGGATTATGAACTATGACAAATAGTCCACAAGATAATGGAGAAATATCTCACCTGAATGGTAAACCACTCAAAATATGACTTTATGGTTTACAGTGTCTCAAGAATGTCTCGAAAGATGTATAAGATCGTAGAATTTACAGTGTGGCTGTGCATGTTCCCTAGTCTATCGAATATGATTGTTTGTGGGTCTCCACAGACAAAATGAAAGTTGAGAACTCAAGAGATGCTGAATTCTACTTTAGATTTTCCCACTGACTTACTGCGTGTCTGTTGGCAAGTTATTTAACTCCTCTGTCTTCTAATTTTACCAGACATAAAATGGGAATTACAGTAGTCAATTATTACCCTTTAGGTAAACTGTAGAAAGAAAAGTAAAAAAAAAAAAAGAAAAACGTTCTTATGAAATAATGACAGTCTAGCTATGGGATAATGCAAACTGGTTTGCTTTATAAAGGAAAGTTTGCTGTTGATGTGGTAAACTTTAAATTTTGGCCCCGCAGGTTTGCCCATTCTGACGCTTCTCCGTGTGGGCTGTCCAGTCAGCTGGAAATAGCCAAGGCGCCAACCTTTCTGCTGTTCATTTTCCTCTTAAGAATCCTCCAGTTCCCATTACATGATTGCCTGCAAGGAAAAGAAAGCAGCCTGTTTTCCGGTTGGAGTCTGGTGCTATTTGTGTGGTTCTCGGAGCAGAGGGAAAGATGCGGGCTTTTGACTCCCGCTCAGTGAATCGCTGGCTTCCTTGGGGGTCGTGAAGCTGGCTCTGCGTTAAAGGCTCGTGAGACTGCAGCTTCTTCTGCGGCTCGGGTTGGCCTTTCCAGCGCACGACGATGTTAAACCTGGGATGGCAAGACTCTTGGCTTTGTAGTATCGAATATAGTAAAGGCAGGGGGAAGAGAACAGTCACTTAGTTACATCCCAACAGGAGAGCATGGAAACTATACAGCAGCTTAAAAAAAAAAAAAAAAAAAAGGTGGGGGTGGGTGTATAAAAAAGCCTCCTGTTGTGTGGAGTGCAAGCAAGAAGCAGCTGTTGAGTGGAGGGGATAATGGATGGGGGTCTGGTGAGCAGCTCGGAGGAGATGGCTCGGTGGCCCCGGGCAGGGCCGGGGCTGCGTCTGCCAGAGAGAAGGGAGCGCATCAGGGCCATAAATCACTTCAGGAATTCCACGAGCGGGGTCTGCAGCGCGCGCTTGTTTTTCGGTGTGTTGGATTTTCTCACTCATAATTCCCTCCAGCGAAAAAGAGAAAAACAAGAGGGAAACTTCAGGACCACGTGCGTTATGACTGAATCGGGGGTCACATGGAGTAAAACACTTCCCATTTTGAGACTGACCTCTGTCGAAGGGCCATATTTATGCCTTTTCCTCGCTAAACATGTAATTAGGCGCTTGAATTTCTAACCAATAGGTTGATCTGGTACATGCCAGATGATGGGTGTACAGTTGTTCTCATGACTTAGCACTGACTTTAAAATCACAGATGCTCACTCTGCCCGCCCTTAGACGTTTTCTGAGCCTAGATGTTACTGCCTCTACGCTTCAGCATCTCCATTCTCTTACAGTAACTCCTTGTATAATATTTTATGCAAATTACATAGTTTGTTTGTAAGTATATTAGCAGTTTTAAACAGTTGAAAATCTTTAATTCGGGTATATATGAATTAGATTTTTCAGTTGCCTTGGCTTGCCATGTATTTGTGTTTATTTCTACAAGGCTGAATTTCAACTAGACGCCTAAGAAATAAACAAATTGTTCATTTCTTACACAATAAGAATAAAGTATGTTTTTCAGTTAATGCTGTGCTTTCACATCCAGATTGAACTCGTTGTGAGTGCAGGTTTGAGTGTTTTGCTTTTTTTTTTTTTTCGTTCTATACATTTTACTAAAAATAGTTTACCAAAAGAAAAAATCTGCTTTAATTTAATTGTGCTTAAAAAAAAAAAAAAAAAAAAACCATCATCTGCCAGGAATTAGTTACAGTAACATTAGAATTTGAAACTATAGTCAGCAAGAGAGACTCCACATAAAGGGAGTGTCGCCATCGGGATGCAGAACTGCCCTGTAATTCACTGGCTGGTCCTTCCGTATTCATTTCCTGCACTGGGTATTTCACAGTTAATGGCGAAAGGAAAGGATTTGGAGGGAACCTGGTGCTCTGCTAGGTGGGGTGGAGGGCTTTGCTGTGCACCATGGGGTGACGGCATCCTCTTGACGCTGATGCAGAAAGAAGGGTCATCACTGTGCCAGGACAGTGACAGCAGGGGCAGCTGCCACCCCCACTGGCACATGCCACTTGACTCAGTGCCTAAAGATAACAAAACCGAGCCATAGGAAAACAGAAGAATTCCATTACCAGGAGCACGCATCCTCCGGGAGAAGTGGGTAGGCTTCAAGCTACCAAAGTTCTGTGAGTAACCAATGCTGCCCCTGCAAACGCATGGATTCCACCATCTTCCACCACCCTACCAGGCTTTTCCGTGCCCATCAGCAATTTTAAATGTTATGTTTCTCTATTGCCTCCCCCACTGCCATGCTGAATTGGCAGCTCGGATCTCAGAACCTTCTCTTTCCTGGAGGGGCTGTTTTGCACAGTGCTAAGAGGCATGTTTAATGTCTAGGGTAGAAAATGAGAGAAAATTGAAGAAATGGAGTGAATGAAGGCAGTGGAGATGCAAAGAGAGAGGAAGCTGAAAACACTGAAATGAGCATAGTGCAGAGCAAAGGAACAGACAATAGGCAATAACAATAGTACCTGCCTTGTCAGGAGAGATCCTTTGGCTTATTCAGAAAAAAATATGGAAAAGGGAAATCAAGAAGTACCCCCCCATCCCCCCCATAAAATCCTCCAAGCAAAGAAAAGAATGTCTATGGCTCAAAGATAAAAATCTGGGTCACACAAAAGTCAGAAAATTTGAAATACCACTGGGAAACCCCATGGGAAGGATAACCCAGATACGTAAATACATAAACATGAAAATGGAGGCACAGTAGAAAGAGCAATCAAAAGGAATTTAAATCCCAATTACTCCAGATTATTTGGAAATGTCATCTTTTGGTTATCTGAACTTCTGGATAATTCAGGTTAGCCTAGAAACCCTTAAAACTCTCCTGGTAAGGACAGATGACTGAACAGTTAACTTCTTCCTTAAAGACCAAAGAATCCTCATTGACTTTAAGTCGTCATGAAAATTGCAATTCTCATTTTTTGCCAGAAGCCCGTTTTCTCTAGTTGAGTGCACTGTTTAAGAGCAAGGGCTCTGGGGTCACACAAAATTGGGTTCCAATCCAGCTCTGCTCCTCACTAGCTACAGGGCTTGGGCAGTTTGCCTAACACTCATCTGTAAAACGAGGGGCAATAACAGTAATTAACCCATAGGATTGTTGTGAGGATAAATGAGAAAAATGAATGTCAATCACTTAGCACAGTGCCTGGCACACAAACCCACTCAATATATCTTCAGTTTTTGTTGTTGTTGTCATAGTTGTTACTATTTCCACTCTATGTGAGGAGATAGAAAAGATATAGATACTCATTAGTCTGAATGTGTGTACCGTATCGTTTACTGATGTCATAAACTTGTTTTCTTGGGCTCAATTGTCTCTGCCTTTAAAACGGGATATATTGGGAGATGGAATAGGCAGACCAGGAGAGGAACGACAATTGGATCAATTAAGGATTCCAGAGAGTTGAGTTAGGCTACCGTTAATTAAATTTCACTGGTATTTCCAGTATGATGAATTATAATGTATTTAGGCACAAAGTTGGATTTGTAAATTTTCTGCCGTTGTTCTATCATAAAATGGAAATCCGCTACCACCTTCTGTTTGATGTCTCTCAAGCCTAGGGTTCTAGCTTTTAAAATAACTCCACATGTAGCCAATTATCTCAAGCAGCGCGTGAAACTCTCAAATTATTTTTAAAACTTTGTGTAGCCGAAATTACTTTCTTTTAAAAAATACAAAAACAAAAAATGAACAAACAAAAAGATTCAATCGCACACTTAAGAGCCTCAACTAAGGGGCAACTCCAGAAAAGATAGTTTCACAAGGAACCAGTAGTCCTTCCTCCCCACTGAGAGGCAATCACTCAAGAATGGAGTTAAGTGTGCGTGAGTCAGCAGGGCGGAGAAACCCAATGTTGTGGGCCAGGCAGTGAGTAGGAAGTTTCCTATGGAACCAGGGACTTCTGTACACTCAATAGAGCCCTGCTGGTACAGTGGTTAAGAGCTATGGCAAGCTATAGCTGCTCGCCAAAAGGTTGGCAGTTCAAATCCACCAGCCGCTCCTTGGAGACTCTATGGGGCAGTTTCACTCTGTCCAGTGGGGGTACCTATGAGTTGGAATTGACTCCATGACAACAGGTTTTTTTGGGGGGGTTTGGTAAACTCAAAGTAAATACATGTGGGATAAAAAGCTGACTTCCCAGCTTTCTTGGTTTCCTAGTGCTGCTATAACAGAAATACCACAGAGTAGGTGACTAAAAAACAGAAATTTATTTTCTCACAGTTCAGGAGGCTAGAAGTCAGAATTCAGGATGTGGTTCTAGGGGGAGGGCATTCTTTATCTATTTCAGCCTCTAGTAGCCAGCAGTCCTTGGAGTTCCGGAGCTTGTAGATTCATCTGCTTCTGTCATCAGCAGAGAGCACCTGTCTCCCCCATGTATGTGCCCATTTCTGTCTAATCTGCTCTTTTATAACTCGAAAGTGATTAGGTTTAGGACACACCCTACACTAATATGACCTCATTAACATAACATCAGATTGCATTCTGGAAAGTGATTACATTACATTACATCCACAGGTATAGAGATTAGGATTCCAACGCGTATTTTGGGGGGACACAATTCAGTTGATAACGTTACAGCTAAAATGGGATCTCAGGCAAATCTGCTGGGTGAGTCTTAGAAAGCTATTAGAAAAAATAATATATTTCTTTTAGAAAATGGTATTTAACAACCCAGAGTCAGCTCACATGATGCAGGGAGTACATCAGGTACTTCTTCCTTCCCAAGGACCACCCTACTTAGCATAGGAGAGTTGACAAAAATCAAAGCCCAAGATGGCATGACAACAGGCTTATTTATAACAATTATCACAGTAGATGGAAAACCATAGACAAAACTTTCCATGGAATGAGTCTACCACACAATCCCTTGAAGAGACAGAAGGATGGTTAGCTACCATAGAATTATTCCTTACTTAATGGACTAAAGTTGCTAAAATTCTACCCACCCCTTTTGATTGTTTTTCCAAATCTCCTGTCACTTAGATTTGAGATGAAGACTCCTTATTCCTGTGTGAAATGTACTGCTTATTCCATGGACATGTGAAACTTCTCAGGACAGCAAATTGTGCCATCCCACTTAATGTGTATGTGTGTGTCCCTGAGACAAAGGGTTACATAGATATTCTGTCCAGCAGTTCCTCTTCCCAATGAGTACGCACACTCAGACCTCTGCTGCTGAGAGAAATCGAATTTTATACCCACCACCGGAATGTTTTTTGATCATTTGGGTTGTTTTGCTTCATCCCTGCTTTTTGTTGTTTAATTTCGTTTACAGTGCAAATAGCCTCAGCAGACGCTAACCATTAATTCTGGAAAACAGAGCCAGCATTTCTTTTTACTCTCTCCCTCCTCCCACTACCCAGCTCAGCAAGGAATAGAAAGGACCTTGCCCTCCCTCCTTTTGCCGCTGCTGGAAGGAGAAAGAGCCCTCGTCCCCCTCACATCTGCTGTAGGACAGAGGGCCCATTAGGCCCGGGAGGGCGGACGAGCCTTGGAGCACTGGCTGTGAGACAGAAGAGGGTGACCAGAGCCAAGGCAGCAAGAAGTAAGGAAAGGCTCCTCTTTTGGATCCAAAGAGCCTTCCAGTGTTGGGTAGAGATGCCAGTCGGTGCCTGAGTCTTCAAACGCCGCTTTGCTTTCCCTTCTCCATACCGAGGGGAGCCCTCCAGCAACTTTGCTTAATTACCCTGTTCTGAGAAGCTAGAAAACTCCCTCAGCTGAATAGTCCACAGATTGAGCCTTAACTGCCAGCAGATTCCTGTCAAAGATACTATTCAGGGTATTAATTATGTTACTGAACACTCTGTGTTCCTGCCCCCCTATTAAATCACCAGAGTCAAAAGGAGAATACATTTGCTAAACAAACCTGAACACATGAACCGCATCACTGAAAGGCTTCAGGCAGGGCATTTCTGTCCTGTTGAGCTTTAAACTACCCGCCACTGAAGGGTACTGCGTGAAGACAGGGGCTGAGCCAGGAGAATGCTGATCTTGGAGCCGGACAATCACTCTTCCCTCACCTGTATGCCCTTAGACTAGCCACTCATCCTCTCCCATGCTATGCTCAGTTTCCTTGTCTGTAAAGATTGAGAAAGGAATTCACAGGACTTTTGTAAGTAAGGATCTGTGAGATGACAAAAGTGAAAGCACTTTGTAAACTCTAAGGGGCCGTACTGTTGTGTTGGCTACCATAGGCTTGGCCCCAACTCATGGTAACTCCACGTGCCACAGGATCAAACCATTGTGATTCTTATGGTTTTCACTGGTTGATTTTCAGAAGTAGATCACCAGCCCTGTTTTCCTAGTCTGCCTTCATCTGGAAGCTCAGCATTATAACAACACACAAGTCAACACCGACAGATGGGTGGTGGCTGAATACAAGGTGCATTGACTGGGAATCGAACCCGGGTCTCATTCGTGGAAGGCAGAGAATCCTACAACTGAGCCACAACTGCCCCCAAGGGCTGCACACACATGCACACACTCAGGTGGTGTGACTGTGTTTCCTTGCTGGTGAACCAGTAGGACTGAGAGCAGGTTAGGGAACCCCGTGCCCTCTCAGTGTCAGGCCACCCTCCCTTCTGATTTGTGCTTGCTTCACTCTCTCCATTGATGGTGAGACCGCCAAGGCTGACTCAGTGAAAGAAACCAGTCAGTGGGTTCTTCATATTAAATAGAGAACTATGGTATGATAGAGATTGAATGCAGGAGTTTGGGAATCAGAGAGTCCTGGTTCAAAACCTTTCTCTGCCCTTTGCTGTGTGACACTCGGCAAGTCATTTAACTTCACTAAGCCTCCATTTCCTGGACTGTAAAATGGGGAGGACAACGACGTTACCCTCTGTTATGGATTGAATCGTTCCCCCCAAAATATGTGTTGTAATTCCTAACCTCTAGACCTGTGGTTATAATCCCGTTTGGGAATGGGTTGTCTTTATTACGTTAATAAGGCAGGATTAGTGTAGGGTGTATCTTGAGTCAATCTCTTTTGAGATAGAAAAGAGATTAAATGCAAGCTAGAAGCAGAGATAGGGAAAGAGAGATGCCAAGCCACATGAAAATCTCTCAGGAGCAGAAGGTGAAAAGAGACAAGGGCTTTCCTCCAGAGCTGACACAGAGAGAAAGCCTTTTCCTAGAGCCAGCACCCTGATTTCAGACTTGTAGCCTCCTCAACTTTGAGAGAATAAATTCCTATGTGTTAAAGCTATCCACTCTTGGTATTTCTGTTATAGCAGCAGCACATAACTAAGACCTCCTCTGTAGGGCTGCTGTGATGATTAAATGAGACAATGCATGGTAAGCATTCACCACAGTACCTGGTACTACGGTCAGTGTTAATAAATGTTAGCCAGCCTTTGCACTGTTGGGTCCAGAGTACACATCCAGACTGTTCTCTTTGTAACTACAGTAGGCATTATGTGAACTGCCCGTGTTCAGCCATTCATTTGAGCTACTTTTTCAAGCCATTCAAGGCTTAGTTCAAATATTACCACCTCCGTAAAGTCTTTCTTGATCCAGTCCCAAACCATACTCCCCAGGCTGTACCGATCTAAGTGTTATAGTCAGGAGTGGCTTCACGGGCACATGACCTGCGCAGCAGCACAGCCCCTATGCTTGCTCACAAGGGCCCCTCGCTTGCTTTAGTGCTGTTGTCACTGTCTTTCTTGTTTTTGCGTTATTGTACTTTAGATGAAGGTTTACAGAACAAACTAACTTCTCATTAAACAATTAGGACACATATTGTTTTATAACATTGGTTACCAACCCCACAACATATCAATACTCTCCCTTCTCAACCCTGGGTTCCCTATTACCAGCTTTCCTGTCCCTTCCTGTCTTCTAGTCTTGCCCCTGGGCCGGAGTGCCCCTTTAATCTCGTTTTGTTTCATGGGACTGTCTAATCTTTGGCTGAAGGGTGAACTTCAGGAACGACTCAATTACTGAGCTAAAAGGGTGTCTAGGGGCCATACTCTCCGGGTTTCTCCAGTCTCTGTCAGACCAGGAAGTCTGGTCTTCTTTTGTGAGTTAGAATTTTGTTCTACATTTGTCTCCAGCTCTGGCCGGGACCCTGTATTGCGATCGCTGTTAGAGCAGTCAGTGGTGGTCGCTGGGCACCATCAAGTTGTGCTGGACTCAGTCTGGTGGACCTTGTGGTAGTTGTGGCCCATTAGTCCCTTGGACTAATCTTTCCCTTGTGTCTTTGATTTTCTTCATTCTCCCTGGTTCCCGACGGAGTGAGACCAGTGGAGTATCTTAGATGGCCACTCACAAGCTTTTAAGACCCCAGATGTCACCATCTTTTTTAACAAAGGGCCTGTATTTTCATTTTGCACTGGCCCCTGCAAATTATGCAGCCTGTCCTGGTTACAGTACTTTATTGTTGCCTTCATTCCGTCTTGTAAAATTTATAATTTATTTGTAACCTGCCTTATGGAATACAACTCCTTTACGGGCAATGACACTGTTTTACTTAGTTTCTCATCATCACCTTCCCCCCATCCCTGTGCCTAGTAGAGAACTTGTGAATAAATTGGTGTTCAAAAAAAGCTAGCTGAATTAAGTTACGACCCTGACTTTGAAGAAGCAGTAGCAGCTGCTTATATTCTGAGATTTTACTGTTTGGTACATATGCAATCAAAGGCTCTTATGATTTTGTGGTAATATGAAAAATTGTTCTACTCTGTAAAAGTTTTAACTTGGTCTCAATTTTTTCCCTGGTATAAGGAAAAAGAGTATAGCAGCAAATGCTTACAGGCTAATATATCTAAATCCTATTTGCTGCTCACACAAAACACTGAAGACCTAGACTTGAAATTTGCTCAGAAGAAAGCTATCATAGAGTTATAAAAGGATGTATAGAAAACTAAGGAGTTTGTATTTTGAGAGAAACAATTCTGGGTATGGACAGGATTCTACTCTAAATCCCTTGAAGTGAATCATTATAAGAAGTTAGCTATAATAAGCATTCTGACAAGAAACTGGCATACACTACTTAGTATAGGAGTTAAAGAATTCTAGAATAAGTAACCTATTTATCATCTATTTAAAGCAGACGAGATCACTGGATCCCAGACTGGACATGCCTTAGAGTTTGCAAAAGGCAGAAATAGAAGAAATAATTCGTCCAGTTATGAATATGATGAAGGTAATGCATATTCTAGCTTCTAGACAAAGACAGACTAGAAAGAAAAGCCTGGTGATCCACTTCCAAAAATTGGCCAATGAAAACCTATGGATCATAACAGAACATTGTCCAACTTGCTTGCTTCGGACATCTCATCAGAAGGGATCAATCACTAGAGAAGGACATCATGTTCAGTGAAGTACAGGGCCAGCAAGGGTGAAGGAGACCCTTGGTGAGAGGAACTGGCACAGTAGCTGTAACAATGGACTTGAACATGCTGGAAATCATGAGAATGACACAGGACAGAGCAACATTTTGTTCTATTGTACATAAGGTCAAGATTAGTCAGAATCAACTGAAAGGCTATCTGTCTGTCTGTCTATCTACCTATCTATCATCTATCATAGGTGAGTCTGTCTCCAAATCTGAAAAACCTGCATCAGAACCTTTTACTGAGATCTGTTACGATCCTTTTTGGGTGGGAAGGATAAGATGTTAATCAGATAATTTGACTTGGTCATTTTATTCATGACAATTGAGGAATAACATGCGTATCTGCGTATCTGAACACAACTGTTTCTCCCACTCCTTACCTCCCACCACCCACCTCCAGACTCTTGTCCTTCACCCCTGGCTGCTAGCTCTGGCCCCTCGCTCTTTGATCTGTCCTTCCTTCTATGGAACCATGTCCATAGCTAGATAGGCTTAATCAGTGGCCTTCTTCAAAAGTTACTGGCACAGACCACTAACCGGATGAGCAAGGTAGAGTGGGAGGCAGGTCTGTCCACAACAAAGATGAAGTTCAGATTTGATTAATGACCTACTAATGAAACAGATATAAAAGCACAGCAGGTAATGAAGAAAACATTGGTGTGTCCTGGCAGCTAATGAGTATATTAGCCCACACATCTTTTGAAGAAGAGGAATTAAAAGATCCTCCCTTGGTGACATTTCATTTTGGGATTGGCTAGTGTTTTGGACTGAATTGTGTCCCGCAAAAAGTTGTAACACAGAGACAGACACAGACGGAAGATGGAGGCAGAGATCGGAGTGATGCATCTACAAGCCAAGAAACGCCAAGGATCACTGGCTGTACCAGAAACTGAAAGAGGGGCACCAACAGGTTCTCCCCGAAATCCCTCAGAAGGAAGCAACACAGCAGGCACCCTGATTTTGGCCTTCTAGCCTCCAGAACTGTGAGACTATAAATTTCCCTTCTAATAAGCCACCCACTTGGGGTACTTTTTAACAACTGCCGTAGGAAATGAATACAGTTACTAAATAGTAATAAATTTATTTGAACTAAAAGGCAGGAGAAAAAAAGGAGGTTCTAGCTGAAGGGAACAGTAGTCCAGAAAGGCCTGGAAGGAGAGAGAAGTAGTGTGTGTGAAACTATAAATAGTACACTTTCGTTTGAGTGGCTAGAGTATAAAGTATAAAGTTGAATATGGGTTGTTGTTAGTTGCCCGTCGAATCGGCTCCAACTCATGGCAATCCCATGTACAACAGATCAAAATGTTGCCCAGTCCTGCTTATCTTCACATTCATCGGTATCCTCAAGTCCTTTGTTGGGGCCACTGTGTATTTTGAGTGCCTTCCCACCTAGGGGGCTCATCTCCCAGCACTATGTTAGACAATATCCCTGTTGTGATCCATAGGAGTTTTCACTGGCTAATTTTTGGAAGTAGATTGTCAAACCTTTCTCCCTAGTCTATCTTAGCCTGGAAACTCCACTGAAATCTATCCACCGTGGGTGACCCTGTGATATTTGGAATACCAGTGGCATAGCTTCCAGCATCACAGCAACATGCAACCCACCACATATGACAAAGTGACAGATGGATGATGGTGAATGGTAGGGGGAAGGAATAAAGTCGAAACTATTCAACTGAGTCATATGATAAAGTCCCATGAATTCTAGGTAAAGGATTGTGTACTCCAGCAGGCAATGCTAAAGTACACAAGATCCTCCAGAGAACATCCCCCAACAGGGAAATGATACGCTTAGAACTGCCATTAGGGGCAGAGAGGCCAGTGAGCAGGCCTTGGCAACAGTAGACAGGAGGGAAGAATGAGAAGCAGGGTACCTGTGAGAATGAGGAGGAGAAGACTGAGTGTGTTGCATTGGAGACTGAGCAGATAGGGGTGGGTGTAGGAGAAGGAGGATTCAAAGAAGATGGGATCTTGAGCCTAAGTGAGTAGAGAGCAGAGGTGTTGGTGAGTGGGGTAGACGGAAGGTTTTGGCATGTGGTGTTCAAGATGCTGGAAGCAATTGAAAATTGGCAGAGTCTAGATATGACTTCATCTGAATTATATTTCAGATATTAACTCACCAACTGTTCAGACTTTGTTTCTTTGTTACCTACCAATATTTAAAAAAAAATATGTATATATATATATGTCCAGGGCCTGATTTCTCAGGCCTGGGGTAGTCTAGGCAGAGTTGAGCCTGACTCGGATATACCGCTGTGTGTTAGAGGAGATGTTTCCTCCCAAAAGCCTGAACGGAGATTGAAACATCTTTATACCTCAGGCTACTTATAGGATTAGTAAAATCTTTTTATTATGCATGTTATCCTCACCCCAACCTCTCCCAATATCACCCGTCAATTAAACAAACACACACACACACACACACGCACATACACACACACACACACACACATTATTGGGTTTCTATTATTCAAACCCAGTAGTAGCAACTATGAAGGAGAGATACAGGGGAGAATGAGAACTGTGCTGTCTGAGGAGCTGACAGTCTGGTAAGCACTCCAATGGTTGGCTATGCCTGTAACTACTGAGCACCCACTAGACACCGAACACTGAATTAGGAGGCAATATGAAGCAGACCTGGTGGCGTAGTGGTTAAGCGGTCAGCTGCTAACCAAAAGGTAGGCAGTTTGAACCCACTAGCTGCTACTCAGGAGACAGAAGTGGCAGTCTGCTTCCGTAAACATTCACAGCCTTGGAAACCCTATGGGGTAGTTCTACTCAGTCCTATAGAGTGGCTATTAGTAGAAATTGACTCAACAGCAATGGCTATAGGAAGCAATTTGAGTCCGTAGGTGGTGCAAATGGTTAAGTTCTCATCTGTTTACTGAAAGGTTGGAGGTTCAGGTTCACCCATAGGTGCCTTGGAAGAAAGGCCTGGCAATCTACTTCCAAAAAAATCAGTCATTGAAAACCCTATGGAACACAGTTCTACTCTGACACACATGGGGTCACCATGAGTTGGAATTGACTCCACAGCAACTGGTTTAAGAGGCAATATAGCCTAGTGGTTAAGCATAGATTATAATATTTAAATGTGTAAACTCTGAAGCCAGATTAGATGGGTTGAAAATCTTGTTCTACTGCTTATTCATTATGTGAGCTTCAATTAAATTATTTAAGCTCCTGGTGCCTCAATTGTCTTTTCTATAAAATGGAAATAACATTAATTATTTCATAGGGTTTATGAAGACTAAATAAATCAATAAATATAAACCTCTACATTATATGATGGAATTAGCACATGTTCTTAGCACATAATAAACACTAAAGAAATGTTAGCTATTATTGTTAGTTGTTGCCTTCATAAATATGATCTCATTTAATCTTTAAATCAGTTCTGCAAAACCAGTATTATTTTCCCCATTCATGGATGAGGACACCAAGACTCAGAGTAGCTGACTTGCCCCGGGAGCCATAACATAAATCCAGGTAAGTCCGGTGCTTGTCCGACAACACTGCAATGCCTCATGTTATGGGGTGGAGTGAATTAGAGAAGGATGTGATAAATCTCAATCCAAACTAAAATCTGAAAACTAGAAACAATTTAAAAATGGCTAAAAATTAAATAATCAGTAATGATTAGTACTGCTAATATAAGTCCCTAATTTAAGCTTATTCCACAAATACCATTTAACATTATTTAATTGCAATAATAAATTAGATTGACCAAGTATTTTCCTCTTTGATTTTCTCTCCCTGGAGAAATGGCTTATTGAAAAATTAGCTTCTAATGTTCTATAGCTAAGCAAGTTTACAAAAATTAATAAACAAATAACTTTTTAGAAGACGTCAGATTATAGTCAAGCATCTGCAGGCTGCGTATGAACATTTACAAGAGATATGCATACATGCAGGAGCACGAGGTCAATTATGAGGCTGCAAAGGGTTGGCTGCTTCCTGCCCACCAAGCCCATGTGGAGGAGTCTACCAGGCCAGCTTTGCACTTTTCCACTCCTCCCTAAAGACTCCTTTCAATCTCTACCTTCATTTTGCCCATCTGGTCAACCTCTAAAGACTAACTTGGCTCAGGCTCTTGGTCAGGCTGGTGCAAGTAACATGCTTGCTTGCAGTGGTCACCCAAAATCACGTAATCCAGAGGGATAATATCAATCCTAACCAAAAACGAAAGCCAGAGGTCAGTGTAAAAATAATTGTATCAAGCACCAAGGCAGAGAGACCAAGGTAAGACTACAAATCAAAAATGGGGATAAATCTCAAACCAAACAGTTCCAAAATGGTTCAAGAAAGAGAATTCTGGGAAAGCATTCAATCCATGCAGAAGAATGTCAGGTCCATCCTTACTGGGTGCTAGTCTGGACACACCCAGTTGTGTAGCTATTTATGTATGTGTCTTCTCCACACTACACTGGAAGCATTTTGAGAGCATGATGTGTATCTTGTCATGTTGGTGTCCCCATAGTGTCTGACATATGCCAGATACTCAATGAATATTTGTTGAATGAATGAATGATGAATACAGTTGAGGCTACTGCTACCACCTACTATTGCTACTTCTACTACCTCAACCACTAACAACTATCACTTATTGAACTTTTCCCATGTGCCTGAAATTGTACTAGTCACTTGACATATATTTTTTTAATTTAATCTTCACATATACACACACACACAAACAAATGTATTAAGCATATGCTATTCTTAGCCCATTTTATAAGTGAGAAGACTAAGGCTTATAGACGTTAGGTAACTTTCCCAAAGTTGCATAGCCGACAAGTGGCAGAAACAGCATACTAACCAAATCCACCTGACCATTATACTGTTTTGGAAGCCCTGCTTTGTTTTGACCTGGATTGGATTCTAACGTTTATTTAAGAGCGTTTTCTATCCTCTTCTTCAACCCCCACCACGCAAACTCAGTCAAATGCCCCTCTCTGTGCTCTCTACCATCATACCCAGGGCATTGTCATACACTTATCTACTTGGATGAGCATATTGGGGGCAGGGGCCCTGTTTACTTATGTTCCCCCATTGTGGAGAGCCTAATGTCTGGAATAGAGTATGTGTTAAATAAATGTTTTGGAGTTAATTGATTACTGAACTCTGAACAAACAATGATTATTTAGAAGACTATGTTTGCTGGAGTCCATTTTGATTTTGATCCAGGGATCCCCCCATGTAGGGACTGAATGGTCAGAGAGATAACAAAGCTGTTTCAGCACTTCTCAGGGGCTACGTTTGCAGCTGGATTTATTGCCTTCTTGCGTGAAATGTTGGTCCTCAACTTTGCTGAGCTGTCAGGAACTGTGGTTTTAGGTGTGAGCCTGTCTATTGCCCCACAGCTTGTTTTTTAAACCAAAAGTAGCAGCTGGCACTGGAATGGGAGATTATGAGGTGTTAACAGAACTTCTGGGCCTCCTAGGAGGTGGGGCAGGGGAGGCTAGGGAAACAGGGAGCAACTTGCTTCTAATTTTAAAAATTAAAACAGTAGAATAAAGGAAGAAGCTTTAGTCTATAAAAAATATAAAGTTTTTAGTTAAAAAGAGAGAGAGAGCGGATTCTAGAGTAGTGGTTAACGGCACAGGCTTTGGAGGTAAACAAACTTGGTTCAAATTCTGATTCCTTATTGATTAGCTGTGTCGTATAGAGCAAGTTACCAACATTTCTAAGCCTCTGTTTCCTCATCTGTAAAAATGGTATTGATAATGTTTACCTCATATGGTTGCTATGAGAATGAAATTAGAGAACACATGTAAAGTATTTAGAATTTTAAAAACCAGTTGCTGTCCAGAGTAGCAGGATACAAGATAAACATTCAAAAATCAGTTGGATTCCTCTACACCAGTAAGGAGAACAATGAAAAGGAAATCAGGAAAACAATACCATTTTCAATAGCCCCTAAAAAGATAAAATACTTAGGAATAAATCTGACCAGGGATGTAA
>NW_004443975.1:5509127-5550739 GCF_000243295.1 Trichechus manatus latirostris | reverse complement strand
GGTTGTTAACCAATGTCATAAAACAAAATGTGTACTACTGTTTCATGAGAAACTATTTGTTCTGTAAGCCTTCACCTGAAGTACAAGAAAATATAAAAAAGAAAAAGAAAAAAAAAAAAACCAAAAAACCAGTTGCTGTCTAGTTGACCCCAACTCATGGCAACCCCATGTGAGTCCGAGTAGAACCATGCTCCATAGGGTTTTCAGTGGCTGATTTTTCGGAAGTAGATCACCAGGCCTTTCTTCCAGGTGCCTCTGGGTAGACTCGTACCCTTATTCTTTCAGTTAGCAGCTAAGCACATTAACCATTTTCACCACCCAGCGGCTCCAGAATATTTAGGATACCAAAACAACAACAATAACAAAGTCCGTTGCCACTGAGTCGATTCCTACTCATAGTGACCTTATGGGATAGAGTAGAACTGCCCCATAGGGTTTCCGAGGCCATAATCTTTATGGATGAAGACTGCCACCTTTCTCCCATGGTGAGTTTGAACTGCAGACCTTTCAGTTAGCAGCCAAGAGCTTAACTGCTGCACCACCAGGGCTCCATTACAGCTCCATTACACCGTAAAGGCTCAATAAAAGGCCATTGCTATTCAAATGGCTCAGGTTCATTCCTTACTTGACAAAGATTTATTGAGCACTCACTATGTGCCCGGCACTACACCACACCCTTGAACATAGAATAGGGTCTGTGCTCTCACAGAGCTTTGTGGAAAAGTGTAAAAATAGGCACAAATTCTTGCCTGTGTCCACACCCTGGCTGTGCCCTTTGAGTACCCTCCCACTTTGGCTCCCTGCCTTGATCAATGGGATGTCAGCCAGCATAATGCAAGCAGAGGTGTGGAAAATGTTTGTTCTTTGGGGCTTGTCCTCTCTGGCTGCTCTTTGACCATGTGAAGAAGCCTGAGCTAGCCTGCTGGTTGGAAGAGACGCATATCCCGACAGCCACTGTCTCCCTGACCAACAACCATCAAGTGCTAAAATGTGAGTGAGGCCAACCCAGGAGCAGTGCCTCCAGTCCGCCCACCAGTGGCCATAGACACATTAGAGATTCCAGCAGATATCGGCTGACCAGGCCTAGGCCAGAGAAGCTACCTAGCCAACCCGCAGAATTATGAGCTAAATAAATGGTGGTGTTTTAAATCATTATGTTTCAGGGTGGTTTCTTATGCAGCCAAAGCTAACTGATACAGCTGACAGCCTAGCACAGGGATCGGCACAAAGGAGCAGAGAGTAAATATTTTGACTTTACGAGCCACAAGGTCTTTGCTGAAACTCCTGAACTCTGCTGTTGAAGCCCTAAAGGAGCCAAAGGCAATCCGAAAATGAATACTCATGGTTGGATTTGACCTGAGGACTGTAGTTTGCTGACCCTTGGGCTAGCATAAGAAACAGGCATTTCTCAAATAATCACAAAAAGAAATGTGTGCATATACATTGCAATAGCTGCTGTGCAGCCAGAGTTCATCTTGCTACTAGAAAGAATAATCCAAGAACCTGTCCCAGGCTGGGAAGTCAGATCAACTGTCTCGGGTAGGCTTTCCCAGAAGCAGACCCTGAGATAAGGATCTGAGTCCAAGTTGCCTATTTGGGGATGTACCTGGGTGGCACAAATGGTCTGTGCTCGACTATTAGCCTAAATGTTGGTGGTTCGAACCCACCCAGTAGTGCCTTGGGAAAAAAGGCCTGGCGATCTGCTTCTGTAAAGATTACAGCCAAGAAAACCGAACAGAGTAGTTCTATTCCATGGCACAGGGGGCCACCATGAGTCGGAATTAACTCAACTGCAATAGGTTTTATTTTTTTGTGTGGAGGGGGCCTATTTCGGAGGTGACCCCAGAAAGCACTGGTAGGAGAGTCCAGAAGTGAAATGAAAAAAAAAAAAAGCCAGCATGAGTAAGTGAATGAGGAGCTTATCCCGTGAGCAAGTGAAGGTTAATCCACTGGGACCCCTGGGAAGTGGTCTAGGTCCCGAGGGGCGAGGAACTGGGTTGTTTATTCTGAAACTGGCATCCATCAGTATTTGAGGGCTGCTCCTGAAGATGTTAGTTCTCCGATGCTCTGGCCTGCCCCCACACAACCTGCAGCCAGCAAAAGCACTCAGGCAGAGAGTAGCAGCTTGCAATAAGAAGCTATCAGCAGGTTCAGAACTGAGAGTGAGGAGAGCCAAGGGATGTGGGTGGGCTCCGCCAGCATCTGCCACAGAAGGCTTCCCCGTGGAAGTAACGGTGGACTGGAGATCTAAAGGATGGGTAGGAGATGACAGGTAAGAGAAGCGACAGCCGAGCCCCAGGTGTGGAGGAGATTGCCTAGGGAGGAGGGTATGTGGAGAAACAAAGAGAAGAGGGTCTGAGACTAAGTGTTGAGGCGAACCTGCATCTAAGGTATCATGGTCCTAGAAGGAGACTGAGAAGGCACAACCACAGAGATGGGAGAAAAACTAGGAGTGCTTGCTGGACACCAGTGGGAAAGCAGTGCTTTGAGAAGGGAGTGATCATCATAAACAAGACAAAGACCGGAAAGTGTTCACTGGGTTTAGAAACATGGGCATCGTAGTTCTTACCAAAAGCTGTTTCCTGGAGAGATGGGAAAATAACAAGAGTGAATAAAAGATGAAGAAATGGGGATAGTGGGCATTCAACTCTATCAGGATGCTGGGTGGTGAAAGGGAAGAAGCAGATAGATAGAGGTAAGGGCGTGTGGGTGTTACAATTAAATTGGGTCCCCCCAAAATATGTGTTGGAATCCTAACCCCTATACCTGCGGATGTGATTCTGTTTGGAAATAGGGTTTCCTTTGTTATGTTAATTGGATCATACCTGAGTAGGGTGGGTTCTAAAGCTAATCACTTCAGAGTGATAAAAAGAGCAGGTTAGACACAGGCATACACACACACGGGGGAAGACAGATGCCATGTGAGGGTCGTCTACAAGCAAAGGAATGCCAAGGATTGCTGAGACGCCAGAAATTAGGACAGAGGTGCACAAAAGGCATCGAACTGGCCAGGACCCTGATTTGGACTTTTAGCCACCAGAATTGTGGGAAAATAAATTTCTGTTCTTTAAAAGCACTCACTTGTGGTTTTTTTGTTACAGCAGCACTAGGAAACTAAGTCAGTGGGTTGAGGGAGGATCTTCTTAAGATGGCAGAGATGGAGCACGTCAGTGGGAAGGATCTAGTTTTGAGGGAGATACTGAACACGTAAGCGATAAGGAGACAGGGGAGGATGGGTACCTGGACCTGGCTTCTCTGCTGTAAGAGGACTGAAGGGGGTGAGGGGAGTGTAGACCTCTGGATTTCTTCCTCTTTGCTTTGTGCCCTCTTCTTTCCACCAAATGACCCATTTGCGAATCTAATAATCCACTCGGGAACAGCTTCCAACTTATCTACCCCCAGGGAGAGCCATTGCTCCACATTTTCCTAGTATTGCCTTTTTTTTTTTTTTGGTAACTGTTTTCGGATGTTTATCAATAAATGTCTTTGTGTCTACCAGGGTCCCTCTCTGAAAAGACTGTGCTGTGAGGAGGAAGCATGAGTGTGGGGCTTTGGTAAATACGTTTACTATCCTGTGGATCTCGAAAACAGCCCCATGAGGAAGGCAGGACAGTATTCTTACCTTCACTTTACACAAGACGGAACTGAGGCTCCAAGAAGTCAGAGTTTAGATAAGACCACATGGATGTGAACCCACATCCATGAACATTTTGAATATTGAATGTTGGATATTTTTCCACTGTAACAAGCTGTCTCCCTCAATGTGATTCTAAGGTTGGTTTAGACATGACATCAGAACAGGAATAGTCTGATTTCCAGAAGAAAATTGGTCATTCCCTCCCCCGCCCCGCATCAAGATTTGTAGAGTAACAAGGAAGATCTATGGCCTTGCTCTCCCAGGAACGATAAAGGGACCTAGTGTTTGGAGAACTAAATTTGTCTCCTTTAAGGAGGTCACGCAACCAAATGATGCACAAGAAACATCCTCCCATCACTTTAGAGCATTATCCATCCAGCAAATGTTTGCTGAGCTCCTACAATGTGCCAGAAATTGTTCCCAGCCTGAAGGATAAAAAGGAGTCGGACATCCCCTCTGTTCCCAAGGACTTCAGGATCTGGGGAAGGTAGACTCGCAGGTGAGGCTCACAGTGTGGTGCAGGCTACCCTCGTCCCATGAACTAGAAGCCCTAGGAATGTGTGCATACGTTTGGGGAATGATGATGCCTCAGGAAAATTTGTGGGACACAGAATCTGTGAGAAGTGAGAGAAGGGGGGGAGGGGGCCCCAAGAAGAGCGGAAGAGGGAAAAGGCCAGGAAGGCAATAATAGCAATAATAAGGAATATTTATGTGGCATTTACAGTTTACAAAGCACTTTTACATACTTTTTTCTTCATTTAATCTTCCTAACAGAGCTTTGACAAGTAAACAGAAAAGCACCTTCCCCCCCACACTGGTAGCTCTGGAAAATGAGCTCTTCCTAAGCAGCAATTTATTCAACATGAATAAAGTAAGAAATCTACCCATATTATACTACATATTCATTAGACTCGTCTTCCTGGATTGCGTTTGACAGCTTTCGCCTAGTTTAGGGGTACTCTAATTTATCGTGTTTAGCCCAAGCAGTGTTCCACAGACTTTCTTGTCTTAAAGGTTCCCAATGCTACCAGCTAAACTCTGAAAGTTGCTTTCGGTCTCTTGTCCTGACTTCCCCACATTCTGCTTCCTCAGTCAAGGGTGTGTTATCTGCCATGATGCAGCTGCAGTCCTTCCTGTTCTTTTGTTAACTGATCACCCACGTGGGTGCCAAGAATTGACAGCTTCAACTGGAAAACTCATTTAGGTGGACCTCTAAGCAAGTCTTGTAATGCCAACCTTCCTTCTTAATGATGTATACACCGTAGTTCATTCATCCATCCATTCATTAAGTTTATTGAACGTCCACTATACTCAAGACATACCGATAGAGCCTGTATAAGACTCAGAAATATCAAGACATGCTCAAGATACTTGGAGTCTAATAGGAAAGATAAGATGAGCATACACATAACTAACATGTAGGCAAAAGCGCTAGGCTCACACATTCTTTTATTTCTTCAGCAATCACATATTACCCTCCAATGATGGGACAGGAACTGTGCCAGGTTCTCTTCCATGTTGCTGTTAGTTGCTGTTGAGTAGGCTGTGACACGTGGCAGCCCCCTGTACAACAGAATGCAGCGTCACCCCGTCCTGTGCATCTTCACGATCACTGGTATGTGTGAGTCCATTGTTGTGACCACAGTGTATTTCGAGTGCCTTCCAACCTAAGGGGCTCACCTTCCAGCACTAGATCGGCTAATATTCTGCTGTGCTCCATAGGGTTTTCATTGGCTTGTTTTCAGAAGTAGACCACCAGGCCTTTCTTCTTAGTCTGTCTTAGTCTGGAAGCTCCACTGAAACCTGTCTACCGAGGGTGATCCTGCTAATAATACCAGTGGTATAGCTTCCAGCATCATAGCAACATGCAAGTCACCACAGTACGATAAACTGACAGATGGGTGGTCATCTCTCCCATATACTACCTGATTTAATCTTCATAACATGGAGATAGATGCTCTCAGCTCCATTTTACAGATGAAGAAGCCGAGGCTCTTCTTCTTTCCAGTTGGAGGTAGTTCATGGAAGAAGCTTTTTCATTTTGTTTGTTTTGGGCTTTTGTTTGTTTGTTGTAAAAGCTGGAAGTTTGGATAGGATTTTTACATTTGAATAGAAGAGTATTTTTTTATGCTTTCCAGAATGTTAAGCACACTTCTTTTTTAAGAAAATTGTGGTGAGTATATCTAACACAATCTTTGCCATTTAAAGGTTTTTTACATGTACAATTCAGTGACATTAATTTCCATCACCCCTAATGAAAGCTCAGTAGCCCCCAGGTAATGACGCCCTCTTTCGCCCTCCCTCCCGCCCTTGGTAACCACTAATAGACTTTCGTCTCTGTATCTTTGCCTATTCCAGGTATTCTAGAGGAGGATTTAACATGAAGCTGATGAAGCTCCTCAGCTTACCTGGGTCCCTCTCAAGGTCCCGGGAAGCCCTAGCAATGTGCATACATCTTCATACGTTTTATGCAAAACTTGCCAAAGTCATACATTTTGGCATTCTTTTTCTTAAAGAGGCTGCCGAAACTGTGTACACTTCAGGTCCCACAAAACCTGAATATGTCTCTGCGTTTAAAGATGGCATGGAGGGCATGGGAAAAAGAGGAAACCGGTGCAAACGCAGCCAACGGGAGAAAGGTGGGCGAATCTGGGAAGGTGTGTGCCCCATCTGTATAGGAGAAATTCAAGGCAAGGCTGGAAGGATGATTTGATGACTTCTCCAACTCCTCGCCTAAAACCCCATCTGCATCGGACCCCTCCTGGTCTGCTTCTCTTGGCCTCCAGGGCAAATCGTCCCATCCAGGCTGGGATTCTCCCCCTCCCCCATCTTCTCTAGCCATCATCCTCCCTCCTTCCTGGGTCTTCACCTCTTCCTGGTCGGCTGGCTACTTCCCCATCTGCTGTGTGTTCATGATTCACTTACTGAAAGAGAAAGAAGAAAGAATGAGAGAGAGGGAGAGAGAGAAAATCAGGAGCAGGAGGAAGAGGAGGAGGAGGAAAGGAAAGGAGAGGGAAGGCGCAAAAACAAATGTCTCTTGGAGAGTTTTCTCCTCAGGCTCAGGCCTTCCTCACTTCCCCCATTCTTGGCCTACGTTCTGGACAGAGACTGTCTTCACGTGCCGTTTCCATTTACTGGTTTCCGATCACTTCTCAAGGCACTGCAGTCAACTCAGCCCCGTCCCTTCCGCCCCTGCTCTGCTGAAACGGCCCCGCCAAGGTCCTCAACAACCTCCTTGTTCAGGACAACCAACAGATTCTTCTTCCGTCCCTGCTGTGCTCGGCGTCTGGCCTTTCCGGCCCACTTCCCCTTCCCCTGGTTTTCCTCGGGCCTCGGTGGCTCTTCAGGCTCAGCCTCCTCTACAGGCAGCGCCCCCTGCCCCACCCTTGAGCCCCGGTGCTCCTCAGGGTTCCCTCTTAGGCCCTCCGCTTGTCTCCACTGCAGGAACTGTTTCTCCTTGTGTGTCTCACAGGCACCTCAATGTCCAAACCTGGGCTCACCGTCTCCCCATCCCCACCCCTACCCGGACCTGCTTTTCCTGGGTTCCCCCTCCCAGGAAATTTGCACCGTCAGCCACAAGTTGCCCAAGCCAGAAAGAAACCTGCTAAATGAATTGTCGCCTCCCTCTCTCGCACCCCATACACCAAATAATGGCCAAGACCTGCCCATTTAAAATTTTAAATATTTCTCACATCTGTCCATGTCTTTCCACCTCCAACGCCACAATCACCTGTTGCCTGGACTACTGAAAGTGCTTCCTGTAACCAGTCCCCTTGCCTCTCTTCTTCCTTCTTACCAGCCATTTCTCCAAACTGCAGACAGAAAGATCTTTCTAAAATGCAAATGTGTTCATCGTATCCCAATGCTTAAACCTTTTAGGGGCCTCCCATTAGCAAAAATGAGGGAAACCCTCAGTGAGATGGATTGACACACTTAAACCTTTTAATGACCTTTTCACTTTCCTGGACGCTCTCCATTTCCCTGTCCATCCCACACCCACCCCACCTTTCCTTAGATCCCTCCTCTGACTTCAAGTGACTTTAGACAAGTCACATCTTCCGGGAAGCCTTCCCTGATATCCTGGGACTCGAAGAGGGACTCGAGCCATACACCTCCACAGCACCTGGCTGTGCTGCCTACTAGACTCTAACATCCTTGAGAGAAGGCACCAGGATTTTGCTTCTCATCATTATATTCACAGTGGTGATCCCACCACCTGGCACATAGAGGAAATCAGTGAATACGTGTTGAATAAGTAATGTATGAAAAGTGGGATTAAACTAATCACCATCTGCATCAAACGAGGAGTTTCTGTTTTATCCTGTATGTGAAATGCAGTCTCTGCCGGACTGGGAGCATTGAGTGAGTTGGCCTGACCTGAGCTTTCGAAGGTTTGCTCGGTGGGGCAGTAGTTGGTGGCTTGGGTAAAGAAGATCCAATTGCTGCTGGGTCAACCCTGATTCATGGCAACCCCATGTGTGTCAGAGAAGAATAGCTCCACAGGGTTTTCAATGGCTGATTTTTCAGAAGTAGGTCACCAGGCCTTTCTTCCAAGGCACCTGTGGGTGGACTCCAGGCTCCAACCTTTTGGTTAGCAGACCAGTGCATTAACCATTTGCACTACCCAGTGGTAAACCCTTACGCAGGAAACCCAGTTAGGAGGCTCTTGCCAAGGTCCAGGCAGGAGGTAATGAGATCTCCGCACTGAGACACCAACGGGGGGGACCCCAGAGAAGGGAGGAATATTGCAGAAATCACATTGACAGATCCCCTCAATTGATTAGATTGACATTAGGGGAAGTGGGGGTGTGGGTACAAATAAAATAAAACAGTTGCCATCAAGTGGATTCCAATTTGTGGCGACCCCATGTGTTACAGAGCGGAACTGTGCTTCACAGGATTTTCAAAGCCGTGACATTTAGGAAGCAGATTGCCAGGCATTTCTTTCCAGGTGACTCTGGGTGGATTCAAACAGCCAACCTTTTGGTTAGCATCCAAGTACTTAACTGTTTGCTCTACCCAGGAACTCAGGGATGTGGGTATAGGAGAAGAAATGGTTGCTGGTGGCTCTGGAATTTAAAGCCGGACTAACTGGGGGATGGTGATGTCAGGAACTGACATAGGGATGCCTCTTGCATAACATATACTCAGAAACTTCCTGAGGACCCTCAGCTTCTGCACGGAGTATCTCTGAGGACCGTTCTTTATCCTCTGAAGTTTCAGGGTCAGATATGCACGATGCTGCCCAAACCCTCAGACGGAGACAGATATTTTTGTAACATTGGTTTATGACTGTTGTTCTGGTTGTTTATGTAACATTGGTTTATGACTGTTGTTCTGGTTGTTTCTTAACCCAGCAGAACTTGAGTTACAAAGTAGACAATGGCTTGCACTGTGTTTCTTCACTTAGAAAGGACATAACTCCAACCACACCAGTCCTTTAAAGAGTATCTATGGCCAAGTATTTTGGGTTGGGGTTTGTGAGAAAATCAAAGCCCACTTCTTTTTTTTTATTGTTGTGCTTTAAGTGAAAGTTTACAATTCAAGTTAGTCTCTCATACAAAAATTTATACATACATTGTTTTGTGACCCTAGTTGCGCTCCCTATACTGTGACAGCACACTCTTCTTTTCCACTCTGTATTTCCCATGTCCATTCAACCAGCTCCTGACCCTCTCTGCCTTCTCCTCTCACCTCTGGACAGGAGCTTCCCATTTAGTCTCATGTATCTAGTTTAGCTAGAAGCACTCTCTTCACGAGTATCATTTTATGTCCCATAAAACCAAACCAAACCTGTTGGCGTCAAGTCGAGTCGATTCCGACTCATAGCGACCCTATGGGGTCAGAGTAAAACTGCCCCATAGAGTTTCCAAAGAGTGCCTGGTGGATTCGAACTGCTGACCTTTTGGTTAGCAGCCGTAGCACTTAACTACTACACCACCAGCGTTTCCTTATGTCCCATAATCCTGTCTAATCTTTGTCTGAAGAGTTGGCCTCAGAAATGGTTTTAGTTTTGGGCTAACAGAGAGTCCAGGGGCCATGTCTTCCAGGGTCCCTCCAGTCTCAAACTATTAAGTCTGGTCTTTTTACTAGAATTTGAGTTCTGCACCCCACTTTTCTCCTGCTCCATCAGGGACTGTCTGTTGTGTTCCTTGTCGGGGCAGTCATTGTGTTAGCCAGGCACCATCTAGTTCTTCTGATCCAAAGCCCACTTCTTTAACACCAAACTGTAAGGATCAATTAAATCAATGCAATTTATTATATCAATCCGATACCAACGAAGGAAAATCAAACAATGTTCCATAAAGTGACATGATACCCTCCCAGGGGCATTGATGTCAATCAGGAAGCCCATGGAGCTTCCGTGTCCAGAGTCTTTACTGGGGTCTCAGGCTGAATCTTCTGAGCTTGGCTGATATCACCAGGTGGGCCTTGATGGCATGACCAGCCTCCACCCGGAGTCACCTCATTAGCATAACTGGTCAGGTCAGATCTGGAGCCCTTAAGATAAAAGACACTTCAATCCCTGGGGAAATTCCAAGGTTTTAGAGGCTATCTCTCAGTAATCAAGGACAAAGACCAAATTCTTCTGGTAAAGTTAACCCCACAGTCTTTTTATTTTGTTCTTCAACATTTAGAACCCTCACAGCATCTCTCCTCCTTGTTCTCCTTTCCTGGGCAGCCCAGTGGCAACCACAGTGTGCGCCATTATGCCACAGTTGGCTGAGGGCCGGTAGCCACTACACTGGCCAGGGACCGGATTACAGTCAGAAGGCCTCTGAGTGCCTGGCTGACTCTCCGTGGAATAAAATTGGCTAGGAGCTCACGTATCCTCAGCTGCTCCCCACAAAATGCAACCTTCAGGGCACAAGGTTAATTTGAACATGATTTGTCATCATCAGGCACAGACTTACTGGGGTTCCTGTGTTCAGCAGGTTCACCTAGCTCAATATTTCTGAAGCTTTTACCCCTGTTGGACAAGCTATTATTGATGAAAGCAGGAAAGGATGTTTTTGCTGAGTTGAATCAGACCGTGCTGGCACTCACAGGGAATGGACACACGGATCTATGATGGCCGCAGTTAAGAGTGTAGACCAGGAGGTCAGACCATCTGCTAGCATATCCCAGTGTCTCAACTTCCTAGCTTTGTGATCTTGGACAAGTAATTTCACCTCACTACACCTCAGTTTCCTCATCTGTGAAATGGACATAAATAACAATGGCAACTACACATACACCCAAGTTCATGATGAGCATTAGATAAAATGATCCACGTAAGGCACTTAGCATTCAGCCTGACACGTTGTAATCGTTAGGTAGTGTGACTTTTCAACCTGCAGGCCTCTTTGGCAGAGTACAGAATTCTAACGGCTATCTGATTTCCATTCCAGGTTTTTCAGGTTCCCCATACCCATGGGCAGCACCTTCTTCCTCCTTCCCTTTCTTCTCCTCCTTTTCCTCCTATAGCAGCACTATATCAATGTTTTGTTGTGATCCATAAGGTTTTCATTGGCTAATTTTCAGAAGTAGATCACTAGGCCTTTCTTCCTAGTCTGCCTTAGTTTGGAAGCTCTGCTGAAACCTGTCCACCATGGGTGACCCTACTGGTATTTGAAATACCAGCGGCATAGCTTTCAGCGTCACAGCAACACCCAGACCACCTCAGTGCAATAAACGGACAGGTGGTGAAATATAAAATTTACAATTAGCTGAATGTAGGATATTCACCAGGTGAATTTTCATCACCTCAGAAGGAAACCCCACACCTATTAAGCCATCACTCCCCACTCCCCCAGACACTAGCAACCACTAATCTACTTTCTGTTTCTGTGGATTTGCCTGTTTTGGACATTCATATAAATGGAATGTTCCTCTTATTTTTAAGATGAAGTTTCTTTTCCACTTGGAAGCAGTAAGCTTGGTGGTCAAGGACACACATTTGGGGTCCGGTAGAGCTGGGTCTAAGCCCCTAGCTCTGCCACTTATTGACTGTATGACAGTGGGGTGAGTGGTTTAACATTTCTACAACCCAGCTTCCTGCTCTAGAAGACAAAGATGATAATAATAGGACATCGCCCAGGGTTGTGAGGAGTAAATGAGACCACACGTGCCCAGCGCTTAGTAAGCTCTCAGCACTATCAGTTACTCTAGTGATACGGGCTTATTGAAAAAGATTTGGAAAACACCAAAAACAAAAACCAGTTGCCATGGAGTCAACTCCAACTCATGGCGACCCCATGTGTGTCAGAGTAGAACTGTGCTCCATAGGGTTTTCAATGGCTGATTTTATGGAAGTAGATCACCAGGCCTTTCTTCTGAGGTGCCTCCAGATGTACTGAAACCTCCACCCTTTTGGTTTGCGACTGAGCACATTAACCATTTGCACCACCCAGGACTCCTTGGAAAACACAGAAATGTATAAATAAGAAAAAAAAAGATCACCCATGTCCCTGACTACGTTATAGGTTGAAGGTCAGGGACCTCTTCTGACCTTGGTGCTAGCCATCAGCAGCAGCACCAACAACAAGTGTTGGGATGAGTGGGACTGACGTGGCTGGAGCTGGAGCTGGGCAGGCCTGGGTGTGTGTCCCTGCACTGTCACCCATGGGTGACGCTGGGCGAGCCACTTAACTTCTCTATTTCTTCATCTGTCACAATTAATGGGAAAACACCTACTTCGTAGTATTGTTGTGACAATTTAAAATGACATTAAGGAAAGTCCAAGTCTGAATTCCAGCTGCACCACTTACTAGCCGGGATGTGCTGGCGTGGCCTGTACTGCGTTATAAGAGCCAACTGGTAAATTTTCAGAAATTTTGCAAGCAGCTTGTAAAACATAGACATCATTAAAAATTAAATTATCTACATTTACAATTAAATAAATTATATTTTAAAAAGAGAGAGAGAGATGTTAATGTCAAGGGCTTGACACACTGTAGGGTCTCAACAGCCACGGGCATAAGTAAGCCCCAGAGAAGGCAGCAGCTGAGAAGAGCCACACAAGTTAAAGGTAATCGATGCGGTGGTTGATAGAAGTGGAGGGGGAAGGTGGGAGCCTTGAAGGACAGTGTTAGGGATTGAATTGTGTCCCTCAAAAAGTTGTGTTGAAGCCCTGACTCCTGTATCTGTGGATGCAAATCTGTTTGGAAACAGGGTTTTCTTTTGTTATGTTAATGAGGTTTTGCCAGAGTAGGGTGAGTCCTAAACCTAATCCCTGTGAGTGATGTCTTATAAAGGAGAGTACAGACACAGGGAGACACACACATAGCGGAGGACCCATATGAGGATCCAGCTACGAGCCAAGAAATGCCCGGGGCTGCCAGAAGCTGAAAGAGACAAGCAATGATTTCTTCGAGTGGACAGGGTATAGCCCTGCCAACATCCTGAATTTGGACTCCTCACCTCAGAAACGGTGTGAAAACAAATGCCTGTTCTCCTGAGCCGCCCACTTGTGGTATCTCTGTTACCACAGCACTAGGTAACTGAGGCAGCCAGTTAGGATTGGCACGGAGATGTGAAGAAGGACATTTCAGGCCGGGAGAAAGTGCTGAGCAAGGCAGGGCCATGAGGCCACACAGACATTTTAGTTCCCTCACTAACTTCATACCTGGTTGTCTCCATCCCACTGTCCCCTTCACTTTTCTCCAGGCCACTATGTTCATAGGAAAGCAGCTTGGGGGTGGTGTAGAAGAGGTAGAAGGTAGTGAAAACGATAACAACAATAACAATGGCTATGCTGGCATTTACTGAGGGCTTGCTGGGCGCCAGGCATGGAGCCAGGCACCTGCCATGCCCTTTCTCACTTAATCCTCAACTCCAGGGATGGGAGGTGGGGTTATGAGGAAACTTCTGGTATAATATTCTGGACCTGTGAGCTGTCTGTCGATGGGAACTGCAGAGGGGGCTCCAGAAATGGAGGTACGCCTGTTCTCCACAGGATTAGGGTCTCCCAGCCACACTTCCTCAGAGTCTGAGGAACTAGACACTTCTGAGAGAGGAACAACAGAAAAGAAGGCGAATACACAGATTTTTATGTTCAGTTCAGAAAGACAATAGAAAGTAACAGGCCAGTCTTCCTCAGGGTATTGGAGCCTAGTATGTAAAACTCAAACTCATAGGCCAAAGCTACGCCCTTTTTTCAGGAGGCCAAAGCAAGGCCACCTCTGTTCAGAATATGCCAAACTTCAATTAAATGTAAACTGATCCCTTAATGCACTGAGGAGATGAGACCGAGGCTGAGGTTGCTCTTTGGGTTGAGTCCACACGGCACCAGGGAATTCTCACTCCTGGCACAGGGCACATATAGATTGAATGTGGGTATCCCAGAGCATGTAAACAGTTGGAAATAATTGCACTGCAGTTTGCTTCATCAAATGAGAGGTGACTCTGATAATTCCTAGCGCTTCCATGAGCCACAGACAACTTGCAGAATGGCCATCTTTTCCACAATGCTGAGAAGCACCAGATGGCATAAGAAGCTCTGGACGAAATCATGTCTCATCTCCCCACCACTAGCCAGCTGTGTGACCTTAGGCAAGTCACTTAACCCCTCTGGTCTCAATGTCCATACGTGTAGAATGAGAGAGCTAGCTGAGAGACTCTAAATCCCTTTCTGGCTGTAAAATCCTTCTTCGAGCCTTCTCACATGAACTTTTGGAACCAGCAAATGGGGCAAAAAAGAAAAAAAAAGCTGTGGCTATATGCTCTCGTAGACTGAGCAACGAACATTTCAACAGACAAAGCCTTGTGCAACCCATTGGGGCATTCTTGAAGTTGTGCAAGTAAGTCAGAATATGTGAAACTTTTTCATCAAAGTTCTAGAATCACTCAGCATTTAAAGGAGTGAAAAACTGCATCCTTTTGTAAGGAAGAGTACTTCTGTAATGCCCCAAATTCCCTTTCATCTTTTTTTCTGTTTTGTTTTAACTTGAATTTTCACAGGTGAGTTTAATGGAGAGGTCATAGGATTCCGAGTCAGCAGAACTGGATAGGAACCCTGGTTCCTGGGGTAGTACTCTCTGAAGTTCAGTTTCCTCATCTGTAAAATGGGTACTAATATCTACCCTGAAATGTTGTTGAAAGACTAGCAGGAATTTATGTTGAATGAACATATGACGTGCCCACTGAAAGTCCTCTTCTTGTGATAGCCATAAAGCAAACACATGTACCCATTTACTTGCCTTTTCTCTCTAGTCTCTTTGAGGCCCTCTAGAATGGGGACAACTTCTTATTCTTCTTGATAAACCCTGCAGCGCCTTGCACAAACCTTAGTGGTGAATTCATCAATTAATGAGATTACTGCTTTTTTCTTCCCTAAGGTTCTGACTTCCCAGAGCTCACACCATTTCACAGTCCATTGTTTCTCCCTCCCCTTTGAAGTGGTAGGTTTAAATCCATCTCCAAAAACTTTTACTACGAGTCTTAGATGCTTCCTTCAGGAAGAGGATTCCTGACATGTGTGTGCATCACACATCAGAGCACATCCATTTGCTGAAGTGTCTCCACTGAGAACCACGAGCCCCCAGACAGCCTGAAGGTGGAGAGCAAGGGCTTCCCCACTCCCGAACAGTGCAAGCTACGCCTCCTCCAGTATCTTAGAATGGGGTAGACCCTTTCAACTTTGTGCATGTCCAGTCCCAGGACACCACACATGTTTTTATGCATTGTTATAAGTAAATACAAATTTAGTCTTGCCCCAACAATAGTCCCCCGCCACAGCTTGCCAGAATAAGAGCTATGAGCATGAATGCGGGAGGGATGGTGGGTAATGGGATGAACAAGAACATCACAATGAGATCACCAATACGTCTGTGTGGTAGGACTAGGCGGATCTGCTTTCTAAGAGAAGATCAGGTCTGCATCCCACCTCCTGGGACTCTGATTGCATTTCTTAGTGCCCTCTTACCCTCGGATTAGACTAAAGAATGTAACTCATGCTTCCCCTGGCTCTCTCCTCACTAAACCTGGGGAGATTTTAAAGCCAGAGAGTGATGCCATTAAATCAGGGTATCAGGAAAATCCATTACCAAAGACGGGGTTGACTGCACGGTGGAATCAGTGAACTCCATGAGGCGGGAAGCACAGGCACGTTCAGCTTTGCTGGTATAGTGCCTGGCCCACTGTAGATGCTTGTTGAGTGAGTGGTTGCATAGCTGTGCTAATAAACGAGTGAACGAACAAATTGCAGCAGGGACTAAATTAAACAAGTACTTCGGGTCCCTCCTCAAGGTGTTAAGACAACCCATTTCACAGCTTGTTGCTTTCACAGCTTGTGCTTCGTATGAATAACAAGCAAGAGAGTCTTTGTTGAAGGTTCTAGGACACTGGACAGAGGAAATTGTGGGCAGGTCCCAGGAGAGAAGGGCTGCAGGTGGGGTGGAGTCAGCTGCCCAGGAAGCCGAGGGGAGAGAAGTAGGTGGGTGCAGCTGTATCGTGGAGGGAAGTCAGGCAGGAGAGGGGGTTGGACGAGCAGGGGCAAGGAAGGGAAGTAGCACCACGTGGTGCTGGGCCCTGGGCCAAGTGCTCCACTATGTCATCATTTGTTTCTTTCAAGAATCCTGTCTTAGTTGTCTAGTGCTGCTATAACAGAAATACCGCAAGTGGGCAGCTTAACAAACTCAAATTTATTTTCTTACAGTTTAGGAGGCTAGAGGTCCAAATTCTGAGTGCCGGCTCTAGGGGAAGGCTTTCTCTGTTGGCTCTGGGGGAAGGTCCTTGTCGCTTCTGAGCTTGTGCTGCTGGGCAATCTTCATGTGGCTTGGCACCTCTCTTCGGCCATCTCTGCTTGTTTCCCTTGCTTGTTTAATCTCTTTTATATCTCAAAAGAGATTAATTTAAGACACACGCTACACTAATTCTCCCTCATTGCCATAATAAAGACAACCTATTCCTAGATAGGATTATAACCACAGGTATAGAGGTTATGATTTACAACACATATTTTGGGGGGACACAATTCAATCCATAACAAACCATCATTCCCATTTTATTGAGGAGAAAGCTGAGGCTTAGAGAAAATAAGAAACATAACCAAAGTAAAAAACCTGGAAAGTGGAAGAATTGGAATTTGAATCAAGGTTTAGCCAAGTCTAAAGTCAACATTCTTTACTCCTCTTAGTGCTGTTTCCTGGGAAAATGACTGTGGAGGGTATATATCATAATGAAACATACCACCCATGAGGAGACCTCTGCTTCCACCGTGGTCCCTGCCACCCCATAGCCAGTCAGTCTCCAAGTCCAATTGGTTCATTTTCCTCAGTAGCAATATGATCCAAACACTTCTATCCATTTCTCCCTCTCGGCCACGACCTTAGCCCAGCCCCCACCAGCTCTCACCTGGACCTCTACCATAGCCTCCCTAGACCGACCTCCCTGCTTCCAGTCCCACTGCCCACCCACAGGCCCCTTCCACCAAACAAGCAGTGTTCTTCTAGCATGCAAGTTGAACTGTCACGGCCCTGCTCCTGCCTCTCGGCCCAGACCAGCTCCCCTACTCTCCCCCTTGCACACAGTGCTCCAGCACACAAACTGGACTGAGAAAGAACAGATAGTTTCCTCAGAGCTGGCTGGTTCTCCCTCGGAGCCTTTGCACATGCTGATCCCTTTGCCTGGAACATTCTCCCACTCCCTTATCGCACAGCTAACTCCAACTCCAAATGCCTGGGTGATGCAAAAGTTTAATGTGCTCAGCTGCATTAACACCCAGAGGCACCTGGAAGAAAGGTCTGATGAATCTACTTCCAAAAAATCAGCTCTTGAAAACTCTATGGATTGCAGTTCTACTCTGACACATATGGGGTCACCATGAGTCGGAATCCACTCGATGGCAACTGGAACTCCAACTCCTCCTGTCACTTCCTCTGAAAAGTCTTCTCTGACCCATCAGCCAGATTGGGCACCACTTGCCATATGCTCCCACTTGGTGTACAGTCAAACCAAACCTGTTGCAGCCGAGTCGATTCTGACTTATAATGAGAGGTCAGAGTGGAACTGCCCCATAGGATTTACAAGGAGCGGCTGGTGGATTTAAACGGCCAACCTTCTGGTTAGCAGCTGAGTTCTTAACCTCTGTGCCACCAGGGCTCCTGTATACAGTAGTCCCCCCTTATCTGCAGAGGATATGTTCCAGGACCCCCAGTGGATGCCTAAAATCATGGAGAGTACCGAACTCCATACATACTATGTTTTTTCCTGTACATATGTACCTATGATAAAGTTTAATTTATAAATTAGGCACGGTAAGGGATTACCAACAATAACTGATAATAAAATAGAAGCACTTTCCAGCTTCTCTTTAGTATATCCGAATTGCCAACATCATCACTCTTTTGCTTTGAGGCCATTATTGACTAAAATAAGGGTTACTTGAACACAAGCACTTTGGACTGAGGTTGACCTCGGGTAACTGAAACTGCGGAAAGCAAAACCGCAGATAAAAGGTGACTACCGTATACTTCCCCTATTATAACACTCACGATACTTTATTAAAATTACTTGTTTGTTTATTTCCCTCATTAGCTGGTGGTATAAATGGCTGATGCGCTCTGCTGCTACTGGAGAAGTTGGAGGTTCAAGTCTACCCAGAGACATCCTAGAAGAAAGTTCTGGTGAACTACTTTCAAAAAATCAGCGATTGAAAACTCTGCGGAGCACAGTTCTATTCTGACACGTACGCGGTCACGATGAGTCAGAATCAACTCAACAGCTCCGTGAGGGCAGGGGTTGCTGTATCCCCAGGATCAAGCGTGCTGTAATCACTCAATAGATTTGCCTAGCTCCCTCTGCCATGTTGGTTTTTTCCTTTGCTCCCACACCCAACTCAAATTTGCCCTTCCTAGACGGAAAACCATGAGTAGAAACTACGCCTATCTTTGTTTTCCTGATAAAAATCTCTCTGTTCTGTGTTTAGATCCCTCAAAATTTTCTACATTTCTGTTTTCACCTCTGGGAAGCTTGCATTACAGTTTAGACTAACAATCACTCTAAGGAAACTATTGCGTCCCCAAGCTTGCCCAAGCAGTTTCCTGTTTTTCTGGTCACTGTGGTTGGCTTGTGGATGATGACATTGTCTAGATCAGGCCAACATTCTTTCCTCGGAACTGAAATACAGATGCTTAGAGGATACCATCCTCTTCCTTCTGGGGTCACTAGCAGGATGAGGCCAGCCCTAGTGCCATCTTTGTCCACGCCCAATGCCCCTATCCTGTGAGGAACCCCGTTTTCAGCTGGAAAATACAGACATAAACCCTAAAATATGGCGTGGAGAGGGGAAAGAGAGAATGAGAGAACTTGTCTTCACCCTTGATTCCTGTAGCTAGTCATCCCTGAGGCCAGCACCACCTCTGGACTTCCAGGGGACATGAGTTAATAAATTCCCTTCTCTTTTCAAAGTAGTCAGGGTCAATTTTCTGTCCCTTGTTACTGAAAGAGTCCTGGCAGGGGCAGTGCTTCCGCTACCTTAAAGACATCATCTCACCGAACCTCACCATCCTTCCAGGAGGGAGTTGTCATCTCTATTGACCTCAGGATACAGGGCTCAAGGCAGACTCTTGCTGGCCAAGCCCACACAGCCGTTAGGTAGTGAGGGCGCTATGCGAACCCATGGCAGCCTGACTTCAAAGCACACACTTCCACAGGCCTGGTTTCCTAGTAGAAGAAGGCAGAAGTACAGGAAGATGAACAAAGGCTGAAAAAAGTCCCCAAAGTTTCCTAAACACAAATTGCAATAATTCGAGAAAAAGCAAAAACGACAAAGTCCATGGTGCCTGAAGTACCCCTATTTGCCTTCTCCAAACGGGCTTTGCCACCCTAAATCAATTAGCCTTAAACATTTCTCCACCTTGACCTTGAGGACTAGCTAAACAGGAGCTTCCTGCAATCTGTTGGGATTGTCTCTATTCTGGATATTTTGCATCTTTAACAAAGGAACGATGAATGCCTACGCAGTGAGGAGCCGCACATCCAAGCAGCCAGTGTGCCGTTTAAAAACTACGGTGTGTCTTTTCCTTGAGCTCAGGAGACGCACGTCTCCCACGGGCTCAGTCTCTCCTCCCAAGAGAGGTGCACCTGAGAGGGTTAACACGGCTTGGTTGCTAGCTAATACCCTGGCTGACTATCATTAGGTGCTCGGGCTCGGATGGCCTCAGTCCCATTAACCAACATCCATGCTCCCGGCCCCTCCGCGCCCCAGCACCTCCGCGCCCCTCCGCGCCCCAGCACCTCCGCGCTCGCGGCTCACGGGCTCCGTGCCTGAGTCCCCATGTAGACAACGCGCTTCTCTCACCTGCTGTAAATGCAGAACCCTTCATCGACAGAGACTCCTTCCTAGGTCCCAAACAAGGAGAAAGGGAGAGAAAGCTTTCCAAGTTCATTATGCTTCTTCGCCTTCTCACCCCCTGCCCGGCCCACAGGGCACCTGGATCGATATTTGAGAGCTGAAAGGTAAGGTCAGTCGAGTTCCATAGCCTCAGCAGGATGAGCCAGGTAAGGGTTTCATAAGAATTTATATGAACACGCTCGGAGATTTCAAGACAACAGGCATCTTAGGGAGACTGTTGATGCTAGCTGCCCTCCAGTCAGCCAGGCCCGTTGTGATCCATAGGGTTCTCATTGGCTGATTTTTGGAAGTAGATCATCAGGCGTTTCTTCCTAGTCCATCTTAGTCTGGAAGCTCTACTGAAAACTGTTCAGGAGCATAGCAACATGCAGGCTTCCACTGACAGATGGGTAGTGGCTGCACATGAGGTGCATAGGCCAGGAATTGAATCTCCATCTCCTGCAGGAAGCCCTGGTGGCACAGTGGTTAAAGTGCTGGGCTGCTAACCAAAACGTAGGCAGATCAAACCCACTAGCCACTCTGTCTGCTTCGGTAAAGATTTACAGCCTTAAAAGAAAGAAAGAAAAGAAAAACAAAGAAGATTTACAGCTTTGGAAACCCTACGGGGTAGTTCTACTCTGTCCTACAGGGTCACTGTGAGTCTATGACTCGGAATTGACTAGATGGCAGTAGGTTTTGTTTTTTGTTTTTTTCTCCTGCATGGATGCCTTCGGAGGGAGATCAGCTGAACTAAATTAAATGAAAACAAATGACTATTTTATGGCACTTAAAAAAAACAAAAAAAAAAACATTTCTTTCAGTTAGCTATTTGGTCATGGGTTAGAAATTATTAACTATTGTTAGACCTATACTATTCTCACTTCCAAATAAATAATATTTTCTCGTATCTTCCCCTAATTTTTGTAGAGAAACATAATGGTCCCTGTATTTTTGTCAGCTCAGCGCCATCTCCTCTCGGGGACCTGTCTCCCCACCTTCTGGGAGCTGCTCCCCTGCCCTCCACAAACATACACATGCACTCACATGCACCTGGCCACCACAGAGGGCTGTGATGTTGGTTCCAGGTGGCCTTGCCCTTGGTATAGTCCACTGGCCCAGAGGTGGGCACCTGATCCAAACAGGCCAATCGGAGTCCTCGTCCAGGATTTGGGAACTGCAACTGACAAAAGAAGTCAGTCTCTATCTGGGTGTCTGAAAATGAAGACATGCAAATGCAGAAGCAGTTGGCAGCCCTGTTCCACCATGTGGACTGAGGAATAGAAAATGCCAATCAGCAGAAAGAGAATCAGAGGCAAGGAAAGGAGAGCAAATCCTGACAGCCTTTGAGCTCCTAGTTCGAGCTGCTTGCAAGGCCCATCCATATTCCTCTCTTGGATTCCATCAAAGCCACATAGCCTTATAATAAAACTCTTTCTTGGCTCAGACTAGTTTAAGTTGGATTTCTCTTCCTTGCAACCAAAAGAGTTACAACTAATATAAGAACATAGTCCTATTTCTGTCTCGCTTACATGCTAATTCCTCCACCATTTTCCTTTGTGACTTCAGCATGAAAAAAATGAAAGTGAAAAGATTTGAGTTCGACTCTTATACAAATTAGTCCGTACTCATTCTCTTGGATTTTTTTCACAGCACACTCTGGTAGGGTTTTCCTCCATGCTAGGATGGATCAGGTACACACTTGAAATACTGGGAATGGACAGGTAGGTGGTTCCAGCTGCCCATAGTGGAACATGGGGTTATTATAACAGGCAGGAAGAATTTGTGCTTCCCTAATTTTAGATTCCATTTGCAGGTGTGGTGTGTTCTCTTTCGATGACGTACTTACATATCTCTGACGTTTAGGCCTATCCACAATGCCCTTGGACACTCTAAATCCCAGGAACCACATACACATTCGGTGGTCTCTGGTGTACCCCTTCCTATTGAAGCTGCCTACCTACCAGAATTGGGGCAGTGGTGGTTCCTTCCCTGCGGGAGACCTGGGTTCAATTCCCAGTCAATGCACCTGATACACTGCCACCACCCGTCTGTCAGTGGAAGCTTGCGTGTTGCTATGATGCTGAACAGACTAAGACAGACTAGGAAGAAAGGCCTGGTGATCTGCTTCCAAAAATCAGTCAGTGAAAACCCTATGGATCACAACAGTCCGATCCGCAATCGCTCATGCGGATGGTGCAGGACCGGGCAGCATGTCATTTGGTTGAGCATGGGATCACCTTGAGTCAAAGGTAGCTAATAACAACATCCACCTACCAGAGTTAGCTTTTTCATAGGCAAGGGCCTGCTGTTGTACGAGGCAGCAGGGAGCTGTCCAACCAAGACTCCGTGGAGCAGCTGGACGAGCAGAAAACCACTTAGCAGAACTAACAAGAATGGCATTTTTAGCTGGGGACACTTTCCCCCTGTTCACTTGCTAGCTAAAATAAATGATAACAACAACAACGAAGGTGAGATTGCTCCCATTCACTTTCTCAAAAGTACAGTGTTTAGTGTAAAAAAAACCCAAAAAAAAACCCCAGAATTAGGTAAGCTCTTTCCTTATCTCTCTTTGGGATCTCTTTACTATTAAAAAGTAAAAATTAACCCAAAACCCACTGGGTTTGACCAAAAAAGGAAATACAGTCTAGTGTGTGCACACATAAAGTGAGATATTACAAGCGTCAAGGCCAGTGGGAACACTCCACAGCCCTGCCCGTGCTCTCCCATGTCATAGTGTTTCTGCCTTTGCAATGAGCCTCCGAAGTCTGAGTAGTACATTTGTCACCATTTCTCCTCTAATTTTAAAATAATTCCTTGGTTTCAGCCCAAGGAATTCCTTGGTTGCAGCATCTCAGTTAAACAGGTTTTTTTTTAAAAAAAAAAAAAAAAAGAAAAACCATAACATTTAGAGCCAAGAAGCACCTCAAAGCCATTTGGCCCAAAAGTCTTATTTGAAAGATGAAGAAAAAGAAGCCCAGAGAGGTTAAGTAACTTGCTCCAGATCACACAGCTGCTTAGCAGAGGGCTTGAGGGTAGAATGCACATCACCTGGCTCCCAGCTCCAGGCTCCTCAAAATCTGGACTTTACAGAAGGGCTCCTGGGCCCTCACTTGGCCCGTGCTGCTCCTAGAGGGCTCTGCGCGCTGCACATGTCAAGGCTGTCGACAGCCAAGAAACCAAGGGCGCTGGCTCTTCTAAATTCTCTAGGGAGAGAGTTCCAGAGCACTGGGGGCTGGTGCGGCAGGATTTTCAAAGGACTGCAGTGGGATGTGGTCCAGGTATCCTCACTTCCCCTCTGCACACTCTATGCTTGCACCGCTGCAGTCCACCCCATGCAGCTGCAGAGCCACATAAGCCTTCCCCGGGCTGGGCACACCTTCAAAATACACCTAGCAGTGGAGCTTGGGCTTCCCATCTGGCTGCAGGGCTGCGGGAGTAGATGCGTAAAGCTGCCCTTCTCCTCTTGTAAGTGTCTTCCTCCCCTGGTCCCTGGCCAGGACATGACAGAAGATAACAATGAGATTGCAGGGCAAACAGAAGTAAAACTGAGACATAAGCATACTCGGAAACGAGGGCCCAATTGCTAAGCAGCTTGAGTGGGAACGTGAGAAAACCGTGGGGTTTTCACAGAGCAGGTGGAGTTCAGCGCAAACAACCTGCAGTGCCTTGCTAATCATTAGCGATGGCACCTCTGTTCGATTTCAAGAAGTGCAATTTGGGGAGCATATTTTCCCTTTGCAAAGGAGACTATGAGACAATATAAATTTGTTTAAGCTTAAGATGTGAAACAAACGGATGCCATGCCTTTTCGGCTCTCCAAGTTAGGTATGGCAGTGTCATTTAGCGTCACCTGAAGCTCAGAATCACCTAAGTAGAATTATGGACTGTCAGTGAATCCCCACTCATTTCCAGAGATGAGCCTGACCATGGCACAGGGCAGGGATTCTTCTAGATCCACACAAACATAAAGAAATAGTTGTTCTTCTCTTGCCACTGATGTTCTATTGAATAATAGACATGCTCAGGACATGTTTTGAGCTTCGTGGAGAGAATGTGTGGAGGATTTCTCAATCCCTGTTATTGTACTCTCTGTGTACAGCTTATGTTTCCATTGCTACCTGCACAGAGGTGGCAATTTCATAGGCTGGCTAAGAGAAGAAAACTGTTCTCACTCGGGTTCTATAAATTACCCATGTTCTCACTTTAATATCAAGTACGATATGTATTAGAGTGCACGGTTTTGGCTAGAATCAATTTGGAAGGCTGTCAAATAAAAAACGAAATAGGAAAATAAATCCAAAGGAAAATTTATGACATGATTTTACTCCCATTACATTCCACTTAACAAATGCATATGTTTTACAATATCTTTAATAATAATTATTAAACATAGTAAAATACTTCCAAACTTGGCTCATTGTATAATTGTACTTCGAGTGGAAAAAAAAAAAAATTATCTGAAGCCTTGTCAATATGCCACTTCCTCCTCCCCCAGCTTTTAACAGAAGCAGCCTCCAGTGGAATAATCCAAGCTGTGTTCAAGAAGTTGGCAAGTAGGTCCAATTAAATGTGGTTTTACTGTATTCTGGCGTTTGCATATCTAGTCTGCCAAGAAGTAATCTTTCACAAAAAAAAAAAAAAAAAAATCTGTACTGGCCCAGACGCAGCCTGGATGGTGCAATGCTTCACATAACTTCACCCCATGACTAAGATCATCTTTTTTTTCTTAAATAGCTGTGGAAAGCGTATCATATATCCATCATATTTCTATATGAATCACAAACCACCATCCTCTATGGAGCTTTTTACATTTATCCATGATAAACTGAAATTCATCTTAATACCTCTGTTTATTTTAATTATTAAACTCAAAAGGGGTTAGCTTTTAGCCACCTGAGCTGGATGTATTTATTCAAGTGTCCTCCAGTCGGATTATCTGAATGAGGCTATAAATAAATTATCCTATTGCCTATTAAATAGTGAATTGTCAAAGCCTATTCATACACATTCACAAACCTAGGTACCTGGAACTCAAAGAGTGTGAAATGTTTCTCTGGGCTTTGCAACTGCAACCCTGGGCAGTTCTTTGCTGATGTTTTCTACACTCCTGGTTCTTTAAGGAGGAAGTGACTCGAGTGGCCTCTTGCAGTTAACCAGCTCTCTACGTGAAGGATCAGCTGCATCCAAAGTCCAGGTGGAAAGCTGTCAACAAAAGGGCTCGTTCTGCTCAGCCTGCTGCATGATTCATCCTTGGTGTGAAGACAGGCCCAAGACAGCCCCAACACCTTGACTCCTGTAGGTGGCCCAGGGAAGGAGCACAGGTGCCCACTCCCCAAGGCAGAAAATGCTGCAAAACGCACAACCTGGCCTTTCTTCTAAACCATCATGAGCTCATTAAAAACACATGCAGAAATGGTTAAACAAAATCCGCTAAACCTTTTACAAAATTGCCAGTCTATTAGAAGGACGGAGCTCGCAGCAAACTCTCCCTTCCAATGTGTGCAATGGAGCAGTTAATGTCCTTTGGACTCTTGTCTATGGCACCAAGCAGAGGGGGGTGTTGGGGGGTTTGTTTGTTTTTGGTTGCTGTTGGTTTTTTTTAAACATCTTTTTTTTTTTTTTTTGCTGCTAAACTATTAAATGTATCAACCAAAAGCCTTATCTCACCAAATATGTATTATTTGTCACTGCCACTTTTTAAAAAAAACTATGAAAATCGTAAAAGGAAAAGGAAGATTTGTGCCATTATATCAAGGGGAGAAAGAAGCAAAAGAAAAAGAAATGACTGCGGCTCGAATGCTTTTGGGAAGTGGCATTGCATCAAAGAGAAGTGGACAAGCTGAATGGGGATTCTGAAGCCATCCAATACTTGGCCCTGTTGTGTGAAAAAGTTGGAGCTGCCGTTGGATCCATGCAGTATTTACTCAAAGTGTCCCTATATGGGGCATGGCAGCATTGCATCGGATGGTGGACTTTGACCAGGTGCATCTCCCTCCAACTGCATGCACTCACTGTGATACAGAAGCACTACGATACAGTGTTACGATAGGATTTGCATTGCACAGCAACGTGGCTCTGACTACGACATAAAATAGCACATAGATGATGTGAGATCTGAGATTGAGATGCTCTGAGCTCTGATCTGGCATGTGCCACCTTCTCCTGGGGAGATCTGAGTAAATCATTTATATCTCTGGGTAAATCACTTAAATCCGTGTGCTTCCCTGGGGAGTTGTGCCTGTTCGTTATCATTGTATATATTAATCATACTGGCTTTTTATACTCATGATGCAAAATTAAGTATGAACTGAAGCTTTCGGTCTTGGCTTCTTCATCTTTAAGAGAAAAATATTTGTATCCAGCTTAGGCTTTAGGATTGGATTAATCAGCTAGAGATTCTAAAGGGCTCTGAGCGATGTGTCAAAAGGAACTAAAAGTATGATGTAAGTTATCTGAGGTTTGTGTACCTAAGCATGTACACACCTACAAACACATCGGAGAACATGGAACATTTTCCATCACAGTGGCACTTTAATTTCCACATTTCGGGTGGAAATAAAGTTGAATCTATTGGTTCTCAGTGAATTTAAATCATAAAAATCAACATTGGTAGGAAGGCTTTATCATAAGTAGAAACTTCCCCTTGGTTTAAAAAATTGTTATTATTATTATGTCAAATTTATCGAGTTTCTTTTCCTGAGAGTGAATGCCTGTGTGTGTAAGGTGATTCAGATATTATTACTCTGGTCTTACAAATGAAGAAGTGAAGGCGTGAGGGTGGGGTGATAGACCTTCCCCAACTTTCTCTTGAACGTTCTTTCCAGCAGATGATGCTGAGAGAAGGAGGCGAGAAACAGTCCAAGAAACCAAGGCCAATTTTCAGATTAAGTGGGAAAAAATTCACCTCCCCCATTTTAGCAGCAGATAAGTTCTGAGCTTCCCATTTGGCTTCCACCCTCCAGCGTGCATCTCTGTTTTTTCTCTCCCTCTCTCATGTCCAGCAACAGCTCCGTCAGCCCTGTAGCTAGTAGCCTGCAAGTAGCAGTGCCTCGTTGTGGCTGAACAAATAACATGTTTGGGAAACCCGAGCAACCCTTTCGTGGCTGGGAGCAGAGAGGGAGAGCGAAGCAGTCAGTAGAATCAGCCGGGGTTTTAGTTCTTGGTGGGCCTGAGGCATTGCTCTTTGCCTTCATGTAGGTTCTGACTCATGGCAACCCCATGTGTTAGAGGCGCCAAAAATTGTCCTTCTCTGACACCAGGAAAGCATGTTCTTCTATACATACATACATACATACATATATATATATGTGTATGTATATATATATATATATATAAATAGTTGATAGTATTAAAACCAGGAAAATAAACAATATAATGCCACTGCTTCCAAATTCCGATCTTAGACTCACTTTGTAAATCATAGCAGACAACGTGAAATGTAATCATGGTAAATATATATCCTCATAATGCAAATTTGATCACTTAGGCATAACCAGAACTTTGGTTTCTGATTCAGACTTGATCAAAGATGTGCCCTGAGTGAGGAATTCAACCTTGGTGTGCCCCTAAAGAGAGGAAAACCTCCTATCTAAAAGGATAGGTCCCATAGATTCAGGGAATGAATGAAATGCTTGCCCCTTCTCCCCCATAAATGGCACAGTCCACGGGCAGCCCGGTGCCTGCTCTTCTACCTTTAATGGCTTAGGATGAGTCAACTGGAAGGCACTTTTGCCCCTTCCAGCTCTAGGATTTTGTCATTTCAGATTACTCTCTGTGGAAGAACATATGACATAGCAATCTGTGAGGAGAGAATATCAGACACACACCATAGGTCTTCAAATAATGGGGAATAATTGGGCCATTCTGGCCATTAGATTTTTGCCATTTGAATAACAAAATTAGCTCCTTATTTCAAACACAACTTGACCAGAATGCAAATTTTTTTTTTTTTAAATTCAAGATCAAGTGTAAGCTTGGAATTATTTTTGTTTATAAGGCTGGAAAGTTATGTTATTTTAGGAGAGAGAAATTATATACATCTTACTAAAGAAGAAGAACGTTATGAGGGTTGAGTGCCTCATTCATCGAGGGCGTTGACTGACTTTTAAACAGAAAACACTTCAGTCGTTTAAAATCCTTCCATGCTGGTCAAGCCTACAAACCGCCTGTTGTATTTTGACTAAAGTATTATTTTTACTGCAAGATAAGCACCTTTACAAGGCAAATTGAATAAATGATGACAAACCCCTCTTTCCTCCTCCTTTTGCGCATAAGTAATTCTAGTACTGCTTTGAGGCATCCCTCAAGTAAAATAACTTATAAATAGAATGTGAGAAATCACCACATTTTCTAGACTTCACACTTACTATGAAAAGTAAAACTTCACTGTGCCCCAACATAGCCCCTAACTTTCTCTTTTCTTGTAAGCTAAGGGTGTCACCCCGTCAGTGTGGTTTATTGTAACGAGCCCTCTGAACTGGCTCGGCTCCTTCCCCTGCATCCTCAGGCCTGCCTTAGTGGAGATGCAGTTTGCTGGTGCACAGTGCTAAGTAGGGCCAATCTCAAAAGTAGTTTTCATTTCAAATTTGTTTCAATTTTTTCAAATGGTAGAGAGTCAGACACAAAAACAACTTGACTGGAAAATTTAGTTGTGCCATGGTGCCAAAATCACTCAATGCATAAGATGTATCCTCCTATATAGTAAATAAAAGGGCAGTGAGAAAAATAGAGAACAGACTATAAAATCTGAATTTTAGTTTGAGTCTCAACAAAAATAAGAACCTCAAGGAATATTCCATCTGCAAGACTTCAGTTTCTTTCGGTTTATTTATTCAGTTGCAAAATCTTAGGGTTTTAGAAGTGATCTTGAACAACTTGTACACTGAGGGTTCGTGTATGATGTCTATGCTTCAGCTAGAAACCTGTACCTTTTCTCTTCCTCTCTCCTGCTTAAAAGACCCTCTCTCTCACAGCCGGTTATTACAGAGATAACTTATAAATTAGATTTTGGGGGGATATGGCTCTATGCTTAAATTTCCTCTCCTTGATGAAGATTTGAAGTGACAGAGGGACAGTCACGAATTAGGAGAAATGGATTGTATTTTACACTAAATACAAGTAAGTGGCAGTAACCTCTATGGTCTCTGTGGTACACAGGCAATAATAAATATTTTTCTTAAATGTTGTAATGATCTGTTATTGTACCATTATGCCTTTCCAAAAATTGTCCAAATAGGAGGCATTGCTGTCTGTCTGGTAAACATGCAATAGGCATTGAGACAGTACCAGCCAGATAATTCATATGATACAGTTCCAAAGAAATGTTCCATAGAAAAGATACATATATATATAGAGAGAGTCTGTTCTAAAAAAGAACTTTAAGAGATTTCAGAGAAAAATCCTAAATGCTGTTACTCTGATCAAAGATCATCTTAGAGCATCAGACATGCAAAAATGTTAGTGTCCTTAGTCATCCTGCTGAAGGTAAAATATATACAACATTCAGTGGGATTTTTCGAAGTGAAGTGACCATGTCCTTATTTATAAATAGTTTTAAATAATACATATTTTTCAATCATACATAGTTAAGATACAGACTTTTAAGCTCCATCACATACCAAAAGTTGGTTCGGGCTTGGCATAGGACACGTAGATATGGTTATACTAGTCTTTGAAGTTCAGTATCTTCGTATATGCATTATGTCTTGGAACAACAGATTTAATCTATCCTGTAAATGTTTACCAATTTTCAGATACACTTTTATGTACCATTTCATATTAAGTACAAATCAACTTTTTTGCAAACTTGAATATTTGGACCAATATGACTGTTTAAAATTCCTATGGTCATACTAGGCATGCATACTGACATTTAATAAAAACTACTTGACTTAATGATTAACTACAGAGATTATAACAAACTGTAAATAAGTAATTTCCGTCAATGGATTCTCTATGGGTGCCACACGGCCTCTCAAAGCCACTCTAAATATCCTCACTGAAACTGTTACTGACTAATGTGCTATGTTTTAAAGCCAAATTGGGCTTTTGCTCCTCTCCTGCCAAGCTAGAGAGAATGCCTCCTATAGCAAAATGCAAGCTCAACTGCAAAGGGATTCACGTAGATTAGAAAAGGAGACACCTTACTTGGGGATAAGTACTCAAAATTCAAGGAAAAAAAAGTTCATTTTAAAAGCATTTTTTGGCAAACTACTCTTCAGCCAAAGGAAGGTACCATGCTTACATAAACCTAGAGATTATGATCAAGAGTAAATTTGTCAATGTTAGAATAAAGAACATTCAGATTTTTTTCAGTTGCTGAAATATTTTAGGAAAAAAGCTATTCTATGAGTCGGAATTATCTGGATAATTGATTCAATAATTTTAGTGGAAGCAGATACATTATAAAGTATTTGGGTTTAAAAAAGATCTTTTCAAGCCCCTGTTTATCAGGACTTCCACTCAATTAACAAATACATTTCTGTGACCTCACCTTCCCTTGCTACGATGTTTTAAATGTGGAGTTCAACTACATCTTCACATAAAGATTCTTTCACAAATTTACAAAGTTAATTAATTTAAGATTTTTTTAAGGGGTTGGTTCGCAAAAATATTAACAGTTTTATTTATAAAATGTCTCTGAAAATGAATTAATATTTCTGAACACTTACAGTGTCAGCCGGAAGATCAGACTATTTTAACTATCCTTTTATGATATTAAGAAAATGTAAGTGGGAATTGGGGGTGGAGGGCATTATAAACGTAAAGCATTTCCTTTTATGTAACTGATTTGAAGTCAAAAGGTAAGTGGTTCTACATTTTAGACCAGACTGTTGCATACAAAGGTATTTTGCTGTGTTTCTGTAGGCAAAAGCTAGAATAATTTTAAAATGAGGGACAAAATCTTGTGAGTGTAATAAACTTGGACTATAGCCAAACGAAACTCCTAAATGCTATTTGCTTAAAAAAAAAAAAAAAAGCTATTGCTTTATTCTTAAAGATGGTATTATCTCTAGCATTTTAATGGCAAATGACTTTAATGAAAAGGACTGAGCTCTTCTGTCCTGGATTCCAAAATTCACACTTGCTCAGTTGACCGCACGTTATCAACAATTTCAAACATTGCAACCAACAATTCCAACAAAAATTTAGATCAATATCTACGAATTAAAATCAAATTATCAGAGGTTCCTACCATCCAATGTTTGTAAAAGCTTCCAACAATTCTTATATTGGAAACCAAAGAATGTTTTAAGCTTTATAGCAATAAAATGTAGTCATGCAATACAAGAAATTTTGGGATCTTAAGACTTAAAAAAAAATTCTTATCTGATACAATGGGTTTTTTTTTTTTAAGTCAAGTTTTCTTTTTAATAGCTTATGTGTTTTTTATCAATAAAACTTGGAAGATCACGACTTTGTAAGTAGTGTTACTTCTTGGGTCAAAAAAAAAAACTATTTCTTTGCTAGTAGTACAAAAGATTTACTTGGAAAAAGAGTATTTCATTTTAATGTGAGCTGTTGTATTTTTAATATAGTGTTCACTTTTTTCTAATCTTCCAATAACCTGTTTGTAGATGTTCACGACAAGTCTGTTGAAGAAAAACTCTACTTGATCCACCTATTCATCTGATAGCATAATTAACTAGAAAGGAAATCCAAAACCAGTATCCTTAATGTCTTATACTTCTTGGATATTCCCTAGGGTACACCTAGCACATGATGCTGGCCCACATGGATGATTCAGGGCATAACTGATTATCTAAAAGAACAGATGTTTTCAAAAGTAAATGAAACCACATATTTAAAATATACTTATGTATCAGCCAGATGTCAAAGGGGGGATCAGTTTGAATGGTTTCCAACATGACTACATGACAAATTAATTAGATAATTTTAATGTAGTGAGCAACTAATTCCTTCAGTCCACTTATCAAATGTGGCAATTTGTGTAATTAATATCCAGAGTTTTTTGCAAAGAATGTTTTAAGAAATATAATGTCTTCTAAATTACGTGTCAAAATATTGTTTTTTAACTATATCCAGTTAAGCTCGTTAAGGTAATGCTCCGCAATTATTAGATGCCAGTCAGTAAATGAGGAGCCCTGGTGGCACAGTGGTTAAAACACTCGGCTACGAACCAAAAGGTCGATGGTTCAAACCCACCAGCCACTCTGTGGGAGAAAGATGTGGCGGTTTGCTTCTGTAAAGATTTACAGCCTTGGAAACCCTATGGGGCAGTTCTACTCTGTCCTATAGGGTTGCTATGATCAGAATGGACCTACGGAGTGGGGTTAGTAAACTAAAATATAAAGTGAACTCTCAACATATTCAGGAAGCTTTGAGATGCTTTCACCAATTACTACGGGAACGAAAATAGAAAATACAAAGCCCTCCCTCCCATCTTTTTTTTTTTTTAAGCGTTTAACTGCTCGAGAAATTTTGTGAAGGTCAAACGTACATACCCCTTTCGTGTGAAACAATGTCCAGTTGATTAAAACCAAGTGAGTTGCATGTAAGAGAAATTCTGTTTCAACAACAACAAAAAAAGAAATGGAGGATTCCAAATTGTAAATTATTGACTGTGCTTTGTGATAAAATCTTTTTTGGATTCCCATCCAAAGCCATCAGGGATGGTATGCATGGTGCATTTTCAAGCTCCAGACCTTATATTCTACTTCTTCTATAGAAGAATATTAACCTTTCTAAAGAACATTTAATACAACTGTAGATTTCATTTTTGACAGCAGTAATGTAAAACTATTTCTGTGTCTTGGAGGTTGGAAGTTATGGACAATTACAGATTATCAGGATTACGAGAATCTCCTAGGTCCGACCCTGTCACTGCCTACTCTTGGGACCGTATGTGATAATTCTTCCACAGTACCCTCCAGCAAGTGTGGGGTGTTCCAGTCAATTTCCTAGGTCAATAAGCACTGTTTCTCACCCTGGCAAGCTCAACTAGAGCAACATGATGTTAGGACTATCACAAAAATTCGGGAATGGATTCCTTTTAACGGTTGCCTACGTTTAATATTTTTAAATTAAAACTTGAGAATTAAAACCTGGAACCTTTTGCATTCTCCCAGCAGCAGAAAGGATGCATAAAACTAATCTCTTACAATCTGAATGCCTGCTAACTCGATTGCCTAGAATTCCAGTCATTAGCCAAGCAGTCTTCCAAATTAAGACATCCGGTCTCCTTCAATTTTCCACTTAAACCAGAACACAGAATAGATTTGACCAATCAACTTAGGATAAAATTACACATGGAAAGTGACTTGTAGTGTACAGATTAGTACTTGTGAAGCATACTATGAAAAACCTATGTTGCCACTTGAAGTTTTGTGGATTCATACGTTTCTAGGGAATTACCTCAACATTCTTGATGTAGATTCTAGAAAATGGGTCATTTTTAAAACGTGCATTTAGTATCTTCTTAAATGGCTTGATGCAAAAATGTTTGTGCATTTCCATTTGAGTGCATTCTAATAACTGCATAAACTGAATAGAATTGATACTAAAATAAAGAGGCCGTGTGCGATACAGGTTTAGAATCTATGTAATACCTTATCACAATTCAAAGAATACACACAAGATTCTCAGTTCATATAATTTATTGCAGTTAGCACACAGTTTAAAAATTCACCAACACACCAATAGTACAAAACTAAACAGCATTATAAGTTATTCCCCCCTCAGGAAAATAAAACATACTATGATTGTCAAAGCTAGATGTCAGTCTAAGTTTTTAAAACAAAGGAAGAATGTGAAACTAATAAGAGGAAAAAGCAATCACTCACAACGACCACAAAAAGAAAATCCAAAAGAAAGTCCGTTTTCTCACAGACATTGATTGTCTTCTCTAAATTAATAAAAATTATCTTAACATAAACTGTATTTTAAAAAAAACTAGAAACTCTTCAAGTAACTAAAGATAATGCTCCAAGGCCATTTTCACAGCTTTTTTTGTTTGTTTGTTTGCTTTAAATGCCATTACAGCCAAATTAACACACATTTGACCAAATATTTCCAAAACAGTCCAGCAACACACAATGGAGTTTTCCATTCAGTATCTTAAGCACAAAAATAGGCTATGTTTACAGTAGTTAAGGCGATCAAATTTTAAACAAAAGCAATTAAAAAAAAAAAAAGGGGAAAAACAGCAAACGTTTTCCATGCTACTCCATAGACCTTATTTGTAAGTGCAAGACAGGAAAACAAACACTGTGCAAAATGCTTTTGCCCTGCGTGCTGGTCATCAAACCACACGTCGGGCTGCAGCCTCTGCTGCCGCGATACACATAGTCTACTAACCCCCTTCCCCATGTCAATCAAGGCAGTCCAGTCCTTTCCGCCTGGGGCTTTTTCAGTCCATAGAATCTTTTCATGAGTGGGGGGGGCGGGTGGTGGAGGGGGATGAGGGAGGGGAAGGAAGAAGGGGAGAAAAAGAAAAGGGGAGCAACAACAACAACAAAAAGAATGACCTATTGTCAATTTGTGCAGTAGTTATTCTAAAAATGCTCAACGGGGTAAATGTGTACACCTAAACTTTGAGCTGGCATGGGTTTTGTGCAATCAGGAGTTTGTTATAAATGCACACCGCACATGCAAATCTTTAAGCCGTTTGTAAACATTTATATTTTCCTTGTTATGTAGCGAAGTTACCAATTTGCAGCTTAAGTTTTCAGCTTAACAGTTTCAACTTAAAAGACAGTGGGAAAGTCAATTTAAATTATATAAAATAAAATAAAAACAGTGCATTTATGTTCTTCATAACACCAGTTTCCAAATGGTGCTATTTCTCTAAGGAAATTAAATAATTTTAAACTCACTCGTTAAAGTTATACAATGCAAACAAAGACAAAAATATACTGAAACTCATGCATTTCTGTAGCGTTAATATTTACTTTTCAAGACTCAACTAAGAGCATCAACACAACCTGTCAAGTTCTTTGACACCCCCCCCAGCCCATGTAATCAATTACAGTATACAATAACAGTAATTCACATTTTTAAACACACAGTTCAACACTGCTGAAGCTGCAATATCCTTTTTCATCCCAAGCAAACCTTCACAAAGACAGGTCCCAGTGATCCCAGTGTACTGTCAGAATTTCTCTCATTGGGACCGTCAGAAAACCAGAAGTTGCCACAGAAAGTTTTAAGTCAACTGCTTGTTTAAAAATAGATAATCCAGCATTTCAGAAATTTTCCATTTGGGTCTAAAAGCATTCAGGTTTCCAACAGCCAGAAAAGATTTCATGCAATTTGAGACATATAAAGAGGCTAATAAAACTGGAGGGAATTTCTACTTTAAAAAAAAAAAAAAAAGAAAAAAACTGTGGAGGGGGGGAGAAAAGATTTCAAAAGACAATGCAGTGTTGACAAAATTAAGCCATAGTAAAGCATTTTGTGATACAACGATTTGTTTACAAGGTTCTTACTGGCTTACCTCCCCTACCCCCACAAAAGAAAAACACCTCTCTATTTTCTGACTTGCGCTAAAGTTTCTTTTATCAGAATGCTAAATTAGTGAGAGTCTCATGCTATTCTAAAGTGCAAAAACAAGTTAATATCCCAACTTTTTAGTTCAAGGAAACAAGACTGCTTTTAGACCGTACCACGACTATATATAGATCTATTTATATATATGTATATATATTATTTATATATATATATATATATATATATATATATATAAAATTATTTCCAAAGTTCTTGAGAGCTATCTTCTAAGGTCCAGTCTCTGACAGTAGGTAAGCTCAGTGCTTCGCTTTTAACAGACAAGGAGTTCACCAACTCACAGTGGAACTTCCGAATGTGTCTGTACAGGTCTCCAGACTGTGTGAACCTGCGCTCACACCACTTGCAGGCGTGCGGCTTCTCGCGAGTGTGCACCACGGCGTGGCGGCTCAGGTTGTGGGAGTACTGGAAGCTCTTGCCACACTGGGTGCAAGTGTAGGGCTTCTCCCCCGAGTGAGTCCTCTCGTGGCGCTTCAGGGTATACATGCAAGAGAAAGTCTTACCACACAGGGAGCACGTCGGGACGTTGACATCGGCCGCAGGCTTGCTGCGGATGCCGTCCTGCTCGCGGAAGTGCGTGCTGAGGTGGATCTGCAGGATGTGGGGGCTGGGGAAGACTTTGTTGCAAAGAGGGCACATGAAGATCTGGCCAGCAGGGCTCAGTATGTTTGAGACATAAGGAAGCAAACTACTGTCCATGTTCCCTTCCACCTGGACTCGCTCGTTCTCTGGGGTCATCATCTCATCATCGCTCGCTTTGTCCTCCCGATCTAGCTCCCTCAAGACCGAGTCCTCCCTCATGGAAGCCAGATGGGCCGGCTCATACTGTACCCTGTTATTAGTGCTCACACTTCCTTTCACAGTGCTATGTTCCATGTCATAGTCATTAGTGCCAACATCACTCTCATCACAGGAAGCCTCTTTCTCCACCTTCACCTGCACCAGGTTGCTTCTCAGCACGTCCTGTGAAGAGAAATAAGAGCTGTTCAGATTTTCAACTCCTGAAAGGCTGGACTTGACAGACAGGTCCAGCACACAGTCAACATCTGCTGAATCCCTCACGGAGGTGACAGACCTCTGGGACAAAGACTCTGTTGAGCTGCAGGGGCTGGCTACTGTTTTCCCAGCTGCTGTGGCGTGGGGCTCAGCCTCTCCGCCAGCCTGGGGGATGCCTGCTGAGTCTGAGGGCAATCGCATCCACATGTTCCCGGGCTCAGCCGCCAAGTCCCTTTTGCTGGGCAGGATGTTCAATTTTTCATCTTCTCCTTCATCTTCATCACTGGGCAAATCGCCTGCCATGTGGCTGCTGCCATCTGAGAGACTCTCGACTTTGTCTGAACAACTTGAGGCATCTTCCTCCTTTTTTGTGCTGTCTGCCTCTGTGGTGGCTTTCTCTTTCAGCTTCTTTTTGCAGACTTTGACAATGTCATACATGTGGAGATAACTGGCAGCTGCTAGCACGTCTTCAATGGGCAAGTCTTTGAACTGGAGTTTCCCTTCATACATGAATTCCAGCAGGAGAGCGAAAGCTGGGGCTGTAACAATGTCGCTGTTCAGATGAACAATGTCTCTTTTGTCCAGCTGGTCCTTGTAAAAGAGGTGGAAATACATGCTGCATGAAGCCAGTACAGCTCGGTGCGCTCGGAACTGGGCATCTCCCACCAGAACAGTGCAGTCACAGAGAAAGCCCTGATGTCTCTGCTCGCTCAAACACTGCAGCAAATGTCTACTGTGGTCTGGAAACTCCATACTGTCTTCATAACCTAGGAAGAGAGAGATTGCTCATTAGCGCTTGGTCAAGAACAACTTTTAAATGCTCTAGTCCCCCTATAAAAAAATAAATAAATAAATACTGAAGCTTTGGCCGCTGTGGTACACGTTCCTGAATTTTAATCAGGCTTATGACCCAAGGACAACCAAATCACACGCACAAAACCTAAACTCGAGAGGAAAATTTATACTTTCCAAACTTCCTTACCCCAGGAAAACGGTCTCAGATGCAGCTCGACCTTCCGTGAACTTTTCGACAAGTTTTCAAAGCCTCAATTTAACTACAGCCTTTCACTGAGTAAGAATTGAGATCTCTTTCAGGAGAAATTTAATTAATTCTACTCATCAAATTATGTCCTACAAAACCTACAAAATAGCTGCTGTTTCAAAGGGAACAGCCCATAGGATGAACAAAGGCAAGTCCTGAACACATTCTGGAAGATTAAGAAAACTTGTTCAGTCACCCTTTTTATTTTATTACTTTTGAGACTTGACTGCACTCAGAAAGCACAATTTAAACACACACACATTTGGCTGAATCCAGAAAAAAATGCAATTGCATAATTAGTGCAGAAATTAGCAAACAACTTACTTTGAAAGTCCGAGTGTTACAACAACAAAAGCCTTGTGTATAAAAACAGATGTTAATGCCTTAAGATTTGCAGGTACAGCACACATGTACAAGATCAGAAGGAACGACACCAACAGATGGAAAAGATCATCTTTACTATGAACAAATCCAAAGCTTTTTTTAAAATGAATTGAGGGGGAAAAACGGTTATATTGCTTTGTAGACTCTGTCCTTCTAGAATCTCAGGCACCAGAGGGGCTTTACTTCATTGAAAATTCTCATCTTAACTTTGATCCGTTGCAAAGCAAGATGAATTCCCTATTAAAATTAATTCGAACTTTAAATACAGACATACCACTTTCAAATGAAACTCAAAAGCTTACAGGTTCAATACCACCCCTCCCAAAAAAAAGCCTTTCTAGAAAAAGAGAAACTTTATTTTTTTTTTTTTTGAATCTTTAACTCAATCAACAGAAAATACTATGTTTCAACATAACTTGATATATTTTGTTTTCCCACTAGCTTCTATTCTTTCAAATAGGCATTGTTGCCCTGGTTTTCTGGTGAGGGAGGGTGAATTCGAGGCAGAGGAAAGGCAAAGATGTACAAAGGGTCAATATTCAACTGCAATGGGTAAACTCCTTAAAAATAAAGAAAACCCAACTTCCCTTTCCTGTGACCAGAAGCAAAACTCCACACCATCCACCTCAGAAAGTGCATTTTGAGAATAGATATATATTAAATCTAATGTTCAGAAATCACTACTCTTCCTCTTCTACACTTTACCCAAGATAGACTAAAACTTTCATTCTAACCCCAATTCCATTCTGCAAGATGCCACTGCTAGCATAAACCAAGATTTACAATACAATCACTTTAAGTGCCCCACAGCTAACATCAATCCTAATCCTTGAGAGGGCTAAAAATAAAGATTGTAGGGCAGCTCACAAGGTAGCCGTGATCAAATTAGGAGGCTGAGAGGACAGAGAGGGATGAAGAAGGAAGCTTATAAACATCTGATCCAGCTGACTGTGGCCATATGGCAGCTGCTGCCCAGATAAAGAGATTAAGAATAGAAGAGTGCGATTACAGCTGTCTGGCCAATTCAGGCAGCTCAAATCTGCAAGTTCTAAATTAGTCACTAACACAAAAACTCCTGCAAATAATTATTGTTATGCTGAAATAAAAGATCTCTTAAATATATATTTGAAAGAGAAATGAGGAAACCAGTCAAACTATTCTCCTGGGGACAAAAGTCCCCCCCCCCTTTAAAAAAAAACCTTCGGTTTCAAAAGCACTACAGCTGTATGTTTCAGCAGTGCTGCTGTATGTTTTGAAGAATAAAGTTTCACAGTGGAATTAATTACACAACAATCTAGCTTCTTAACTACAATAATCTTCTCATAGAAGTTTGAATGCTTGATTCCAGACAGTTTACTATTTCTCCCCCTAAAAGCAAAAGGAATCTAAATAGCAGTGGGGGGGGGGAGGAAAAAAAAGCATTTTAATCCAAAGTGATCTCAAAAAGCAGTATTTCAAAGTCTTTCTTAACATTTCAAAACTTGAAATATTTCTGTGTATTAAAGTTACTCACTCAAGTAAAAGGGATAAAAATTAAAACTAAACAAGCCCAAGCCTTTCAACTCCAGTAAGATGTTCATTTAATACTCAATTTCATATATTACTTCTAAACTGGGTTAGAAAAGGAATGTGATTTTTTTTAATTAAATAAACAAAACACCAAAACAGAAATATGCTCAGTCTAATCTATTGCTACTCCTACCTTTAGGACACATAAACCTGATTAAGTCCTTTCCTCTGAGTCTTGCTGGCTCCAGGTCTGTTACATCGGTGGGAAAAAAGCAGACTAAGAGAGACAGATGCAAAGTGGAGATGATGTTAGAGAGGAATGAGATACCTTCTCCACCACAGATCCGCACACACTAACTCCCTGTCTGTGTGTTAGAATAAAAGGCTGAGGGATGGCAGGCTGTCAGCTGCTCTGACATCATGTTCAGATGGAAATGCTACCTCCAGCTGTGCTCCTTTTAATGCCATATGCTACTCCTCTACACTCCTGCCACCAGCTTTTTCTTAGGGGAACTTTTCTGTTAGTATAAACAAAATACTTCAAAGTCTCCCTTTTTTGTCCAAACTTTCTAACAGAGGAAATTGAAAAAACTCAGCATATGAAGTTCTACTGTATTTATGGAATAGCAACACTTCTGTCTTCAGTTGGTGGACTGCCTTATATACTGACAAGCACACTCAAACCACCGTGCTATTCAAGAAATCCAGTATTCACTTTTATTCAACGCCAACCTTTACTTCTAAAGGCAGTTCTGGAATATTTTTAAACCAAACCACTTGACATTGCCAGCCCCATTTCAACATTATTATGGCACTTTCATTTTTTTTTTCCTGCTGATAATGGGATGTCTCAGAAATGTTGGAAGACTTATTTAGAATTATGACTTCAACCTAGTTCACCTTCTTATTTCACTCTTATTGAACTACTTATCCACAACTACCTTCTCAGTAAAATTTCTCACACAGCCACAGTTAATGCAAATTTCAATTCTCAGTATCAACAAGCTGAAACTGTACTTTCTGAAATCCTGGAAAGTGCTTCGGTCCAACGAGACAAGTTAATAAACTGATACAGCCTGCCAGCGTCACTGAAAACAAATGTTGTACCTGCCTATCTGATCTATCTGCTCAGAAAAAGCAGAACCTTGTCTTCCCCTTGATCTATGTCCCATAACAATCTTTTTTTGGGTCACTCTGTAATGTTCATGATCACAAGAAAATCTTTCAAAAGAGGGGGAAAAAAAAAAAAAGCCAGGTCTAGCAAGTTTGGGAAACTTTCGCTAGACTTTGTGGGCCTTTTCGAATGGGTCATGAAATTGTAACGCAACCCGGGCAGGAGGGACATCTGTGAATGTCAAATACATCTCCACACTCGGAGAAGGGTGAGGAGAAGAAAAAGGGCTGGCTAGGGCCTGAGGCACAAGTGTCCCAGTCTCGCTGATAATCACTCCGTTCTCATTAGAAAACTGTGGCAAAGAGTTACAGAGTAACTAAAACCAACGACTCTGTCCTTCTCGTTCCCCCAAAGTCACAAACCTAACTTTCTCTAACTTCGCGGTGAGTGACATAATTCTGAATGCCTATTTCAGGAGGCACTCTTTAGAGACAAATTCCTTCTCAGCCACACAACCTATTCTCCACAAACGCCCTCGCCCCAATCCAATATATCAGACATTAATCACCCCATTTACCCAGTGGGGTGGGGGGTGAGTGACAGTTTAATGAGTCCCAAGCACCGCAATGGGCCAGCGACTCCTACTCCACAAATCAACCCCTCTACGTCTCGCTACCGCGGTCCTTAGAGGTTTTGTGAGGTTGGGTTTTTGTTTTTCAAAGAGGAGGGGGTGCGGAGTGCGGAGGGGAAGAAATGCAAAATCTCAACGTAGTTCTCCGTGCATAAAACACACTGGGGAAAGAGGAAGGTTAAACCACAGAGAAAGAGGTGGAGAGCGTAGAGCCGGTGCAGCAGTAAAACACCTCAAACAACAAACGAGAAAACAGACCCGGGTCAAGGCAACAACAAAAGAAAAGTCGTAAGAAGCAGCCGGGGGTGGGGGGGCGGGGAGGGTGGTTGCTACCGCTTCCCCGACGCCACTGCACAAGGGCCCCCAGGGCCTCCCGGCAACTGCACCAGCCCCGGGGGGGGCCCCTCCCCCCCCCTTAGCCCCCTCCCCCCGGGCGCCACTGCAGCTGCACCGGTCCCC
>NW_004443975.1:5491199-5508318 GCF_000243295.1 Trichechus manatus latirostris | reverse complement strand
GCCTGCCTCCCGCCCTCCCCGAGTTGGGCTTCCGCGATTGACCGAAAGCGGCTAGACCGGCGCTCCCCGCCCGCCCCCATCCCGCAGTCTCCTCCAATAGGAGGGCGGCTTTTCGGGAAGGTGGAGGGGGTGGCGGGCAGTCGTCGAACTGACAAGCGGGCGCTGCCAATGGGAGAGACGAACCGGGTCTACCGCTTGCATGTGCCAATCAAAGGCAGAAACTGTGGGCGGAGCCCGGGCGGGCTGGGCCGGTAGCAAAGTGGCGCGGGGTGGAGTCCCGAGGCGCGGCGGCGGCGGCAGCGGCGCCCCTCTGGGTGACTTGGCCGTGAGAAAGTGAAAGGAGCCCGCAGGCGGCGGCGACAGCTGCGCTGGGAGGGGCTTGTTTCTAGGCTAGGAGGCCTTGCGTGCCATGGGGGTGCGGAGCAAGCGTTTCGGTGCGCACCGTGATAACCGTAAATGCACTTTTAAGTGTAGTGGGTCTTGGCTGCTCTAAGTTACGCAGGTATCCTCGGGAAGCAGGGCACGCGGGGACACAGAAGACTCGAGTCTGGCGTTAGGTGGCTCCCTCCGCTTTTTCCTGCTGTTGGTGACGACGCCCAGGTCCTCGCCTGCCCGAGCGCAGCGGAGCAGGACTCGGAACGTTCTGGCTACGTCCTGCGGTGTCCGGTGTCCAGGTGCACCTCGGGGCGCTGAGGACGCGTCCCGCCCAGAGGCACAGTTTCCGGGCGTTTTTCTCCTTACGTCGTCATGTTTCGGGCAGAGCAAAACGCCTAAATTTCTCGCAGAACTCTCATGCCCCATAGGTACTCACAGTGTTACGAGTAAAGACATTCCCAAGTGACCAAATTTTAGAGAATGACAGTAAAATTGATACTTGTAGATGCCCTAGCCGGATTACTACGAGGGAAAACTTGTGTCGCTTTTCCCTCTCTTCCAGTAAACTTCTACTCAGTTCTTCTTCTTCGCAACGAATCGTGTTAATCACGGCCACGGCCACGAGCAAAGGTAGAAATTTTTACCCAAGAAATGGGAAATTTGAGGAGGCAAAGATTACAACTAAAAAGTTGAATAACAAGTGAAAAAAAAAAGATTAAGGAAAATAGAAAACTACATAGTAAGGGAGTCAGTGCAATGTTAATTATCAAATGAAATATGTTTATTCTTTTGCTAACTGAACCAGGACTGGCAAGCCTGTTGGTAAACAACTTGCCAGGAGACCTTTCAACAGAGCAAAATGTGCTTTTCACTTTGTTACAAGGTCAGAAGGGTAAAGTAAGTTGAAAGTATTGTTTGGGCAAATCAGACATGTTGAATTGCTAATAAAGTAAGAACAGGAGCACACAAAATTCCTGAAATTAAAGTACCATTGGAATAGCCTATTAGAAACAATAGTGATGTTCTTTACTCTTCACTCAACCTCTGTGCCCTGAAGGCTGCACCTGACGTGAAGGTCATCTTCGGGTAACTAGAGTGTTTTACTCCTTGCAATCTATTGCTGTATCTGTGCTTTTGATGAATTATAGGTCTTTGCAGTCTGTTAATAGGAGGCCCAACTCCAGCCTGACCTGTTTCAGGTTAGGGAAATTTATAAATCTTCTCCATAGATGATATACACTGTTAAAAAAAAAAAGAGAGAGAGAGAGATGTAAAAAGGAGTATCATGTTTCCCCAACAAGTTCAGGATTAAGAGGAAAAGGAAATGTTTGCATTCTCAAAGCGTTTCTCACGTGCTAAAAATTAAAAATCAGGAAGACAACAGCGCTCTGGATGGATCGACAAAAAAAGTGTTTGATAGTGCTCAGATGTTAAACAGTAGATTTCATGAGAAAATGAAAACATTCGGATTGTACACAAAAAGCTTAGAAATTCAGCTCTATGCCACATAGAGCAAAATCACAGCCTTAAAAAAAGGTCTTACAGATTCACCTGGAAGTAGAATAATAGCCGTCAGAGGTATGGAGGGTGGGGGACATCGATGCATCAAAAGTTATGACCATTTTTTTCTCCTAACAGTCGTTACTAGGTTCCATTATGAGAACTGAGTAGTTCGGCCAGGAAATATAGACTAAATGGATATTTAAGGAAGCAAGTATGTCCCCCCTCAATTAAAGATTTATAAATTTATGAAAACGCATGGAACATTCATGCACTGTCAAAAATCAATAAAAATGTTTCTGGGCATTTATTGTGTGCAAGGAAGGTGCTCTGCTAGGGATACCGGAGACATCAAAAAAAATTGTAAGATAGGGTCTCTCCTTCCTGGGGTTTAAATTTAGCTGGGAAAGACATGGCATAAATATATTAAAATGCCAAACAATAGAGATGCTAAATAGCAATATAATAGGATATGAATCTCAGCTAAATTTAATGTTCGTTGCTATAGCCATCTTATCCCCAATCCCTGGTGCAGCTGTATTTTCTCTTACGTTTTTAAAATACTTTTTACTCTCTGAAATGTTTTATTATAAATGTGTTGCACAAATGATACCTTTAATCCTCTTTGGGAAGCCATCAGCATACAAAAATGTCAAAATAATAAGAAGAAGAAGACTGATTTCAGAGATGTCATAATAGAATGATTACTATTTTTTTCCAGCACCCACTGGAACTCTGGAAGGTAATAATTCGAACTCTAAACTCCTCCCTCGAGTAAGCTCCTTAAAGGAGCGTCTGTTTACCTCTATGTAATAGGCTTAACATATTCCCATGATACAAAGCTACTTGGCAGACTTTTTTCTAAGTCAGTAATTTACTGTCCCCCCCGCCACCACCACCGTGAAAAAAAAAATTTACAAAAAGTACAGTCTCTAGCTACTGGAAAAATAAACAATTACTTTCCCTCTGGAGGAATCACAGTCTTGTAGAGTATCCAGTTAATCCATGGTTTTCTGGGAGTCCTGAAGTTAAAAATGATAGAAGTGAAGCTAACACTCATGATTAGATTTCTAGCCAGAGAACAAGTTTTATGTTTTAATAGCACATACATTTTGACCTATAAGAATTTAACACTATAAAATGTTGACAGGCCAAATCAAATTTAGTTTGCTGTGCAATTCTGTAAAATGAATGTCTGACTTTTAAATGCGAACCACAGGTCAAATGCTTGAAAGATACCAATGTTTTTATTACTTTGTGCCATAGGTCACATTGAAAAGTTACTATGAAATTAATTTTTGAATGTTAGCTTTTATGACCTCGTTAACTTCATGTGTAATTGGAGTGTTTTCCTCTAAAAATCAGGGAGACAAACATTAATAACGTAAAAGACCAGGTTTTCCAAGGTGTCATTTTTTAAATATAATACCTATTAAAATGTAACAGAATGTGAGGAGAGGCTAACCAGGTTTTGAATCTAGAGAGGGAAAAAAACACTAAAATGAAAAATTTGTTCAAGCTTCTGTTAAGCCCACTCACTTTCAATAGCATGAGATTCTGCTCACTTGTCTAGCTCCTGTCCTCTCTGTTTCTCAAGCTTCTGGATTTTAGAAATGAACAGGTTGCTATGGCCTAAAGGGAGGAGGAGACACACAAACACAGCTGAGACAATGACAAAAAAAGTAAATGAGCAAACTGGAACACACACCACAGTAACGAAATGAGCAGGGAGCCCATTTCTCAAAGCATGGTTTTTAAAATATATGCATTTACAATTCTGCAAAGTCCATTATATCCCAAACCAATTCCCTGGGTTATAAATTCTGTGATACTTGAGTTGATTTATTAAATTCCTAAACTATGATAAACCATAAATAGGAGCGAATTCAGCCTGATTCTCAGCCCTGAAGACAGAAATAATGTCACCCTAAACCCTTGAGGAAGGGTTCTCAACAGATTTATACAGAGATTTGGGGGCATGCCCCTATACTGAGAGCAGAATAACCCTACACCAGTAATGCAGACCTGTTTGAGGATTAGGGCCAGAGAGCTGCAGAAGAATACAGTCTTCCCAGAACTGTTTTTCCCGTGTAGCCAGTTTTAAGTTGCTTACTGTAAGCCGTGCTTTTACACGACCACCATAAATCCAGGCTGAAGGAGGCTGATAGTTCAGGCTGGGATGGAACCAAGACTGGCCACTCTGAAGAATTTAGGAACAAAGTTAAGAGGTGTTTCATTGGCTACCCACCTCTTTCTCCTCTCTCTCTCTTCTTTCTCCCATAAAATGCCTTATGCCTTCTGACATATGGAAGGAAAAAAAATATATATATGCAATGATGCTTTTATAGTTAATTTTGATACATAGTTAACGAATATAAATGTATTCATTTTTTGCTTTGTGTATAACTCCAAGCAACTTTCTACAATCTGAGGCCAACTCTTTTCTTTGCTACACAGAAGGCCTTCCTGCCATCCATTGATGTGAGTTCAATCAATTAAAAATCATTTAAATACTATCCTAAATAAAAAATCTGTCTAGGTAAGTCTGCCACTCTTGAAAACCACACGTTACCTCCCAAAGCCAGAGATTGGAATTTATCTGTTGTTTTGGAGGTTGCATTAATTTGGATAATTAGAAGATACATACATTTCACTGTGGATTTTTTTAGATTTAATTTTTTAATAATCTAATGAAACCTATGACTTTCCCGAATGAGTAGGTTCTGTTAAGATTTAATATGAACCCATGATATCAATGGTCCATAATGTAAATCATTCAGGAGTGTTGATTGCTCTAAAATTCTGGGATATATATAGGAAATAGAAGTAGTTTATGTGGGGGTAAGAGCTATGGCTGCTAACCAAAAGGTCAGCAGTTCAAATCCACCAGGCACTCCTTGGAAATCGTATGGGGCAGTTCTACTCTGGCCTAAAGGGTCGCTCTGAGTCAGAATCGACTCGACGGCAATGGGTTTGTTTTTTTGGGGGGGTTTATGTCCAAAATGAAAGAATAAAATTTCTAAATATTTAAATGTTAATATCTTAATTCTGTTCTGTCTCTTAAATTGAGGTTTGTAGATATTTTGGGTGCAAATGAACTTAGAAAAGGTGAAGTACAGAGAACGAGAGAGATTATCAGTAGTTATTGATACTACACACCTTCTATGTATTAAGTGCTGTGTTTCTTACCAAAAGGTGGAAAGCTTGTCCATTTGTCTCCCATACAGGGAGAGGTTTTCCCTTCCTCTCATGCTTGCTCCGTTCTTTAATGCAGCACCTTCTCAGACTTCCACCGGCAGAAAAGAAAACGATACATCCAAAAACTATCTACTGAGAACTTATAATACATTAGAGAAATCTGAAACGGCATTCTCAGGATTCTTGTTTTAAAATGTCCACCGTGTGCTAGGTGCCAACAAGACATGAAATAACGTCATTCCCCCTTATATTTATGACTTCATTGTGTATAAATGTCATTGTGAACCCACTGGACAAAGATAACATTTCATTTTTCTTTCAGTGCCTCATATACTGTTGGTGCCTAATAAATGAATACCAACCCTAACTGTTGTAATATAGTATAATACAACATTATAATATAATTTTAATATAATGTATAGAATATAATATAAAATTGTCTTCATAAAAATCCTTTATTATAAAGAAATCCTGTAAATTTAACACAAAAGTCTTGATACATGCCAAATTCAAACTATTCCTAGTAATAAGAGCAGACGGAAGGTTAAATCTCTCTCCAGAAATTTGCTTCGCCCTTAGCGAGAACATGCAACTCAGGAAGTTTGCTTCCCTTACAAAGAACTAGCATTTATGCCTAAGACCAAAATGATTATTTTTAAAGTACCCGTTTTACAATGCAAATGTGTATCTAAATTAAACTCAGTAAAAATAAGCATTTTAAATTGAAGCTGCAGTAATGGCTTTATGTGAGACAATAGGAAAAATGGTTCTTGAATATGAACTCAGAGAAAACAGATTTGTAATTCCTTCTAGTTGCCTTGAAGTTTTTCTTGTTCCTGTCCATTAACGTATTGATACATATTTAACTGAGAACCCATTGCTCTGTAGCTGTTTTACAAAACTGAGGCTATTCAGCAAAGTCACGGCAAAAAAAGGTTGAGTCAAAAAAAACAAAACAAAACAGAACAACTAACTGACAGCTAGTCTACTATGCCAAGCCCCATGCCTTAGCACTTGGAACATGGGACCGATGCAGGAACACAGACTCACTAAGAACAGCAACAAGAGACTGCGTAACAAAGACACGCGGCACAATAGGACATTTTAGACAGAGGCAAATGACAGATGGAGAAGAGCAGAATAAGGGACAATAGCTATTCAGGGTAGAGAGAGGACTTTAAAGAACAGTGAGAAGATGCTGACGGTATAGAGAGGAGGATACCTGAAGAAGTGGACAGAAGGAAAGATCCCAACAGGATGTGGTCAGAGGTGGAGGCCATGGTGGTGGAGGTGGTGCTGCTGAAGGTCGTCACAGCAGCATGGGAGATAAAGCAGAGATGTCAATGTGCCTTCCTGGGTTCTGCTGATCCTATGCCACTATTATTTTGTCAAATCCTATCCTGCTAATTATCCTGAAATCAATGCTTTATGAAGTAGCTAGCCCAAAAGTACAGACAGAACTAGAATATACTTGGTATTTAACTCTTCCCAGTCATTAAGTTGCTACAATCAAGGTGCTCATGCACGTACCTAGGTCATTGATTTGGCTGCTTTTAATGATAAGATCTGCTTGATATAAGCTAGATTTTCTGAGCATAGATTCAGCACAGTCATTATGTAGTTTTAGATGGACCTCATGGAGAAATTGTGGGGATGTATTGACATTTCATTGAGGAGAATGAGCTGTTAATGAACCTAACTGCATTTCAAATATTCCTTCTATTCATTCAGCAGTCACTGAACACCTATCATACATAGGGCCCAGTACTAGGCACATCAGCCTCTGAACAAGCCATATGGTCCGGATCTTAACCCAATGCATGAATTAGTTTTGGAAAGAAACAAGGTTGAACTACTTCAAGTGAACCAGGAAAATTCCCATGATTCTCCCTTGATAAAATGTAAGCTCCCTCGGGATGGTGACTTTTTCTATGACATTCATAGCTATATCCTTACATATAGAATGGTACTTGGAACATAATAAAAACCCATTGCTGTTGAGTTGATTTCAAATCATAGCAACCCTACAGTACAGAGAACTGCCCCATAGGGTTTCCAAGGAGCAGCTGGTGGATTAGAACTTAGCAGTCAAGCTCTTAACCACTGCACCACCAGGACTCCTGGAACATAATAAGTACCCAAAAAATACTTGTGGGAAGAAAGGGACGGGTAAAGGAGGGAAAGAAGAAGAAAGGAGGGAAAGAGGGAGGGGAGGAACGAAGGAAAAGAGAGAGAGAAGAAGGAGGAGGTGAAGAAGGGAGGAAAGAAAGGAAGGAAGGGAGGGGAGAGATGGAAAGAAATAACTGACCTTTGCTCTTTACCAGAGGCTAGAGGGAGTCACAGTGCTTTATGTTTTCAACTGCATCCTTCAAACTCAGGAAAAAGTGAAACGTAGAGTTTATTTTGTGAACTACCAGAAAAATGCGTATTTACCTTCTCGGGGGTACTCTAACCCAGCACAGAAATAACCCAGGTTGAATGTGGTAGAGACGTTACTCCTGGCAGAATTGAAGCAATTCTCTAGCCTATGTAAAGAGTATTTCATCTTTGAGGCATTTTAGAAACGAGTTATTCTCCAAAACATCTCTTACTGCATAAAACATGTTGTTACTGTCATTACTTGCCAGAGAATGTTGAAACAGACCGGCTAAGTGACTTGTCCAAGGCCCCAAATTAAGATTGGTGAATTGCAGAACTGGTTAATCATCAGTTCACTGAAGTCACTGTTCTTAAAATTTTTAGACCACTCTGAAAATAAAAGAAACACCATTTTTTAAAACAAATTTGTATTTGCAATGCTCTGAAAAAATACAGTCTATTTGGTCTTTATCCTTCAGGAAAAAATCCATGATCTCAATTTAACTACACAGTCAAGCTAAAAATATTATGAAAGGAATTACTCCTGACTTTTCAAGTATAGTTTCAACTAAAGACATATGCCATTGGTGAATATAAATGAAGATGCCTCTAAGCAAGAGATGTTTTCCTTTTCTGTAGATCCTATCAGGACAGTAGGCTCCTAATGGCAGTAAATCTGGTAGGGAGGAATCTGTAAAACCTTATCTGCTGGGGCATCCGGTGACTATGAAAGATAAAAGATTATATTTTCATTTGCATGGTTTGCTGGGTTTTATTTGGCAGCTACAATAACACAGGCTACGCAGAGCCCATAAAACAAAGTGAGAACAGCAGCTCATTTGGTGGCAGAATATAATGGTCATGGCTAAAGGGCTTACATAATTCATCTCAAACCCTTATGCCTATATTTATTGTTGTTTAAATGAAAATTAAACTCTCACAGCCATAGGGAGGCTTCTGGGGATCTGGTCAGAAATTTGATTGAGATCCTTTCTTCATACACAGCTCCTGATAGTATCAGTCCGCAACACTTAAAAACAGCCATAGAAATATTCAAGAATGAGCATGTCTTACCTAAGCTTATTAGTACTTCATTTCTCCAATCCTCTGTTCTAAACAACTCTAAAACTCCTGCGAAAGCAGAGTGAATGGAGAGAGACCTCCTATTCATTATTTCTCACTTGGAATTCCTAGTTAGGTTCAGAGCAGACTCAGACCAATTGTAAGCGATGGTTAAGAGATAATGTTAGCATTCAGATGATGTTCAGTACAAGATAGTACTTTGGGGGAGAGTTGGGGAGGCAGTCCAAAAGAAGGACTAAGACGTGATATTGACCAAAACCATTTCATGCCAGTGTTTTTTTAACATTGAAAGTATTTCTATGATATCGTATTTCTAAAGAGTTTTAAGTTCGTGGTTTTTGATCACTTTATTCTTGATATGTTCCAACAGTGAAAACTTTGACCTTCAATTGTGAATGCTCAAGACTGTTGATTTTGTTATTCTGGGGGAGTATTTTTTTTTTTTTTAAGAAATCAGCCCTGAAATATAGTTTGTTAAAGACAAAGCTGTACCATATTATTAAATGCACATCCAATAAGGTTTAAAAGTATCAATAGTTTTCATGGTAATTTAGTGAAAATGGTATAATGGCCTAAAACAGGTGTGTAAAATAACATGTTTTTATTTTCTGCGAACCTCACGGAAGTAGCGTATGTAATACAATATATAAACAGTAATATTTTATAATATTATAAAAATTGCATGCCATTCAATGAGATAGAAATGTTTAATATTTCTAGGCTCTTGTAATATTTCTAATTAAAGTAGTCTTGAAAAGAAAACCAATAATTCCTAATTGTTTTTTAAATGACCAGCATATCCTCTCCATACAAGGTAAATAGATACGAAAATAAATAAGAGCATATGACCTAGATTTTACCCACCATGAGTAACTGCCCATGTGGCTGTATCTGACACTAGATTATCTTTCCCCTTACTTTTAGAATTTTTTCCTTGGTTTCAGGTAAATCAGTATGGATATTAATTAGGTTGAACCTTCTAAATTTTGAAAAGTTTATGTCACTTAGTTTGTTACTATATACATACATGAACCAATTGGGAGGAAAAAGTCAAATACAAAAAAGAAAGTTATTTTAAACCACCGTTAAGTACAAGTTAATAAGTTGTTTTCTCAATAAAATAATTGACAGAGTTCCTCTGGCTTTGGCAGTAACAGCTTTAATTGCATATTCCTCAAGTTTAGTAGGAATCTACTAGAAGCAAAAAACCAAAGAACATTAAGAAACAAGCAGGATATTATACATTTTCATTAGAAATAAAAATATAATTGTCATGAGCATATTAGAACCTTGTGTATTTTCTTTTCTCAGGGAAGTGTTTCATTCCTAATCCATATTCACCATCCAGTCAGCTGATTTCCATGTTTTTCCAGTGGCTACAAAGAAGATGTGACAAGTGGAAAGGAAAATTTTTAAAAAGTAAGCTAACACTGATTAGGAGCGCTGGTGGCGCACTGGTTAAGCGCTTGGCTGCTAAAGGACTCTGGACTCCGAGGGAGAGAAGACCTGGCATGAAACCCTATGGGGCAGTTGCACTCCGTCCTGTATGGTCACTACGAGTCAGAATGGACTCTACGGCACACAGCAACAGCACTGAGTAGGAGAATTTCAGAAGGAAAGAGAGGAAAGGATCGAAGGGGAAAAACAGAGAGAAGAGCGGAGAGAACCAAATAAAATTAGGCAAAATTTTAGAAATAAAACGATTGTACGAAGTTTTCAGTTCTTCTTTTCCAAATTTTATAAAATTAGAAATAATATGCCCTAATATTTTTAGATTAAAAAAAAATCTCCCTTCACTAAACTAAAAGCAAGTCACCCATGCCTTGTAAAGGTGGACATTCACTAAAATCTGGAAAGCGAAAAGGAGCCGAGCTGCCATTCTGGACTGCCACTCAACTTCAGGATGTGTGGACTTCCAAAGCAAGAGAGCGCCGAGAAGAGAACCCACACATTTGTTTTTTTCTTTCAAAGACATTCTAGCACAAATAAAGCATCACTTTCAGAACTGTCTGTTATCTTATCAAGGCAAGTGGGAGTGAGTTTAATCCAAGTGAATATCCCGATTCTCTTGGCCTAAATGAGTGAACGGAGTGATTTAGGTTTATTCCTTCACCTCCATGCCATGAGCCTCCAAACCTTACCTCCATCCCAAATATCTTTCTTTAAGCTTTTTACTTTTGGGTTCTTAATGCAGATCATTATTATTATTTTTCGGTTGCAGTCTGCAATCGTCCTTATTTTCACTCAAAATTGCAACACAGAGGACTATGGCCAATGCTATGCAGATGGCCAAATAGATAATAAAGACTCAGTTCATGAATAATACCCACCCAGAAAGAGGACAAAAGCAACAGGAAAAAAGAGCCCAAATTGGACAAAATGTGCATGCTATATTTAAAAAAAACATGCAGCGATCATTGTCAGAGATCATTAAGGGTGCCCTGTAGTTTTAATTACATGCCAGTGGCACCAATTTGACGTGACTGTTTGCTCTTATAGTCAATAAAAAAAGTCATAACTGCCATCAAATTTAAATGTAATTTATTTTCTACACAGCCCTTTCTGTTTTCCTTGGTTTTTTTTTTTTTTTTTTTCTTTTATAACATTAACACTTTTTTTGTTAAAAAAATGTGTGAAAGATTAATTTGTAGACTGAGGGGATCTGTGGGTGCACAGCACAGGACAGATGGAGTGGGTGGGGCGTGACAGTTTTCGTCTGTGGCATCATTTTGTTGTTGCTAGTGCAAGGGAGCAAAATGAAGCTACTGCTACTGCGATCCTTTCTTTTGGGGCCCCCGGATAAGGTATGTTGCTTTTTCCTCATGCTGGGGCCTGCTGCTTGGGGACATGGCCACCCTCAACCTACGTAGCCAGCCTGCTATGAGCATTGCTAGTCAGCGGAGAATAATTTTTAAATCACATTTATATAGAATTCCACCAGTCTTTTGTATGAAACAGAGTGAACAACGTACTCTCTCTTGGAAAGCTGACTATTTGGAAACGAATTCATGATCTGTCCACTCTGAGATCCCGAATTGTAAACCCAGACACGGAACTCTAGATACAGAAGAAGGGAATTATTTTTTTTTTTTAAAGAAGGGTTTTTTTTTTTTTTTTTCACCACTCAAGATTCTACTCACATTCGAGGGGAGTTTTTTTTAATCGTCAAAAATGATGATGTGCAAGTTTCGATTTTTGCCTTGGAACAGCCCTAATTTACATATAAGTATTGTAGGAGTTTGCTATTGTAAAGGTTCATATTGAATAAAGCAATTACCACGGAAAATCACTGTCATATGGCACACACAGACATTGTGAGAAAAAGTGAAACTTTGAGACGGAGAAAAAGGGGAATTCAGGACAGCACGTGGGAGGGAAGATGGGAGTTCTTTTTAGGCACAAAGAGATCCATTAACAATATCTTTATCAGTTTCCTTATTCCCTGTTAACTCAAACAACTCGCAGTGCCGAGAATATGTGAACGTGACTGCAGATAAATGACTGGGGTTGGGGGAGAAGAGCAAGAGTATCTGAGAACAGGTGGTGGTTAATTCATGGCAAGACAAGAAGTGCCTGAGGAAAAATCTCAGCAAAACCTTTGCTTCAAACTACTCTGTCTGTCATAGGGAGGCAAGGTGGTTCAGGAAAGTCTGTTAGCTGCCCCAGAGTCAAGTACCCCTGTTCTTAATGTTTTGCAGTTATGAGGCTGCTTCAGCCTTGAGATAAGTGTGTTCTTGTGGGTCAGGTATTTGGTATTCAAGCCATTTTCATGTCCTTGTGTTATTTTCCTAATTAGACTGTGGGCTTTCCCAGAGAGGGACTGTGTGTCTTTACCGTGATGCTCTGTATAGGGCAGTGCTCCTCAAAGGTACTTTGCTGACATACCAGCACTAGTGGGATCATGGATATAGTAAGGATCCATAATGGAGGCCACCACCGGTCTGTGTGGCTTGCATGTTGCTCTAATGCTGGGAGCTGTGCCAAAATGGTCTCAACAATGGACTCGACCATACCAACAATCATTAAGATGGTGCAGGACCAGGCATCATTTCATTCTTTTGTACGTAGGGTCGCCATGAGTCAGAGCCAACAACAGCAACGTAATGGGGGCAGCAGGACCTAGTGATGGAAAGAATGGGCTTGAAGGCAGACCGTCTGCCTTTGAAGTCAGGCTCCTCCCTATGGAATTGTAATCATGTTACTGTAACATGGCCAAGCCTTAGTTTCCACCTCTGTAAAAACGGGACGACAATAATAGCATCTAACTTCATTATAGGGTTCGTGTGGAATTAAAAGAGATAGTCCTTTGTAAAGCATTTAGGTAGTGCCTGGCAGGTAGTTAATTAGCCCTAGTTTGAAAAGAGCCACTTTTTGGACTTTGCTAACACCTGATCCCTGAGGACACTCAAAACCCAAAATCTCTGGTATGCAACATTTCTCGTTCCATTTCATTAACGGTTGTTGCTGTCAGCTCATGGTGATCACGTGCACAAGGGGACGAAACACTGGCTAGTCCTGCGCCATCCCCTTGATCGATTGTGGATTCTACTATTATGATCCATAGAGTTTTCATTGGTTGATTTTAGGAAGTAGGTTGCCAGACCTTTCTTCCTAGTCTGTCTTAGTCTGGAAGCGCCACTAAAATCTGTTCAGCATCATAGCAATGCACAGTTTTGCCCCACTGACAGATGGCTGGTGTCGTCATGAGGTGCGCTGGCCAGGAATTGAACCTAGGCTTCCCCTGTTGAAGGCAAAATATTTACCACTAAACCACCACTGCCCCCATTTCATTAGGGGTACTGTTGGCAAATACAATGTTGGAATAAACATGGGTGAGTGGGGAATGAGGGAGACAGATAAATACAATTATAATAGTCTAATAATACAATATTACATTCAGGAGGGTATTAATAATGTCCTAGGAAATGGCAAGCCGGGGAGGGGAATCTGGTATACGTATTATTGTTGTTAGGTGCCATTGAGTCAGTTCCAGCTCATCACAACCCTGTGTACAACAGAACAAAACACCGCCTGGTCCTGCGCCGCCCTCACAATAGTTGTTATGTTTGAGCCCATTGTTGCAGCCTCTGTGTCAATCCAGCTTGTTATGTACCTGTCAAATAGAGTATACACAAAGGAAACGTTATGATAAAGATGTCTACCATATATCAAATTTAGAGAGAGTTATCTATTTTATATTTGTGATGGTTAATGTTATGTGTCAACCTGGTTAGGCCATGATTCTCAGTATTATGTAATTATCCTCCATTTTGTGATCTGATGTAAGGGGAGTTTCCTTGAGGATGTGGCCTGCATCCAATATATATGGAAGTTCTGGAAAAGCTCCCTCACTCTTGAACCTGCATCTGACCTGTCATACTTTCACCTCCGGTTCTTGGGACGTGAGCCAGTAGCCTGCCACCTGACCTGCAGATTTTGGGATTTGCAGACTCCTGCAACCCTGTGAAGCCGCAGCCTTTTGCCCAGCCTGCCGATTTTGGGTTAGTCAGCCCCTGCAACCATGCGACTCAGGAAAAGCCTCCAGCCTGATGCCTAACCCATGGATTTGGGGCTTGTCAGCTCCACAACTGTGTGAGCTATTTCCTTGAGATAAATCTCTCTCTTTATCTCTCTCTGTCTCTCTCTCTCTCTTTCTATATATATATGACTCACTGGTTTTGCTCCCCTAGGGAACCCAGCCTAAGACAATATTTATTTATTCTACCAAAATTTTTCTGTAATTCTATATAGTAGAGGCATTACAGAAATGGAAAGCACAGCAAGTTCTTACCATTCACTCATGCACGTGCTCAGAGACACACAGACTCAGAAGAAACTATCCGTAGATCAGTGCGGTAATCACAATACCCGCCCTGATCATGTTGAAACAATTGTAGAAGCTGTTACTTATATTCATACATGCATGTAATTACTTATTTCTGTGTATCCTGATACACAAAATGATTTTCCTTCTGAGTCTGGAATAAAGTAAAGTACTCCTAGTCTTCCTTTGTTCTCTGATGCTGTTATGTTTATGCCCAAAACACTGGAGAATAGTTAATTCACTGACTACAGAGGAATTCTGCTGGGCTGAGGCTAGGGTGGCAATGTTCAGCTTTATGCTCTACATATTTTTTAATATAAACAAAAAAGGCATGTATGTACACATAAGTACGCCAAAAATTGCATTTTGTATAAGCCAATTTTTCCTTCACAGTAGAAGTTCGTATTTATTAAATGTAGTGAGAATTTCAGGTAGTCTACCCCAATAGCTGTTCTCCTTTCTTTTTTAGTAATTAAACTTCTAATTTTTATTAAGTAAATGGCTGCCCCAACTAAAAACTGAACTTGCCAGCTTCCGTTCCTGCTAGTTTTATCCAGGTGACCCGTTCTGGACAAGGACATAAATGGAGGTGTTTTGTGGCAGTTTATGGGAAGTTTCCTTAAAAGGTAATTGATGATGCCTTTGACCCACTTCCTCTTTGTCCGTCTCTGCTGTCTGGAATATAGATGTGATGGCTGGAGCTAGGGCTGACATAATGGACCACGAGGATAAGAGCTACACTATAGGAATGCTGGAGAGGTGAGCTGGAAGAACTTCTCAACTAATAACTTCAGAGTGACCGTACCAACACAAGACTCCCTACTTCCTGACTTTGTTGCTATAGGTGATAAATCATGTCTATCTTGTTTAAAGAGTCCCTGGGTAGTGCAAACGGTTAATGTGCTCAGCTGGAACTGAAAGCTTCACCTAGAGGTGCCTCTGAAGAAAGGCCTGGCAATCTACTTCCAAAAAATCAGCGATTGAAAACCCTATGGAGCACAGTTCTACTCTGACAGACATAGGGGTTGCCATGAGTCAGAACTGACTCAAAGGCTTTTTTTTTTTGCTTAAGGTCTTGTTTTTTTGAGCTTCTTCAGAGCTGAACCTAACCCTAACTGATACTTTGTATTTGCCTTCTCTTAAAGCACAATACAAAGTAGAATGTTCCTTGACACCAAGGTTCACAGCTTTAAATGGAATATGATACGTAAATATAGCAACTTAACAAAGGCTATAATTAAATGTTAGATTGTAATATACTTACACAAACAAATATTTAATATGTATAAAAGTATTGTTGTTGTTAGGTGCCATCGAGTCGGTTCCGACTCGTAGCGACTGTATAGGACAGAGTAGAACTGCCCCATGGTGTTTCCAAGGAGCACCTGGTGGATTTGAACTGCTGACCTTTTGGTTAACATCTGAGCTCTTAACCACTACACCACCAGGGCTCCGTAAAAATATTAGTTAGGGTAAGTAATTCTAGTTGTAAAAACCAACCCTCCAACCTCAGTGGCTTAATAAACAAAAGTTGATTCTGACATAATGGTGTAAGATGGACTGGTTGGGATGGGAGAAGCATGTGGGGTCTCCGTTCCATGCAGTTATTCAGGGATCAAGATTCTTTCTATCTTGACCATCATGGATTCAGACCACATTCAGTGTATGGCCTCCCAAGTCTCCACAGACTGGGGAGAAGAGTGGAGGGTCATACATGGGAGATTTGTAATAAGTCAGGCCTACACTGGCGTTTAAGGAGGCCTAGTGGTGTAAATGGTTAAGCTCTTGACTGCTAACCAAAAGGTTAGTGGTTCAAACTCACCCAGCATCTCCACAGGAAAAAGACCTGGTGATCTGCTCCCGTAAAGATTACAGCCTAGGAAACCCTATGGGGCAGTTCTACTCTGTCACATGGGGTCACTATGAGTTGGAATTGACTCCATGACTCCATGGCACCTAACAACAACAACAGAGTGGCATTTGACACTTCTGCCCTCACTCCTTTGGCCGGAACGCAGTCACATGGCCCCAAACTCACTGCAAGAGCATCTGGGAGAGGTAGTTTAGCTGTGTTCCCAGGAAGAAGAGAAGGAACAGGAGCACTAGCTTTCTGTTACACAGTAAATGAACTGAAAATATAGTTTCCAATATCCCTATATTTAACTCCTTTTTTAAAGTCTCGCTTAAACAAGGCCGACTTGCTCAAGGATACAGCTCATTATGTGGCAAAATTTTCTTCTTAGGTCACTTTGATATTGAAACATCTAAGACTCAAACATTTCTGATAATGAAAGATGAGCTCCCTAAAACAGCAAGGCTTCAATCACAAGCCCTGGCCAACTATTGTTCTTTTCATTCCTGATACTACTCTTTCTCCTTTTTCGTGTGCTTTTCCCATATGCGTGGTGATTTTTTAACATCTGTGGAGAAGGCTAAGAAGTGCTTCCATAGAGCTTTATATTGCTGAACAAATCAGTTAAAAATGCACTTAAGTGGTGGCCGGAGAGTATATTGCTGGAGACAACAAAGGATCATTGAGAAAGATAGCGAGCTTTCCGTTTCCTCTCATAGTACTATTGTGTATTTGGTAGGCTGTTGTGATTTTGAGCTACCTGATACTTGTGTGAAATAAAATCATTTACGGTATTTTTAATAGGATTTTAAAAACCCATTGTCATTGAGTCAATTCCGACTCATAGTGACCCCATAGGGTTTCTAAGGCTGTAAATCTCTATGGAAGCAGATTGCCACATCTTTCTCCCGCAGAGCCGCTGGTGGTTT
>NW_004443975.1:5486791-5491084 GCF_000243295.1 Trichechus manatus latirostris | reverse complement strand
ACATATATGTCTCTCTCTCTATAAATATATTTTTTTCCTTCAAAAATCAGTCATGATGGTTTTATTGAACCAATGCTTCTCTCAAATTCTGGGCAATTATTAAAGGCAAACCCATTTGCAGAAACATGATTGGGATAAAGAATAATAGATTCTAGAGGATTAAAGCCCAAGATTCCATTTCAGCTTAATTACTAGTTTTCGGACTGCACCATAGGAAAAGTTATTGCCCGTTACATTTTATCTTAAGAATCTTTTCTGCATTTTTATAAATGTTTTACAACCTCTATTTTCAGGACTGTCCAGGAGATGTTACCGTTAACTGCTATTTCCTTTGATGGTTTGATTTTGAAGTTCAGCTCTCATGCAGCTATTTCAGACATATGATGTACAAAGGGTAAATTTTAGGTGATTTGTCTACTTCCTGGGTGAACTATAAAGTCAGTTTTGTTGCTTTAGCTTGCTCATTGGAAACACAAAAGTGAATTTATAATTTTTGTGTTAACTAAAGAAATTTGAAGGATCGATGTTCGTAGAGGATAAAAGGAAATTGCACAGAAATGCTTTTGAAAAACCAAGAAGAATTTTAAGTTAAAAAATGAAGACTTTTCATGGCTTTCTGCAGGTTCAAGGAAGCCCCATTTTAGGATTATTGTATTTAGGATTACTGGGGCCACAGATCTAACAAGTCTGGCACACAGTAGGTACTCAGAAGTTTTTTGAATGAATGAATGATGAACTGCCAGGACCCCATAGGACTGGGAGAAGAGGAGGATGAATAGAGAGAACCGAGAGTCGGGTGGTCTTCCCATGAACTTGGATGAGCTAAGAGAGGATACCTGAGGGTGCCCCAGCAGGAAGCACACCTGGACAAATGGGACTCCAGCATCTCTAAAGAGATGTAGTGAGTAAGTTTTCCAATATAGAACGGAGTGATTATTCTACTCCTATCTGGGTGGTGCAAATGATTAGCACGCTTGGCTGCTAACAGAAAGGTTGGAGGTTCAAGTCTATCCAGAGGCACCTTGGAAGAAAAGCCTGGCAATCTGGTTCTGAAAAATCAGCCATTGAAAACCCTATGAAGGACAGTTCTACACCGACACACAGAGGGTCACCGTAAGTTGGGATCGACTCCATGGCAACTGGTTCATTCATCTACCACAAGGAAATCGACAAGGATCTTGCCAGAGTTTTGTCTTAGGGCAGAAGCAGGGATTTCTCGGTTGTCTGACAATGACCCCAAGCTGTAGTAACACTATCAGGAATTCTTCAGCCTTCCAGTACTTTCTAGGCTGGAGCCAGAACTAGGCTAATCTCTCATTCCCTCAACTCTTTCTCCATGTATGCAGGCTCAGAGCTCTGACCATAGGTCGACATCACTAATTCGTAATCTTTAGTGCTCATCAGAATCACTTGGGGGCTCTTCCAAAGTACAATTGCCAGGGGCCCACCTCAGACTTACTGAATCAGAATCTCCAAGGGTAGCGCCTGGACATCGGATCGAGCGATGTGGGCCTGTAAAAGCCTCCCTGTTGAATCTGTTACTCACCAAAGATCGAGAAACCCTGGCCCGGTTCACCTCTGCAATGAATGCGACTCAGTGTTACTTGGGGCTTTGAATGCAGTTGTCACAGCCTTTGGTTACCAGCTTGATATAAAGGGACTAAATCCATATCCTTGCTCCCCCAGTGATTGAGTGATCATGAGTGAAGTGCTTAATTAACCTCACTGCAGCCTCTGTCCTCTATTCTAAGAAGCAGGGAATAATATGGGTATCTTTATAATGTGCCGTTGTATTAAACAAGGAGCCCTGGTGGCACAGTGGTTCAGCGCTTAGCTGCTAACTGAAAAGTCAGCAGTTGGAACCCACCAGCCACTCCGCGGGAGAAAGATGTGGCAGTCTGCTCCCATAAAGATTATAGCCTTGGAAACCCTGTGGGGGCAGCTCTACTCTGCCCTATAGAGTCACTATGAATTGGAATTGACTTGATGCCAATGGGTTTGGTTTTGGCTTATTGTATTCAGTATGGATTACACCTCAACATAAAGAAAACAAAAATCCTCATAACTGGACTAATGAGTACATCATGATAAACAGAGAAAAGATTAAAGTTGTCAAGGATTTCATTTTACTTGGATCCACAATCAACACCCACGGAAGCAGCAGTCAAGAAACCAAATGGCACATTGCATTGGGCAAATCTGCTGCAAAGTGTTGAAAAGCGAAGATGTCACCTTGAAAAGTAAAGTGCACCTGACCCAATCCATGGTGTTTTCAGTCACCTCATGTGCATGGTAAAGCTGGACAATGAATAAGGAAGACTGAAGAACAACTGATGCCTTTGAATTGTGGTGTTGGCGAAGAATATTGAATACACCATGGACTGCCAAAAGAACGAACAAATCTGTCTTGGAAGAAGTACAACTAAAATGCTCCTTAGAAGCAAGGATGGTGAGACTATGTCTCATATACTTTGAACATGTTATCAGGAGGGACCAGTCCCTGGAGGACAACATGCTTGGTAAAGCAGAGGGTCAGCGAAAAAGAGGAAGACCCTCAATGAGATAGATTGACACAGTGGCTGCAACAATGGGCTCAAGCATAACGATTGTGAGGATAGCGCAGGACCAGAAAGTGTTTCGTTCTGTTGTACATAGGGTCGCTGTGAGTTGGAATCGACTTGATGGCAATCGGTTTGGTTTTGGTTTATTGTATCAAACATTTACAACTAATCTATCTCCTAACCATCTGTACTGAGTTCATGTGAACATATGAACACCAGAAAAAAGAAAATTAAATAAGTACAGGTGGACTATTAACAATTAGAAAACTATAACTAACAGTCTGGCTCTTCACATACTACCATTAAAAGAATTAGTGCATTTCTTAGTAAATAAGAAGCTCGAGTAGGATGAAATATGATTTTTTTTTTCTTTTTTAGAAAAGCCCAGAAAGTAGATTATATATCCATCCACTTAAGAGCAATCTGGCCTATAAACAAAGACACTTTCAAAGTCAAAATATTGGATGGAGTTATGAGACTATCAAATAACTTAGAAAAGAGATCATTCCCGTCATCATTTTTCAGGTTCCTTTTATTATTCCAAGTGCTCTAATAAACTGTAGACAGAAAGAAAAAAAAAGGACTACTTGGGATTAATGTTGTATGGTATTTTTTTAATTTAGCCTGCTGTCTTTTTGAAATATCGGCTTCCACCTCTTCTGAGTCTTTTGATATGGATCAGTTAAACTTGACTGAACAGAGTCTTCTCGTCTCGTTTGCCTTATCCTAATAACAAGAATGGACTGTGCTTTTTTCTTTCTTCCCTTCAGTAGTTTATAAACAGTCCATGTAAAACTTCCCATTACATTTTTATACATACTAAGCTTGTTATTGAAAAGTTACACCCCTCACATCTCCAGGCCTTTCTGCAGCTAAATGAATCACTTTTGCACTTAAATATATGTGGCAGGAAAAATCAGCAAATACTAATGTTGAAACCCCAAGGGGGCAGCCTGCACACAGATGAAAATATGACCGTGCCCGTACAGTTTTTATTGCATGACACCATGCCTAAAGGAGAAATCAAAATCCTGTGTAAAAGATTTCACTTAAATCCAAATTCATATGTAAACTCAGAAAAGTCAGCAGAAAGCCTGACATTGTTTCAAACCACAGCACAAGATAAACGGTGCATAAACCACAGCACAAGATAAACGGTGCATAAGCCGCAGCACATTTTTGTTAAATCCGCATTTACTTAATAACACATACCACCAACTTTGCAATCAGACGTGGAGGCAGCAAGCAAAAAAAAAAAGGTGATTTTTAAGGAGTCTAGCCAAGGACCATTTGCTCATTCATGAGAACGTGTTCTTAAAAGGCCAAAGCCAATATACCAAGATAGGCCATTATCTGGTCAATGGCCGCAGGGCCAAACCGCCTCACAAAGGGAGTGCCATCAACCGCACAGGGAACTCGATGAGAGACCACGTGTGGTTAACACAAGCCTATTACTATTATGCGAAAAAACAACCAAGAACATAAATGCTGATGGTGATCAGAGCATTTTATATTCCAAGAATGGCTTATTGATTGGTTTGGCTAGAGATTTGGCCAAGAAGTTTAATGTATAAAATTTATCTGAAGCCTAATTTGCTTCTTAGGAAAGAGGGTCCAGTAAGAGACAAACAATAGAAGCAATTAGATCTAAAATTGAAATGCAATTTACTTGGCTCCTACTGTTTCCGTCTGTCTGTTTGTCATGCTGTGGTAGCTTGCATATTGCTATGAT
>NW_004443975.1:5483725-5485522 GCF_000243295.1 Trichechus manatus latirostris | reverse complement strand
AGATCACCAAGAAGAACATCAATTCTTGATTCTCCATAATATCCCAAGGTAAAATGCAGGAGGGAAGAGAAACGTTTTCCACCACAATAAGAAGCCTGGGTGGCCTACCAGTTAACCTAGGCTGCTAACCCGAAGGTCAGTGGTTCAAATCCAACCAAGGGCTCTGCAGGAGAAAAACCTGGTGATCTGCTCCCGTAAACGTTAAACCAAATTCAAACCCGTTGCCCTTGAGTCGTTTCCAACTCATAGCGACCCTATAGGATAGAGTAGAACTAACTGTCCTATAGGGTTTCCACGGCTGTAAATCTTTATGGAAGTAGACTGCCACATCTTTCTCCCGAGGAGGGACCTCCAACCTTTCAGTTACTAGCCCAGGTCTTAACCACTGCTCCACCAGGGTTCCTGCCATAAAGACTACAGCCTAGAAAATCCTATGGGGCAGTTTTACTCTGTCACGTGAGTTCACTATGAGTCCAAATTGACTCCACGGCACCTAACAACACCACCCCCACAGTAGCCACCAAAAAGCAACGGGTATAGGAAATAACTGTTGGGAGAACGCAAATTCAGGGGCGTCTCAGAGACCTTGGACCATACCAGACAATAATTGTGTTTTATCCCCTCAAATATGCCAAAATTGGAAACCCTGGTGGCGTCAAGAAGGTCAACAGTTCAAATCCACCAGGTGCTCCTTGGAAACCCTATGGAGCAGTTCTACTCTTTCCTTTAGGGTCGCTATGAGTCAGAGTCGACTCGACGGCCAAGAGTTTGGTTTTTTTCCTGCCAAAATCGTGTATGACGGCTCATAGATAGGACTAGCAGGATCTGTTGGAAACACTGCTGGTGTGAGTAGCCTCCAAACCAGCAAGGCCAGCCCAGGCAAGCACTGAACCATGTCCAGCATGTGCAAGGCAAATCCGCACGCGCACAGCTGCAATTACAGAATCCAAACAGCTCTGACTACCAAAGGTGTTTCTGGTTTGTTTGTTTTCATTTTTTGTAAGTGAACAGCAAACTCATTTGGCATCAAAACTTGTCCTGAACGGAGATAAGGCCATTGGAGTCTTTATTAATCCTATTAGTGTGCATCTCCTCATGTCTCACTACAGAAACAACAACGTGTCTTCATACTAAGTCTTCCAGTACAGAGTGTATTTTACACCCCAAACCCGTTGCCATCGATTCCAACTCATGGCGACCCTGTGTTGCTGTTGTGTGCCGTCGAGGGGACTCTGACTCGTAGCGACCCTATAGGACAGAGTAAAACTGCCCCTTAGGGTGTCGAAGGAGCGGCTAGTGAGTTCAAACTGCTGACCTTTTGGTTAGCAGCTGAGCTCTCAACCACTGCGCCACCAGGGCTCTGAATTTTAAGACCCAGCACATCTCAATTTGAACTAGTCACAATTCAAGTGCTCAGTGGCCACATGTGGCTCCTGGTTGCACACAGTGTTACCCTTTTCCCTCCACCCCCACCTCGCTTCACAACCCGTTTCTCACTCTACCCCAATAGCCCAGGGAAATCTGCATTCCTCTCGGCTATGCAAAGCCTCCTTCCCTCTGGCTTCTGCTCGTATATCTCAGGCCTGTTTCTACTTAGTCAACTTCCGCTGTATTCACTTCCCCAGAAGCAGGTTGGGTATTAAATAGCGATTTCTTTTCTCCTCTTTCAGTAGTTGGTGTTAGTTGCCTTGGAGTCTTTTCGACTCACAGCAACCCCAGGTGACAGAGTAGAACTGCCCCATAGGGTTGTCTTGGCTGTAATCTTTTAAGGAAGCACATTGTCAGGTCTTTCTCCCG
>NW_004443975.1:5476903-5478013 GCF_000243295.1 Trichechus manatus latirostris | reverse complement strand
TTAGGGTGATTAACTTGTCAGGCCAGGTATTTGAATTGCTTAAAAAGAATATTAGCTATATTAAATTTATCAGTGCAGTTTAAAATGTTGAAGAGAAATTAACAATTAGTATAAATGGCACTGGTAGTTTAAGGAGAATTTAGTCTCTTCAATATGAGCCAATTGAAAAACTAAGCAAAGTCGTTTCTTCTTATTTTACGTAAAACATACCAGATTTATAAACAGTTACCTAGATTTTTGTTAAAACAAAAATCATATTAAGCCAATATTAGAAAGTGATTAAAGTTTATTGAATATGCGATTTGCAAATGGGGGTAACATTTCCACTAAACCCATAGAACTGCCCCATAGTGGCCGGTGGATTCAAACTGCCAAGCTTTTAGTTAGCAGCCGAACGCTCAATCGCTGCACCACCGGTTCTCCGCATTTCCACTAGGGAGTCAAAAAGGTTCTGAAGATGCGAGAACCTCCAAAGACTTATACCCCATATCTTATCAACATTGCCATGGGAACAGGGCCAGAACAGTGTTTTCATAATAACAATTTACCCTAAAACTCTGTCACATGACAGCAATGGGTTTGGTGGTATTTTTAAATTTTATTTTCATCTTACCACGGCGCCACTGGAAAGACTTGAACCGCCAGTTCAAGATTCAGCAAATAAAAAACGTTTGTGCCACCAGGGACCTCTGAGGATGGAAAAAGTCTTCCCCAAAGTGCCCTTTGCACACCTGTACCGTGTTGTCCTCGTAGCCTTTTGTGGATCCCTTCTCGCCTGCTTTCAAGGACACTCATTATCCCCATTGTATGGCTGTGGCCATTGAAGCTGTCTGAGATTACAGGACACGCCCAAGGTCACAGGGCTCCCGGCAGCAGAACCCAAACCGAAATCTGTGTCTTCTGGCTCTTGGGTCTAGTATGTTCACCCCCACACACACCACTGTTTATAAACATCAAACACAACCTCTAATGGGAAAGCAGGGGTGTCCTATCTAGCAAACTGAAGTAACCAGTAGGCAGAGAGTATGTGAAAATCTTGAGATAAAGCCTGAAAAATACTTGCTGTGGCTTTAGTGTTTCCATTCAGTGAATGTGACTATTGTCTTTCAC
>NW_004443975.1:5474823-5475650 GCF_000243295.1 Trichechus manatus latirostris | reverse complement strand
GTCCTTACTTACTGTTTTATATTGAAATTATCTGTTTAGGTGACTGCTGCCACCAATAAAGCAGAAAACACCTATGATGTGCCAGGTACTATGCTATGCTTTGAGGGTATCATGAAGGATGACAGATAAGGTTCCTGCCCAACTAAGAAGAGGCTGATGTCAGGGAGGGACCATATCTCTTTTGCCTTGGTATATAGGGTCGCTATGAGTTGGAGTCGACTCGATGGCAAGGGTTTATTTTTAATCTTCAAAGCATAGCCCATGTCTGGCACACAGTAGGTGAGTAAAAATGTGTTAAGGGTGATGGAAAAATTTGGAAATGGATAATGGTGATGTGGCACAACATGATAAACGTAATTAAAAACAAAGAAAGGGAAACAAAACCACAAAAAAAAAAAGCAAAACTAACTAAATTCCCTCCCCCCAGAAATGTTGAATGGACCAAAATCTGACGTGTAGGGCAAGGACAGCCTAGCCCAGCACTGAATCTCCTCCTAATACAGGTATTTTGATGACTCATAGTGATCCCATAGGACAGAGTAGAACTGCCCCACGGAGTTTCCAAGGAGGGCCTGGTGGATTCAAACTGCCAACCTTTTGGTTAGCAGCCGTAGGACTTAACCACTACGCCACCAGGGTTTCCAAAGGAGGATATGGAGGTAAGAAAAAACAAACCAACAAAGCGGTTGCCGTCAAGTTGATTCCAACTCATAGCGACCCTATAGGACAGAGAAGAACTGGCTGGTAGATTTGAACCACCCGTCTTTTGGTTAGCAGCCTGAGCTCTTAACCACTATGCCACCAGGGCTCCCTGGAGGTAAGGGGTA
>NW_004443975.1:5470381-5473716 GCF_000243295.1 Trichechus manatus latirostris | reverse complement strand
TCTGCTAGTAGTTGAGCATTTAACCATTTGTGCCACCCAGGGACTCCTATCAGATATGTAATAATATGTAATATTATATTGGATAATATATTCTGATTAATACAATTCAGGGATTCGGCCCAATGAATAGACACGGTTACTTCGTAATGACTATAGTCACACGACATCCAACCTCTGAGTTTTCCCCAATATACAGCCTGAGGTAATCTGGAACGAGAAGTGTGAGCCATGTTGGATAAGGATATGTGACTGTTCCCCACTAGACTGTGAACTCTGTGAAGGCAGGACTCTGGCTCATTCATCTCTGGATCCACAGTGCCTAACATGGGGCCTAGTCCAGAGAAAGAGCCAGAAATTCTTGTTGAATTGGCCTGGATGGGAGAAGGAAGAAGGCCAGGAAAGAAGCTGTTGTTAGGTCCGTCAAGTAGGTTCCGACTCACAGCGACCCTATGTACAACAGAACGAAACACTGCCCAGTCCCGTGCCGTCCTCACAATCATCGTTATGCTTGAGCCCATTGTTGCAGCCACTGTGTCAATTCGTCTCGTTGAGGGTCTTCTTTTTTTTTGCTGACCCTCTAATTTACCAAGCATGATGTCCTCCAGGGACTGATCCCTCCTGATAACACGTCTAAAGTATGTGAGAGGTAGTCTCGCCATCGTTGCATCTAAGGAGCATTCTGGTTGTACTTCTTTCAAGACAGATTTGTTCGTCTTTTGGTATATTCTATGGTATATTCAATATTCTTCGCCAGCTCCACAATTCAAAGGCATCAATTCTTCTTCAATCTTCCTTATTCATTGTTCAGCTTTCGCATTCATATAAGGTGATTGAAAACACCGTGGCTTGGTTCAGGCGCACCTTAGTCTTCAAGGTGACATCTTTGCTTTTCAACACTTTAAAAAGTTCCTTTGCAGAAAGAAAGAAGGGGAGGGATAAAATAAAATAAAGAGTTACTTCAGGCCCCATAGGGCCATCGATGTCCATTGCCCAGGAACTTAAAGAGAAAGATAGGAGCAACGAGTGCTATCATCCTCATCAGCCAACCGTAAGTGAGATTCCCTTTGGCAAAAAGGTACAACAGTTGAATTAGATCAGTTAACCTAATTATCTCTTCAGAGGTTGCATAGACTATTGTACCCTTTAGCAGCTACTGGAACAATTGACACTGTTGTGATTGAAAAGTTGTCATAGTAACCCTCTTTCTTGTTGTTCAGACCTTTCTAAAATGTCAGCATTTTCGCTAGTGTTTTCCCCATTTGTTATCAGTCTAAGGGCAACCTTTGAGAGTTTGAGAAATAACTCTCATATTAGTTTTAATTTGGTAAAAATCAAATACTCATTATTTTCCTCTTTATACCAAAATGCAAAATAGAAAAAAAGGCGTTTTTCTGAGTCTTCAAAAGTAGCATTTTTCTTACAAATTTTATTTTGCATTTTTACACAGGCTTAATAGTGTTTTACCTTTCAACAACCCGAAGCCCCAGTGCTAAATTATGCTTGTGCTAAATTATGCTTTCCTTCAAGGAGGATATAATTTCATATTTAACCAGCACAGCATTTTCAGACTCACCAGTTAGGTCTCTAGATGGAGTTATCACCTTTCTAGCTATGATCCTTCTTACCTAGCAAGAACTACAGAATGAAATGAAAAGGTTGGGGAAGCTATCCAGTAACGTGAGCACACATGGATGCTCAGTTTCGACAGTACCTTTAATACTTGCTGTGCTTTACATTAATAATTAGTATTCCCGCATGAAGAGATAGTTCCAACCTTAGACTTCTGCATTGATTACATCCGGAGTTTAATTTTGCCTCTTAATCTTTGTTGGCGCTGGCACTGGGCTTGCTCTTCTATGGCTGACTATATCGAACAATAAAGGTAGCCATCTGAAAAGTCAAACAACTGGAGTGGTTTTTGGAAAACCGGTGGCCAAACTGATTCCCTGTTTTGGTCTCCTTCCCAGGGATGAAGGTGACGCTACCTTGTTGTAGTAGTGGTTGTCTGGGATGAGTGCAGAATGGTTACACTCAGGATTCCCAACTACATGGATGATCAGGCAAGTTAAAGGACATCTGGGATGACAGCAATGAGAGAGGTGACTCTGGGCTAGAGTGGGCCCTGAATTAAGTTGGTACGTTCAAAGTTGCCATAGAAACCATGTCTCAATGTCCTCACTTCTGCAGAATTGATCTTCTGTTTAAATGTTAATATGCTTCTTACATTTAATCATATATGCAATATAAAGTAGATGAATATGGAAAATGGAAAACACACACTAATGTCTGAACTACTTAACACATTGGTTAATTCTCCAATACTAAGTCACCCTTTTAAACCAATGGCCAAGAAGTGGAAGCCATTTAGGAGAGTCTTTACGTCCAATGCTGTGCTAGGAAAGGCATGGCTGTAATTAGCTCATCCAGCTCATACTTGAAGCCAAATGAAATGCAAACTTGCTTTTCAATAGCAAACCTCACTGAGGAAATGCCAGTTTGCCGCAGTGAGAAATTTCAGCTACTGTATTTTCACATATTGAATTTTACCACTGAGTGTCCTGGAGAAAACATTTGGAGGCTCTTTAAAAAATGGTTACATTATCAATTAATCTATAGTAGGTTTTAAATAAATATTTCTATTAAATGCAACAAAAAGCAGCATTTGTATTGCGTGCACCTAAATTATCATCATCATTGCAGAGCAGATGCGGCATGCAAGATGAGGGGAACAATCGGCGCTGTAATTTGCCCAGTAACATTGTTTTAGATCTAATTAGTGCTTATGCAGATCCTTTACAAAAATGTGAAAACTGCACCAGGATGTAATTGTTTAATGAATTTAGTGCAAAGCACATCTGCATAAATTCCATTTTAGCTGGAAAAACTAAGTTCAACTGCTATTTGCTCCAGAGCCAAAACATTGTGAATTGTGCCCACTGTGCTTAAGCCCTGCTCGGCTGGCTTTGATATTTCAAATAAATACTACAAAGTTAAAGCCTCCAGCTGCAGACCAACCCATCTGTAGATGTTTGTTATATTTGGCAGTATTGTCGAATGATTGTGCCTTCCTGCCGGGGGAAAAAAAAAAGAAGAAAGGGAAAAAAAACAAGGTTCCGTCAGCAAAAATAAGTTAAAATTTGAAATATTCATCACCCCACCAAAGTAAAGTTCTGAATCCGAGTATAGTTTACCTCGCAGTGAATCTTAAACACCTGTTCACATTCATTGAGCCTACCATGTAAACTCCAATCATATCCTTTTCCCTTGTTCTCCCCAATGTTTAATTTCTGTGAAAATCACCGAAAAAATTGAATTGGACACAAGTTTACTAAAAA
>NW_004443975.1:5467332-5469662 GCF_000243295.1 Trichechus manatus latirostris | reverse complement strand
GGTTCCCCAGGAAACTGAGTCTGACACAGAGGTGTGCTGTGGTAAGTTTATTGGGGAGTGCTGTGGTACCCACCTGTGAGAGAGCGAGGGAGAGGTGCAGGACTGGGCGGAAAGAGAGGTTGAGTTGCAGCAGAGGCCTCAGCTACCCCCAAGGGGCAGGGTGCTCTGGAGCTGGGACGTCCCTTCAGACTTAGACTGAACTGAGGCCAGGAGCTGGGTCTTTTCACCCCCACGTCCATCAGGCATTGGATGTGGGCTGCCCCTAGGGAGGGGCATCAACCTGGGGGAGACAGCTCCCTTTGGCTGGGGGAACTCTCGTGAGCTGACAGCAGCCAACACTCCTGGTGGCAGGGGGAATGCGTGCCTCTATCCGGAAGGGGGGATCTCGGTGGTGAATCACCACATCTCCCATGATCCAGTTCTTACACCACTCGGGCCCACTTACCTTGTACAATAAATTCACCCCATCTGGGAACCATGCCTCCAAGATTCTAGTTGCTCTGTTTTCCTGGGGAATTTTCAAGAGGAAGGTTGGGGGGATCAACTACAACCATGTGGCTATAACTGGGGTACAACTGCTACTCTTCTCCCCCATTCTATCCATACCTAAGAAGTACAGGGTGAGCAAGGACCAAAGGATGAGGTTCGGATTCACCACAGCAGGTAAGCCACCTCTATTCCCGCCATCCTCAGCTAGCACCTCTGCTGATAGAGATGGCTTACCTGGTGCGGTGAACGCAAATCTCATCCTTTGGTCCTTACTCGCCCTGTACTTTTAGGTGTGGATGCCGCATTTGTCCATTTAACATCAAAATTTGCCAGGGAAGCACCAAGAGACACCAAAATAGATCACCTGGGTGGCAAACATGTTCTCCCCTACACCACAGTATAACAGCTGTGCTACCTCTTCCAGATGATCAGAGTCAATTACTCCTGCCAGGACGGTGACACCTTTCCTTGCCTGATAGTCTCTTGGCACAAAGATCCTGAAAGGGCCCATGGCAGCTATAGCTTGAAGTTTAATGAGACTGTTGCTCTGCCCCTGGTGCACTCCTTCTTCTCCTTGGAATCCAAACCTCTAAACCCACAGAACCCAGAGTTGCAGGGATGAGAACCACAAATTCTCCAAGTGGGTCACTGGGAGTGATGCTAAGTGGGCCCATTCCCCCTCTTCACCCTTTGGTTCCCAGGCCCATGTGTTCTGCCTTTAGGGACACAGTATCATAGTTGTCATTGATTTGGGGTCCTACGGAATGGTGTTCCATGCTTGCAGGGTATCATCTTTAAGCCAGGGCCTCGGCTGCTCCTTCAAAGCCTGTTACATCTATCAGACCAGCAGCTTCTGTTGTTGTTGTTGTTAGGTGCCGTCGAGTCAGTTCTGACTCATAGCAACCCTATGCACAACAGAATGAAACACTGCCCAGTCCTTCGCCATCCTCACGATCGTACTTATGCTTGAGCCCATTGTTGCAGCCACTGTGTCAATCCATCTCATTAAGAGTCTTCCTCTTTTTCGCTGATCCTTTACTTTACCAAGCATGATGTCCTTCTTCAGGGACTGACCCCCCCCAATAACATGTCCAAAGTATGTGAGACATAGTCTCGCCATCCTTGCTTCTAAGGAACATTCTGGTTGTACTTCTTCCAAGACAGATTTGTTTGTTCTTTTGGTATATTCCATAGTATATTCAATATTTTTTGCCAACACCACAATTCAAAGATATCAATTCTTCTTCAATCTTCCTTATTCATTGTCCAGCATTCATATTCATATGAGGCAATTGAAAACACCATGGGTTGGGTTAGGCGCACCTTAGTCTTCAAGGTGACATCTTTGCTTCTAGGTGGTGAATATGTAATAGGACTAGCAGACCCCACGGTCAAATGTTTATTGCTGCACTTCCTTTGCTGTAAAGTGGATTGCTGGTCCAATGCAATGTTACATGGGATCCTGTGTCAGTGGCTCAAATACTCTGTAAAACTTCAGACAGTAGTGCCAACTAAGGCCCTACAAGGCAGGAAAAGTAGACCCATGTCTGCAGTCTCTGTCAATTCTAATCAAGATAAATCACTTTCTCTTCTAGGTTGGAAGATGTACAATGGAATTATCTTCCCACTAAGTAGCTGTTTAATCTCTTGGAAGGACGGTGCTGCATTTGGGGCTCAGTGCTTATCTCTGCGACTTGAAGGTTGGACATTCAACAGTGGTAATGACTAGATCAGCCTCGATGAGAAGGAATCTACACTGTTAAGCCCATACATAGCCTCCATCCTTGATGTAGTAGCTACCATGTTTATTCACCAATTGTACCAGTACTTGGATGGCCAAT
>NW_004443975.1:5462770-5464312 GCF_000243295.1 Trichechus manatus latirostris | reverse complement strand
CTGCTCACCAAGGTAGAATGTAGAGCATTGTCTTTCTAAGCTGAGCTATCACTTTTTCTTTGATGAAATCTATTTCATCTCTTTTTTTCTTTTTACTTTATTTTTTGTTGTTGTTATTGATCTTTTTTCTTTTGATGCTTATGCTTTTGGTGTCGTATCGAAGAAATCATTTCCTACTCCAAAGTCATGAAGATGTAGTCCTATGTTTTCTTCTTATATTTTTACAGTTCTAGCTCTTATACGCAGGCCTTTGATCCATTTTGAGGTAGTTTTTGTTTACAGTGTGAAGGAAGGGTTCAGCTTCATTCTTCTGCATGTCCCAGCACCATTTGTTGAAGAGACTACTCCTTCCCCCATTGCATTGTCTTGGCATTCTTGTCAAAAATTAATTAACAGTAAATGTGAGGGTTTATTTCTGGACTCTCAATTCTATTCCATTGATCTACATGTCTTTCCTTATGCCAGTACCACATATCTATATGTCTTCATTACTATAGATTTGTAGTAAGTTTTGAAATCAGCATGTGTGAGTTCTCCAACTTTGCTCTTCTTTTTCAAGGTGGATTTGGGTATCCTGGGTCCCTTGCATTTCCATATGAATTTAGGATCAGATTTCAATTTCTGAAAAGAAGACGGTTGGGATTTTGATGGAATTGTGTTGAACCTGTAGATCAGTTGCCATCTTAACAATATAAAATCTTCCAATCCATGAATATCCAGTGTCTTTCCATTTATTTATGTCTTCTTTAATTTGTTTCAATGATTTTTTTTTTTTTTTAGTTTTCTGAGTATAAGTTTTGAACTTATTTTGTTAAGTTTATTCCTAAGCATTCTTTCTGATGCTATTGTAGTGGGAGTTGTTTTTTAAATTTTATTTTCAGGTTGTTCATTGCTACTGAATATGAATACAATTGATTTTTGTATATTGACATCCTTGATTTCTTTTGACTGTATAGATTGAGAAATACCCTTGTTGGCTGCCCATCTATTTTGCTTCTAGAAATGCCAAGTTTTATTATCCACAGCTCTCTGCAGGTCAACCCCTCTTCCAGCTCTGTCCTTGATGCTCATTACAATAGTTATACCCACCTGATTCTGATGATTAAGCCCACCTGCCTCTATTATTTTGGTATCTTATTACCCCCAAGCCCAGTTCAATAACAGCATTGTCTTAGTTTCCTAGTGCTGCCATAACACAAATGCAAGTGAGTGGCTTTAAAAAGTGGAAATTTATTATCTCACAATTTTAGAAGCTAGAATTTCAAAGCAAGTCATCAGTGCTAGGGGAAGTCCTTCCTTGTCAGTAGCCCAGCTGTTCCTTGGCGTTCTTTGGCTTGTAGAAGTTTCCTCACATGGTCTCTTCCCCCTGTGTGTGTATCTATGTCTATTCTGGTTTTTATAAGACACAACTCAGAAGGGGGATACCCTGGTGGCATAGTGGTTAAGAGCTACAGCTGCTAACCAAAAGGCCGGCAGTTCGAATCCACCAGGCACTCCTCCTTGGAAGCCATATGGGGCAGTTCTACTCTGTCCTATAGTGTC
>NW_004443975.1:5459583-5461679 GCF_000243295.1 Trichechus manatus latirostris | reverse complement strand
TCTTGAAAACAAGTCCCATGTGAATAAGATTTTCTCAGCTGGCTCCAAAACCTGGTGGGTTTATGTCCCTGTGGGACTCACCACTCTCTAACAAGTGTGCTTGCAGGATTTAGCTCTTCAAGTCACTCCTTCTCTCTCTTATTTCTTGCTTTTTTTTCTTTTTTTTTTTTTTTAAGGAGAAAAGAGAACTGGTTTCTGTCACTGTTTGTCCCCACTTAAAAGATATAAATTGTTTACCTATTTTATATTTAAGAATTTCATCCCACCGCACCTCTAAAAAAAGACTGCGGAAACCAGGTTACTGATTGTAATTATTTACAAGTAATTACTGCATAATCTATTAGAAGCCATGTTACTAGAAGCAGAAAATCTAGCATCTTAACTTAATAACATTTACCACCATTTGGAGAAACTAGAATTGACAGGATGCAGTATAGTAATAGGACTGAGGCATTGGAAAGATGTTCAGGTCTCCGATGGAGGATCTGTTATATGCATATGTCGTCTACATTTGTCTGATGAAAAGCAGGGGGAAATGCTTTTGCCTTATCAGAGCTCCATAAGAGTCTGGAAAATGGAGTCCAGATATGAAAGCACTGCAAATAAGTGCCTCCAAACTAACCCAGAGCAGGGAACTGGGCCAAGCAGCTTGTCCTATTCAGTTAGAGAGACGAGTAGAGTTCTAGTGAGAGAGAGAGAGCCACTAAGCCGCCACTGAAAAGAAGGAGAAAAATAATATGCCTGCTGCTTAGAATAGAATCCTTAAGGATCAATCTTCAAAATGACTTGCACAAGCTGGAGAAATGGACGCACAGAAAGAGGCTGGAGTTTAACAGGGACCAGAATGGTACATTCAAACTGGGGAAGCAGACATAACTACAATACAAGGGAGAAAGTAATTACCTTTAATTTAGCTTGTAAAGCAGCATTGCCAGTTGCCTAATCTCTTCTTAAAGAAAGGCCTGGTGATCTACTTCCAAAATATCAGCCACTGAAAACCCCGTGGAGCACAATTCTACTCTGACACACATGGGGCCACCATGAATCAGAATTCACTCGAAGGCAACTAGTTGGTTGCCTGGTTGGAATATCTTCTTAGGGGCTGGAAGAGCCCAGTTGCTTCAGATGCCCCAACCGTGAGCAAAAAAACCGAAACCTGTTGCCGTGGAGTGGATTCTGACTCATGGTGATCCCATGTGTTACAGAAAGCAGTTCCCGTCATGACACTCGAGGATAAATCAAATTCCTATGGGCCCTCATGGTCATCATATTGCCTTGTCAGTGATTGGCTTAGGAGCAGACATGTCACAAGATTCTGGCCAGTGGTCTCCAGGGCAGATCTCCTGGGGACTTCATGGGAAAAGATCTTTATACTTACAAACAAACATAATGAAAGAACAGTTCCTCTCCTCCTGTGGGACTAATTGAGGTCACAGGCAACATGTGAGGTGAGCAGAGCAGGAAGATACAAAGACCTGAGTTCTGCTGAGGCTGTTGATCTGCTGAATAAACCAATTCCAGACCTGCCCTACCTGTCCCTATTTTAGGTGAGGTAATACTTTTAAAAGCTATTTCCAGATGGTGTTCCCTTACTTGTAGCCAAAAACATCCTAACTGATACAGCTTCCCAAAAGAAGATTTTGCAGGTCATAAGTTACCAATAAGTTAGTGGTGTAGTGTTTTTAAAATTTTTAGCAAATAGAACTACCATGTGACCCAGCAATCACAATCCTAGGTTGTTATGAATTGAATTGTGTGCCCCAAAAACATGTGTTGAAATCCTAACCCCTATACCTGTGGATGTAATTCCATTTGGGAGTAGGTTTTCTTCGTTATGTTAATGAGGTCATATCACTGTAGTGAGTGTCTTAAATCTACTCACTTTTTTTTATTGTTGTCAGTATATATATAACACAACATTTGCAAATTCAACATTTTCTACTCACTTTTGAGAGTATAAAAAGAGCAGATTAGGTACAGAGAAGCAAGCGTGAATGGGGGAACTATAGATGCCACATGGAGAGCGCCAAGGAACACTGAGAAGAATGCTAGAGAAGCTGAGACAAGGATTTTCCCCCAGAGCGGACAGAGAGAGC
>NW_004443975.1:5456276-5458768 GCF_000243295.1 Trichechus manatus latirostris | reverse complement strand
GGATGGCTTCAACAAAGAGAAGTTTATTCTCTCAGCGTTCAGTAGGTTACAAGTCCAAATTCAGGGCATCAGCGCCAGGGGAAGTCTTTCTCTGTTGGCTCTGAAGGGAGGTCCTTGTCATCAGTCTTCCCATTCTGGGAGCATCTCAGCACAGGAACCTCAGGTCCAAAGGACCTGCTCTGCTCCCAGCACTGCTTTCTTGGTGGTTTAAGGTCCCCATGTCTCTCTGTTCGCTTCTGTCTTTTATATCTCAAAAGAGATTGACTTAAGACGTTATCTGATCTTGTAGATCTCAATCAATATAATTGGTGCTACTGCATTTCATTAACATTGTAGCGATAGGATTTACAACACATAAGGAAATCACATCAGATGACAAAATGGTAGACAATCATACAATTCTGGGAATCACGACCTAGCCAAGTTGACAGATGTTTTGGGGGGGCACAATTCAATACATGACAGATACCAAGTTACTACCGTAACTTGCAAAATCTGTGCCAGGTATTGGAGGAAGTGGAGGGAGGGGCAGAAATCAGTATGGCATAATCAGATCTTAATGGCAGTGCATTTGGGGGCCATACAACCAAAGCATGGTTAAAAGAATTTCTAGTAGCATGTAGACATATACAGGCTTTGGGGAGGGGTGATCATAAATATTTTAAATAATTGATAATCTCTAAAATTTAGGCAAGATCATACTTTTTAAAGCTACTTTCAGTTGGGTTTTCTGTTATCTGTAGCAGAAAAAAGAAATCAATCCTAATTGACATAGCTTCCCAAAAGAAGATTCTGCTAGATCATACATTGGCAATATGTTAGCTGTGCAGTGCTGTTATACCCTGGCTGGCACAAACAGTAGGTGCTTGGCTGCTAACTGAACAGCTGGAGGTTTGAGCCCACCCAGAGGTACCTTGGAAGAAAGTCCTGGTGATCTGCTTCTGAAAGGTCACGACCACTGAAAACCCTGCAGAGCAGTTCTACTCTGCACGCATGGGGTCACCATGAGTCGGAATAGACTCGATGGCAACTGGTATTGCTGTTAAAAATTTTAGCAAAATCACACTAAAATCTAGGTTTCTGGCTTCTCTTGAAAGTGTAAGATCCAGCAATTCAAGTGTTGAATTCTCTTGTGGAAACTCAGCTGCAGCTGAATGGTGGCGCCCTTCTCCCTAGACTAGGGTCTCCAGCTTCCCAGAGTTCTCACCCGCTCCCTTTGTTTCCCTCCTACTGCTCCCTACTCACTCATTTAAGACAGCTGTCTGACCTCACTTAGCATTTTGAGCGTATACCCCCTGTTGGATGTAGAGGAGGAAGTGGAGAGAGGAAAGAAAGCAATGACAAGAGGTAAGAGAAAGAGGTGCTAACAGAGTTGACTAAAGGAACTGGGTTTACAGGAGAATCAGCTGAAAGGCTGGAGGAAAGAATTTCAAGTCTTTTAGAAGAAGGAATCTGTTGGGTAGATAGTGTGAATTAGGTATTGGGAAGTACTGCTGACTAAAGATTTTTGAGAAAAAAAATTGGGGGAAATCCAATGGCTATCTCTCTATAGTGCTTAAATATAGCTAACATAGAGAATGAACTAGATATGCTTTATATCTGAGGGTTTTGCAAAGCACACATTTGCAAAGTCTAATCAGGACTTGAGTTTCTAAGAAACTCTGGAAAAGCAATTCCTCCTAATTTGGGATATTATTATTAGAAGTTTTTTAATTACCCTGAGACCATTTTCCTACATACAGTTCACCAGTGAAATCAAATCAATCAGGCTTATTTCAATTTCTGATTAAAAAAAAAAAAAGAATCCACTTGCTGTGTCTCTCCTCAACCCTGTCCCCACTGCCAAACTCCTGGGTATTAGAATTGCAAAAGAAAGAAGGTAAAAGGGGGAAATGAGCTTATACAAAGATATCTAAATAAATAGCCCAATTTGATATAGAACATTCCACATATGCCCCCAAAGCTCTTAATATTTAAGAATAAAATTTCTCCAAATGAACTGCGGCCACATGTGGCTATAGAGGCTGGCAGCGAAATCAGTAAGAAGCTGCTTATTCAGCCTCTTCAAACAAAAATGAATTGTTTTGATGAATGAGAATTCTTTCATGAATTACCATATAACATGCCAGTAATTTTTTCAATGTCAAGCAGAGAAAGTTTTCATTTGTCTTTTGTTTGGCTACAGCTACATAAAAATAATGGAAGGTCATGGCCGCCCGAGACAACACTTCTCATTATAGCCCTCAAGAGGCAGGCATGCCTACATTAGACCAGAAGTGAAGGGGGTGGGACAGCTAAGACTTTCCTCCAACTTTCAAGTATTGGCCTTGTCCCTGTTTTTTCCACGTAGATTAGGGTGGTAGCATTTTATGAATCCAATGTATAACATTTGGATACCAGCAGAGTCACGTCCACATTTCATGCATTCTGCCCTGTCAGCACAAGGCTTGCGTGGCTATATCTGAAACTCCAGGCACGTAAGTAAAGGATGT
>NW_004443975.1:5453064-5454901 GCF_000243295.1 Trichechus manatus latirostris | reverse complement strand
AGTTTTGGCACCCTGGAGGACTCAAATCATGTTCCCTTTAAATATTCTTTGAGTTTTGGGAACAAAAAGAAGTTTAAAGGGGCAAGATCAAGGCTGTAGGGTGGATGGGGTAAGGTTTCCCAACAGAATTCTCATAGGACGGCCTTTACTACACTCAGAGAAGGAGCAGGTGCATTGTCATGTTGGAAAAAAATTCCTCAGTGCAAATTTCTGGCCTTTCTCTCACCAATGCAGTTTTCAATTTTCTTAAAACTTCTTCATAATAACCCCTCATGACCATCCTGTGTTCTCTGAGAAAATCTATCAAGATTACCCCCTTTGGAATCCCTAGAAAAATTCTCCATAACCTTCTGAGCAGTCTTACGTCTCTTGGCTCATCTTTGAGGTCTTCCTGACCTTCCTTAAAATGCTTGATCCATCTAAAAACTGTTGTTTTATGTGGGGCAGCATTCCCATAAGCTTGTTGCAAAACTTCAATGATTTGGGAAGGTATCCACTTGAGTTTTGTTGAAAATTTGGTATTAGCTCTGACCTGAAAATCGTTTTTCTCCATTACACAAAAAGTATTATTTTTTTTTGAAGGTACCCTAATGAGACTAAGACAAGTATATTCCTGAGAGAACTTGTCTGCAGCCATCCACTGATCATAGAGACATGTTTACACGTTTTGTCTGGAATAAACCCGTGCATGTGCGAACTGGAACCCTACTAGCAAAACTTTTTGACTTACCCTTGTATAGTCCAGTTTCTAGGATTCTTTGCTCAGCACACAGATTGAATACGTCTGGTGAAAGGATACAACCTCAAGGCACACCTTTCCTGATTTTAGACCATGCAGTAGTCCCTCGTTCCATTTGAACGACTGCCTCTTGGTCTACGTACAGGTTCCACATGAGCACAATTCAGTATTCTGGAATTCCCATTCTTACAGTGTTATCCATAATTTGTTATGATCTACCCAGTCGAATGCCTTTGCATAGTCAATAAAACACAGGTAAACATTTTTCTGGTATTCTCTGCTTTCAGCCATGATCCGTCTGACATCAGCAATGATGTCCTTCATTCCACGTCCTCTTCTGAATCCAGCTTGAATTTCTCTTTTGATGTATTGCTACAACTGTTTTTGAATTATCTTCAGCAAAGTTTTACTTGCATGTGATATTAATGATATTGTTCCACAATTTCTGCATTCTCTTGGATCACCTTTCTTTGGAATGGGCACAAATATGCATTTCTTCCAGCTGGCTGGCCACATAGCTGTCTCCCTAATTTCTTGGCTTAGATGAGTGAGTGCTTCTAGCATTGCATCTGTTTATTGAAACGTTTCAATTGGTATTCCATCAATTCCTGGAGCCCTGTTTTTCACCAATGCCTTCAGTGAAACTTGAATTTCTTCCTTCAGTGTCATCAGTTCTTGATCATATACTACCTCCTGAAATGGTTGAACGTCAACCAATTCTTTTTGGTACAGTTAACTCTGTGTACTCCTTCCATCTTCTTTTGATGCTTCCTGCGTCGTTCAATATTTGCCCACAGAATCCTTCAAAATTGCAGCTTGAGGCTTAATTTTTTTCTTCAGTTCTTTCAGCTTGACAAACGTCGAGCGTCTTCTTCCCTTTTGGTTTTCTAACTGCAAGTCTCTGCACATGTCGTTAGAATACTTTAGTTTGTCTTCTCGAGCCACCCTTTGAAATCTTCCATCCAGCTCTTTTACTTCATCATTTCTTCCATTAGCTTTAGCTACTCTACATTCAAGAACAAGTTTTAGAATCTCTTCTGATATCTATTTTGGTCTTTTCTTTTTTCCTGTCTTTTTAATGACCTTTTGCTTTGTTCA
>NW_004443975.1:5451109-5452224 GCF_000243295.1 Trichechus manatus latirostris | reverse complement strand
ACAACTTCCGGTTTTCCTAGATTCATACTCTGTACATTCCATGTTCTGATTTTTAATGGATGTTTGCAGCTGTTTCTTCTCATTTTGAGTTGTGCTACATCGGTAAATGTAGGTCCCAAAAGTTTGACTCCAACCATGTCATTAAGGTCGACTCTACTTTGAGGAGGCAGCTCCTCCCCAGTCGTATTTTGAGTGCCTTTCAACCTGAGGGACTCATCTTCTGGTACTATATCAGACAAGGTTCTGCTGCTATTCATAAGGTTTTCACTGGCCAATTTTTTCAAAAGTAGGCTGCCAGGTCCTTCTTCCTAGGCTATCTTAGTTTGGAAACTCTGCTGAAAACTGTCCACCATGGATGACCCTGCCGGTATGTGAAATACTGGTGTCATAGCTTCCAGCATCACAGTAACACACAAGCCACCAAAGTACAACAAACTGACAGTATGACAAAGTCACAAATGACTGGCTTAAGACACATCCTACACTGATACGGCCTCATTAACATAACAAAGACAACTCTGTTCCCAAATGGGATTACATCCACGGGTATATTGTTGTGTGCTGTCTAGCTGATTCTGACTCATAGCAACCCTATAGGACAGAGTGGAACTGCCCCATAGGGTTTCCTAGGCGGAAATCTTTATGGGAATAGATTGCCAGGTCTTTTCTCCCATGCAGCGGCTGGTGTGTTCAAACCATGGACTTTTTGGTTAGTAGCTGAGCACCTAACCACTGCGCCACAAGGGCACTTATCCACAGTAAAAGTGTTAGGATTTACAGCAGATATTTGGAGGGACACAATTCAATCCATAATGTATGCCATCCTCATGATTGTTTGCAGATCAAGCCATTGTGATCCAGAGGATTTTCATTGGCTGATTTTCAGAAGTAGATTGCCAGGTCTTTCTTCCTAGTACATCTTAGTTTGGAAACTCTGCTGAATCATATTCAGCATCATAGCAACACACAAGCCTCCACTGACAGATGGGTGGTAGCTGTGCTTGAGATATACTGTCTGGGAATCAAACCTGGGTCTCCCCTATGGAAGGTGAGAATTTTACCAATGAATCACCACTGCTTCAAGTCAGGGATAGCATATGAAAAACTTGGGAGAT
>NW_004443975.1:5443449-5444461 GCF_000243295.1 Trichechus manatus latirostris | reverse complement strand
AAGTAGAGGGTCAGCAGAAAAAAAGGGAGACCCTCGATGAAATGGATTGACACAGTGGCTGCAACAATGGGCTCAGACAAAGCAAAATTGTGAAGCTGGCACAGAACCAGGCAAGGTTTCATTCTGTTATGAGTCAGAGCCAACTTGATAGCACCTGACAACAACATGTACTTGCACACATTCTTGGGCAGTATCTGCACCACACCTGGGAAAGAGATGTCTGATGGGTCTACCGCAGTGGTTCTCGGTGGAAAGCGACATTGCCTCCCAAGGGACATTTGGTTACGCCTGCAGATATCTTTGATTGCCGCACTGGGTGTGCTACTGGGTAGAGGCCAAGGATGCTGCTAAACATCTTCCGGTGCACAACACGGTCCCCCACAGCAAAGAATTACTAGGTCCAAAGTATCAGTAATGTCACTATTGAAATGCTGTGGTCACCCAGAACAAACTAATGAAAAAGATAACTCACGTTACCTGTCGGGATGTGAATGTATTGATCTCGTGGATGGGGTGTATACCCTCCAACCCTGGAAACCAGTGTGGTGTGATGGGACAAGGAGTTCGGGGAGTCAGAAGACTCCTAGAGTAGCGTCATGATGTCTTGCTTGCTTGTTTGTCTCCCCACTGAATGATGGGGAGATTCATTCATTCATTCATCATTCAAAGAACATTTATTGTATGCTATTTTGTGTTAGACGCTAGAAATGCACTCTCAAATAGTGCTTGGCTCATAGCCTTCAATCTATAAAAATGTGTTGACTCATTTGCCCATTAAATTTAAGAATTTTTGATGTGTAAGAATATATTTCAGGATCCTGAGGTACTGTAGGGAAATTTTGTAATTTATTATGTAGCAATATAGATATGTATGAGGTAGGAAATGTAGCTGAATGTGTTCTCATCCAATGAGAGCCAACAAACAAACAAAATTGGGATTCCTTATTGTCAGAATCCAAGAAAGGGTCTTAAATAGCTGAGTGAGCAGGTGTTAGGAGTATGCCAGGCCCAC
>NW_004443975.1:5439969-5440982 GCF_000243295.1 Trichechus manatus latirostris | reverse complement strand
CCAGGAGATGATCTATCACCCTTGGATAGTTCTTGATTACTTCACTGAATCACTCTAGAGTAATGTGCTTGGCTGCTAACCAAGAGGTTGGCAGTTTGAGTCCACCCAGAAGCGCCTCAGAAGAAAAGCTTGGTGATCTACTTGAGAAAAATCAGCCACTGAAAACCCTACGGAGCACAGCTCCACTCTGACACACATGGGGTTACCAGAAGTTGGAATTAACCCAATGGCAATTGGCTGACTGGTTTTACTTCTTGGAGATGCCTGAGCACAGATCACCAGGACATTTCCCTAAGTCAGTGGTTTCCTCAGAATCACCTGGAGGGCTGGTTAAAACACACAGGGCTGGGCCCCCACTCCCAGAGTTTCATATGCAGTAGTTGTAGGGTGGAGCCTGAGAATTTGCATTTGTAACAAGTTCCCAAGTGATGCCAAGGCTTTTGGTTCAAGGGACCACTCAGAACCACTGCTCGAAGGGTCTCATGCCTGGGGGAGATGGCAATGGTGGGGACTTCTCTAGGCAGCTCATGTGTGATCTGGGAAGAGTAATTCTCTGACTGTGAAAAGAGCAAGGGGGAGGAAAGGGAATGGAGAAGAGAAGACAATACACCACCACCGACTGTGGAATCAGACTGAAGGCTTTTGAGTCTGGTTCGGTGCTATACTAGTTGGGTGACCAAGGGCAAGTTACCAAATGTCTCTGAAACTTAGTTTCCTTTTCTGTAAACTAACTCCCATATCCAATCTAGCGTCATGTCTTATCAATGTTACCACTTAAAAAAACCCCATTTAATAGGATTGCTGTGAAGATTAAATGAAAGCAGGTCTATGAAGCTGCAAGCCCGGCCCAGGCAACATGGTGGCTGCCCAGGAAATGCTACTTGCACCTCCTGCATCAGTTGCTCCCCATACAGTTTAATGCCTTTGTTCAGAAAAACCCAAGGCACTGGACGCCATATCTGGATTGACTCCTTTTGCATTTCTGAGTTCCAAAGTGAAGGAAAGCCCTTAAC
>NW_004443975.1:5437774-5438910 GCF_000243295.1 Trichechus manatus latirostris | reverse complement strand
GGCGACAGAGAACAGAAGTAGCCAAAGGAAATGGATTGATTATAAGCATCACAATTCTCGACCAATTTTCTTCCACTGTTTTCTCTCCCAGGGAATAGCACCATCATCCATGCAAGTGCTCAAGCCAGAAATCCAGGAGTGATTCCTGATACCTCCCCCACTTTCAACCACCTCCCACGTCCAATCTAGCATCATGTCTTACCAATTTAACCACTTAAATATTTCTCACGTCTGTTCATTTTCATTACTTCCGCACCACCCCAATCCAAGCCACCATCATCTCTCATCTGGAAACTGTGACAGCCTCCCATCTGTCCTGCCTGCAGCCATCCCCCTCCACACGGCAGCAGAGTGGCCTTTCATCATGCCATCTGATCATGTTACTCCTCTTCATAAACTGTTCAATGGCTTCCACTTGCTTTTAGGATAAAGACAAAATTTAACATCCCCTGCACAGTCTGGTCTCTGCCTACCTTACAGTCTCACAATTTGCACAGTGCTGGGTACATAAGAGATCCTTGAATGGCACAAATTGCTTGCACTCAGCTATTAAATCAAAAGATTGGCAATTTGAATTTACCCAGCAGCACCAAGGAAGTAAGGCCTAGTGATCTACTTCATAAGATTACAGCCATTGAAAACCCTAAGGAGCAGTTCTACTCTGTAAGACCTGGAGTCGCCATGAGTCAGAATCAGCTCAATGGCAATGGGTTTGGTTTTGGTTTTAAGTACACAGAAGGCCCTCAATATTTTTTAAGTGATAGCTATGTCACATTTAGCTGCTAATTAAATAAATAAATTAATGAACGAATATGCCACCTTCTCCTTACCCACTGCTGTCAAGTAGATTCTGACTCAAAGTGACCCTATAGGACAGAATAGAACTGCCTTATAGGGTTTCCATGAAGTGGCTGGTGGATTTGAACTGCTGTTCTTTTGATTAGCAGCTGAACATTTAACCACTGTGCCACCAGGGCTCCACCTTCCCCTTAGGACTTCACAAAATATCTGTCTAGTCACTGTTGCCATGTTGGTACCTTGAACAGGTCTTCATATTATGGCAATACACACAAGGCTCTGAAACTTAAGTTCTACAAAAATCCTCACAACTGGATCAATAATCTACATCATGATAA
>NW_004443975.1:5434018-5434976 GCF_000243295.1 Trichechus manatus latirostris | reverse complement strand
GTTAGAACAGCCTTGGTTTAAGCCAAATCAATATTTCTTTCATAATTAAAAAGACAAATGACAATATATTAAGACCCAAAATAGCAAACTAACATGGGCTGCTGACCCTCCTGAATCCCACCCTCGACGGAGGTGGCACAGAAGATATGGGGAGGTTGAGGTTGGAGGACCACAGTGCCGAGCTTGGCAGCTAGCATGGGGGGACTGTGGTCTAGAGTGGGAGAGGGCCAGAGCCACAGGATGCCTTCCTTCCACTCGTGCCCTTTGCGCTTACTTGCATTTTTCTTTGGAGATCATTTTGTGCAACAACACCAGCCCAGCACCACTTGGAGCCGGAAAGGTAACATCAGGGCAGCATCAAGGCCTGCTGGAAAAGGGAGCTATAGCAGCAAGTGCAGGCAGCCTGGCTAGAATTGGAGCATCTTCTCCCTGCCATCTACCACCACCTTTCCTGGGGCAGAAGTACTGGGAGAATCCCTGGGGAACAGACGGTATCTAGAGCAAGGAAAACAGGGAGTGGTTGAGCAAGAGTGCAATAAAAAGGGCTATTCACCTTGAGGAGCAGCCCCCTTCCCTAAAACCTAAACTAGCCTGGAAAGCACAATTAGACTTTCTCCCCTCCCCTAAGACAAACATTGGTAGGTAATGCAGTTGAGGGTCCCAGTAGAACAAAAGATGAACTCACAGAGAAAAATAACAAAACAACTATTCCAGCGGAAGCAAAAGTAATGGAAAAGATAGAACAAGAATTTTATTTTTATTTTTTAACAAGAATTTTAAATGAGCATAATAAATAAAACCAAAAAAACCAAACCCATTGCCGTCAAGTCGATTAACTGTCCCATAGGGTTTCCAAGGAGCACCTGGTAGATGTGAACTGCCAACTCTTTTGATTAGCAGCCATAGCTCTTAACCACTATGCCACCAGGGTTGCATAATAAATAGCCCCCAACATAAA
>NW_004443975.1:5430885-5431784 GCF_000243295.1 Trichechus manatus latirostris | reverse complement strand
AGAGATTTGAGAGGGCTTTAATTCCGAGAGCCCGGGAACTGTGGCTGGAGTCCTTCCGCCAAGACTCACAAGGAGGGGCAGCCCACCCTTAAAATTTACTAACATAGAGAAGCCTCTTTAGAACCAGCAGCTGCCACTGGAGCTGTGGGCTTCACTAGCTTCACACTTTGGGTATGATTCCCGGACAAGCCTCTTCTCAGGAGGCAGTGTCCTATGGCAGCAAAAAGCCAGTCAAGATTCCCTATGCAATCTCCACCCCATACACATAAAAATTCATGTCAAAGCACTTTTAAGAGGCTTAGAGCCTTGTAGACAAGCAGATCACCATGTTGAGGGGAAGGCTGTCAAATAAAGCACCACCTCTTAGGACTGAGTAGCAATACTTTATGAACACTCCAAGCCATGTAGAACATTGCCCTGTCACGCAAGGATAGTAATAACAACTCCTTCCTGGGGCTTGTTATAACGATTAATGACAGAACATATTTAAAGTTCTAACAGTGTCTGGTAACCACCACCAGTCCATCAGTGGAGGCTTGCATGTTGTTACAATGCTGAACAGGTTTCAGAGGAGCTGCCAGACTAAGACAGACTACATAGAAAGGCCTGGCAATCTACTTCTGAAAATCAGCCAATGAAAACCCTATGGATCACAATGGTCCAATCCGCAACCAGTCATGGGGATGGCCCAGGACTGGGCAGTCTGGTTCTAGAACGAGCTTTTAACCATTACTCTCTACTGTTTACCAAGATGCAATCTGTATCATCTGCATGTGCGCATACGTGAATGTGTGCATATGTACATTTCCACAGACAATGTCTGGATGAAAGGATATTACTCTATTAACAGTGGTAACCTTTGAGAAGTGGGACTTTGGAAAACTTTTCTTTTTACTTAA
>NW_004443975.1:5424077-5429855 GCF_000243295.1 Trichechus manatus latirostris | reverse complement strand
AGAGTGTAGTTGCTCCATATGCTATCCTCATATCTTCACAGGTTAAAGATGTGCTCCAAACTTATCCAAATCCATCTTTAAAATCCACTATGGATCCAGCAGCCATAAATATATCTGAACCCTTCACGAATATAGGGTTCTCTGCAATGTCCATGAAAATAAATTTGTATGAAATAAATTCACTTTGGGAAATGTCTTTATTTAATAAAATGGTTCCTTGCTTGATAAAAACACTCATCACTGAATTGCTTTAAAAACTGAATCTTTTAAAAAAAAAAATCCCACATACCACAAATTTATTTATACCCCATTTTTCTGAGCAAATATATTGCTTCAAGTGAGTCATGCCTGTATTAATATATTAAGTATTTTAATTATATAAAAGTGGTGAACGGATACTTACTACTTCGTTGGGGAAAATGAGAAAAAATTAGCTTAATTACGTAGGAAGGGCTTAGCATAGGCATGAGGAAAAGCATATTCATATTAAAGGCAATCATAAGCACAAAAAAAATTAACAATTAAATCTGTTATGTGAATACCTCCACATAAGAACAATTGAAAACACCAAAGTAGCCCTCTGACTTCAGTGAGTTATTCTGGAATCAAGGGAGTCAAATAATTAGTGGTGATCTCCTGATATTCATGATTTCAATATTTTACAAATGCATTTCAATTCTGGTTATTGAAAAATTTTAGATCTGAAAGGGATCCAAACGGTCGTTTCACTGAAGCCTATTCTTTTCAGATGGTAAATCTGAGGCCACAAGAGATTGAATGAATTTGCCAAAGGTTGTACCCAGGGCTGGAAACCAAGTCTCTCAAACACCATTTCAGTGCTCTTTTTAGCACATTCTATTATTACCACCTTTTAATTCTCTTTCATTACTGTTTCCTTAAGTCCTTATTCATTCACCTAGGTTCTATATATTCAATCTAAATTGAACCCAAATACCTTTCCTTTTCCACCTTTGGTGCTTGATGTCAATGGTCCCCCAGTGCTCAGTCCATGTTTCATTTTACTTGGTTGAGACCATAGTTGTATTTGGTAGGGATTGTACCTCCTCCAATATTACATCTGACAGAAAATACAGTCAACATGTTCAATAACAATATTCATGATATTCTATGATAGTAATGAGGTGTTGTAGGTGTAAAGTATGACTTTTACCATGGAAATTATATTTTTTAGAAATGAGAAGAGCCGTGCGGGAAAATATTCTCACCACTGGTGAAAAATCACGTTTTCACAGGGTTTGCAAACAGGGAAATATTTGTGGTTTTGTCTCATATGTTTTGCTTTTTTTGGCAAAAGCAAAAGGCAGTTTTCTTTGCAATGAGAACGGCCTTTCATTTGCGCCAATGCTTCACATCCATTTTTGCCAAGCAAAAAGCTGTTTTCCTAGGAGAAAACAGCTCAAGTCCTGAATTAAAAGTGAAGCACAATTTGTAAAATTTCCCTTTTTGAAAACAAAAATCATTCCACTCAATATGAATGCCACCAAAGGGCCTTGCACAGGTAAAGGTAATAGGAGATTCATGTTAAAACATATGTATAAACAAGCTTATCTAGCAGATATCAAAACAAGTCTGAAGTCCTATAGGTGGAAGATTTTAAACTGCTCTCAGAGTTAACACTAAGAGTCCAGGCTTCACCTCTGTGATCCAAATGAGCCTCAAGTATAACTCTTAAAACACTGCTTTCACGATCCTTGTTAGTTTTATCTATATCATTTACTCTGTAATAATAATACTACTTTCTATTTTATTATTATACCGTAAACCATTTTCATACTTAACAAAACCTTGCAAATTAAGAAGAGCAGGCATTCTGCCCGTTTTATATAAATCCACCAGACATTTGAGAAGACAATTGAAACTTAGCCGTTTTTATTATTAAAACAAAAGCTGTAATCAGCTTTTAAACAAAAGCTGTAACCAGGTTGCCCAATGACCCTCAAGTTCTTAATTTATCTACAATAAATTTTTTTCATTCTAAAATTCCACATTTATTGGTATTATTTTTATTTTATAATTCCTTATTTCAAGCAGCCACAAAAGATAAGAATAAATATTTTGCATAAATTTCAACCCAGATGTAGATATTCAGGCAAATATTGTTGGGGCCCCACATGCACACCTTCACGTTCCCCTCTATCTATCCAAGTCCTAGCCATCTTATTTGAACATGAGCTCAAGTCACACCTCCTCTGAGAACATTAGACTTCTCTGATCTTCCATATTTCCCAATTCCTATATCCCTTATAGTCTGTACCACAAAATCACCCACTTAACTATATATTGCTTGAATTGTTTCACACGTGTACATTATGTCCTCCTCGCTAGATTGATTACAAGACTCCTGGAAGCTTGAACCATGTCTAGACATTTTCTAAACCTCTCTCAAGATTTACAGCAGTGCTGTGATACAGCAGATAATAAATCAATAATTACTGATTGATTAAGAAGGATTTTCATGTAGTTGAACACACCTCAATTGGATACTTCCCTTAAAGTTTAAAATACATATTGGAAAGGCAGCCATGTGGAAAGTCACAAAATCTCATCTTCTCGCATTTTGTCTTAAAACTCTTCATTAATGCCCCTTAATCACTTTTTTTCTTTGTCAATCATTATCCTTTATATTTGTAAGGAGGAGGATTCACAGACGCAAAAATGGAGCACACCCTTTGGTAGTAACAGCAATTTGGAGTAATTAACGGCAGGGTGCAGTACCTTGGACAGCGCCTTGACGTGTTGTATGATTCAACACTCATTCGATTGACTGAGTGGGATATTTGATTAAGTGAGCCTTCAGAAAGCAAACGACTAGGAAAAGAGGAAGGAGAAGGGATGGAAGCAGCCTGACAGGCAGCAGAACAGTGATACTCAATTAGCCATTAGTGCACTTCAGAAACCCTGGGGGCACCACTTGGAAGCCTTGGACTTCCTGTCTCCTAGGATATTATGGGAGGCTGGGGGCTGCCAGAGTCTAGATCGGTCGATGATGGCAGGACATCTGGGGCATGTCTGCTAATGCCGAGTCATCCCTACCCTGGTGAGGGGAGAAGGGGCCGGGCCAGCTCCAGCCCAGTGGCTACAGAGTATGTAAGTTACTTACCCTCCACTATGCACGGCAGAAGGCCTTCGGTTCAGCAAGGGCAGGACCAGTGTCTGTCACCCTTCCCTCTCCAAAGTGAATTTTAAGAAGCTGACATTTATCAGAATGAACAAACACCTGCTGCCAGTGAATCGTGCCCTGAATGAGGACACACGGAAGAGCATCTAGAGAGTTTGCGATGAGAATCAGAAGCTCTGGATACTGAGTGCCTCCCAACAGCACGCTTTCATCACACTGTGCATGGTGCTGTGTTGGAGCCAGTGATGTCCCTGCAGAAGGGGAATCCTTGTGTCCATGATCTTACTCTGGGGAAACAGAGGTGAGAAGAAGTGTGCAGGTTCCTTCTCGAGATACGTTGGTATGTCTCAGAGCCTCAGCCTCTTGATTCTTATTTCTCATATACGGCGGTTCATTTATATTCCACTGGGCTTCTGCACCCAACAGTCATCTCTGCGTGGGTGGAAGGAGCCCCAACTTACTTCCGTGCTGTTCGCAGAGTTATTTTCATTATTGGTACATTATGTGCTATCTCTGTAACTCACTGTACTTGGAAAAACAAGTGTTGGACTCTGGAGGGGTAAAATCCAGTTTAATCGCCTTAACTCTCTTGTTGCCATCAGGGTAAGCTTTGCTCTCCACCACCCCCTCATCTCATCCCTGTATCACTAAACCGGGATCTACACCTTCAGTAATAAAACTAGCGTGGCTTCTCTTTGTTGCTGTTAGCTGCCCTCAAGTTGAGTCATGGCAACCCCGTATGTGTAGAGTAGAACTGTGCTCCATAGGGTTTTCAGGCTGTGACTTTTTGGAAGCAGACTGCCAGGCCTGTCTTTCAAGGTGCCTCTGGATGCGTTTCAGCTAATAGCTGAGCACTTAGCTGTTTTCACCACCCAGGGACCCCTTAGTGACTTGGAATTAGAATTGTGATCAATGCCTTCCATTTCCATCACACAAACACAAATTGGTAAACCAATCTTGGTGGTGGTATTTGGCATGTTCCCTAGCCCCTGCTGAAAACCTTATGCTGATATAATTTCAATGGTCTACAGGTAAGGATTTGGTCTGGCTCGGAGGAGAAAGAGCTAACATATATTGAGTGCCTTCCACGCGCTAGACATTTTCACAGACATTTAATTATTTCATTAATTATGCTCACAATAGCCCTGGAAGGTTAAATATCACTTACCTCATCTTGTGGATGAAATTAAATAACTTGCCATGGGTCACAGAGCTAATAAATGGCAGAGTCGGGGTTTAAATCCAAGTTTGGCTCTTTCCAGAGTCCATTTTCATTCCACTCTACTGCACTGCCTCTCTTAATGAGTGCAGGACCAGTGGGACAAGTGCCAAGTTAAAGCATCACTCAGAGTGAAGCAAAAGAAGAAGCCGATGGCCCGTTTAGGAAGTCAAAAATGCTTTCCATTCTGCCCTACGTGTAAAGTCGCAGCGCTTATAGAAAGAAGCAGTCTTCTTTACATCAAACTCCTTTAAAGACAGCTGAGGGACAGCTGGATCACTACACATTCATTCTATTACCTCTCTCAGGTGTATTAAGACGCTGGTAGCGGTTACACACTTAGCTACTAACCAAAAATTTGGTGGCTCGAATCCACCCAGAGGCCCCTTGGAAGAAAGTCCTGGATCTACTTCCAAAAGATCACAGCCATTTAGAAGCCTATGGAACACAGTTCTACTCTGACGCGTAGGCTCGCCATGAGTCAGAACTGATTCAGTGGCAACTGGTTTTCCCTCTTGGGGTAGGGGTATAAGCCACCCCCTGGCTGTCAGTTTGTCATAGTGTGGTGGCTTGTAGGTTGCTATAATTCTGAAAGTTTCAAATACTAGCAGGGTCACCCATGGTAGACAGGTTTCAGTGGAGCTTCCAGACTAAGACAGACTAGGAAGAAAGGCCTGGTGATCTACTTCCAAAACTTAGCCAATGAAAATCCTACGGATCACAACAGAATATTGTCTGATATAGTGCTGGAAGAGAAGCTCTCCAGGTTGGAAGCCACTCAAAATACACAGTGGCTACAACGAACTCAAGTATGCCAACAATCATGAAGATGACTCAGGACAGGGGCAACATTTTCTTCTGTTGTATGTGGGGTCGTCACGAGTTGGAGCCAACTCAACGGCAACGAATAAGAACAACAAAGCCTTAAATTACTCCCTAATTCATGACTCTGGTTTTTCTGCTTTCAAAGATAGCAAGATATTCCTGTTTTAAAACAAAGCTTGCAGGGTAAACAGCCTGAGAGTTCCAGGTCTTCAAAGGCTCTGCAGCCAGCCTGGCTGTGTTTAACTGCGAGCTCTGCCACTTACTAGCTGATTGATGTTGGGCCAGCTACCTCCCTCTCTGTGTCTAAGTCTCCTCATCTGTAAAATGGAAATAATAATAGTATTTATTTCACAAGGTTGTGGTGGCGATTGCATGAGTCCATGTATGCAAAGCCCTGAGAACACTGCCTAGTCCTTAGAAATGGCCTGCTGCTATTATTGTCCCACAGGCAGATTTTCCCCCTTGCACTTGTGGCGATGACTCTGGGAGAGATTTGTTTTGTTTCCCCTAAGACCATGGCATGGTTGGCCAGGAGCCCTTATGAGCACTTAGGCTCACTGGGCTTGGGAGATGCTTTTTTTTTTTTCTTTGATTT
>NW_004443975.1:5421027-5423488 GCF_000243295.1 Trichechus manatus latirostris | reverse complement strand
GACACAATTCATCGGTTTATTTATATAAAGTGACATCGTTTTTCCCTTGTTCCTGCATCTGAACTTAAATTGAGATAAGGCTGGGGAAGCCAAAACCTTAGTTTCAAAGCCCAGTGTTAAGAAGCAAAATCTAGAGTAGCATAAATCCCTTAGATAGACTGGGTATTAAACCAGACTTTAGATAATTGCTTTGTATAATTTGTTATTTTAGGCATTAAATGTTATTGTCTCATTAAGACAGTATCTATTTCTTCTGGAATGTGGTGAAAACTGTTCTTTTAAATAGCTAATCAAATAGCATTTAGAAAATTAGTGCTATTTGCTTTTTAAAGGTCTTTCTGTTTATTATTTGCTTTAATTTATCTAAAGACTCTGCTCTACTCTTTGTAACGTTCAAAACAAAAAGAATAAGAGAAAAAATCTCCTTCCATAGCAAGACCATATGAGAACAATCCTTTCCCCACCAGTTTGGCAGTGAACAGAGAAAGACGAGAAACTCCTTGATTTGGAATAAGAACTTTCTTTCAGGCAGATTTAAGTAAACATCTAAAAGTTAAAAAAAGCATTTGTCAGTGGACTATTCAATTACTGTGAAATCAATACACTTCTCCATATTCGTTTTCTAGATGAGAAAGCTGAACATCACAAGAATTTGGGACATAATCTCCAGGACGATGCACTTCACACTCCAACAGCCAGGAAGAAATCATCTCACCCCTTTTCCTTCCTTGTAAAACTAATGCTACTCATTGTCTTTCCAGGTACTTGAGGCCAAGAGGTGAAGATCTCCCTCAATTTAGAGAATAAAATTTTCTAAACAGTTCCTCTTAGAATGGGCTCCAAGTTACAAAATTAAAAAAAAACACAGCATACCGCATACATTTTTTTCTCCACATTTATATCCTCTGTATTTACATCAGAAGTGAATTTTAATTTAGGAAGCACAGCAACTTGTATTTTAAGAACAAATTAGCCTCATTAGCTGGTACAAAATGCTGCTCCTCCAGTTATCATTCTGAGATTTTTTTAAATTAGATTCATCTTTCCCTTGCCATCTGAAGCCCGTCCTTGGATTCAACGACAGCCTGCAGTCACACATAAAGATAACATGGCAGATCAATTGCTGCTTCTGGTCACTGCTTTTGCAGACATCAGGAGCACCCCAAAAGATGGAAGAGATAACCATCTGACACAAGCCTTGTAGGCATCGTGTACTCAAACCAAAATTTAAAAATGCCTGCCTCTGAGTGGAACTTTGTAGAAGAACAAGCATCCAGGAAAATTTCTCGGGCTCTGATAGGTGAGCAGTTCCAACTAGTTCTTCAATGCTGAGAGGTCAGGACCAGGGTAAATTTAATAGCTTTGGAATGAAAAGTATGACAACAACGTACGTTAATATTTTTTCAGCCATGGCCCTCCTTTCACGCCCTACAAAGATACTTTCATAATCTCAGAGCTTTCATTGTCTAGAAGTTTTCCTTCCTGTAAATTTCAGTCCTCCAATTTAAACTACAATGTATGTTTTTATGCCAATTACGTTTTACTAATTCTTGGGTTTTATAGGGGAAAAAATCAGGAAAACGCTCGCAGCAAAATTCAATGCTCCATTCGTATTACTCTTGTAAGCTAAATCACACAGTCTATTTTTCTCATAAATCACCCCATCACTTGTTAATCACTTCTGTTGCTTTCTGCTGATTTCCCTCTAGTTACTCTATATCTGTCTGCTCCCAAGATGTGCAGACCTGAACACAATATTCCAGGTGTGTTTCTGCCAAATGCACTAAATTACTTTACCTCTCCCTCATAATGCGATGCCTCTGCACATTCAGCCCCAGATCACATTAGCTTCCGAGGCATATTGCAAACACATTTAATTTGTTGTCCACTCTCCCCCTGGTCCCTCTGGAATGACTGTTTTCTGGATTTTTCCCACCTGCTGCTTACTTTTACAGCTTTTTATTTTTCCTCCAAAGCATTGGGGTTACACCTGTCCAAGTTAATTCTCATTTTGTTTGATTCCTTCCATATTTTTAACCTCAGAAACCCTATGTAGAATTTCTCTTTATTCACTGGTGTCTCCAACGCTTCCTGATTTAATTTCATCTGCAAATCTAATTAACATGCTGTTTACTACATTTTTTTCCAGGTTACAAATGGACATGCTCAGAAAAAAAAAAAAAAAAAGCACTAACAGAGGGATTCCTGGGGCCCTTCTTAGCATCTCTCCTACTGGGATAGCCTCAGAAAGCGCAATTAACTTTCTCCAGCGCAGGGGATGGCTGCTTCAGCCACTTTACACCCTTCTGATGGACAGCTGCGTCTCTCCCCTAATCAGCCAATTTGGAGATAGAACAATTACAAAAGGCAGCAATTACTGAATGCAGTCTGTCATTGTGAAGATGGAGTTTGAGAGGAGGAAGAGGAAATAAGAACTGGCCCAAAGTTTAGAGGCAGGTTA
>NW_004443975.1:5402458-5420581 GCF_000243295.1 Trichechus manatus latirostris | reverse complement strand
CACCATATACTTTTTCCATATCCAATGAAAAGACCCCAAATGGGATACTAATCAATGAGAAAAGATTATTTTCCTATTTTAATGGTCATAGACTTTTAAGTATAGCATCATGAGAAAAACAATGTATCTCTATTTGAATGCTTTCTAATTTTTTTAATGTGGGACCAAGAGAATAAGAATGGCAAATTTTTTTTAAAAATCTGGTCAAAAGAAGCCATGTTGAAAATTGGTGGAGCTCAATAAAGAAATCCTTCCCAACATGGATGGGACATTCATTATGAAAGAGAGAGGAATAAACTAGAAGGATGGTTGCTGGGGAAAATTTTTTTCATATTTGAGGGATGAGGGAAGAATCACATTAGAGGATCTTATGAATTTTTTTTAAGTATTATACCTTGTTTCTCTCCAACTTTTTTCTGTTCTCGTAAAAGAAGGAAAAAGAAGGGGTAGAACCACATGAAAATCCCGTTTTCCTGTGAGTGAAAAAAAGAGGAAGAAGTTTCTAGATGGAGGTCCCTGAGAGAGAAGAGAATTATGAAGGCAGCCAAATGTCCTCGGTCAGATGAATTGAGAAGAGTTTGTGCAAAGCCTTTGACACCAAAGCTTCCTGGAGCAGACGGAACATGAGAAAACTGGAAGTTTCTGCAATTCTCTCGACAGCGCCAAGACTTCAGAATACCTGAAGCTCCACGGGTGAAAGTAAATTAAATAGTTCTCTCTAGAACAGAAGGAGCTCAGTCCAAATTGGATTTAGCAGTGATACTGATCACTGGCTTTGTCATTTATTGGTTGTGGGGCCTCTCAGAAGACATTTGAGCTTTTCGTACGTCAGCTTTCTCGTGTATTCAATTATCCTCTGCTATAGGGTTGTAGCAATGATCATATGAAATGATGGACGTGAAACCTCAAACCTCATACAGAAATAAGACATTTTCAACCTTAAAATTTCACAGAACCTTGAAGTGTTTTATTCTTACTAAGAATGTCTATCGTTACTATTAATCACCATCGGAAAAACATTCACTTTTACATTCATTCGTCATAGACCAGTGATGTTAATACTTTCATTTTCAAACAGACAAGAAAATAGATAAGAATTAAAAACAGTAAAATATTTGAAATGTCTATAAAATACTTAATTGCCTACACTTCTCATTATATTTCTTTGATAATAATCTACTAGGAGTCTCTGGGTGGCACAAACAGTTAAGCACTCAGCTACTAGCTGTAAGGTTAGCAGTTCAAACCCACGCAGAGGTGCCTTGGGAGTCAAGCCTGGTGAACTGTTTCCAAAAGGTAGCAGCTTTGAAAATCCTATGGAGCAGTTCTACTCTGCACACGTGGTGTTGACGTGAATCAGAATCAACTTGACGGCAACGAACAGCAACAAGAACTATATATATGTATCTATTACATGCTTCAACATATGTATGTTGATATTTACCATTGGCAGTTCTCGAATAAAAGGATTATTTATTAAAAATTGAAGGATACCCTGAGGACTACACAAAGAACATGGAGATAAAATTCACAATATCCATATGAGAAAAGAAGCTTGAGCACAGATTAACAGTCTTCAAGATCAAGAATATATGTCACCTAACACGTACACCAATGTTCTTGCAGCAGTATTCACAATAGCCAACAGGAGCAAACAACCTGAATGCTCATCAGCCGATGAATGGATCAACAAAATTCGGTACATACGTACAATGGAATACTGCTCAGCCAGTAGAAGAAACAGAGTCTTGATACATGCTACGGTACGGGTGGAGCTTGAAGAGATGCTGAGTGAAATGAATCAGTCACCAAAGGACAAATGTTGTATGATTTCACTAATCTGAAATACCTGGAATAGGCAAATAGATAGAGATTAGAGTTTAACTGTGGTTACCCGGAGCAGGAGTAACAGAGAAAAGGGGGAATCATTGTTTAGGTAACAGTTTTTTTGATTATGGAGATGGAGAATTTGGCAATGGATGTTGGTGATGGTTGCCAACATGATTAATGTGATTAGTTTTATTAAATTGTATGTGTGAAAAATGTTGAATTGACAAATTGTGTTCTTTATATTTTTAGAACAATAATTTTTCTTTTCTTTTTTAGAAAGGGAAGATATGCCACCTAAATTCACTAATCAATCTTAGCAATACTAAAGCGGGACAACCGGGTATTATTATGGGCCCATCAGGAGAGGCACTAGGAAGTACAAAGCACCAACCATGAAGTGTTCTTGCCTAAAAATTGAGCCTGAATCTAATCAAGCCTAGAGAGCTCAATGCCAGTTTACAGGAAATACAGGGGACAGAGGGAAAGGCTGAATATCTTTACAAGGAAACGACTGGCCAAATTCAGAATGTAGGATCCTCTAAGGACAAATGACCTGGTTTATCCAACTAAGCAATGAAAGGAAAAATGAAAAAGAATAAAAGAAACTTAAGAGACATAATCAGGGCCTTATCTGGGTCCAGATTTGAACAAACCAATTGTATAAACACACCTCTGGGATGAGCAGAGACTCTGAATATGGACAAGGAATTACATGACATTGAGGAAATATTATTATTTTTATGTATCATTATGTTTTTAAAACATAACATGGTCATTACGGTTTTAAAAATTGCCCTTGTCTGTTAGAGATGAATATTGAAGTGTTTCAGGGTGAAATGACATTATGTCTGGGATTTGTTTTAAAATAGTCCAGGGAAGGAGGAAAAAGTGCATGCATGGATGGCAGGAGAAAGATGAAACAAATTGGTAAACTGTTAATAAATGTTAAATCTGGATGATGAGTATATGAGAGCTCATTATTCCAACCTATCTACTTCTTTTGTATGTTTGAAATTTTTGAACACTGAAATATTGTTAAAAGAGTAAATGCATCTGATGTCGCTGGAAAGCACTCATGAGAAAAGGATGCTTGTACCGAAGAATTTGACATATGTAAAAGGGCAACAGATCCAACAAAGAACAAAAAATGAGTCTAGGATCACATACCGGCATGTATAGACATATATATATACGGATAGGTACAGGCGTACATGTATGTGAGAACAGACAGAAGTATCTACATGTTTGTATACAGATATGTGTAGGCAGACACATATATTCATTGAAGACACAGCTACAGATACTTCTCAGACATAACCAAATACCTTCCAAGATGGGTTTGAAGGCTTAGAACCATAGTCTCATGGAACAACTCTGTCAACTAGCATAATATAGTTCACAAAGTTCATGCTGTGCATCCTAGTGAAGTGAGTAGCATCTGGGGTCTTAAAAGTTTGTGAGCGGCCATCTAAGATAGAACTATTGGTCTCTACTCATCAGTAGCAGAAGAGTAAGAAGGTAACCAAAATCACAGAGAAGAAACAAGTATACAGGGCTGATAGCCTACATGAGCCACGACCTTGACTACCCTGAGACCAGAAGAACTAGATGGTGCCTGGCTACCACTACTGACCAATCTGACCGGAGGCACAATAGATGATCTTGGTTAGAATGGGAGAAAAATGGAGAACAAAACTCAAATTCTTATAAATGGCCAAATTAACTGGACTACCTGAAATCAGAGGACCCCCTGAGATTAACACCCTGAGACATTCTTGAAACTTTGAACCAAAACTATCCCCTGAGATCACCTTCTAACAGAAAAGCGGAGTGACACGCAAAATAAAAGACATTACCCATTAGATCGGTGCTCTACTAAAAAAAAAAAAAAAAACTTGTATGAGTCCAAAAGGTCAGCATTTAATTCAAAGCAAAGATGAGAAGGTAAGGGAGCAGGGAAACTAGAGTACTGGAAATGGAATAACCAGAACACAATTAATGAGAATGTTGACACATGTGAAAAATGATGTAACTAATGTCATTGATCAGTTTGTGTGGAGACTGTCAAAGGGGAACCTAATGCTGTGTAAACTTTCACCAAAAAGACAAAAAAAAAAATATTTTTTTAAAAAGAGTAAATGCATCTACGCTCCATTTAATAGATATTAAATAGATTCACATACATACAATGATAGATATCAGCACAATGGTTTTGGGGAATAGATTGTAGCTTAAATCTTGATTCGTCTGCAAGTCCTAAACCACAAAACCCCAATAATAAGCTCAATTCTAAGCTACAAGGAAACAGTAGCCCAGTAAGTTCCATACAGGACTCTGGTTTCCATAAAAAAGTACTCTATCTAATTCTCACCTACCCTTCCTTCCCCGCTTCCAACAGATTAACAAGAATGGGTCGTTTGATAGCTGTGTTATTGCATCTTGACAGTCAACACCTAATGTTCTGTGGCAGGGGACGGGGAAAGGAAAGCATGACCCTTACACAAACAGACTCAGGGCTGACATCTTGGTGCTATACCCAGGGCTCGAGCTGATGCTCACAACTCCAAAAAGGAGCCAGGACTAGGATCAAGTTAACCAAACCAGTAACTATTGAGTCAACTCCGACTCATGGCGACCCCATGTATACAAGAGTAGTACTGTGCTCTATAGGGTTTTCAATGGCTGATTTTTTGGAAGTAGATAACCAGGTCTTTCTTCTGAGGCATCTCTGCGTGGTCTTGAACCACTAACCTTTCAGTTAACAGCTGAGAGCATTAACTTGGTAACACCCAGGGACTCCTAGAGGCCTGTAGTTGACCAAATAGGAGAATGTTGGGATGGTGGGAAGAGATGATGTTTGAATTTAAAATTTCCTCCAATTTTGAAATTAATATATAAATTTTCCTCTTTTTTTGCATTTATAAATGGTTTTATTTTGCCTCACCATTTCTCCAACATAAAATACGTATTTTTTTAATCCTAGGAAAAGAATTGTATCCCAGGTTGCCACGTGCAGAGGAGAGGAGCTGCCGCACATGAAAGATTCTCTGCCAGCACCCCAGCCCCATAAATCCCAGCTCAGAGAGCACTCCAAAGTCCTCCAGGGACAGGGGAGAGACATAATGTTGAGCAACTGTTTGAAGGGTGGAATGAAAACACATCCTGATGTCTTGGAGCTAAGAGAAGGAAAAGGATACTTACATAAGATGAGACGCCAATAAATTGGAAAGTTCAATGCACTTTGCAACAGGCAGTGGCTGGGACAATGATAGAGGAATCAAATTGCTGCAGCATATTGCATCTTTCATGTTTAATTTTCATCTAATTCCTGAAGAAGGCAGACGCTCAAAGGAATGACTCACCCTCACCCTCATCCTTCAGAAAATCTTTTGCCGAGCTAGGGAATGCCAAAGCCTGGAAATCTCCCTACTTGTTATTCCCTGGAATCGATTATTTTTTATAGGGTACTTGGTGGTTAAAAGCAATGTTCATCTGAGTTGCAGCCACAAGGCCATGTTTCAGACCGAGTGAAGATATACAGGGTGGACATTTTCAGCCTGTTCCTCTAAACAGAATCATCTGCCATCATCTTTATGCCCAAAGGGAATAGTAAACTCTCTTACCTCTTCTTCTGTTTCTGTGTCACAAGGGTGCAGTTAATAAATTAAGATATTTTATCTGTTTTAAACAGAAACATTTTTGTCAGCTCAGTTAAGAAATAATGTAAAGTTAAGTAATAGAATTAAGTTCTGAATAATATGAATAGTTTCATTGGGTTCAAAGTCAGGTTAGAACAAAGCAGAAGTAATGGAAAAATTGAAATCTAATGTATTTAAAGGACTGCAAACAGTTATTTTTACTACACGTAGGTAACAACACGCAGGGCATCTGGAAACAGATAGAATGCTTTCAATATCAAGAACTTCACATCCAGTGAAAAATGATGAACCTTTATGTAGCGGTTTCTCGAAAAACTCAAAACACATACAAAACATTCACTGTGTTGCGTTGAATATGAAGAGAAGCTGACCGATTACGCTGATTTTAGTTTAAGGTAAACTGGAAAAGCTGAAGGATTTTGGATTTACCTGGGGACACAGAGTGGGTTACAGCCAACAAATCTTTGCCATCTGTGATTTCTCTTGGGGGAAGGAAGTTGGCCAGTATGCATAGGTCAAATTTGAGGCTTATAAAGAGGGCTAGAGGAACCCTGGTGGCGCAGTGGTTAGAAGCTATGCTGCTAACCAAAAGGTCAAGAGTTCAAATCCACCAGCCACTCCTTGGAAACCCTATGGGGTGGTTCTATTCTGTCCTATACAGTTGCAATGAGTTGGAACCAACTCGACAGCAAGGGGTTTTTGGTTTTGGTTTTTTTTTTAAAGGAGGACTGGAGGCCTGATTTGCTTTGTTTCCTTGCGTAGAAGATTGATCGTTAATACTGAGGATGATTGTGTTTTTAACAATTCAGAATATCAGTATTTGTTAGACTGCAGTGATTTATTCAACAAGAATTTACGAAGCACCTGCTAGATTCAAGAGAATGTACCCATAGATTTAAGAACTCATTATTTAATCCCTTGGTATGCTTTCATTATTTTAATAAAATAAGTGTTCATTACCGCGTTTTAATTGTTTTTGGCTTTCCCAAGATACGAACAGACTTTAGTTACAATACAAACATTAGAAAAAAATGGTGATTTCTAGCCACTAACAAACAAGTTGCTTTGTTCTTTCAACTTTTCGTCTGGTATTAAACGTAGTTGCCTAGAAGACTGTACTAGATTGTATTTTTAATTCAAGCTCAAGTCATAGCATTTTAGATGAAATTAGAGCCAACTCCCACTGGTATTTTAAAGTGGCAATATCGTGATTTCTCTATATTTCGTAATCCAGTATTTTTCCCCCTTTCCCCAACCTGTTCCATAGACAGGTTTCCAATTCTGTACCGTATCTCCAAGCGTGATTCTACATGCGATTTCATATAATCAGAAATATTCATTATACTTGGGAAACAAATAACCCTCTAATTTGACAACAAATAAATTTTGGTTTAAACACAGAGTGTACTTTCACCTCCAAAACTCTGACCTTTATTTCCCACAAAACTCCTATGAAGAAATTCTATTCACAAATTTTATCCATATCAGAACAAAAATATCGAATTACCTCTTATAGGAAATCCGTATTTATCAATTACGGCTTTCTCGGGGAAATTCTAATTTGCAAAAATGCTCTATATTCCAAGCTTTAACAGTTGGAGGTGGATGTCCTTAAGGATGGAGGGGGAAAAAGTTCTTTTTTAAATGGCACATTTACTAATTATAAAATGCTCTTATCGCTCTACAGCCAAAGCCAACATGAACATGTGCCTTGTACTAAGAAATCCCAGGATTGTCACAACTTGTGCCAGCTGTTGAGGTTATGACACCTGTGCCAGCATTGCCAGCTCTGCCCACTGTCATCTGTTCCAACTGTTCCATCTGCACTGTTTGTACCAATTCTCCCATTTCTGCATCTGTACCTTCTGCAGAAACGTTTCCAACAATGCCAGCTGTGTCATTGGTGCCAAATATGCCAGATGTTCTATTTGTCCACCCTGGGCCAAATCAATGCAGTTTTGTGCTCATTAGTTTTAGCTGGTAGATTCTATTTTACAATTTTTTGAGATGTATTTAGATGGAATCCAGGCAAAATCCCCCTTACTACAATTTGGCATCTATCTATCCCTCTCTTTGCAATCTTAACTTTATCTGACAACAGAAGTCGGTCGATGTTATTTTGTCATATTAAGCCCGTTCATGATAACCAGTTCGACATTAATTGTGGGAGAGCATTTCCTACCATGTAAAACTACATACAAACAACTATTGCAAAACTGCGGGATGCAGCGATAAATAGGCAAAGTAATCAAAAAAGAATAAACTTAGTTCTGATAAACAAATTGAAAATGCTCAAAAATCAATATGTTGAACAGATTAATCTATGGCATAATGCTCTATTAAGCTGCCTGTTTATTGGTCTTGTAATTGACAGAGTTACGCATGAGGATTAATATGTATGTCAAATACTCCCATTTTCTGGGTTCTGCTCTAGAGAGTATTAACCAAGGGGGCACATGGGTGGTAGGGCCAGACCTAGTGCACTTGCTGCTTCCTGGGAGAACTCAGCAAGCTCAGGATCTGGTTCTCCAGCTAGAAGCTAGCTTTTCTCTTGCTCCTCCAAATGTCATTTCTGCTGGTGCCAATACAAACCATTCTTACTGATACGCTCTTCCAATTTTAAAGTTGAAAAGTGGCGTTTTCATACCTCCAACCTCAATATTCTCCATCACCACAAACCAAAACAGTAAATAAATGTTTTTCTTTTCTTTCTTCCCCTCCCCCACTCAAGAAAATCTTTTTATGGAGTATCAACACTAAGTCTTAATTTTAACCCAAGTTTCTTGCCTCTCAAATCATTTTCAGCAATGGAGGATGAGCCCAGCATCTGTCATTTCAGAACTGATGGCTTACCAGGAGTGTGAGATGCATAGGAGGTGTCTAGTTCCTATTTAGTCAACCTGGGTCTATTTAATTTGTGCTCTCCAATGACGAAAATAGCATTTATTCATCAATGCTTGAAAATGTTAACGATAAAATTCTTGGTTAACGATGGAGAAAATAACAGCTCATAATCGTGTCCCAAGATCTGTACTCAGTGTATACATGTGGGGAGGTACAGAAAGGCAATGTCTCAACAGCCTTATTGTCACCAATTCCCATTTACCACTGAGTCAATTCCAACTCATGACCATACCATGTGTGTCAGAGTAGAACTATGTTCCATAGGGTTTTCAATGGTTGATGTTTTTGGAAGTAGATCGACTGTGCTCCACAGGGTTTTCAATGGCTGATTTTTCAGGAGTAGATCAGCAGGCCTTTCTTCCGAGGCACCTCTGGGTGGAATTGAAGCACCAACTTTTCGGTTAGCAGCTGAGCGCTTAACTGTTTACACCACAACCTTATTAGGTTTTTAACATCTGAGGAGAAAATACTAAGCTTCCACAGTGAAACCACCAAATTATCCTAAAACCGATGTATTTATCCAGACATTAGATGAAAACTCCTGGTGACATCATATCTTCCCATAGCAAAAGTCTTTATGCAGAGGCTTGAGATGCTCATGGGCAACAGTTCCAATACGAGGCAGTATTTCTGTATGGGAAGGATGCCCTCCACTCAATCATACTTTTCCTTTAGCAGGTCAGTGATTATTTCTCCATATCCCGAGTCTCTCACTCTTCTGCCCTAAATTTTATCTGTTTTTGACTCTTTCACTCAGTATCTTTTCTTAATCTTCCCTGCACATGGAGAGGAGGTTGAATAATTATTGACTAATTAAAATAGTAGTTTTATATCAAAATGTGCCCCACTCCTAGCTTGAGGGATCCAGCTGAGTCTGCTGACCCTACTTCTAGAAATGCCACAGACTTTTTTATTCCAATTCCCTACCTCACAAGATGCCAGGAGGGAACATCCTTAATTAGGATGAAAATAGTTATGTGACTTGTTGGAGTGCACCCTGTATCTTCTCAGAACATTTTAATTAGTATAACTTCTGCCCCCTGCTGACAAAGATGTTTCCGATGGTGTTTTGGCCCAACATGTTTACCGCCTTCATTGATGTGAGTCACTTGAATACTTGGAGGAATCCACAAACTTCATGGTTTCATATAAAATAGAGAATTGAAGGTTAGAATGGACAGGTAGGTATACACAGCTGAGACTATTTCTCATCATTTATGTGGCTGTTTTCACATAAATTCTCAACAAATATATGATGACTATGAGAACCTTTAATTTGCAGATAAAGATAGAAAAACACATTTCAAGGCTCCAATGGCAAAGCAGAGAAAAAAGCCCTCATGTTTTTGAAATCTGGTACCATTACATTTGTGTGGCGCAAACTGTTTACACTCAACTATTAACCTAAATGTTGGCAGTTTGAACCCACCCAGTGGTGCTATGGAAGAAAGCTCCGGTCATCTGCTTCCATAAAGATTACAGCCAAGAAAACCCTATGAAACCAAGTTCTACTCTGTAACACGCGGGGTCTCCATGAGTCAGAATCGACTTGACTGCAATGGCTTTGGTTTTTCAGGTAGTTGCTTGCCTGAAATGAGTTAAGTCGCTGTGCAGAAGAATAGAGTCCATCAAGCCCCTAGCCATTTAGAGTAAACAGAGTTCCTCAGTCCTCTCAGGTTTCCTGAATAGTTTTCCACCTATTTCCATAATCTCACTGTTCGTACTTTCAAATTTGGATTGAGAATGGAAAATCTAAACTTGTTAGTTGCATCATGATTGGGCTGCATGAAAACACTATGAGTATCATTCTTTAAATCACAAACACAGCAGCAGTTGAATGATCAACATTCCTGACAATAGTACTGTTGTTGTTGTTGTTGTTGTTAGGTGCCATCAAGTAGGTTCCGACTCACAGCGACCCCGCGTACAACAGAAAGAAACACTGCCCAGTCTTACCCCATCCTCACAATCGTTGCTATGTTTGAGCCCATTGTTGCAACCACTGTTTCATTCCATCTCATTGAGGGTCTTCCTCTCTTTTGCTGACCCTCTACTTTACCAAGCATGATGTCCTTTTCCGGGGATTGGTCCCTCCTGATGACATGTCCAAAGTACGTGAGACAGTCTCGCCATCCTCACTTCAAAGGAGCATCTGCTGTACTTCTTCCAAGACAGATTTGTTCATTCTTCTAGAAGTTCATGTTATATTCAATATTCTTTGCCAACATCGTAATTCAAAAACATCAATTCTTCTTCCGTTTTCCTTATTCGTTGCTCAGCTTTCTCACGCAGATGAGGTGATTGAAAATACCGTGGCTTGGGTCAGGCGCACCTGAATTCTCAAAGTGACTTCTTTGCTTTTTAACACTTTAGGGAGGTCTTTTGCAGCAGATTTGCCCAATGCAATACATCATTTGATTTTTTGACTGCTGCTTGTATGGGTGTTGATTGTCGATCCAAGTAAAATGAAATCTTTGACAACTTCAATCTTTTCTCCATTTATCGTGATGTTGCTTATCAGTACAGTTGTGAGAATTTTTGTTTTCTTTATGGTTACGTGCAATCCATACTGAAGGCCGTAGTCTTTTATCTTCGTCAGTAAGTGCTTCAAGTCCTCTTCGCTTTCAAAAAGCAAGGTTGTGTCATCTGCATTTTGCAGGTTGTTAATGATTCTTCCTCCAATCCTGATGCTGAGTTCTTCATATAGTCCAACTTCTCGGATTAATTGCTCAGCACACAGATTGAATAAGTATAGTAAAAAGATACGACCCTGCCACACGCTTTTCCTGATTTTAAACCATGCAGCATCCCCTTGTTCTGTTCAAACGACTGCCTCTTGGTCTATGTACAGGTTCCGAATGAGCACACTGAAGTGTTGTAGAATTCCCATTCTTCGCAATGTTATCCATGCTTTGCTATGATCCACACAGTCAAATGCCTTTGCATAGTCAACAAAACACAGGTAAACATCTTTCTAGTATAAAAGGTGGTAATAGCGTACATTAAGGTACCATTACCCAAGTGGTACTTCAGTTACCATTGTCATTTTCATCATTTTCTCCCTCATTTCTGCACTAGTTATTTTCAGGCTAACGTGCTAGTGTTTCAAGACTTATATTCAGCTCCTAAATGGCAGTCCCCAAACTCCAGTGTTGCTATATGTAAATAAGCTATTCAGCTACTTTACACAGCCAATGAATATCGGGGTTGAGAAGTGAAATCTGTCAAAACGTAGAAGAGTTTGAGAGAGTAGGAAAAAAGGTTAATAGAAAACAAAACAGGGCAAAGATAGAAAAGAATAAATCACCACACCAAATCAATAAGGTATATGGGCAGAAGTGTGTGTCTTGGTTAAATAAAATAAGGAGAAGAGAGATCATTAGGAAATGATGACTCCCTAAATTACTGAGCCATTAAGTATAAAGGAGCTTTAGAGACCTCACTAATCCAACCATAAAATGGTGGTCCAGAGAGGCTAAGTGACTTATCTAAGCTCCCAAAAGTAATTAATGGCAAAATCAAGTCTAGAACCAAACTCTCCATGCCTTAGGTTCCTTATCTGTAAAATGCAAATAGTAACAATAGTACTTACCCCACAGAGTTATTGAGAAGATTAAATGAGTTGAGGGATGTAAAGCACTTAGAACAGTGTCTCACAGTAAATACTACGTGTTAGCTATCATCATCATTATCGTTAGGATACTTGAACCTGAGTAATTTTTACTTCTCTAGTATCATACTAGAGCCCTGGTGGCGCAGTGGTTAAGAGCTAGGCTGCTAACCAAAAGGTCAGCAGTTCGAATCCACCAGCCGCTCCTTGGAAACCCTATGTGGAAGTTCTACTCTGTCCTAGAGGGTCACTATGAGTGGGAATCAATTCAACGGCAATGGTCATAGCATCATCCTACCTCCTGTCTGTCAGTTTGTCATACTGTGGTGGCTTGTGTGTTGCCTATGCCACCGGTACTTCAAATACCAGCAGGGTCACCCCTAGTGGACAGGTTTCAGTGGAGCTTCCAGGCTGACAGACAAGGAAGAAAGGCCTGTTGATCTACTTCCAAAAATTAGCCAGTGAAAACCTTATGGAGCACAACAGAGCATTATCCGACTCCCTTGCTTTGCACATGGCATCGGGAGGCATCAACTGCTAGAGGAGACCATCATATTTGGTAAAGCAGATGGCCAACGAGGATGAGGGAGACCCTTGGTAAGATGGATTGGCACAATAGTTGCGACGACAGACTCAAACGTGCTGGTGATTGTAAGGATGACGCAAGACTGGGCAACACTTTGCTCTCTTGTACTTAATGTTGCCATGAGTTGAAGTCAATTTGACCAGAGCTAACAACAATGTAGCGTTGTTGCATGCTTCCATATTTGTATTTTGACCATCAAATTTGTGTTATGAAAAAAGAAGTTGTCTTTTGAGTCTGGAATTGAGCAATGGCCCAATGACTTGATTTTCTGTATACGACCCGGCACACAATGCAGTGAACTCTGAAGGGTCCAAGTAAAGAAAGGAAGCAAAGGTGTGATTGATCTAGACCATCAAATGACACAGAAACAGTAGTATTTGGGGAAGCACACCCTGTCAGTAGCACACTCACAAGTACTCAGGCAGATGATTTCCAGTTACGTCTTTTGTGCCAACCGCCAGTACGTGGGTCCTTGCTGAGCAGTGAAAGAATGAGGCCGCGGGAATGCCAGAAGGAAAAAAAAGAAAAATTACTCTTCAAATGGTATGAGTTAACCAGGTTGGGAAATTAGGAGGAAAAGACAAAAAGAAAATTATAGTAGTTACAGAATAAAACGAATGTCTCATATTTGTAAAGCACTTTATACATCTCCATTTTTTACTATCATCTTTTGACTCAGGCCAGTGATCCTCCGTACTGGAGACATGTTAAAATGACCTGAATGCAGGGACTTTTGAGACATGGGATACCAAACCAATGGAATCGGCATCTCTTGGGGATAAAGACCAGGCATCTGGGTTTTCTAAGAAGCTCACCAGGCTATTCTGGTGCACTGGGAGAGCTAAGAACCACATTTCTAAGCCCAGCCCCTTTCCTCTTCACTAAAGCAGCCTCCTAAGAGAAAATGTAAATTACTTTAAATTCATTATTTCGAACTTCAGAATTTTGAGCTTTAATCATGAAATGAAATGTGACTTCACTAAAAAGGTTTGGATTAGACTGGGTTCACTTTTCCTTTCTAGTCTTCTGTTTTTAGATTCATTTCTTGCCTCATTTCAATACATTCAAGTTGGACTGAATCACTACAGCCAGAGATAGAACATGAGCTCCTGAGTTTGCTCCATATGCTCCTGTAGGAGTTTGCCTCATTGTTAACCTTGTTACCACTCAAGATCCATCATAACAAGTGTTGTGATGAGTGATGCCACAGGCAGAAACCTGTTAGAGAAACGGGTGACTGTCACGGTATTTAGTGCTGTCACAAATACCCTGTGATACCTAGGCCTCCTTTATAGGACCGTAAGTATGAATTAATAGTGTGTTGAGCATATACTGTATAGCTTTTGTCAAGCAAATGTTTCAAATCATGTTTAAAGTAGTTTTAGGAATGAGGGCAGTTTCCCAGCCTGTGGACCATGGCACACTTGTGTGGCCTCAATGGCTTTTGAGTGTGCCAAGATAGGGGCTTCCTTCATTCTGGGGGCACCCAGAGCTTCTGGGCTAGTTGCCTTCAGACATAAGCAGTCTCTCCTCATAGGTCATACAAATAGTACCATTTTGTCTATGTGCCGTGACATGAAGAACGTTGGAGGACACTGAATCACGTAGTCCAAGCACTGGAGCAGCACACTCCAGACATTTATATTTCATGGACCAGTAACATTAATTTATAAATATATGTCATGGTTTGAATTATGTCCCCCCAAAAATGTGTGTATCAATTTGGCTGGGCCATGATTCCCAGAATTGTGTGGTTAGCCTCCATTTTGTGATTGTAATTTTATGTTAAAGACTATTCGGGTGGGACTGTAACACCACCTTTACCCAGGTCACTTCCAGTGTAAAGAGAGTTTCCCTGGGCGTGCAGCCTGCACCACCTTTTATCTCTCAAGAGATAAAAGGAAACAGAAGCAAGCAGAGAGTTGGGGACCTCATACCATCAAGAAAGCAGTGCCAGGAGCAGAGCGCGTCCTTTGGACTGAGGTCCCTGTGCAGAGAAGCTCCTAGGCCTGGGGAACACTGAAGAGAAGAAGGCCGACAGAGAGAAAAAGCATTCCCCTGGAGCTGACACCTTGAGTTTGGACTTTTAGCCTACTTTGACTGTGAGGAAATAAACTTCTCTTCGTTAAAACCATCCTCTTGTGGTGTTTCTGTTATAGCAGCACTAGATGACTAAGACTATATATATATCAATCAAATTATGGCGTTCCCAAGTTTTTATCTTGGATATTAGTACAAACCAGCCATCACCTCTGATTACCATTTTACAGAGAAAGGGGGTTGTTTTCCTCGTTGTTTCCAGAGCACTTTTGAGAGTAGTTTATGTGTGTGTGGTAGGTATATAGGCAACAAAACATTTGCCGTTTCAACATTTTTTACATGCACAATTCGGTGACATTAATTACGTTCGTCATGTTGTTCAACCATCGCCATTATCCATTTCTAAATTTTTCCATTACCCTTAACAGCTCAGTGTCCCCTAAGCAACGTCACCCTGATTTTTATTTTGAAAAATGTCAAACCTACTGAAAAGCTGAACGAATATCACAATGAACATCCATATCCCCTTTACCTATATTGATAAGTTGTCTACATTTGGCCACATTTGCTTTGCCTCTAACTTTTTTTCTGTGGAATCATTTGAAAATTGCAGACATCATGCCACGTTACCCCTAAATACTTTGTCATGCAGACTTAAGAATAAAAACCTCCTCTAAAATAACCACAATACTGTTGTCTCACCTAAGAAAATTAGCATGAATTCAATGTCATCTAATAAATAATGCATATTCAAATTCTCCCAGCTGTTCCAAAAAAATGTCCTTGACAGATGTTTTCCCCATCCAGGATTTGCATGTGGTTATTACATTTCTTTAGTATCTTTTAATCCAGAATAGCCCCCCGCCTTTCTTAGTGTGTTTATTTTTTATGACTCTAACTCTTTTGAAGATTCTAGGCAAATTGTCATGTAGCATGTTCCATATTCTGGATTTGTCTGTTTATTCATACTTAGATTCAGGTATATATTCAGGTGTATAAAGATATTTTTACTCTAGAATACATAGGAAAGATGTAATATCAGACTAAGGGAATACACTGAACTTATTCATAGAGAAACCCTCTCTGTAGTCTCTATTTTACTTCTTATTTAAAAAAGAATACAGTTTCCGTGGAGTCAACTCTGACTCATGGTGACCCCATGTGTGTCAGAGTAGAACTGTGCTCCAAAGGGTTTTCGATTGCCGATTTTTTGAAAGTAGATTGCCAGGCCTCTCTTCTGAGATGCCTCTGGGTGGACTAGAACCCCCAACCCTTGGTTAGCAGCCAAGTGTGTTAACCATTTGCACAATCCAGGGACTTACTCCCTATAGCGTATCAGTAACTTTGTCATGGAACAGCTCTCCCACAGGGCAACACTGAAGAGCCCATGCTATAACAATGTTCTGAAATACCCACGATACTCTGCAGGACTGGACCAGGCTTGCAGAAGAAGCAAAGCAAAGAGGCGCACGTTGCCATGTCACCCACCCTGCCTGCTTCAGGAGCTTGCCTGGTGCCAGGAACGTCTGAATTATCACATGCCCCATTTATTTGCAGAGCTTTTCAGTTGTGGACAATAAAGTAGAAATACATTCAAGCACAAGCACATCTCTTTCGCGGTACCCTGACTTTCATCAAGGGGCTTCTGTAGTTTTGCTGATTAGGATTATAGTGCATGACCACAAAGTCCAGGACAGGGGCAGACTCCAGGGCCAGGACACTGTTTCTTCCCTGGGGTAGAAAGCCCAGGCGGCAGACCCCCCTAGCAGTCCCTGTGGGGTGCCCAGTGTCTTCCTCCCAGGGCTACAGCACTTGGTATGCTGCTGTCCACTTTATCTGGTGCTTTCCCTTCACTCTACAATGTGCATTTCGTGGCAATGGAAGAAAGGAAAGTTGCAGTTGCTTCTCTTTTTAGTCACTGGTAGCTTCGCTTCAGAGTCCCTGCTAACCAGAAGGTTGGAGATTCAAGTCCACGCAGAGATGCCTCAGAAGAAAGGCCTGACAATCTACATACAAAAAAATCAGTCACTGAAAACACTATGGAGCACAGTTCTACTCTGACACACATGGGATCAACATGAGTTGGAATCAACTGGACGACAACTGGTACCGGTCCTGATAGCTCTGCTCCACTCCTCCGTCTGCTCCTCTGTCTGGTGATGAGTGTAGAGTACAGTGAACTGGACAAGTGCAGGGCACACACCAAGTGTTCCACATGGACACTCATCTGCTTCTAAAAGAGGATTTGCTGTGGATTACAATGACAAACACTTCTCACCTCCGTTATTCCACTCGCAGCCCAAGGCTCTGGCGCCTACCTTCTGCCATTTGTGAACTAACTGCTTCTCCACAGCCTCGGGGGCTGCTTCTCAGTCCAGGTTCAGCCAGAGAGGGCAGAGACAGAGCTTTGCCCTTCCACTGCGTTCCCCTTCACCCCCCGCACAATGTCGGTTCATTCACCACCAGGTCCTCATGATCCACTGTACCTCAACAGGAGGTAGACTGAGCACTAGGTAGGTATTCAGAGACAAAAAAGAATGTGGTTCTGGTTGAGGAAGGAGCCCTTGTGGCGCAGTGGTTAAGTGCTTGGCTGCTAACCAAAAGGTCAGTGCTTCAAACCCACCAGTTGCTCCTCAGGAGAAAGATGCAGCAGTCTGCTTCCATAAAGATTTACAGCCTTGGAAACCCTAAGGGGCAGTTCTACTCTGTCCTTCAGGATCACTAGGAGCCAGAATTGACTCAACTTCAGTGGATTCTGATTGAGGAGGTTATAATCAGACTGGGGAGACAGATATAAATAAATGATTATGATAAAAGCCTGTGATTTTTTTTTAAGATTGAATTACTTTATTTATATAATTTATTTTATTTTTGTTTTCTTAAATAATATTTTATTGTGTTTTTGGTGAAAGTTTGTATGGTAAATTAGGTTCCCATTTGACAATATCTATACAGATTGTTCAGTGACATTAGTTACATTTTCTACAATGTATCAATGTTCTCTTTAATTGCATTCTGGTTGTTCCATTTCCAGTACTCTAGTTTCCCTGCCCCCTTATCTTATTATCTTTGCTTTACTGTAATTGTTGACCTTTTGGTCTCAAACAGATGGCTTTTTAGCAGAATCAGTACTCACAGGTAATGTCCTTTATTTTGTGTGCCACTCTGTTATTTCACTAAAAGGTGATCTTAGGGGATAGCTTCGATTCAAGCTTTAAAGAGTATCTCTGGGCGATAGTCTCAGGGAGTCCTCTGGTCTCTACTAGCCCAGTAATTCTGGCCTTTTTAAGAATGCAAGTTTTGTTCTACATTTTTCTCCCATTCTATCCAGGAACATCTATTGTGACTCTGGTCGAACAGTCAGTAGTGGTAGCCGGGTACCATCTAGTTCTTCTGGTCTTAGGGTAGATGAGGCTGTGGCTCGTGCAGGTTATTAGCTCTGTAGACTTGTTTCTTCTCTAAGACTGTGGTTTCCTTTTTACTCTTTTGCTCCT
>NW_004443975.1:5401085-5402358 GCF_000243295.1 Trichechus manatus latirostris | reverse complement strand
ATTGATGAAGAGTTACAGAGACAGCAACACCATATGGTGGTGGTTGGATGGATAACTGTGCAGAGACATGAAAGTGGAAATAAAAACAATTCTTTGAGCCTCCAAAGATTAGATATTGGCAGGGAGTGTTTTTAGCACCTCCGTTGATTATCAGTCATTTCAAACATTTAAGAGTCCCATTGCAGAAACATGGCACATAGATCAGAAAACTGTGCTTACGTAGATATTTGCAACCCAGTAACTATTCTAGCATCCCGAACGAGAAATACAGTGGGTGCCCCCCGTAACCCAACACTGGGCCTGGTTTGTTCAGATTTGTCATTTGAATTAGCAAAGACATCACTCCGTACTACTTTGAAAAGAATTACTGTTGTTTTGACCCTTTTAGACAATCATCTCTTCCAGCAAGACCAAATTGCTCTATCGCCCTTCAGTTGGGATCATCACAGTAAAATGTTTTCAAAGCAATTTGCACCGTTTAGCTTTTTCTAGGCCACACCCCCTCTGGAAAGTCACTTTTACAATCATCTTTTTCTCATGGAGCTAAAAGGGTGAGGACTAGCCCCAAGATACCAGGATCGTGAACAAATGGATTTATAGCCACTCTAAAACTGCAGGTACACTCTAGCACTCCAGCTAATACCGACAAATCATTGCCAATATAAAGGGCAACAGGGCTGTCAGAAAGAGAAACTTTAGAAATATTAAGTCACTCTGTCTTCGGCTTTCTCAAATTCAGCCTTACTGTGCACTGCTTTCTACCAAGATAGGATTAATGACTAAATTAGCAGTCACTTCTCCCCTCTATCTGGGCTCCTGTGAGACAGTGCCAACCTAACACTGTCAGATGTTAATAGCAAAGTTGGAGGTTCAAGTCCACCCAGAGGCATCTCAAAAGAAAGACCTGGCGTTCTACTTCTGAACATTAGCCATTGAAACCCCCGTGGGGTTTGTGTTTTGAGCCAATCTCTTTTGAGATATAAAAAAGAGAAGTGAGCAGAGAAACAGGGGGACCTCATACCACCAAGAAAGCAGCACCAAGAGTAGAGCGTGTCCTTTGGACCTGGGGTTCCTGTGCGGAGAAGCTCCTAGTCCAGGGGAAGATTGCTGACAAGAATCTTCCTCCAGAATTGACAGAGAGAAAACCACCCCCTGGAGATGATGCCCTGAATTTGGACTTCTAGCCTACTCTGACACTCACGGGGTCGCCATGAGTTTGGGTCGACTCAACAGCAACTGGTTTTTTATGTTCTACCCAATTTAGAGCAGGAAG
>NW_004443975.1:5390984-5400121 GCF_000243295.1 Trichechus manatus latirostris | reverse complement strand
TCGTTAAAACCATCCACTTGTGGTATTTCTGTTATGGCAGCACTAGATGACTAAGACAAACATCATTGGAGATAGGATTTACAACACATAGGAAAACAAAATCAGATGACAAAATGATAGACAATCACACAATACTGGGAATCATGACCTAGCCAAATTGATACACATATTTTTGGGAGACACAATTCAATCCATGACACCCTTGCCAGCTCAAACCAGCATTTGAAATTGTCAACATTTAACAGTCAGTCCTTGCTTTCTCCAGGATCCTTTTTCAAAATGCCTCCCACCTAGCCCTCACTGTGCTCTGCATAGCACTAGCCACACAGCACATATCGCTTGTGCCTGCTTTCCCACTGGGTGATGAACTTCTCCAGGGCAGGACCTTCCCTTAGTCATCTCTGTACCCCCAGGGCCTAACTCAGTGTCTGACACAGTAAACGCTCAGTACATTTTTGATCAATTAAAACTATTTCTAGAAAGGGTATATATGAAGTCTTTACATTCTGAGTATAAATTGAAGTATTGAAGTTTATCAACGTACTCATCTCACAAGTCACTAAAGAAATGAGATGTGATTTGGGTGCGTAAGTTTTCACAGGGACAGCAAGAGGAGTAGAGATAAAGCTTACAGATATACTTAGAAAAATTATAGGTTTGACGGAGAATTCCAATTGTCGACAGAATAGGATGAGGTTTGAGTGGCAGTGGCTGACCACTAGAGCCAGCTGAGGGTACTAGGGGCCTGAAAAGGTGGGCAGAGACTTCAAGATGGGGAGATAGACAGGCACTGGGAACAAGCATTTCCTCGTCTTTCCAAAGTGATTTAAGGCTGTTCCTACTATAGCTCTTCTCAGCAGGTCAGGCTAGTCCAAGGGTGAAGGGAGCCTACCATGCTTTGTACATTGTGTGGCCTAAGGTATACCTTAAAAAAACAGTTTCTGTCGAGTCAGTTCTGACTTATGGTGACCCCGTGTGTGTCAGAGTAGAACTGTGCTTCCTAGGGTTTTCCATGGCTGATTTTTTCAGAAGTAGATCAGCAGGGCTTTCTTCCTAGGTGTCTCTGGGTGGACTTAAACCTCCAACCCTTCCATTAGCAGCTAAGTGCATTAATCATTTGCACCAACCAGGGATTCCTTAGGCATACCTATCCGTGCTAATTGTTAACAATGATAACAATTCCCTTTTTGTGGATGAAGTTAATCAAACGCTGTAAGCGGAGGTTTCCTTGCCGTCTTTGAGCAGAGAAGGCTGAATGAGCCCACCATTTGTCTGGTTTGGTTCTGTCTCTTCATCCTCCACCCCCCGCCCCCCCGCTCTATCCCAGCTGTGCCCTGATGGTCTCTCCAGCACGAACTTTGACCTGTCTGGTTCCTTCTCCCTGCTCTTGCTCCACCACCAGAGCAGGAACTCAATGCGTGATCCACATTTGGTGCCCTTTTATATGGCCAAGTAAAGCTAAGTCATACTGACTTGTAGGAAGTATCTTGCACCCAGGTAGAGGCACCGTGAAGTGAGTGAAGTTTAAAATTCAAGGCCCCTCACTTACCCAGGATTCTTCTGAGACTCTGGGAGGGTCCTTATCAATTGTGTATTTGTAATTGTGCAGTGTTTTTCATATGTGTATTTATAGAAGCCGTGGTGGCTCAATGCTGGCTGCTAACCAAAAGGTTGGCAGTTTGAATCCACTAGCTGCTTCTTGGAAACCCTATGGGGTAGTTCTACTCTGTCCTATAGGGTTGCTATGAGACCTGTTTGACTATGAGTCCAAATCAACTCGATGACAACGGGTTTGGTTTGGGTTTTTTGGATACTTATATGTACCAAAAGAGCAAACCAAACCAGTTGTCATCAAGTCGATTTCTACTCAGTGACCATATATGTGTCAGACTAGAACTGCTCCATAGGGTTTCAAGGTTGTGACCTTTCAGAAGCAGATCATCTTTCTTCCTAAGTGCCTCTGGGCGGGTTCGAACAGCCAACCTTTAGGTTAGTAGTCAAGCACTTAACTGTTTGCACCACCAAGGGACTCCTCATATACATTTACATATATGCATATATAATTCTATAAGCTTTGGCCCACATACCAGGACTTGAACCTAGTCTCATATAAACCCTGCACAATCATAGCCCTTCTCAGACTAAGTATGCTGTTAGGAAGCATGACTAGCCTAGAAAATTCTGTTCACCAAATCCAATCCTTTAGTCTCTTCCTAGGCCCCACCACTGACACCAACCCTCTGTCTCCCCATCTGTTTATCACAGATTACGACTTGTCTCTGACCTCGCTGAGCTTTTCTTGACCAGAATCTGGGGTTGTGCAGATAAGAGCTTTGTCTCTGCCTTGGCTCACTTCTTTGTTTTTTCTAAGACTTCCTCTTACTAGTCACTTTTTTATTGTTTTTTGCCACTGAGAATACAGTTCTCTCCTGCTTTTAAAGGCACATGTCATGGTATAAATAGAATTCTAATTCGCAGTAAAAAATCAGAGCACTGCTGAAAGTCTTAATGTAAAGAATGCAGCAGAATTTAAGGTCAGTCTGATGAGACAGATTCCTGAGCATTTTGACATTCCTTTGGTATAGTAACTTGAATTCAACTCAGGATTACTAGCTAACTTCGGTCTCATCTATAGGAATTACTCATTAGTCCATCTTTATTTAGGCTTTTCTCCCTGTTGTTGTGTGATGTAGGGAGGCAGCCCTCAAGACCTCAGCTTACAGAGGTCTTGAGGAACAAGTTCTTTCCTGCCTCAGGGCATTTTTGCCTCTTATCCACACTCTTCAGCAGTGATTCAATCACATCCTTCATAAACCAGTTGCTGTTGAGTCAACCCCCAACTCACGGGGATCCCATGTGCGTCAGAGTAGAACTGTGCTCCATAGTGTTTTCAAAGGCTGGTTTTTCAGAAGTAGATCACCAGGCCTTTCTTCCGAGGCATCTCTGGATGGACTCAAACCTCTAACCTTTCGATTAGCAGCCAAGTGCGTTAACCCTTTGCACCACCCAGTGACTCCCATCCTTCAAAACCCATTGCTGTCAAGTCAATTCCTACTCATAGTGACCCTATAGGACAGAGTAGAACTGCCCCCATAGGGTTTCCAAGGCTGCAGTCTTTACAGAAGCTGACTGCCACATCTTTCTTCCTTGGAGCAGCTGGTGGGTTCGAACTACTGACCTTTTGGTTAGCAACCTAGCGCTTACCCACTGTGCCACCAGGGCTCCCCCATCTTTCCGAGCTCAGTATTAAATACCACCTCTTAAAAGAGGTCTTCCCTGAACCCCTGTCTAAAGTAGATCCAGCTTTCCCACTGTTATTCTCTCTTGGCACATTTTGTTTCCTTATCAGAGTGAGTAATTACATATTTACTTGTTTGTTTGCTTATTCTTGTTTTTCTGTCTTTCTTCAAACCACAAGCTCCATGAAGGCAAGAACCATGCCCATCTTTTTTCCTATTGTATTTGCAGCACAAAGCACAGCACCTAGTCCAGTCTAAGCACTCCCAGTCAATATCTGAGGGCTGACAGCTATTGCCATGACAACAGACCAGATCATTTTGCTCGTCCTGGCTTTTCTCACAGTCCAGACAAAAGAGAAGCATAAAACGTTTTCCCCCGGTTCCTGGCAGTACTCTGCTAAATGGGCAGGAACAAGGGAACTTAACTATTATCATCGTCTCTCTCAGAGCTCAGGAGTTTCTCTTTGCGGGTTTTCTGGCAATGGTGTGGTATCTCCATGACCTCTATTTTCTCCCCTACCCATGATTTCCCCACAGGCTGGCTCTCCTGTGCTTGCTTAGTGACTGAGAAAGGGTCAAGAGCAGTGGACACCATATGGGACTGAATGGACTTACCAAGTTCCACGTTCTGTCTAGGGCTTCCTCAACTTGGGACAATGGAGTCACCCTGAGACAAGGGCATTATTTACACACTCCCTTACAAAGGAGGGAAACCCTGGTGATGTAGCGGTTAAGAGTTCGGCTGCTAACCAAAAGGTCAGCAGTTCAAATCTACCAGGCACTCCTTGGAAACCTTATAGAGCATTCTAGTCTGTCCTATAGGGTCGTTATGAGTCAAAATCGATTCGATGGCAAGGGGTTTGATTTTTGGTTTTCTACAAAGGAGATAGGCGACCCATGGCCCGCTTCAACACCAAGGACAGCTCCTCTGGGACTGAGAGAGGCAGGGGCTCCTCTTGTTCTGCCCTGGTGCTGAGCAAGTTTTCTGGAGTTCAGCCCCTCACCCTATGCCTTCCTCTGTTACAGTTCAAGCCACTGTCCCTCTGTCATAACTTCAGAGGTTCAGAGGGCCATTTGAAGATTATATTGGGTTCAAGGTCAGGTTTCACCCGGCCCCAAAGCTCAGGGACTTTCCTTTGGAATCCAGGAAGTGTGTCTGACTTCCACCTGGTACTGTAGTATAGGCAGGAGTGGAGTCAGGGGAATCCCAGCTTCTTCCATCTGGAATTTACAGTCTAGTCCATTCTGGGTGAGTCTTGGCAACGTATTAGCTCTAAAGATCTTTGTTCCAGCTGTCTTTTCTTCCTGTCTGTACCTACAGAATAGGGTATTTAAATTAATGTTGGCTCAGGACATTTTAGAAGCTGGAGCTTGCTTCTAAGATCAAGGTGGAGAAGGTAGGGGGGACAAAGTAGGGTCCTCAAATTTCCTGGAAATATTCAGGACACCAGTCCTCCATTAGCCTTACAGATGTCGACATGTCAGAGACTTGGAGTCCAAACACAACTCAGAAAGAGGGACTGTTTCCTTTGAAATATTCACCCCTGTTATTCATTGAATTGTGTCTCCCCAAAATATCGGTTGCAAATCCTAAACTTAATAGCTGTGGATGAGATCCCCTTTGGGAATAGGGTTTTCTTTGTTTTATTAATGAGGCCATATCAGTGTAGGGTGTGTCTTAAGCCAATCACTTTTGAGATATAAACAGTAGATTAGACACAGAAGCAAGGAAGCGCAGATGGCGGGGAAAGATAGATGCCACGTGGCGATCTCCAAGGAATGCCAAGGGAAGCTGAGACAGGGATTTTCACCCACAGCAGACAGACAGAGCCTTTCCCTAGGGCCAGAGCCCTGAATTTGGACTTACTGTGAATTTGGACTTACTTATTCCTAAACTGTGAGAAAATAAATTTCTATTTGTTAAGGCCACTGACTATGGTATTTCTGTTAGAGCAGCACTAAGACAATCCTAAGGCTGTCAGTACATGTTCGGTGGTTCTGAGGCCAGTACAACTCTGTATTCAGTTTGCCTTGAAATAGCTATGGAGATAGCTCAAAGGGGGTTAACCCTGACACCCCAACCTGTTATAGCTGGCAAGAAAAAGGTCCAGCAAAGGTTTACATTTGATGAGAAATGGACTGCTTCTTAGGAGTTTTGTACTAGAGTCAAAGTACTGCAACCCATGGGAATTAGCAGACAGTGAGAGCAGGTCAATGCAGAAAATGACTGCAAAAGAGGCCTTTTTAGACGTCAAGCATTGTATTGTGTTGTATTTCTGGTATCCACTGGTAGAGAAGATACATAGTGACAAAAAGGGACTGTGAATTCAGTGATGCTTTTAAATGGGTTTACATCTAATTAAATCAGATACAGAGGCACCTACACACATTTAAAAAACGTAATGTACATATTTACATAAGACATTGCACATTCAGTCCAGGCAAGGCTTGGTGAACATGTGGGTGCCTAGACACCTTGCAACCCTCCAAGGCCACTCAGGCATCTGCAGCCCACATACTCTAACCATCAGTCTAAGCTACAACGTCCAGGGGCTTATCTGTGCAGGTGTGGGCTGACTGTCTTCAACATGCTTTGTTCAGTGTGGTGACAAAGTCAGGCAGTAGTCACGCCCTCAGGAATCAGAAACCAGGTGGACGGGAGACAGTTGACCAGGGCGTGGTTCAGCTCCAGGGAGGAGAGCTGACAAGAGTCATGTCCTGTGTGAAGACATGGGTCCAGCAGGCTGGCAGTCAGGGCAGGACCCTGCTTAGTAGCAGCTATGAGAGGTGAGGGAATGTCTTAGCTTCCTAGTGCTGCTATAACATGAATACCCTAAGTGGGTGGCTTTAAAGAACAGAAATTTATTTTCTCACAGTTTAGGAGGCTAGAAATCTGAATTCAGTGCTCTAGCTATAGGGAAAGGCTCTCTCTCTGTCCAGTCCTGGGGACAATCCTTGTCTCAGCTTCTGTTGCCCTTCATTCCTTGGTTCCCTGGAGATCTTCACATGGCATCTATCTCCATCCCCACCCCCGTTTATGCTTGCTTGTCTCTGCGCCTTATAACTCAGGAGTGATTAGGTTTAGGACACACCCTGCACTGATAGGACCACACTGACCTAACAAAGAAAACCTTATTTCCAGACAAGATTATATCCACAGGTATACGGGTTAGGATTGCAACACGTATTTGGGGGTGACACAATTCAATCCTCAACAGGGAAGAGAGGCTTGACAATCTCCTTCTGAAAATCAGCCAGTGAAAACCCTATGGATCACAACAGTCTGATCCTCTGCTGATCGTGCGGATGGTGCAGGACCAGGCAGCATTTCATTCCAATGTCCATGGGGTCACCCTGAGTCGGGGGCCAACTTGACAGCAGCTGACCACAACACAAATTAGAGGTAGGGGTCTAGTCTAACGGATGGAGTGTCACGGAGGAGGGGGATGCAGCAATGCAAGGGGCAGTAGCAGAGGTGAGGGCTGACCCTTGGTGCACTCACTCCTGGGCCTGGCTGGCAGCACAGGACCTTGTGGGGCATGGAAAGTCAGCAGGCATGGCACAGCCATGGCAGTCATGTTGCATCTGGAGTCTGCGGGGGTGTTTGATTTCATTCTCAGAGCTCCTGGATGGTGAATAGGGCTGAGATGGCGGTCAGGATTGATTGAGGACCTGGAGCCAGACCGAGTCAGCAAGCAGGGGCGTCAGAACATTCAGCACAAGGGACAGAAAACAGCAGCATCAGAGGCAACAAGCCTGAGGAAATGATTGAATACCCCAACCTCATAAAACAGTGTCACCCAGACCCAGAGCACATCAGCAACACTCCCCAAAAGTTTGAGAACTCTAATAAGTTATTTCAAAATAAATAAATAAATAAAGACAGAGAGCGGGAGAGAAATGGGGTGCTTTCCTAGTCTCCCCTTTCTTTTGCACTATACATGAATAATTGCATTCAGTGGGGGAAAACATTAACACATGGGGCCTCACTTCCAAAAAAAGGAAACGAGAGTGAAACAGCTTTATGGACAGATCTTTGTGGGTTCTCTTGATCCAAATCCTTATTGTAATTCGGGAGCCAAAGGCTTTTCCAGCACCGTCCCCACACCTCAGACTGAAGCTGCCTCTCCAGGCTGTGAGGACGTGCCTAGAAGCAGCCCCTCCCCAAGCCCTTCCAGAAACAGTTCCTCATCTTTTGTCCTTGCGTCGAAAACAGGATGATTAATGTAGATGCTGGTGACGCTTAAAAAAGTTCGCTGAGACCCACGGATGTTATTTAACTGCAAGTTTCTCAGAAATGTTTTTTACCAACCTCAAAGCATTCCCCGTCAAACACACTCAGCGGAGAGACGTGGAAGGCCAGGACAATAAATTGAAACGAGTGGTGTTCAGAATAGCAAAAAGTTCTAGGAATGGCCTACAGTCAAAACAAGGCATCTTGGCGGGGAGGGAGTTCTGCCCTGAGACTCGCATTCATGGGTGGTAACAAATAAAAACTTGAGAAAGAAAGCAAAGGCACATCCCAAGAATGGGGCAAGCCCATGGCTTGTTGTGAGCCTCGTTATTACTCTGATACGTGGCACACTCTGCCAACCTCACCTGAAAAGGATGGCTTTCTGCCAAGAGAGGGTTACGGTCAATTCAGGAAGAAATTATTGTGAAGCCTCCAATCTTCCTTCTGTCCTGTGGTATTCAAATCCTTTTGACGCAGTAAGGATCCCTACTGGTAGGGATTTAATTGTGTATCCCCAAATTGTGTGTTGGAATCCTAACCTCTATACTTCTGGGCAAAATCTAATCTAATATAATCATCTTCCATAATGCAATCTAATGTAACGCAATCAATCAGTTGAGGCCATATACCAGTGTAGGGCAGATACTAAACCTAATCACATCTGAGTGAAATAAAGAGCAACATAGATACAGAAAGATGCCACACGAGGATCACTGATAAGCCCAGGAACCAAGGAAGGCCCAAGACTCCCTACAAGGAAGGAATTGACACGGCCGAGATGCTGATTTGGACTTTTTGTCTCCAGAACTGTGAGAAAATAAGTGTCTGTTCTTTAAAGCCAGCTACTTGTGGTATTTGCGTTACAGCAGCACTAGGTAACTAAGTCACCTACTGAGACTGAAACCTCCATATGGTCCACACTGGAAGGGGACACCCAATTCCACCCTAACCCTGACACAGGCACCCTTCTACAGATCAGATGGGGCAATCTCCTCAGTGAGTGTAGGTGAAATCTCACCCCACCCAATAGCCTATTTTCTTTCCTCTGGCCACTCTCATGGCAGGGCAGAGTTTCCACAGACAGGAAGAAGCAGGGCTGCACCTCTTTTCCCCCCTCTGCTTCCTCCCTTACACAGGTAGAGCTCATCCCACGAGTCACCTGGCTTTAACAGACAGTAATAAAAACAGCAGAGCCAGTGACGGTTCAGCAGTAGAATTATAACCTCCCATGCAGGAGACTTGGGTTGGATTCTGGGCCAAGGCACCTCATGCGCAGCCACCACTTATCTGTCAGTGGATGCTTGCGTGTTGCTATGATGCTGAACAGGTCTCAGTGGAGCTTCCAGACTTAAGGTGGAAGAAGAAAGGCTTGGTGATCAACTTTTGAAAATCAGCCAATGAAAACCCTATACATTACAATGGTCCGATCCACAACAGATCATGAGATGGCATAGGACCAGGCAGCATTTCATTCTGTCGTGCATGGGGTTGCCATGAGTCAGGGGCCAACTAGAGGGCAGATAATAACAACAAGAAGAACAGTACCATGAGCCATCATTTACTGTCTAACACATGCTTTGCATATGAAAGGTGATGCCTAATGGTCCTTGGTGTGGGGGATACACTTGGTTGCATACCCAGCCTAACTACTCCTTCCTTCTTTC
>NW_004443975.1:5388624-5389886 GCF_000243295.1 Trichechus manatus latirostris | reverse complement strand
TATGTGGGCCAAGGTTTCTGAGACTCAATCTTAGAGGATTTTTTTTCCTTCTACATTCTTGTGGATGTTTTGTTAATTTACAGTCTCCAGTTATTGTGTACTGCAATGACCAAAGATTGTTTCGGCCAAGAGTAGTTTTGTCCCAATAAAGAACTGTTTAGGGAGGCTTGCTGGCCCCCTATGTATCTAAGACCTAGATGCATTGGAGGAATCATGAGCAGGCGTGATTGGGTGGCAGACAATTTGGGCATAAGAACAAGGGAACACTATGTTTCAAGGATTCAGGGATAAGCTGGAGACATTCTCTGTCCCAGGTAGGAATAGCAGCGAGTGCTTGAGGGCAGTGCCTTTGGGACCCAACTCAGGAAGGGAAGAGAATGCTTATTTACACTGTCTGGGATCCTCCACAGTGGAGGTTCTCCATCATTTAGCATGGTCTTGGCCAAAAAAAAATAAAAAATTTTACAAATAGCTGTCACACTGATGAATAAATTGAGTAAACACACATCTAAGCAAATGCATGTACTTTATGGGCACCAAAACAGAAGGGAGGTTGAACAAAGGTAGGAGTAGTGGGGGATTGTACCTGGGAGGAATAATGGATGGGGGCTCAGTGCAGCAGCAAAAGATGTTTATACTAGTGGTTCTCAACCCTGGTTGCACTTAGAATCACCTGTTGTTGTTGTTAGGTGCCCTTGTACAACAGAACGAAACACTGCCCAGTCCTATGCCATCCTCACAATCACTGTTATGCTTGAGTCCATTGTTGCGGCCACTGTGTCAATCCATCTCGTTGAGGGTCTTCCTTTTTTTCACTGACCCTCTACTTTACCAAACATGTCCTTCTCCAGGAACTGGTCCCTCCTGATAACATGTCCAAAGTATGTGAGATGAAGTCTCACCATTCTTGCTTCTAAGGAGCATTCTGGGGATTACCTGGGAAGCTTAAAAACAAAACAAGCAAGCAAACAAATAAAAAAGTAATCTTGATACTTGGACACCACCTCAGTAGATTTTGATTCAGTTGGAACCACTGGAGGAAGTGAAAGTATGATCTGAATCAGCTCTTACTACTGACTCTTCAGGTCCACAGGGGCCCCACCAACAGTAGGGTAGGGTGTTTTGTTTCTTTATTGTGGTAAAGTATATATATAACACAACGTGCCACTTGAATCATTTTTAAGTATACAATTCGGTAACATTAATTACCCTCTCATGTTGTGCAAGCATCACTGCCATCCATTTACAAATGTTTTCCATCA
>NW_004443975.1:5380171-5381463 GCF_000243295.1 Trichechus manatus latirostris | reverse complement strand
CTACTGGTTATAAGTATGAAACTGGCCAGCATCCTGGAGTTTTGCCCTCCTAATCCTCCTGGTGGCGCAGTGGTTAAGTGCTTGGCTGCTAAGAAAAAGGTGGTCGGTCCGAATCTGTTAGACACTCTGCAGGAGAAAGATGTGGCGGTCTGCTTCTGTAAAGATTACAGCCTTGGAAGCCCTTTGGGGTAGTTCTACTCTGTCCTTTAGGGGTGCTATGAGTTGGAATTGACTTGATGGCAATAGGAATCGCAAAACACAGAGCAAGGTTCAACTCCTCCAAAGCGCCTTCCATAAAGAGGTCAAAGGATGAATTAGCTGACACATAGTAGGCAATCTAAACTTTTTTTTTTAAGGCAATAAATAGAACCAACTTAGCTGATTTACCTTTCTACTGTGGGACATTTGTAAGCATATACTTGGTAAGTCACATGCAACCACAGTAAGTAACTGTAAAGATAGTTTATTCATCTGACCGGTGAGAAGTTGAATCATGAGATTTGAGGGCAGTGACTGTATTCATGACCACATATTCATGAGTTCTAGAGAACCATTCTGAGCCCTGACGACATTCATTGAGCAAAACAGGGAACTCTCTTCCAGATACTATGCTCCTAACTCATGGGCGGCTTGGGGGTGGCAAGGCTTGGGGTTTATGAGATTATGGTTTTCAAATGTTTGTCCCAGTGGAACAAAGCAGTATGTATCGGTCTGATACAATTCATTTTAATAATTGCTTATTGAGCCTTTATTCAGTGCAAGCACAGTGCTGGGCACTCAGCCTCTTCACATTTTCTGAACTGTGCTCAAGTATGCTTTTTCATCTGATGATCTTAAAAATCTGTGAAGTAGGCATGGATTACGGTCACCATTTTGCATAAGAGGGAACTGAGATCCAGCTGGGTTATTTATTTTGTCCAGGGTATTCTGTAGATCCAGGATTAAAGGTAGACCTTTTGACTCATAGTCCAATGGCTAGAAGAAAAACCAAAGAACACAGGGCTGTAATTAAGTGACCTAACTACCCAGTGACCCAGGACAGCTATCACTGAGCCGAAAATGTACATGTACACACTTGCAAGCCTCCAAGCCTTGCAGCCCTCCCGGAATTGGAATTTAATTATTAGTTACTATGTTCCAGGCACAAAACCATAGTTTCGCCTGCATTTTTTTCATTTAAACTAATCATCCCTATAAATCTGTGGAGCTTTCCTTGAACATGTGAAGCCCTTTCCCACCCTGCACCTTTGTTCCCATGGTTCCTTTTGTGGAACTCTCTTCCTTTAGGCCTC
>NW_004443975.1:5376757-5379463 GCF_000243295.1 Trichechus manatus latirostris | reverse complement strand
AATCACATTTGTTAATACCAACATTGATCTCAGCAGAAAAGTCTTTAAGCATTGATAAGCTTCAAGGTCAAGCTGGAGGATACAAGTTTTCCAGAATTCTAATTTTCACTTGAAAACTTGAACTTTATTATTGGCAACAAGTAACATTAGTTATTTTCTTTGATAGGGCAGGCTCACTTCATTCATTTTTTGAGAAAATGTCTGCCAAATACCCAAGTCTGTATAACAATAATTTTGTCTGGAAGTTATCTTTTAAGTAAAAGTGGTGTTCGATGAAGACAATGGCTAGTTCAGCTAAAACCAAACCAAACTCGTTGCCGTCAAGTAAACTCTGACTCAGAGTCACCCTATGGGACAGAGTAGAACTTCCCGACAGGGTTTCCGAGGAGTGGCTAGTTCAGCTAGCAACTCAAATAATCAGACAAGTGCTTTTCCTTAAGATAACGATAGTATTTTGGTATGCAGCAAAGTACTTTATGCATACTTACAATTTTTATACAAAATATTAAGAAGACATACATTTAAGAGTCATGATTTAGTAAAACTAATACTTTTTACTGTTCATCAAGAATACTCCTAAGTAAAACTGACCTTTTCTTTATTTTGTTGCAAGTGCATGGTAGTGAAGAATACAACAACACCCACTATCCCATCGCCGTCGAGTAGATTCTGACTCGTAGCAACCCTGTAGGACAAAGTAGACCTGCCCCATAGTGCTTCCAAGGAGCAGCTGGTGGATTTGAACTGCTGACCTTTTGGTTAGCAGCCAAGCTCTTAACCACTGCACCACCAGGGCTCCACTATAGTTTGGGTTATTACTTTAATGCTTGCTGAGGTGCCATCAGTTTTACCCACCATGGTTTTTAACTTCACCAATGCAAATATCAACAATAAAAAAAAGAGGGGGATCTTAGTATTATTATATAGTCTTGATCTTATGGATTCTTTCGAAGGGTCCCAGCACCCTCTCCATACCTTAACCCCACCTTGCCAGAGGCCTGTGGACCACACTTTGAGAACCGCTGCCTTTAAGGAGGTCTCTGTTTGCACTCTTGTCATTGACCTGGTCACTTCCATCACGATGTTGTCATTAGTTTCTGTTGAGTTGATTCAGACTCATGGTTACTCCACTACTTACCACAATGTATAATTATTTTTACGCTTCTTATTCAATATCTGTCTCCCATATTGGAATATAAGTTCCATGTGAGCTCTGTATCTCCAGTGCCTGGCTTAGTAACTGCCACAGAGCAGATGCTCAACAATTTGGGGCTGATCAATGAATTTTCCTCATTTTCCTTGTAAAAATGCCAAAGCTAGAGAGGTTGGTGCCTTGTTTAAGGTCAGGGTGTGAGGAAAAGGCAGGACTAAGTTTCAGAATTTAGCCTCCTGCTGACTCCTCTGTACTAACCATAACCAAGGGAAGGTTAATTAGAAAGGAGCTTCCACAAAATTGATTGTATTCCTGGCTATAAAAAGAATAGATTTACATATCTGCAAGACTTAAATGATGACTTTCTGGCTTTTGCTTTGGTTTTGTTGGTTTTATTATAGGAACTAATGCCTTACCGCCAGTTAGAGGCCCAGGCTTTAGCAGGAGTGCTGTACTCTTTGCTTATAAACTTGGAACAAAGATGTTTGGGTGAGGAGGAACAGGTGGGAGGAGGTTATTTATATCCCACAGGATCAGGAAGAAGGTTACATCCCCACCCATCAACAGTTCAGTGTCAACTCCTCCTGGACACACCCTTCTAGCCACTCCCTACTGCCCACAGCCTACAATCACCTGCAGTAGCTAATGGGAAAGGAATCCTGGTGGATCAATTGTTAAATGCTTGGCCGCTAACTGAAAGGTTGGTGGTTCAAACGCACCGACAGCTCTGCAGGAGAAAAGTCCTGGCAATTTGCTCTCATAAAGATTACAGCCTAGGAAACCCTATGGGGCAGTTCTACTCTGTCATATAGGGTCACTAGGAGTCAGATACTGCACACAACAACAATAAGCTAAAGGGAATTTGACATTCAGAGGACCCACTGGAATGCAACAGTAGTTGGAAGCTACCAACTTATCTTTCTTCACACCATCCACAGGCATTTAAAATCTTGAACTGAGAAAATCATTCCTTAGATACACACATTTTTCTCCCTCCCACCCACTCCCGCTCTGGTATAATATCCCATTCCAATGTTTTGAATGACCAAAGGTTACATTGACAGAGGCACAAAGTAATCTAAGTTCATGTGGCTCTGTGGGGTAAAGAATTTACTTTACTCAAAGAATTTGGTCTTTGTCCTTGGTTCTTGAGAGATAACCTCTAAAATCTTGGAAGTTCCCCAGTGATTGAAGTGTCTTTTGTGAGGCCTCCAGACCACACCTGAGGGTTTATGCTAATAAAACAACTCTTGGGTGGGGCTGGCGAGGCCAGAAAGACCCACCCTGTGATATTAACCCACCTCAGGGGAGGAGGGCCTGATTCAATCAATCATGCCTTTGTAACAAGGCCCCAGTAAAGGCTTAAAGGCTCTGGACACCGACGGACACTCCATGGGCTTCCTGGCTGATGAAAGACATTGATGCATGTGGGAGGGTTGCTGTTGTCAGGTGCTATCGAGTCGGTTGGGACTCATAGTGACTCTATGTACAACAGAACAAAACACTGCCTGGTCCTGTGCATCCTCACAATCGGTGCTATGTTTGAGTCCACT
>NW_004443975.1:5367643-5376657 GCF_000243295.1 Trichechus manatus latirostris | reverse complement strand
GTGTCCAAAGTATGTGAGAGGAAATCTTGCCATCCTTGCTTCTATGGAGCTTTCTCGCTGTACTTCTTCTAAGACAGAGTTGTTCCTTCTGGCAGTCCATGGTATATTCAATATTGTTCGCCAACACCACAATTCAGATGCTTCAGTTCTTCTTTGGTCTTCCTTGTTCATTGTCCACTTCTCGTATGCATATGAGGTGATTGAAAATACCATGGTTTGGGTCAGGCACACCTTAGTCTTCAAAGTGACATCTTTGCTTTTTAACACTTTAAAGAGGCCTTTTGCAGCAGATTTACCCAATGCAATGCATTGTTTGATTTCTTGACTGCTGCTTCCATGGGTGTTGATTGTGTGTCCAAGTAAAATGAAATCCTTGACAACTTCAATATTTTCTCCATTTATCATGATGTTGCTAGTTGGTCCAGTTGTGAGGATTTTTGTTTTCTTTATGTTGAAGTGTAATCCACACGGAAGGCTGTATAGTCTTTGATCTTCATCAGTAAGTGCTTCAAATCCTCTTCAGTTTCAGCAAGCAAGGTTATGTGGGAGGGTAGTGTATCCCTTTTTGAGACATGGAAGCTCCATGTTGGGAACCCTCTCAGTCTTTGCCCTATGCAACTCTTCATTTATAACCTTTTTGCTATAATAAAACTAATCATTAACTATAACACATTCCGTGAGTACCCTTTGTCATTCTAGCAAATTATCAATCCCAAAGGAGTAGTGGAAGCCAGCAGGTCAGAAGTAAGGGGGGCTTGGGGATTTCAGCTGTCATCTGAAATCTTGGACAGATTTGGCAGTCTGGAGGACTGTGCCTTTCACCTTCTTAGGTCTGGCCTAGCTCTGGGAGGTTAGAGTCAGAGGAGAAAGTACTTCATGGCCACTTGATGTGCAGTTGAATGGGAAATGAATAGATTGGAATTGCATTGTGATTTGATTTCCCTTACACAGTCTCAGTGACCAGCATTCAAACGCAGTATTTTAGTCGGTGTAAATTAGACTCAAGAGGAGCCCTGGTGGGGCAGTGGTTCAAGCACTAGGATGCAAACCAAAAGGTCGGCAGTTGGAACCCACCAGCTGCTCAGTGGGAGAAAGATGTGGCAGTCTGCTTCCCTAAAGATTCCAGCCTTGGAAACCCTATGGGGCAGTTCTAGTCCTATAGGGTCGCTCGGAGTCAGTTTCGACTCCACGGCACACAACCACCATAAAATTAGACCCGGGTTCTAAGCCTAGTCCTGCTAATGATTAACTGTGTGACCTTGCACAGGGATTATAATTTTCTCAGCCTCAGTCCTCTTATCTGTAAAATGACAGATAACGTATACAGCGGGCCCAGCTCGCAAATGTTGCTTTCCTTCGGAGATGAATCGCTCAGAGGTGTGCAAGCCGCAGGGAGCAGAGTTAAGCCACTGTGCCTGCGGTCAGCTCTCAATCTGCATTTTAAGAGGATCCAAACACAGGCTTGGCATTTCCTTTCTACCTTTTTCCGAGTCAGTCTCTCCTTAAACATCCAGCAGAAAGAAAAAAAAAAAAAAACAAGAAATTAGCACACCCCTTTCTTTTATTTGCAGTCTTGGGGAGGGCTGAAGGTGGGAAAATGGACAGTGCTGCGGGGGTTTCAGGCTGGAGTCTGGGACCCCTGGGTGCGGGGACTGTCGTCCTAGGGCTCGGGAAGGGCTCAGCGGGCGGCAGGTGGGCCTCCCCGGGTCATGCCGCTTCTCGATAGTTGTGTTTCTGCGCCGCTCGCACCACGGAAATCTTCAAAGGAATGAGAGGAATGAGCCGCGGTTACAGCAGTGCATTATCAGCTGGCTCACTCCCTTTCACCGCCACAGTCATAATCCCCTCTTTGAGCTCTCAGCGGGCACCAAGTCATTTGTAATTTCTCTCCCTTTTCCAAGTCCCAAAGACGCTCAGCAGCCCGGCCTGGCTGGTGCAGGCCTCGCTGACGCGCGCGAGGCAGCCGGGGCGGCGGCAGAGATTCCGGCGCGGCGCGGCCCACACAGCCCGGCCGCGCTTCCCACACTCCCAGCGCGGGCGTGGCGGTGCATTCTGATGAGAGCAGAGCCAGGCGCCAGCCAGACCGTGGGGCCCAGCAAGGGGACCGCAGCTCCCACCGGCCCTCGAAACTGAAAACACTTTCGGGACCCTTAAAAGTGCAAGTGGCTCCGCTCAAAAAATCTGAATCCTTGCTCACAGGTCCCAGGGGAATGGATTAGAATTAGTGCTGTTTTTCAGATTCACTGAATGCTCAGGATGCCAGGAATTGGTCCAAATTTCTAAGCGGTAGGAGTAGATTAGGGGAGCTGGGAATTGAGCTGTCTACTCCTGGGATGACTATTGGTCTGTAATGTTCTATATAATGCTATAGAGTAAAATCTGGAATAAGAAAACTTGTAAGAGAGGAGAGTGGCGGTAGCAACCAGTCAGTAAAATGATAACTAACCTTTACTGAACACTATATGTCAAGGAGCCCTGGTGGCGCAGTGGTTAAGAGCTATCTGCTAACAGAAAGGCATCAGAAGCGCGCTCTGCGGGAGAAAGATGCGGCAAAGATGTGGCAGTCGGCTTCTGTAAAGATGACAGCCTTGGAAATCCTATGGGGCAGTTCTACTCTGTCCTATAGGGTGGCTATCAGCTAGGAGGCAACGGGTTTTTTGGTTTATGTATATGCCAGGTACTGTTCTAAACTGTGCAAACATAATATATCATTTAATCTCAACGGTTCTGTGAGCATGACATAGATGAAAGTTTTTCCCATTTTGCAGATGAGGATACTGGAGCACAGGAGTATTAACTTGCAATTGAACAAGCATTTGAACCCAGAGAGTCTAGCTGCAGAGCTGTAAGGAACTCCCCCGAGTACTGCTCCTTTTCTGTTTTGCAAGCCTTCAGGAATTTACCTGGTTTTAGGTAAATTCTAGCTCCACCACTCAGACAGGTCGCTTAATCTTTCTGAGCCCCTGTTGTCTTATCACGAATGAAGGCAATAACTACTGACTTTCCAGGAATGTGAAAATCAAATGCGATAATGTGTTTCCATGTACTTTGCAAAGTAAAAAGATTTAACCAGGAACTAGTTGCCCTCAAGTCGACTACAACTGATAGCGACCTCCTGTGTGTCAGAGGAGAAGCGTGCTCCGCGGGGTTTTCGATGGCTGATTTTTCAGAAGTAGATCATCAGGCCTCTCTTCCATGGTGCCTCTGGGTGGACTCCAACCTTCAACTTTTTGGTTAGCAGCAGAGCACATTAACCATTTGCACCACCCAGGGACTCCCAAAAGATAAATTTCAGATTGTCCTGGTCCGCCCTGGAACAGAGGCCTTAAAAATATTTCCTGAGAAGGGCACACATGTGTACTCATTATCCCTCTAAGTAACTCCCAACATTGCAAAACCCCAGATTCCAAGTAAGCCTCCTTCTCCTTTAACAGAATTCTTCCTTCAGTTTGTTCAGTGTGCTACTGAATTTAGGTTGCTTCCCATAGGTATTTCCTTGTAACTTAGAAACAAATCACTAGGCATCATGTTGGTTCTTTGGTTAATATCCTGGTCGGGGGGCAGAGGAAAGCCCAGTTGCCTTCTGAAGTGTGGCGGGCTGACCGAGGCAGGCCACTGTATTCATTGCCTAGGCCATGCCTCCACGATGGTGGTGGGGATTTCTCAGGCCACCTCTGCTTTTTAAATACCTTATGTGTGAGCGTCTGAGAAAATTAGTCAGGAAAGCTCGGAGAAACTTCTTGCCCTGATTGACCCAGGCAGCCTGCAGATCCTTCTAGAAAAGAAAAGAGAGCATGCAAGATTCTGCTCTCAGCTGGCCTGGAAACGGGATGCGTCCATTGCAACACAGTTGAAAGCAAATTCTTCCTTAGAATTGGCCTACAAAGATCTGACCCCACACAGTGGAGTGCTTCCGGAAGAAATGCCTTCGGTAAGGTGCACTGTGGCATAGATACAGGGCCTACTTCTGTTACTTGGGGGTATTTTTCTACGAACAGTATGAAGCCTGCTTGCTATTGCATTTGTAATTAGTTACGGTAGATGCCTGTTGCCTATTACCCAAGGTATCTATGGCCTATGAAGATGCAGGCCTGAACTTTTATTAAGGCTTGGGGGTCAGGAAAGCATTTGCATCTTTTGAGAAAGTGGCATCCTTTTTTCTCCCTATGAAAATGTGAATTCTGAAATTGGCATATTTTCCTGAACTTTACAATTTACCATATTTCCCGGAGACTTGGAGTCCCTGGGTAGTACAAACGGTTAACATGCTTGACCCGAGGTTCCAGTCTACCCAGAGGATTCTGGGAAGAAAGGCCTGGCAAGCTACTTCCAAAAAAGCAGCCCTTGAAAACCCTATGGAACACAGTTGTACTCTGACACGTGGGGTCTCCACAAGTCAGAATCTATTCCACAGCAACTCATTTTTTGTTTCGTTTTATCCAGGAAACTTAGACGCAAATATGTCCGTTTTCATAGCAGTTTGAGATTTTATGATCCATACGACAACAACAACGTGTGTCGCCATATCCTCTTGGATCGTGGTCTTCCAATCCTATTATTATTTTCTATAGCCCTGATTCAATGTTTATATTTCCTCTATTATTATACAATACATAGTCTAGATACTACATCCAATCCATCGTGGAATGTGGTAAGGAATATAAAGGAATACTGTAAAATAAATTTTTCTGAAATCCTCTAACGGGGACCCAAGCATTAATAATCATCACCTGAAGGACAGCTGCCTGATGACTGCGAGCTGGTTCTTCCTTTTACCTGTGAAGACACTAACTTACAGGAATCCAACGAGAATGAATGATATAGCTGCTCTGCAGTACTTTAAGCTGCTTCAGAAAATTTATCAATAAATCCACAGCAACCAAGAAGTTAAGATTCTTCTGAAACATGTAATAGTTCAGGTCTCGATGAGTATTATCCACCCCTAAGATTGTGGGCGTGGTGCAGGACAGGGCGGTCTTTCGTTCTGTTGTACATAGGGTCACTATGTGTCAGAACCGACTCGATGGCACCCAGCAACAACAGAGCCCTGTCCTGCTCTGCTCCTTCCCACCCACCCCAGCCCCTGTGTTCCTATTATTTTTCTTCCACAAGATTTTTTTCTGAATAACTTGCCAAATTGTCCTTTGAGGTTCTAAATTCAGAATAACTAGTTGGCAAAGCAAAATCCCAATGATTAGACCCTGTATGGTTTATTATTGTAATTATTAGTATACTGGAGAGTTTTTGCTTTTCTTTCACAGTGGATTAGAGGAGAGAAGGCAAATGCTGTCCAAATATTTTCCATTAAGGTGGCATGAGATCAGACAGCACCAGGGCTGATGCCACCTGAAGCTAAATTATCACTTAATATACATAGTGAGCAGCTGATGTCCAGAAGTCAGCATCAAGCTTCTTGCTAACATGATGAGCAATGGCCATCTGTCCCCACAAAGCCAGGCAGCGTGACCTTCAGTCCCAGGCGTTGCTAGCATTGCTCTTTCCCAGGATGAAGGAAGAGAGAAAGAGATGCTCTAATAATTTTGTTACTAGCAACCACACAAAAAAAGTGCTTGTCCCTATTTTTATTTCATATCTTCTCTTAAAAAAAAAAAAATAGAGTAAGAAGCAATAAGAACCTGGACAGCATAAAGCTTAGAGCTGTGTAAGTCTATTTTCTTAGAGGGAAGATGCATGCATATAATTAACATGCAATCAAAGAGCAAAGAAGAGAACAAGCATTATACTAGAAATTCCTTCATGTTTTATTAATCTAAACTACATGAAAATATCTAGCTGGAACAAAAGCCACAGCTCAAAACCTCAGGCCACTAAATCTCTATTGACAAACAGCAACGGTCACAGTAAACTCTGGACTACCGTTGTTGGCACAGAGAAGATAAACAATAATAGAGGTGTGTGAGAACAAATCACTCCAAAGATATAACCTTGCCAGTGAGGGGTTTGTAATCTCGCTTGATTCATTAAATCCTTATGTGGATTGAATGCGTTCCCCCACTTGTCTCCTGCATTCTTTCCTGTGTCTGTCATACAAAGGATCGTTAGCATCATCAGAACAAAAACAGGAAAAAAAAGTAAGCGGCTGCTTCTCAGTGGGAATCCATCATTTGACAGGGAGTAAGATAACCATGTCCAAGATCAACAAAAGCAGACATTATAAAATGTTTCTCTAAGCCTGAGTAGCTCTCACAATATCAAGCAAATATGTATGCAGTGTGTTATTTTTGTAAAGAATTCCATCTTTCCATAACCTTTTACTCAACTCTCAGGATTTAAAAAAAAAAAAAAAAGAGGGGAGGATTGTTTTATTTTTTTTTTAAATGTAAGTCATTTCCTAAGAACTTGGCTTGATAGAACATTTAAAGAAATAGCAAAGGCATACTATAAGAGTTGGTTGGTATATCTGTTAGCATGACTTTGACTATAATATTTACAGAAAAAAGCAACTAGTCATGGCTTAAGCCATAAGAACATTGATTGGTGTCCTCACAAGAAGTCTGGGGGTGGGTGGCTTCAGGCCAGTTCAGCAGCTCCAGAGGAGCCTCGCAGGCCCAAATTCTCTCCATTCCTCTATTCCACCATCCTCTGTAAGTTGGCTTTTCTTTCTAGGATTTGTCATCTCAGAGTCCAAGGTGGCTAACAAAGCTTCAGATATCATATTCTCTCACTGGCATCCCAAAAGGAACAAAGAGGCAGAGGCAAAAAGCTTTGTCCTTTTTATTTCAGAAGGAAAGCCCTCTGTAGACTTCCTTTAATGTGTTACTGGCAGAACTAGGTCTCATGTCCATCCTTAGACCAATCACTAGTGTAAATAATGATTACTAGAGCAGGTTTAGGCCAATCATGATTCACTCCCTCAAATGAAATCTCTGCCTAATACCTGCCGGGGGGTGGGGGGGGGCAGGGGAAGCACTTGCTATGGTGTCGACTCAAACTCATGGTGACCCCATGTGAGTCAGAGTAGAACTGTGATTCATAGGATTTTCAATGGCTAATTGTTCCCAAGTAGATTGCCAGGCCTTTCTTCTGAGACACCTCTGGGTGAACTTGAACCACCAACCTTTCGGTTAGCAGACAAACACTTTAACCATTTGTACCACCCAGGGACGGGCCAGTGGGGCAGATCAAGGCAAATGACTATTGGGTAGTCAAGGAACACTGGCTACCCTAATTGGCCAAGTCTCATCTTCCTCCTCAGACTCCAAAAACTCAACCATCACACGGAATGTCCTCGGACCTTATCAAGAAATAAAATTAAAATTAAAAATAAAATAAAAGAGCTACACACCAGATAGGGTCTTATATTCAAAATCTATTTCTTTTACTTCTTTCCAGGTGTTTCCCTAGTATGTTTCACTCTTCTGTTGGTCCAGCTATTTTTCTTCTGGAAGTATCCTTCTGTTCCGCTTTTGTTTGTCTCTGAGTCTTTTCTCCTATCACCTCCCATGTTTGCATAAACCTTATACTTCTTACATCTATTCATCCACTTGTATTTTACTTAAAAAACTCAGGTGAGTATCTAAAATAGATAAATGCATAGAGATCAAAATAGATGAGTGGTTACCTGGGGCTGGGGGAAGGAAGGAATGGGGAGTGATTGCTAAAGAGGTACCAAGTTTCTGTTTGGGCTGATGAAGAATTCTGGAAATAGCGGTGATAGTAGCACAACATGTAAATGTAATTAATGTCACTGAATTGTACACGTAAAAATGGTTAAAATAGCAAATGTTATGTTGTATATATTTTTCCACAATAAAACTGAAAAAAAAACTAACTTCAGTGAGTATGTTTGGAGTCCCTATATTCAGGAGTAAATTTTTGAGGCTGTGACTTCAGTCTCTGAGACCAGAACTGACAATTGCGAGGCGGGATTCTGGCTCACCTGGCCAAGTTCCCTCAATAGCAACACAGACAAGGGCGGACACCCAGACATCAGGACTCACCGAGGGCTCTTGTGACTGGGCTGAGAAATCCGCAAGCCCCTTGGCCACAGGGGGTTCCTCCATGAGCATCCCTCAGCTGCATTTAGTTGAGAAACCAACCCTCTTTGAAAGAAGAGTTCCTGTTAGACTGTCCAGTTACCAGTGGCTGCTTTCTGCAAGTCTCAGGGACAAGTCTCAGGGACAAAGCTGGCCTATGGCAAGACATACTCCACCAGCCCACTCCACATACTGTGTGTGGTTCCGCATAAAGGTACTCTTTTTTTTTTTTTTAGTTGTTGTAAATATATATATATAACACAACATTTGCCAATTTAACCTTTTTCACGTGTACTATTTAGTGACATCAATTACACCCATCAGGCTGTGCAACCATCACTACTATTTGTTTTCAAATTTCTATCACCATGAACAGAAACTCACTGTTTCCTAAACAGTCCCTCTTGTCCCCTCCCTCCCTGCGGCCTCTGGCAGCCACTAAAAACTTTGGTCTGTATACATTTGCCTATTCCAGATATTTCATATAAGTGAGATTATACAATATTTGTCCTGTGGTGATTGACTTAATTTCGCTCAGATTCATGTCTTTAAGATTCATCTATGTTATAGCATGTATCAGGACTCCATCTCTCTTTGTGGCTGAGTAATTCTCCGTTGTATGTATGTACCACTGTTTGGTTAGCCATTCATCCATTGGTGGGCATTTAGTTTGTTTCCCCCCTTTGGCTATTGTGAACGATGCTGCAGTGAACATGGGTGTACAGGTTTCTGTTCATGTCGCTGCTCTCAAGTCTCTTGGGTATGTACCTAGGAGGGGAGTTGCTGGGTCATATGGTAGTTGTATGTTTAACTATAAAGGTAGTCTTATTGCTTGTCCAATCTGAATAGAAAATTATAAGGAAATTGCTAGTTCCCTCAAAAAAGATGAAATCCAGATTTTCCTGAGTTGACAACAAAGGGAGACTCTTCCCATGGGAAAAGGTAGCAGGATCATGAAAAGAATTGTTGTTCCCTGTGAATGCTCACTGACCATCAAACTCACCACAACCAAAACTG
>NW_004443975.1:5365273-5366315 GCF_000243295.1 Trichechus manatus latirostris | reverse complement strand
TGCTGTCATCTAGGCTTTGTCGCGCCATTTATAGAGCACAGGCAGAGTAGATTTAGCATAATTCTTAAGGGTCCTAGGATTTTCAGAATGGTAAAAGAGCACTAGCTTCAACTGAAAGTCACCAGTTACAAAGGAGAGTCAGCCTCTCATTTGAAGCCTTGAAGCCAGGCATTGACTTATCTCTAGCTTTGAAAGTCCTAGATGGCATCTTCTTCTAATACAAGGTGGTTTTGTCTACAGTGAAAATCTATTGTTTACTGTGGCCACCTTCATCAATTATCTTAGCTAGATCTTCTGGATAACTTGCTGCAGCTTCTACGTCAGCACTTGCTGCTTCACCTTGCACTTTTATGTTATAGAAATGGCTTCTTTCCTTAAACCTCATGAACCAACCTCTGCTAGCTTCAGATTTTTCTTCTGCAGCTTACTTGCCTCTCTCAGCCTTCATAGAATTGAAGAGAGCTAGGGCCTTGCTCTGGATTAGGTTTGGGTTAAGGGAATGTTGTGGCTGCTTTGATCTTCTCTCCAGACCACCAAAATTTTCTCCGTATCAGCAATAAGGCTGTTTTGCTTTCTTATCATTCATGTGTTCACTGAAGTAGCATTTTTAATTCACTTCAAGAACTTTTCTTTTGCATTCACAATTTGGCTACCTGTTTGGTGCAAGAGGCCAAGCTTTTGGCCTGTCGTGGCTTTCGACATGCCTTCCTCACTAAGCTTAATCTTTTCGAGCTTTTGATTTAAAGTGAGAGACTGTGACTCTTCCTTTCACTTGAACACTTAGAGGCCACTGTAGGGTTATTAATTGGCCTAATTTCAATATTGTTGTGTCTCAAGGAATGGGGAGGTCTGAGGAGCAGGAGGAAGATGGGGGAACGGCCAGTTGGCGGAGCAGTCAGAACACACACAGGATTTATCAATTAAGTTTGCTGTCTTATATGGGCATGGTTCATGGCCATTCAAGGTACAACAATTGGTCTCTATTCATTTGGAGCAACAGAGGAAGAAGAAGAGTCAGGAATAGGAGGAAGAAATGGAATGT
>NW_004443975.1:5352168-5364242 GCF_000243295.1 Trichechus manatus latirostris | reverse complement strand
CCTAAATGCAAGAGGCTTACTAGAGCTGGCAGAGCAGAGAGGAAGGACTGCACAGGGAGCAAGCTGCACTTCTACCAACAGCAGAAAGGAGCTGGTTGGAGGTTGTCTTAAAAAAAAAAACAAAAGTCCTTACCCACAAGGACCCTTTGGAGGGACAGGCTTCTCCACCACAGGGATGGATTGCAACAATCCCAGGGGCTGAGATGACAGACGCATAAGCAAGCAGTCGGAAGAGAGGCATTGCCAGAGACCGATCCCAAGAAGGGATTTCTGACAAACCCACAAAGAAGAAGTGATTTTGGACACAGTCACCCCTAGAGAGCGCCAGCGTCAGTATCAACGATGTCTCCTTAGCTTTCCTCCCCCAGCCCCCATGCTTGATCCCGGAGGAGCCGCAGCCGTAACCACTGAGTGGGAGAAGAGACTGTGATGCTTAATTTTATGTTTCACCTTGACTAGGCTATAAAACCCAAACCTGTTGCTTTCAGGTGGGCTCCGACTTATGGAGACTCCATGTGTTACAGAGTAGAGCTGAGCTCCATAGGATTTAAAACAAACCAAATTCATTGCCGTCGAGTCGATTCCAATTCATAGTGACCCTATAGGACAGGGTGGAACTGCCGCATATTGTTTCCAAGGAGTGGCTGGTGGATTCAAACTGCTGACCTTTCGGTTAGCAGACAAGCTCGTAACCACTGTGCCACCAGGGGTCCCCAAAAAGGTTAGGACTGAGTTAGTCAATCAAACATTAATCTAGGTGTTGCTGTGGAGGTATTTTGTAGATGTGGTTAACATCTACAGTCAGTTGGCCTTAGGTAAAGGGGATTATCTTCAACAATATGGATTGGACTTGTCTAATCAGTTGAAAAGCCTTACAAGCAAAGCTGAGGTTTCTCTGATGGAGAAGAAATTCTGCTTCAAGACTTCAGTTTCTGCTTCTGCCTCAGAGTTTCCAGCCCCCATCTGCCCTGCAGATTTCAGACTTGCCAGACCCCACAATCATGCAGCCAATTCCTTGAAATAAGTCTCTGCCTGATACAAAGGTGGAGCAAGGAAAGGGAAAACAAGCCGTCCATTGGGGCTCAAGTGAGAAGGGGGCTCAAGTGAGAAGGGGGCTCAAGCCGCAAGGGGGAGGAGCTGTTACAGGGCAGAAATGTGACATTTTGCAGTTACACTGGGCTGACCCAGAGACATGTGATTATTAGACTGGCCTGGATTTTGGATATCTAAGAATAACCATCAGTTTTTGTGACCTGGCCAGACTTTCGTCCAAAGGGCAGGGAAGAACGAGGCCATCAAGTCAGTTAATGGAGTCGATGGGGAAAAGAATTAAGCCAGTTTCTACCTGCACCCTGAGACGTTTCAACCCATTCACTGGCCAGTTACCCCTCCTTAACTCCCTGCCACTCACCCGCCAGGACCTCGGTCACTTGGAGTCCAAGCACCCCTCTCCCGCTGGCCTCAGACCTACCTTCTAGTTCTGATTTATGAGCAGGACCCGCATGTCCTTGGATGCTTGTCATAGGCAGTGTCAAGCTCGGAAAGAAAGCACACTTCTTTTCCCCAGGGCTGGGGCCTTGTACCCTGGGCTCAGCAGGACAACTCAATTCTATTATATCCCGCAGGCCTGGCATTCAGATTTATATAACAGCACACACACCTTTGCAGTGATGGTTTTACCTCCTTTCTAAATTAACAGACAGTAAAACTGACTTTTTAAACTTTTTCACGTACAGTTCTGTAAGTTTTAAGGCATGTATCAGCTTTACTTTTTTTTATTGTGGTGAAATCAATATAACAAAACATTTGCCATTTTAACCATCTTTATGTGACATTGATTTACATTCACGACTATTCATTTCCAAATTTTCCCATCACCCTTAACAGAAACTCAGTACTTCCCATTTCTCTCTCCCACCCACCCGTGATAATTCAGCTTTGCTTTCACAGTCACAATATTACCGGAACCCCTTTGTAATTAGGTCAGGAATCAAAGAAGTACTGCCCCTGGGTGGTACAAACGGTTAACGCGCTCGGCTCATAACTGAAAGGTTGGCAGTTGAAGTCCACCCAGAGGTGCCAACTCTTGAGTCGAAGTCGATTCCATAGCAACCGGTTCTTTTTACCTAACATCAACAGAGAACCCCTTATCACACTCCGGTGGCAGCAATTCCCAGCTCTTTCTGCCCCAGGCCATTTAGGCCTAAACCCCTACACCTGCTGGGCACAGTCTTCTTGTTCCCACACTAGGGGCTGCAGCACAGATAAGGCAGGTTGGGGGGTGTGCATGCTGGAGAGAGCGCCCCGTTTTCTCTCCCACAGCAGGAAGCAAGCGCTCTGGAATGCAAGTTCACGTGAGTGATTTTATGCAGGCATAACCTTGAATCTTCCCTAAGACATTTCTTTTTCATTTTGGTGCTTTGTTAAGAGCAATAAATTGCTCGTGGTGCCACCTCACAACAGATTTAGCAACAATCTGACGATTGGGAAACAATGCTGGCTATTGCAAAGGGCTTTGGCCTGAATTCAGATCCTGGCCCTGCTACTTACTAGCGGGGCTTGCCCTTGAAATCTTTGTGCTTCAGATTTTTCATCTGTAAAGTAGGTATAGGGTTGTGATGGGGATTAGTAAAATAAAGCGCTTAACACAGAGTAGGTGTTCAATAAACGGCAGCCTTACATGCATGTGGGTGTGGCCTAAAATGGGAGTCCATGGAATTTCAACGCATAGGACTTTTCTCTGATCCTACCTGGGCTTTTACATAATATATATGTATGTGTATATAAAACTCTGCTCCAATTTCCAGTCACAGTGCTTCCCAGGGCTACATGTATTTGCTAGAATGCTTTCAGTTATAAGAACAAAAAGCCCAACTAAAATGCACCTTAAACCATGGAGCATTTATTATCTCACATAACAAGACTATAGGTGGAAGAGTTCCAGGGGTAAGCAGAGACTGAATCTGTATAATCAAGAACCCAGAATCTTTCCTTCTTTCCCTACGTTCTCATTCTAAGTGCAGTGGCTTCTGCCCTCAGGCTTACGGAGTCAATTTTGTCAAGGCGGCTGCAGAGTTAGGAAAAGGAGGAGCCAAAAGTAAAGAAACGCTTTCACAGACGATCACTAGTCAGCAGTCTTCTTTTCACGTCTCATTGGCCAGCATTACATCACATGTCCATGCCCAACCAATCACTGGCAAGGAGAACGAGCGCACCATGAAGGGCTCGAACTAATCAAGATTCTCGCCTGGAGCGAGGAAGGACCTCTCCCCTGACTACAAAGACGTAAGACAGGTGAGTGGGCAAACAACTGGACCAGTTGTACCACCCAAAACAATATCTTCAGGCTAAGACATTGTGAACTCCATCAGTTCTATACTTGATAGCTGTCGTTAGCTGCCATGGAGTAAGTTCAACTCATGGCAACTTCATGCACAATGGCATAGGATCATTGTGATCCATAGGGTTTCCACTGGCTTTTTTCGGAAGTAGATCACCAGGCCTTTCTTCCTAGCTTGTCTTAGTCTGGAAGCTCTGCTGAAAACCGTTCAGCATCTAGTAACACGCAAGCCTCCACTGACAGACGAGTGGTGCTTGCACATGAGGTGCATAGGCCAGGAATTGAACCAAGGTCTCCTGCATGGAAGGCAAGAATTCTACCACTGAACCATCACTGCCCAAAACATAAAACATCTAGTTTAATGGCTATATAGGTCCCTGGGTGGCACAAATGGTTTGCTCTTGGCTACTACCAAAAGGTTGGAATTCAAACCCACCCGGTGGCACAATGGAAGAAAGGCCTAGCAATCTGCTTCTGTAAAGATTACAGCCAAGAAAACCTTATGCCACTCAGTTCTAATCTGTAACACATCAAGTTGCCGTGAGTCGGAATCCACTCCACGGCAACGGGGTTTTTTTTTTTTTTTTTTTAATAGCTATATAGCGCTGTGGTAAAACGATAAAAGTTCGGAGTTTCCACAAGCAAACTGGCCACTAGAAAAATTAGTTTCCTTGTCTCTTTTTGGTTAGCCAGTCTCCCCAGGTTCTTGTCTGGTTCTGGCAAGATATACATTTTTTTAAAGGACTTAACTGTTTTTATCAAAATGATGTATACTCATTATCTTAAAAAATGAGTAATACAGAAAAGTAGATGAACAAATGTTAACATTTGATGCCTATCATTGAAGCCATCTCATGCACATGTATGGATAGAAGATGGATAGATAGTAGTAGAGAGAGATAGACAGCTAGGTAGAAAAAAAAATTAATACACTTGACCATGCTGTTTATGCTCTTAATAATAAAATTGTTAAATTTAATTTTACTTGATTTTCATCAGTAGGAAAAATAAGCTGAAGTATAACTAAAGTATTGCTGAATTTTAGACAAACATTTCTTAACCACAGGATACATTAGTTCCTAAAATATCTCTCTAAGATTTAAAAAGAGGGAAGTAAAACATTTAAGAAGCTAGAGTATTTTTATTTTTTTAAATACGAGTTTAATTTTAGACAGTAAGGACTGGTTCCACTGAATACAGATGACATTTTGCCTTCTTATGACTCTTCCCACCTCTCACCCCAAAATTCCTATTGGTGATACGATTTTTATTTTGCCAAGCTCTGTGATAATTGCACTGTGCTTAGTAACCATAATTCTGAGGCCATGTATTTGAACAAGTCTCCCTTGCTTTCTTCCTTCAGGCCTTTTTGAGGCAAAATGTTTGAAATCAATGCCTCCCACCCAGACTTTACTAGCTCGGTGTGGACGTTCCACTGGACAAATGGAGTCTTCATGGGCGCCGAGCCCACCGATCTTCCTTACTCTGAGCTCCTTTTATACTATTCCTTTCTCTCAGCCTGTTGTTGATAGTTGCCATAGAGCCAGTTGCGACTCATGGCGACCCAGTGCGTGCAGAGTAGAACTGCTCTATAGGGTTTTCAAGGCCGGGACCTTCGGAAGCAGATCGCCAGGCCTGTCTTCCAGGGCACCTCTGAGAAGGTTCAAACCACCAGTCTTTCAGCTACTAGTCGAGTGCTTAACCATTTGTGCCACCCAGGGACTCCTCTCCACCTAGTCTGGCCCTATTTATCCTTCAAAGGCTATTTTAAGTCCCACATTCTTAAGATGTCTCTTCTGTCTACTCCAGCTCACATCTTAATTTTTCACCTTGCCTCTAAATTTATTGTATGTATCATTCATTTTGTTATTCAGTCCTTCACTGCTTGTTTCATATGTCTACCTATTGTTTCCTGATCAATTGGATCATAAGTTCTTTGAGGACAAGGATCAAATCTAATGCTGCATTTTTGCCTAGCAGAGGGCTGATACGTTCAATTGACAACTGCTGAGTTGAAATAAACATGCCCAGAGTAAAACAAAAGCAACAGAGTCTGGTATAAAAGGCTTAGAAAGCACATGAGTCGGAATCTTTGACTCGACTGGCAATGGGTTTGGGTTGGATCCTTGCTTGCTGATGAGACAGCAAATGGCTGCTGAGCTCCCACCCAGCCTTTGAAAAACCCAAAAGACATGTCTCCTGGCCTCTTGGAAAGACATGCTCTAAGACAGGATGAGTGGATCATTTTCTGTGGCATCTGTGTGAAGAAATTAAAAGTTGTTAATACCAAAAATTATTGGTCAATGAAAGGACAGTATTTCAATTTATGAAAATCCGTATTTACTCACTAATTTAACAAATATTTATCGAACAATTACTATGCACTAGGCATTGTGCAGGAATCCCTGGGTGGTACAAATGGTTAAGTGCTTGACTACTAACCAAAGGGTTGGTGGGTCGAACCTACCCAGAGGCACCTCAGAAGATAGGCCTGGCAATCTGCTTCCAAAAGGTCACAGCCTTAAAAACCCTCTGGAGCACAGTTCTACTCTGTACACATGGGGTCGTCATGAATGTCATGAGTTGGAATTGACTCAACAGCAACTGGTTTGTTTTTGGTTGGGTATTGTGCCAGATTCTGAGGATACATTGTTGAACTTGATATGTTCCCTGTCCTGAAGTTTAACAAATAAAAACTATTTTGATGGGTAATTCAAGAGAAGAATTCCAAGAGCTAACGGAGGACCAGGATGTAAGGGAATTTAACTCACATAGGTATAGGGATCAGAAAAGTCTTCATTGAGGAAGTGCTACTTAATCTGTGAGCTGAAAAACCCATTGCCATCGAGGGGATTCTGAATCATAGCAACCCTACAGGACAGAGTAGAACTGCCTCAGAGGCTTCCAAATCTGAAATCTTTATGGAAGCAGATTATTCCATCTTTCTTCCGTCGAGTGGCTGGTGAGTTCGAACCCCCTGCCTTTTGGTTGGCAGCTGAGCACTTAACCACTGCGCCACCAGGGGTCCTTGGAGCTGAAAAGGAATTCCTTAATTTAATTAGAAGTTTTACTGTGAGGTTAGATTTAAGGAAATCTTTGCATGCTCCTGTGGAATTAAATGTGAACGCAGACAGAAAGAACGAACTTCTTTTAAAAGTTCAACAATGAATTAAGGGTAAGCAAGAGAAAATGACCAGAGGTGACATGGGTTGCTGTGGTATTTATTCGAAGGCCTGAAGCTTTAATTATGAAACAAAAAATCAAGCTTCAATATCTCCTGAGGTGAAAAAATTAACAAATGTCTCCATTCCTGTCATTCAACATTCCATGTCATTGGCTAGTTATGAGACTTCAAATGGAAAGGGTCAGTTGCTTACAATTTAGTTTTGTATAACTTTTCCCCACCAGGATCTTGACGGCTTTTTTCAGTCATTGCTGATTATGTGAAAAGCCTTTACGTCTGAATGTTTTTATAATGCATTGGCAAAATAATATTTACGAATAAAATAAATATTTGCATATTTCATCTAATTTTTTAAAAGAAGAATTTATCTTTTATCTGAGACTTGGCATCAGATATTTCACAATGCCCAGAAAAACAGGTATCCCTTAGTGTATTAACAAGGTCATTCCAGCAGTGTGTGTGAGTGTGTGTGCGTTTGTATTGTTGGTGAGGGGCACTAAATCAAGTTTTAGAATATGCTTTTCCCCCCACTGATTTCTATAAGAGTAATAAAAATGTCAAGTTAAAAGAACAAATAAATTCTAGAAGGAAAGGCTCTCTACATACTTGTTGCAGAAATACCAATCCCATGCTCTGGGGACAAATGGTTCAGCTGCTCACCGTTCCCCAAATATGATCTTTCTTCTACTCGATTTGCACTTGCTGCCCCTTTAGCCCCCAGCTAACTCACTCCCACCACCACTGTTTTTCCTGCTTCAAATGGGACCAAAGGCTCTGTGGACACCACAGCTTGTTTAATGCAAATTGCCTGCCCCACCTTCAGAGATTCTAACTTAGTAGGTGGCAGGTGTGGCCAGGGAATGCGAATTTTTGACAACTCCCTAAATCGTTCCAACAAAGCACAGGGCAAATTGGGATAACACCCTCCTCAAATGCCACTTTGTCTTGGAAGCCACCCCTGATCCTCTCAGCCCCCTCCGTTCTTCCCCAGCCTCCTATTCCTGTAACCCAGACTGTAGGACTCACCACAGGGTACAGTGTGTTTCCCTGCCTCTCCCCTCTCCTTTCCGCTCGGAGTCCCTCCAAGGGTAGGCTTGCTGTCCTATTGCTCTTCCTATGCTTGCACAAGGCTCAAAATCTTGCAAAGCACTTGTACAGGTTTGGGGAATGAATTCGTAAATGAAGACATCAGGGGAAACTGTGTCCACTATGTTTGAGGCTGAGGTTCGGATGGGGTCTGGGCCTTTGGTGCTCATGCTGGAGCCCTCTCTCTTCCTCCTTTCCTCATCTCCAGGAGCAGGTCACTTCCCTGCAGTTGCACAGGCAGTCCTTCTTCTCTGTGCCCAGACTTCAGGCTCAACTCCCAGAATACTTTTCCTTTCCTGTTGGCCAGGAGTGGGGTTACAATGCTAAACTTCACCAACAACTGACTTCTAATTGTGCAAATTTGCCGCCTGGAGATTCCAGGTTCTGAAATATATCAAATTTGAAGGAGGGAGAAACACAGGTAATTTGGGGCTTCCACAAACAACATAATAACACTTGTCATTTTCTGAGAATTAACTGCTAAATTAGATGTGTCTGGAAAATTACCTATCAACAATCTTCTGAAATCCTCACAATCATAGGAAGGCAAAATGGCTGCATGAGGAACGAAGAAATAAAGCAGGGAAATAGATGTGTAAACAAACACTTTCCAGCAGCTAAATGGAGTTTTGGTGGGAAGAAAGGCAGCGGTTGTCGCGCGTCTGCGGCACTTCAGCAGCGAGGCTGTGAGGGGACTGAATTAACGGGAGGGAACAGTGCCCCTTCCAGAGAAAAAGGAAAAAGCAGCCCGAGGACGTAGCTGTTTAGGAATGCCTGCATCGCTATTCTTACTTACCACTGCAGGGCTTAAGCCTCACTGCATACGCGTTTACAATATAAACAGGAAGGATTAGAGTGACCCCGCGTCCCAGAAGACTGCAGCCGTCCGGGAAAAGCTCTGGTTACCTTGCATCCTGAGCAGCCTGCCCTTGATGACAAACGTCCCAGATTCGGGCATTCTTTTGTAGTTCATGGGAAAGCACGGCTAATCCGTGCAACCCCGCGCGCACACACACATCAGCTCCATTCAGCTCCCTCGCACAAAGCTCGGCCACAGGCGCCCACAGGCGCCCACAGGCCGCCGCTGCGCACAGCCGTGACCTTGGCCACGGCCGGCGCGTCTGCTCCGCCTCCACGTGCACCGCCCCCAGGTGCCCAGTCCAGGAGGAGGCTGGGGAGGGTGCGGGGAAAGTAAGAGAAAAGTACCATCTGCATTCTCATTTTCTCAGTGGTGATGCTTTAGAGAAAAGAGAAAAATCAAGACAGGTCCGCTTGCTCACTTCTGTTCTACCCGTCCTTCACCCCACTTTTTAACCGCTCCACCCCCCACCCCCCGCCCCGCGTCCATTTCGTTTTCCATTCTCTTGGTTCATTTAGCACTTTCAATGCGCCAGGCCCTGTTCTAAGAGCCTTACGGGGAAGACTCACTGAATCGTCCTAACAACCCCGTGGAGTAGGTGCTACTAGCGTTTGACTGAGGAGGAAACGGAGACCCACAGCGGCCCAGGGGGCCCCGAACGGGGACCGGGGCCATCTCCACAACACACGTTCTTCAGCACCCTAATCGCGACATTGCTGCCGCTGTTACTAGCACAGAGCTTTTCTGTCACCTACACTGGGAGTCTCCCTGACAAATACATTGATGTTTCCATCTCAACTGCCTGTTTGGAGAGAGCAAAGAGTTCACTCGTCAGTCAAATGGAGAAGAGCGGAAGGGAGAGGCAAGAGAGGCAGTTCACAGTCTATCAAGGCTTTTTCACCAGCATGGATGGAAATTCTCGTGCTTCCTAAGGATGCAGGTTTAGTGAGTGCCCCCCTGCACCATCTCCAGTTCCTCCATTAAAGGGGTTGAGTAAGAGGCTACCTTTGAGACCACCACTGCCACCAGTTGCCATCAATCCGTTCTGAGTCTTGGTGACCTCATGTGTGTCAGAGTAGAACTGTGCTCCACAGGGTTTTCAGTGACTGATTTTTTGAAAGTAGATCCTCAGGCCTTTCTTCCAGGCGCTGCTGGATGGACTTGAACCCGTCACCTTTCAGTTAGCAGCCAAGAGCAGTCAACTGTTTGCACCACCCAGGGACTCTGACTTCAGACAAGGGGAGTTTAAAAACTAAGCTGTAAGAAACACAGAAATGCCGAGTGCCCTGGGCATTTCTTGTTAAAACCCAGTGCCATCAAGTCAAAACTCATAGCGACCCTATAGGACAGAATAGAAACTGTCCCGTAGGGTTTCCAAAGAGCAGGTGGTGGATTCAAACTGCCAACCTTTTGATTAGCAGCCGTAGCTCTTAACCACTGAGCCGCTGTTTCTCATTAGGTGGTTGAAAGGAAGTGGGTCTACAGCAATTTGTTAACAGGTGACAAGTGGATTCCTTGATATTGTGGAAAATGCCTGAAATAATGTGCTATATTGTTGTTGTTGTTAGGTGCTGTTGAGTTGGTTTCGACTCATAGCGACCGTATGTGCAACAGAACGAAACACTGCCCAGTCGTACACCATCCTCACAGTTGTTGCTATGTTTGAGCCCATTGTTGCAGCCACTGTGTCAATCCATCTCGTTGAGGGTCTTCCTCTCTTTCGCTGAACCTCTGCCTTACCAAGCATGATGTCCTTCTCCGGGGCCTGGTCCCTCCTAATAACATGTTCGAAGTAAGTGAAACAAAGTCTCACCATCCTTGCTTCTACAGGCTATATACATGGGAGTAATTTGATAATTCAGGAAATGGCAAGGCAGTAAACAAAATCCAGAGAGTCCAGGCAGATTTGTTAAGGTTTGGGGGCATATTAGTCATAAAATTGTGCTTAATATGGGGGCAGCGGGAGGATAGGAAGTTTCAGCTTCATTAGTGATCAAAGCAATGAAATTAAACACCAGGGAGATACTAAATTTTACCTCTCAACTGGCAAATATATATATATATATATATATATATATATATATATATATATATATATAGTACCTAGTGTAGACTATACCATCTCATATGCTGCTGGCAGGAATGCAAATTGCAGCAAACTTATGAGATGATTTGGAAATACTTATCAAAAGTCTTCAATATGTGTATTTTTGACCCAGCAGTTCTACTTATGGAGTTTTATCCTAAGATAATAATTTAAAATATGCCAAATAATTTGGATAGAAGAATAGTCCATACAATAGTCCATACATTGTTCATAATACCAAAAGAATGGAAATGGATCAAGATGTCCATCAATAAAATAAGAATTAAAAAAACAAGCAGTTATTCTACTCTGTTCTGAGTCACAGTGAACCCATGGGTGTCAGAGTAGAACTCTGCTCCACAGAGTTTTTAGTGGGACTGCTTAAATAAGTTATGGTAATCCATACAAAGGAAAATGTTCACAGTATTTTGAAAACTGGGGAAGGGGAGGTGCAAATTTCAAGAGAGTATGCATATCATAGTGCCTTTTTGAAAAAAAATACAGGCAGTTGTCTGGAAGGGCTTACAAAATGTTAAGAGTGCTTAGTGGTCAATGATTGTGAGTTTTATTTTCTCCTTTCTGTTTTTCTGTATTTTCTAATTTCTCTTCAATGGATATGCAATGAGTATGTATTACATGAGTAATAAAGAAAAACAAAACGTTTATTTTTAAGAAAAAACAAATCCTCTGTTTCCCCTGTAATAAAATGAAAGCAGCCTCTGATTCAAAGGTGGGACAGCCCTCCAATCAAGAGAGATCTTCATCAAGCTTTATGACTTTCTTAATGGAATGGGAATCTTGCCATGTGGGTGGAATCTTACCACATGGGTGTCTGGTACCCAAGCATAAGCATTCCCTTCAATCAAGAACAGAGTACTTAGGTCTTAGGTTCTCACCAGGGAATTTAACTGGAAAGTGTTGTTGTTATCCAGTGCTTGGCAAATGTCTATACAAGAGAGGCAATATTCAAAGAAGACAGTATAAGGGGCTTGTTCATCACCAGCTCCTGTAGGTATTCTTAATGCAATATTACTCCATATCAGTTAGTTCATTAGCTCTACACACTCAGTAACCAGTTGCCATCAAGTTGACCCATGGCTACCCCTGGGTGGTGCAAAAGGTTAACGTACTTAAAAGGTTGGAGGTTCTAGTCCACCCTGAGGTGCCTTGGAAAAAAGCTCTGGTGATCAACTTCTGAAAAAACAGCCATTGAAAACCCTATGAGCACAGTTCTACTCCCACACACATGGGATCACCAGCTCTATACACAGACCTCACTAAATTAGCACTCCACACACATCTTTGCTAACGTATGTTTTCATGTTATGACCTTGGCTTTTATTTGGATTAAAAAAGAAATGGTCATATAAGGAATGCATTTTCTATAATCCCTTTGCTGAAGTTATTTTTTTATGTTGTATAATATCTCTTGTGTGTTGACTCTCCTGATAAAATCCCTCTAGAGTAGTGGTGTTTAAGCTGGGCTCCCAGAAGCAGCAGGAGCTCGCTGGAGGTGCCT
>NW_004443975.1:5349392-5351534 GCF_000243295.1 Trichechus manatus latirostris | reverse complement strand
CTCTCTTCCTCCATCTCTGCTTCTCTTGATTGCTTATTTAATCTCTTTTATATCTCAAAAGAGATTGACTTAAGACATACTTTACACTAATCCCGTCTCAGTAACATAACAAAGTCAACCCATTCCCAAATGGGATTATAACCATAGACATAGAGGTTAGGATTTACAGTACATATTTTGAGGGACACAATTCAATCCATAACACACATGTTATAAATTAATATTCTATTTTAGATACTCAGGCTCACTTTATAGACAGGTGAGATTTCACTTGAAAAGGGACCCTATTTTTTTAAAGTGTGAGAATAATTCTGGAATAAATTAGATAATTCAGGAAATGTTTGTCTCTCTTGAAGGATTTATGTGGATCTATTCATGAGATTATGGGACTTGTGCATACCTATTTTGAGTCCTGTTTTACTCTGAATACCAGGAAACCTAGAATAAAAATAGTTAAGTTGGCCTAGGTTCTCAATATCTATAATTTCCTCCAATTCTACCTGATTTTTATTTTTAAATCTTTTTTAAGAACCCTATTTATTGAATGTCTACTATATATATATACCAAATATATATGTAAAAACACTGTGCTAGACACAGGGGAAATAATAATGAATAAAACAGACATATTTCCTTCTTCTAAGGAGCCCTATTGTTTTTACTGGAAATTGCCTTTAATTCTGTCTAGAAGGAGATAAATTCACACATAGGAGCAATAAGAGAAAACCAATGAGGAGAGGTTATGAAAAGAAAGGACAATTCAATGCAGGATTATTGATAAACAATAATTGGTGGCCTCAAACTGTTAATTTTTAGAAAGCAATGTTTGGTACCCTATATCCAACCTCTGCAAAGATGGACTAGAGAAAAAAAGAAAGAGTGTGTTTACAACTAATCCATTAGAATAAACGCTAAAGCCATGTCTATGAACACGGAAGTAGAGCAATCCCCAGGAATGATTACACTCATCATTTTGGGTTCCAGAGTCCATGGTCTGACTCTATGGCTCACTGGCACAGCTTACAAATTTTTCTCCTCTTCCTCATCCACTACCACCACATCCAAAAATAAAACAAATCTGTTCTTCCAGTATTCTCCTTGACAGAAAAGGGCATCACTATCTACTAGGTTATAGTTTCCAGTCACCTTCAAATCATACTCGTGGTGACCCCATGTGTGTCAGAATAGAGCTATGCTCTACAGGGTTGTTTTTTTTTAATGATTTATTTTTTTATTGTTGTTGTTGAAAATATACACAGCAGAACATACACGAATTTCTACATACACAATTCACTGACATTGATTACATTCTTCAAGTTATGCAAGCATTCTCACCCTCCTTTTCCAAATTGTGCCCACATCATTAATATTAACTCGCTGCCCCCTAGTTTCCTATCTGAACTTTCAAGTTGCTATTGTCAATTTGATCCCATATAGATAGTTCTTTAGAAAAGCACAATGTTCAAGGCAGACATTCTTTACTAATTAGGCTAAACTATTTGGTTTAAAGAAGACTTCAGGGGACATTTTTGGTTTAAGGTTCACAGATTATCTCAGGGCAATAGTTTCCGAGGTTTACCCAGCATTAATGGCACTAGAAAGTCTGGAGTCTATGAGAATTTTAAATTCTGCTCTGCATTTTCCCCCTTTTGGTCCCAATTCTTCTATAGAATCTTTGATCACAATGTTCAGTAATGGTAGCCGGGCACCATCCAGTTCTTCTGGTCTCATGGCAAAGGAAGCAGTCGTTCATGGAGGCAATTAGCCACACATTCCATTTCTTCCTCCTATTCCTGACTCTCCTTCTTCCTCTGTTGCTCCCCGTGAATAGAAACCAATTATTTTACCTTGGATGGCCTTTTGCAAGCTTTTAAGACCTCAGGCACTGCACAATGAACTAAGAGGTACAATAGAAGCACTAAACACAATATTAGGCCAATTAACCGGTATTTCCCATGAAACCGTGACCCTAAACCTCCAAACCAAGAAACCAAATCCCATGAGGTGTCTGGTTGTAAATAAACAGTCTCATCAGCTGTTCTCTTCTTTTATTGTTGTTGTTGCTGTAAATATACATATCACACAATATTTGTCAATCCAACTTTTTACGGGTGTACAACTTATTGACGTCAACTACATTAA
>NW_004443975.1:5347045-5348591 GCF_000243295.1 Trichechus manatus latirostris | reverse complement strand
GGGTTATTTGTCCTTTTGTACCTAAGTTGTTGAAGTTTTATATATATTTTGATTATTAGATTTGTATCCGATACATGGTTTCTGAAGATAGTCTTCCAGTTGGTAGCTTGTCTTTTCACTTTTTTGGTAACATCTTTTGATGAACAAAAGTATTTAATTTTTATGTAGTCTCATTTATTTATTTTGTCTTTTGCCATTCGTACTTTTGTTATCATATTAGATATTCCATTGTTAATAGCTAGGCTGGACAGCCTTTCCCCTGTATTTTCTTCCAAGAATTGTAGGGTTTTAGTTTTCACATTTAGGTCCTTGATCCATTTATATTTGTTCTGGTGTACGGTGTGAGGCGTGAGTCCTCTTTCACTTTTCTGCATGTGGAAATCCAGTATTCCCAACACCATTTATTGAAGAGGGTCTTCTTTCCTCATTGAATGGGCTTAGTACCATTATCAAAAATCCACTGGTCACAGATGTGTTCTATAGGGTTTTTAATGGCTGATTCTTCAGAAGTAGATCACCAGGTCTTTCTTCCAAGATGCCTCTAGATGGACTGGAACCTCCAACCTTTTGGTTAGCAATCGAGCATGTTAACCATATACACCACAAGCTTACTAAAAACACCCTGTTGCCATCGAGTTGATTCCAACTCATAGCGACCCTATAGGACAGAGTAGAACTGTCCCATAGGGTTTCCAAGGAGCAGCAGGTAGATTCAAACAGCCAACCTTTTGGTTAGTAGCCGAACTCCTAACCACTGAGCCACCAGGGCTCCGCGCAAGCTTACTACTCTCCTCTAAAAGTTTGCTTCTCTCTATCACACCTCATTGCCCATTTCCTCCGTTCCTACTTTCAGCAGATAACCTTGCCTTCCTAGAGAAAATAGAAGCTGCTAAATCTATAAACACATTAATCAGTATCCATCTTTCTGTCTCTCTGGTTATAATGAAAGAAATGTCCTGCCTTGCTCTTATGAAATCCAATATAATTCTTAGCCTGGAAACCACAAAGGGTCCATGGAGAAAATTCAGGAGTTTTGTGAACTTCGATGGGAAAAATATTACATCTTCATTTTCACTAATCTAACAAACCACAGTAGTATTCCAAAAAAAACCAAACCCATTACCATCAAATCAATTTCGACTCATAGCAACCCTACAGGACAGAGTAGAACTGCCCCACAGAGTTTCCAGGGAGCAACTGGTGGATTCGAACTGCCAACCTTTTGGTTAGCAGCTGTAGCACTTAACCACTATGCCACCAGGGTTTCCACAGTAGTATTAGCAAGACTTTTTATCTTTTTTAAAGACTTTTATCTTTATCAGCAATAGAAATCACAGATGTTTTCATGACAACACAGTTTTGCAAATATCTTAAAATAGCATTTATGCTTCATCACAACTTCAAAATTCCAGTCATTATTAGAATACTTGCTAGATCTTGTAATTGAATACATTAATAAAGAAACATACATATTAGCATATGACAAATCTGTGGGTTTTTTTACTATGCTGAAAATTTTATTTCACTGTATTGGATTTTCCTAGTA
>NW_004443975.1:5325608-5338113 GCF_000243295.1 Trichechus manatus latirostris | reverse complement strand
ATTGTAGAGGCTAGAACGTCCCAAGTCTGTGGATCAGGGTAAAGGTCTCTCCCAAGTCATGCAGCCACAGAAGCTGGCGAGCCCAAATCAGCAGGCTGGACAACAGGGCTCCCACTCACAGGCTGTGAAGGTTGATGAATTCCAAGACAGGCAGGCAAGACCACAAGGCTTCTTGTGATTCACGTAGATGCAGGAGCTGGCGAACCCAAGATTGGCAGGTCAGAGAGCAGGGCTCTGCTCACAGGCTGTGAAGATCGACGAATCCCAAGTTTAGCAGATAAGCTGACAGCTCAAGTCCCAAGCACCGGAGGTGAGACAACAGGAGGCAGCTGCAGGATCTAGAGTGAGCAAAAAGCCAGAAAGTCGGCTTATATTCAGATGCAGGCCACACCCCCAAGGAAACTCCCTTTCATCTGATTGGCTACTCACAGCATATTCAATCATGGGTGTGATCACATATAAACACTGAGAATCATGGCCCAGCCAAGTTGACACACAGTCTTAACCATCACACCTATTATAGTTTTCATTTTACGGATAAGAAGCCTGAAGCTTGTAGAAAATAGCTCAACTGCAAAGGTCACTAGCTTTTAAGTAATGGAGCTGGGGTTTAAGCTTCTGGTGGGGCAGTCCAAATTCTGAGCTGCAAACAATAGAAACTGACTAGCTGATTTTAGAGAAAAAAACCATTGAAAAGATAATAAGCTGCTTACAGAACTTCCATGATGGCTACAGAAACAGCCACAAGGAAATGGGTAGGAGCAAAGGAAAGCTTGTGAGTAAAACCACGGCCAAAATCATGCCACCAAACCAGCCTGGCTGATTTCACTGTGCAGTCACATTAGACACGACTCACAGCCACTTGCACTACCAATACTGCCAGCACTGGGCACCAGACTTGGCTGCCAGCGCCACTGCCCTTGACCCCCCTGGAAATTAGGTGTTGCAGCTACCACTGCTGCCCCTGGAAAGACTCTTTCGCTCTCCCTGCTTTTTTGGATCACCAAGACCTGATTAGAAATCTGTGGTAGGTGAGTTGAGTTGGCCAAGTCTAGGCCATGTGCCTGGGCCTTTTTAGCTGCAAGAGTGGGAGATTGGCTCTGTCTTGTAGCAAGACTTCCGTGGCAGAAAATTTCTCCCAAAGAAGAAAAGAACCATATCTTTTTGTCCATCACCATATCTCAAACATTTAGCGCAGTACCTGGCACTTTGTAGATGTTGAATAAACGTGTGAAATGAAACAAGTGAATGTATGATCCAGTTGTCTCTGGGAGGAGCACAAGGAAAACAGTATCAGTGGTTGAAAACACCATGGAAATGGGCCAAGTGAACGTCTTGGGTCGGAGATGAGTCAGAATGGCACCCCTCCTCCAGAACAGGAAACCGAAACTGACCAGGTGGGAACTGACCTTCTTTCTTCCTCCCCGGCTATGCCGTCTGTCCTGGGCTTCCAGATCCCTCATCAAGGCAAGAGAGCAACTCTAAGCAGAGCCCCTGCAAAGCTGCAAGTCCTGGGTACTGGTGACTGTGGTGATTGCCAACTACGTCAGAAAGAGTTCTTTGGAAAGCAGGGAGGAAGCCCTGAGTGCTTGCTACGTGCTAAGTGTTCTACATGCACTATCTCATAGATCCATCAGAACAGTCCTTTGATGTAGCTACTATTTTTGGCTCCGTTTTACAGAAGAGAAAGGCTAAGGTTTAGGGAGATCAGCTTGCCCAAAATTATATAACTAGTCATTGGCAGAGCCTGGCTTTGAACCCATGTCTTACTGATTTCAAATCCACCCTCTTGTGGGTAATTATAGAAGTCATTTCTGTTACCAAATTTACTAGCTTCCCTGTCAACTTATCCCGGTATTTCTTATTTCGTATTTTTTTAACAGGAGATATCAGCCTACACTTGAGCTGGCTCCAGTAAGGGAAATGGAGGGCTGAGCTTGATGCTCTCCAAGGTTCTGAAAACCACCGTTTGAAATTTAAAATTTAGCTGCCAGAGTAAAGGTAGCATCATTTTATATTGGCTCTTCAATTTTTACACCCAGGGCACAGTCATCTTTGAGCGGATGAAAATGAAATAATTATGAAATTACGGCAGTTCTTAAGAAACTAAGTTTTCAATACACCCACATCCATTCACTAAAATTAAGGGATATGAACTCTGAAAACAGACTTCCTTTATACATTTTTTGGCTTCCCTCCACGGCTATGAAAGTCAACCCATGCCAGTAATGTCTAAAATCACAATGGGGATTTTCTGAGTGCTGCAGCAAATCTATTCTCCTGGATATGCATCATCAGGCCTGGAACGTGGGTGAGGCCAGGGTAAGCATCTGGAAGCAGTGTACCTGGTGGCGCGGGCAAGAAACAGCCAGTGGGGTGAGGATCAGAGTTAGAGTTGGCAGCAAGAGAGTTTGGAATACGAAAGAAAATGAAAAGGAAAGGGGGGCGGGGAGTAAAGGTCACAAATAAAGAGAAAAAGCTAAAAGCTTGAATGGGGCCAGTCCGAAAGGAGATGAGGCTTTCTCCAGTGGCAAGTCATGGCTTTCAATTCATGGGGAGAAAGGTATCATCTGGTGTCTCTTTACTCCTAGTACCAACTGCAGTGATGCTGTTTCTTTCCAAGTCTTTCTACATAGCTCCACGGGGGTTGACATTGGGCTGGACTGACATCTGCTGCTACTTCTTGCTGCATTCTGTGCTATTTGGAGATATTCTATTGATATCATCCTTCTTTGACCTTGCTTCACTCTTCCCCCTCCCAACTCTCCTTCCGCTGTCCTATTTGTAGCAACGGCTTTAGTCCACAAACAAGGGCTCTTTTATCTATCGGTCCTGCTCTTGCTTTTGTTTCTCTTGTCTATTTGGAGTTAGCTTCTTGATATAAAGCCAGCATGAATGCTCTGTTGTCCTTGAGAAACTGTTGAATGTAGCTGACTTGTGAGAACCAGCAGGTAAAAGTAGAAGTGAAATCTCTACCTTGTAGTAGTCTCTTTAGTAGTCTGAAACTTAAGCTAAGCAAATAACCATTTTCCTTTGCAGAAATTGTCATCCTGCCCTTATAATCACAATCCCAAGCCATTGAGTTACAGAGACCACAAGTGTTTAGAATAAATAAATAAAAAGAATTGAGCTCCTGTCATATGGATTCTGGCTCAGGCTGTTTGGATCCTGCCATTGCAGCTGAAGATGGGTTGCTGCTTACAGAATACTAATTGCTCTTACTATTCTGAACTGACGTCTCTGGTGGAAGTAAAAATATTAGAGAAAAGCTTATTTTGGGTTGGTCACTCAAAATCATAAGCTGAGTTGGAGAAATTCTATGTGCCATCAAAAAAAAGATTATATATTTTCCTCCCAAGTTAAAAAAAAATATGTGTGTGTGCATGTGTGCATGTGTGTGTGTGTGTGTGGGTGTGTGTTCTCCAGAATTTTATTGAGATGGCTCCTGCGGGTTTGTATCAAATCAGAAGTTATCACGACTCTTTAGTTATCATTTAATTTTTGTGTGCTAACTTTGCCACAGCAGTCTGTCAATAATATCCACTGAGGGCTCATGGGTACACAGAACAGTAGAAGGCTGATCTTACTGTTTGTTTGACTTTGTTTAGATAGAACAAATTGACCTAAAAGTCTGTTTACCAGAGATTCACCATTGATCATGTATTCTTTGATGTACCTTCTCTTTGGTGGATTTAACATCAAACGTTAGCAAACCTGAAGATAAGAGGAAAAGTGTTAATCCTCGTACCCAGATGGAGGTTTTCATGGTGTGGTGGGAAAGCTATGTGTTTGGAGTCAGGGGACGGAGGATTGAACCCTGGCCCTGCCACTTTCAAGTTGCTTAATCTTAATCAAGTAACTTACTGTTTTTCAGCTTTAGTTGACCCAGCCTAAAATCAGGTAAAAACTCTGTCCTGCCTCTATTGCAGGATTATTGTAAGGATTAGGGTAGGCCTCAGAGTGAACCAGGTTTGCAAACTGTAAAATACTCTACCATGTCAGGGATCAATCGCTATGATAATAGTTTAACACAGGGGCTATGAAATGAACGAGCTGTCAGGATTCAGGGTCACAGTTCAGAGAATGGCCACTTTCATTTCTGATCAACTTATTCGCACCAAGTACAAGTTGATACTATTATAATAAATTCAAAATATGCTTCGGTTTTCTCCTTTTGGAATTTCATTCCATTGGACAAGTTGTTCAAAACTGAAAGATCATTCATAGGGGCTGGAATATAATTTGGTTCAACAAATATCTTTTCATTTTAACAATATTCTTTATAACGCATATACTGTAAAGACAAAAAAAAAACCCAGGTGCCATCGAGTCGATTCCAACTCATGGTGACCCCACGTGTGTTAGAGTAGAGCTGTGCTCCACAGCGTTTTCAATGGCTGTCGCCTTTCAGAAGCAGATCACCAGGCCCTTCTTCTGGGGAAGCCCCTGGGTGGACTCGAATCTTTTGCTTAGCAGCCGAATGCTTAACTGTTTGCGCCACCTAGGGACTCCGTACTAATTGAAAGGTGAGAGTTTTGAGTCCACCCAGAGGCACCTTGGAAGAAAGGTCTGGAAATCTACTTCCAAAATCTCAGCCATTGAAAACTTCATGGAACACCATTCTACCATGACACACACGGGGTCACTATGAGTGGAGTCAATTTGATGGCAACTGGTGGACATACTGTAAAGAGGATTGTTAAATAATCTAGAACATATCTCAAAGAGTCTCACCAAAATAAAAAAGGAGAAGAAGCAGTTGTACACATTCTGATTAGTTACCTCCTTTAGGCACCAAACATAGAATAGGACCATTAGGGGGACTTCCACTGAGAGACATTCTGAATGAAGACAGAGCGTTCTAACATTCTAAAAGACAGGCAGTGTTCTAAGACCATTCTCCTCAGAGGTGTGTGCTGCAGGAGATGGCACCTTCCCTATTTTTGGCAGTGATCTGGCAAAGCTAAATGAAACTACCACAGAAGAATTGAGGAGGGGATTCAAACGCTACATAGAGGTTTGGACTAGATCAGTGGTTTCCAAATCAGGGTTGCCCACATTTTCCCCCAAGATTAAAAAAAAAAAGTAATTAACTATCACCATACTTTCCTTTCAAAAAAGTGAATATTATCTTAACACCAAAGAAGTAGGATAGCTGTAACATCAGAAAAAAGAACAGTCCAGTAAATATAATCATTTAGCTTGTTGAAAAACTCACTACATTTTCCTGAAAATTCTCATTTTATTGTGAACCAGCAAAACTTCCTCTGAGATCAGCACCAGTCATTGGGCTAATAGTTAGTAAAAATCTCCAAGTCTTTTTTCAACCTTGAGATACTATGATCACGAAAACTTTTAAAGTCAAAATTGTTTATTATTCTCCTAGCACAAAATAATACTTTCATTTAGAGAATATGCATGGCTATTTGTAAAGCTATGGATAATTTCAAATTTTGAGAGCCTTTGCCATTACTTAGAGTTTTGGTGAAAAATGGTTTGATGCTTTCATCACTAAATTCTGGTCACTCACCATTATCCCACTAACTCACTGAAATAGCTAGCAGAAGTATTGGAAGAGAAAAACTAGGAAAAAATCAATTGCAGATTTTCTATATTGATAAAATTGCACAAGCTGTTCAGATGCTATAAGAGAGGATCTTTGACAATCCCCCCCCCCCACTCCCCCAAGTGTATGGAGGTGGAACATTCATTTTCTCAGGACGCTGCACCGATGATTTCAGTTGCTCTTTGCCAGGGGCGTGGGATTCATCTGCTGTTTTCTATTTCTATTAGCTGTGAGTTTCTCTGCATTCAAGTCCCATCTGAGAACCCGACAAAGCTTAGCTCTTGCCAGAGAGAACAGCTCCCACTGAGAGAGTGTCACTAGGTAAAGTCTCATAGCCCAGGTATCTGAGAACTAAAAGCTCTGCAGTTTAGTTCACCACAGAAGAGAAAAATACATATTGTAACTATCTACCCTCGTTATCCCTAGCCGTAATCAGATATTCAACTAGGCTAAGCTAGGAATCATGATGAATTGTTTCTTAACAGAACAAAGAATTTTTTAAAACAAGGATGTATTTCCTATAAATGGAATGAACAAGATTGTGGCTGTGTGATAATATTTCAAAACTTTATAAATGTGCTATACATAGAATTTCCAGTCAGTGTTTCAGCATCCTCTGCCCAGTAGAGGGGCTGAAATGCATAATAATTGTTTCTGTCAAAATCAGGTTTCTTTTTTTAAGCTCCTGAAGGGACTGAGTTGGTTTCTTGTCCTTATTTTCTCCCCGCATCCCAGCCGCTCCTGAACATCAGCAAATGTAGGATAATCAGTTCAGGGAAAATTAACCCATACTGTACTAATGCTAAGGCAGACAGAAGGAGAAGTGATGCGTTCAAACTGCGGTGTTGGCAAAGAATATTGAATATACTGTGGACTTCCAGAAGAACAAACAAATCAGTCTTAGAAGAAATACAATCAGAATACTCCTTGGAAGCATGGATGGCGAGACTTCAGCCTGTTTACTTTGGACATGTCATCAGGAAAGACTGATCACTAGAAAAAGACATCATATTTGGTAAAGTGGGGGGTCAGCAAAAATGAGGGACACACTTATTGAGAGGGGTTGACACACTAGCTGTACCAATGAGCTCAAACATAAGAACGGTCATGAAGATGGTGCAGGACCGGGCAACAATTCATTCTGTTATACGTAACGTCGCCATGAGTTGGAGCTGACTCGTTGGCACCTACCAACAACAAACTTATGCTCATTCACTCACTGATTTATTACACAAACGTTTGCTAAATGTCTACCCTGTGCAAGACACTGTGCTGAATTCTGGGATCACTAAAATGGAAAAAGAGCTCACAGTGTGACGGGACATAAGTCAGCGTTTATCGACCCGAAAGTGATCTGGGACTGTGTTTTGCAAAATCAAAACTTTTTTCTACAGTCCACTTTGTTGTTGTTAGGTGCCATTGAGTCCGTTCCAACTCATAGTGACCTTATGTACAACAGATGGAAACACTGCCCAGTCCTGCGCCATCTTCACAATCGTTATGCTTGAGCTCATTGTTGCAGCCATTGTGTCAATTCATCTCATTGAGGGTCTTTGGCTTTTTCGCTGACCCTCTACTTTACCAAGCATGATGTCCTTCTCCAGGGACTGGTCTCTCCTGATAACATGTCTAAAGTACACGAGATGAAGTCTTGCCATCATTGCTTATAAGGAAAATTCTGGCTAGACTTCTTCCAAGACAGATTTGTTTGTTCTTCTGGCAGTCCATGGTATATTCAATATTTTTCACCAACACCGTAATTCAAAGGCTTCAATTCTTCTTCAGTCTTATTCATTGTCTAGCTTTCACAAGCATGTGAGGCGATTGAAAATACCAGGGCTTGGGTCAGGGGCACCTTAGTCCTCAAAGTGACATCTTTGCTTTTTAACACTTTAAAAAGGTCTTTTGCAGCAGATTTACCCAATGCAATACATCTTTTGATTTCTTGACTGCTGCTTCCATGGGTGTTGATTGTGGCTCCAAGTAAAATGAAATCCTTGACAACTTCAGTCTTTTCTCCATTTATTGTAATGTTGCTTATTGGTCCAGTTGTGAGGATTCTGGATTTTTGTTGAGGTGTAATCCATACTGAAGGCTGCGGTCTTTCATCTTCATCAGTAAGTGCTTCACGTCCTCTTCACTTTCGGCAAGCAAGGTTGTGTCATCTGCATTCAAAGACTGTTAATGAGTCTTCCTCCAATTCTGATGCTGAGTTCTTCTTCATATAGTCCAGCTTCTCGGACTATTTGCTCAGTATACAGATTGAATAAATATGGTGAAAAGATACACCACCTTTCCTGATTTGAAACCACGCAGTATCCCTTTGTTCTGTTCTAACAACCACCTCTTGGTCTATATACAGGTTCCACACGAGCACAATAAATTGTTCTGGAATTCTCATTCTTCACAATGTTATCCATAATTTATTATGATCCACACAGTCGAATGCCTTTCCATAGTCAATAAAACACAGGTAAACATCTGTCTGGTATTCTCTGCTTTCAGCCAGGATCCATCTGACATCAGCGATGATATCCCTGGTTCCACATCCTCTTCTGAATCTGCCTTGAATTTCTGGCGGTTCCCTGCCGTTGTACTGCTGCAATCATTTTTTAATTATCTTCAGCAAAATTTTACTTACGTGTGATATTAATGATATTATTCAATAATTTCCACATTCTGTTGGACCACCTTTCTTTGAAATGGGCACAAATATGGATCTTTTCCAGTGGGTTGGCCAGGTACTTGTCTTCCAAATTTCTTGGCATAGACGAGTGAGCCCTTCCAGCACTGCATCCATTTGTTGAAACATCTCAATTGGTATTCCATCAATTCCTACTATTCCTAGTAGGAAATAAATTTTATATCACAACCCAGTACTCATATACACACATATACACACCTTTGTGCACCCTCACACACTTGCAAACACTCATGCACCCAACACTCAACTGAAACAAAATTTTCACAAAACAAACTTACCCTTTTGTTCCTGTGATACACTGTAATAATTTCTAATCCATTTTATTTTGTTTTTTAAAAGGCTGACATGACCAACTAAACGACCAACTAAATTGATTTCATAGTTCACCAACGGATCACAACTTGCAATTTGAAAGGCTGTGCTCTAGGAGTCTTCTGCTGTAGCTCAGCGTGCAGCTACAACAATCAAGAAAGTTGTCAACAAGTATATTGGAAATAAAAACAAAAGGCATTACTAAAATAATATTATTTAGGATGACTACATACCTTAAGAAAGATACTGACCAAAGGAAAATATGGGACATGCTTTGACCTTGAAGAGGTAAGTTTAGATCTAATAAAGTACAACTCTATAAAAACAAACCAAACCAGTTGTGGTCAAGTTGATTCCAACTCATGGTGACCTCATGTGTGTCAGAGTAAAACTGTGCTACATAGGGTTTTTCAATGGCTGTGACCTTTCAGAAGTCGATTTCCAGGACTTTCTTCTGAGGCACCATTGGGTAATTTTTTTTAAGCCAAAAGAAAGTTTTATTCAGCATATGTTTAAAAAGACTAAAGTGGGAAGTGAACAAGCATGCTGCTAGAGCCATGTCTGCCCGAATCCTAAGAAATTACATAATAGACAAAAGTGGGAAAACAGACGAGCCACAGTCACATTTGCCCGAGTCCAAGGAAACTACAGAATAGGCAAGAGTGGGAAATGGGACAAGCATGATGCCACAGCCATGTCTGCCCTAGTCCATGGAAGTATTACAGAATAGGCAAGAGTGGGAAAATGGACAAGCATGCTGCCACAGCCATGTCTGCCATTGGGTAGATTTTAACCGCCAACTTTTCGGTTAGTAGCTGAGTGCTTAACAATTTGCGTCACCCTGGGACTCTGTACTGCTTTATAAAGGATATTAAATAAAGGGTAGTAAATTTGAGACCTTGATTATGCCTCAAATTATGATATATATGGAATAAAATGAATAGCTAAAATTTGCTCAAATTTAATTTCCTGTTCCACATCTATTCAACACATTGCACACTACATCTTTTAGTCTAAGAGAAGATGAAAGTGATGGAAATATCTGATGTATTTAGAAGTTTTCAGACACATGGCTAGATCTTCCAAGAAGCAACAACAAATCTAAGGTATACATATAATTATTATTAAACACATTCGGGACTAATTGATAAATTACCTCATAAATGTTTAAAATATTGGTTTTAATTGTGTCGTCTTTGTCTCAGGGATGTCACCGTTGGCTCCTTCATCTCAGTCTTCTCTGGATTATCTGCCTCGGTTTGCTCCCAAGTCGCTTTTCTTTTCCTTCTGCATATTCTCCTCAGGAGATCCATTCATTCTCTCGCTGAATGCTAATGACTTTATTGCCAACCGAGATCACCTCCAGACCTTTTAATTAACTGCCTATTGGACAAGTCAATGTGGGGGCAATACACTCGGCTGCTAACCCAAGGTTGGAGGTTCAAGTCCACCCAGATGTGCCTTGGAAGAAAGGCCTAGCAATCTACTTCCAGAAAAATCAGCCCTTGAAAACCCTATGGAATACAGTTCTACTCTGACGTACATGGAGTAGCCATGAGTCAGAATTGACTCAATGGCAGCTGGTAATAGGTACCTAAAAACAAATATTTCCAAAGCCAAGCTCCCCTTCTTCCCCATGAAAATCACCTTCTTCTTTTCCTATGCTTCCTAACTCACTAAATATTACTAAACAGAACCAGCTTGTTTCTACCTAGGAGTCAAACTGTCTCAGTCCCAAACCCAACCAAGTCACCAAGTCCTTCCAACTCTACCTCCTCAATATATTTTTTAACTTATTCCTTCTTCGTCTGCATGGCCAGAGTCTTTGTTTCAGCTCTCACGACGACTCACAGGTGCACAACCCTTTCCACTGGTCCTCGGCCTCTGGCCTGACCCCTAGATCAGGGGCCTCTCAGCCACACGCTCCTCTGAGAAGTCTACGAGCACCTGTCATGCCTGCAGGCCCCTTCCTAGGGGTTTCTGTAGCCAGTTTTGTTATGTTTTATGCCACGAGACCCACACACCCTGGGCACAGTGGATGAAAGAATTGGACCCAAAGGTAGCCAATGGCAGCCCCAGGGGGAGGGCCAGCGTGGAGACCCGGCCACCAGGGGCTCTGCACAAGACGGAAGCTGGCATCCAGGTGGCCCTCCTGGGGGGCCGAGACAGCACAGAGGCTGTCAGTGAGCAGCGGCAGAAGCAATGTCAGAGAGCAGCTGCGACCTCGGGAGGGGACGCACCAAGGACCAGAGCTGTGTAAACCAGAGACAACGCGGCTCCAGTTCTCACGAGCTCTGGCTGTGCAGTGGTTGCGGTTATCTTTGTCTTCCCTTCATTCCCCATGAATTTTCAATCACCCCCCATTAACTACGTAAGTCTACTGCTTACAGCTTGAACGGGACTAGCACCACTCACTTTTTCCTATTCTGTCTCCTTCATAACTGCAAACGAGTCTCCAAAATACAAATGTGATCTGCGTTCCTGCCTCACAATTTTTAAGCACCCCCCCATTTCCTATAGGACAAAGATCTAAAGTCCTAAGTCCTGTGTGCCTGACCCCGTCTTTTGTCCATGGGCCTCAGCTTCTGTCTACGCACCAGCCCACGTGAACTCTGGTCTGTGCTATGCTCTCTCACATGTTGTGAGGTGCCACGGAGTCAGCCAACGCTGCCCAGTCTGCGCCATCCCCATGATCAGTTGGGTATAAGACCATTGTGATCCATAGGGTTTTTGTTGGTTGATTTTTGGAAGTAGATTGCCAGGCCTTTCTTCCTACTCCATCTTAGTCTGGAAGCTCCACTGAAAGCTGTTCAGTTCACAAGCCTCCATGGACAGACAGGTGGTGGCTGTGTATGAAGTGCATTGGCCAGGAATCAAACCCTGGTCTCCCGCATGGAAAGCAAGAATTCTGCCACTGAATCGCCACTGCCTTGTGTTCTCTCACGTGCAGGTCTCTATGTGCCCTGTTCCCTCTGCCTCAATCCCACCTGATGGCCCCTGATAAGCTCTTAGTCATTTGTCAAGTCTCGGCTCACACACTTTTCCCTCAGTAAGCCTTTCCTGTCTCCCAGACAATGCCTTCTACAAACTTCCATTAAAGCAGTCATTGTGGGTATTGTAAACATACACAGGTTTGTCTCTCGGCTGGAATGGGAAGGCAGGGCCCAGGTCTTTTTGCTTTTTAATTCCCAGTAATCTTTGATTCTTTTCCTTATTAAGCAAAGACTTACTGAACACCTACTATGTACCAGCCTCTGAAGATACGACAACAAACAAGGCAGGCACAGCCCTTGCCCTCACAGAGGGATGGGTGAGCGGGGAAGATCAGCATTCAGCAGCACAGCGCAATGGCTGTTATGTCAAGGGAAGGCTGTTATGTCAAGGGAGGCCTCCCTGACCTATTTCACATGAGACGAGTGAAGAACAGGGCTCATAGGAAAACGTTTGGAGGAAAAGCGGAAAGAAGAGGGAAGATGTTAGCAGAAAAAGGAACAGTGTAAGTAAAACCCTTAAGGTAAGAGAAAGCCTGGTAAGTTCAAGGAAAAAATAAGTTGTGTGGAATTTAGAGGGTAGAAAGGAGACTGGCAGGTTATGAGACAGGAGAGGTGGACAGTGGTCAACTCCCGGGGGACTTTATAGGCCCTGCCATGAGCTTGGTGTTTTAGCCTAAGGGCCAGGGAAGGGTTGTAAGATTTTATTTTTAATGATAAACAAGCTATTAAGAATCAGTTACACAAAAGGATAAACGTTGTAGGATCCCACTTATGTGAAACAAGCAAATGTATAGAGACCACAGTTCATCGGTAGTTACCAGGGAGAGGAGGGAGAGGGAAAGGGGGAGTCATTGCTTAGGGGGCACGGAGTTTCTGGTCATGGTGGTGGAATAATTTGGAAACGGACAGTGATATGTTTGCACAACATGA
>NW_004443975.1:5323057-5324131 GCF_000243295.1 Trichechus manatus latirostris | reverse complement strand
AACCCTGACTGATACAGTAGGAACTGAGGGAAAGATGAGAATGAAGAATAATTCCTAGGTTTCAGACTTGGGCAACTCTGTGGATGGTGATGTCATTTAGAGACATAGGAACTCTGGGTGAAGAACAGACTTGAGGGAATAATGAAGAATTCCATTTGGGACATGTTGAGTTCAAGGTGCATGCAAGACATTCAGTTCAGCTTGTAATGGAACAGGGCAGGTCTGAGTTTGAGACTTAGGCACACAGCGTCAAACAGAATTCCAAAATAAAAAGAACCCAACCAAAAGCCCCTTGAATAAATTTTAAGAACTCAATGCAATAAAAATTTTAAGCATTAGATTTTCTTCTTATTTAGTATATAGTGAACATTTTAAAATGCTGAATAATTGAAAAGCACATTTAGTGTTTTAGATCACTATAATGGCATTTAGTTTGTTAGCTGCTTATTAATAACCGAATTTTCTAGTTTTCATAAATTATCATAATGTACAAGTTTTATTGAGTTTACAAAAATCATATAAACTTTTATATTTATTAAATAACGTGCTCTCTCTCCACCCCCAATAGGTCTCTGGGTGGCAAAAAATGCTTTGCACTCAACTACTAACCTAAAGGTTGGCAGCTCAAACCCATCCAGTGTCACCACAAAAGAAAGGCCTGGCAATCAACTCCCGTAAGGATTACAGCCAAGAAAACCCTATGGAGCACAGTTCTACCCTGTAACATGGGGTTGCCATGAGTCAGAATCAACTCAAAAGCAACTGCCTTTGCTTTTGATTTTGTTATCCCCAATTCAATCTTTTAATTCTCATCCTGTTTTTTTTTGATCTCAGGCCTTTGGATTACAGTGCTTCTTTTTCAAATGACAATAGCCTAGCAACCTGTGTGAGTTATATCTTTCAAAATGTGCTCCTCATTCTAAGGGAATAACATACACTTGGAGAGTCTGTCTTATTACAAAAATGCTCTTGAGATTTCCTTTACTGCTCTAAATTAATAGTTGTATGGTTCACATTTGCACAAACCCAGTTGCAATATCAGTATTCCAATACAAAAAGAACCCACCCCAAAAC
>NW_004443975.1:5320008-5320717 GCF_000243295.1 Trichechus manatus latirostris | reverse complement strand
TGACATCTTAATCATTTGCATATTTTATCTTTCAGTTTAAGATTATTTTCATCAGTGACTCCTTAACTTCAGCCTTGCAAAACAGCTTGCTATATAACGGTTTTAAATAAGACATCTCCAGAGTCAGCAACGCTACCTTAAGAGAATTAAAACCCGAAATCAGCCCAGACATCTAGCTTCCCTGTGTGTGACAGCCTTCCCTTTGCCATTCAGGTTAGCAGCTCTTCAAGTCTCAGGCAGGCTATTTCCTGGGCTATCGTAAAAGACACTCCTAGTCTGTCACATCCCAGCACAGTGAACCCATTACAGGCTGTTTTTCTCTGAAAATCTGATCGATACATCTGTTTCCCCAGGAGAAGAGAAAGAACAAACAGTAAGTCCTGATAAACCTTCTCTGGCATTGCTCATTTCCTCAAACGCTATACATGGCACGCACTTATTACTTTAGTCCTCTGCTGTTAATAAGTCCTTCTTGAGAAAAACTAAGGGCTCTAATTCCATCCAGAGGCAAGCAGTGCGCAACCCCAAGCACCTCATCGCTGATGTTCCAGCAAAATTACTAAGAGCACATCATGACTCATTCACTCTCAAGCATTCCTTTCCGTCCTAAAATCGGAATCCAGGGAATTTGGAGCAGGTTGCCTTTCAGCAATTCACTTTTCAGCTACTGTACCTCATACCATGTCTCTACGATAGATTATTCTCTCCT
>NW_004443975.1:5316218-5317541 GCF_000243295.1 Trichechus manatus latirostris | reverse complement strand
AGATTACAAAATGGTACACAATCATACAATAATGGGAATCATGACCTAGCCAAGTTGACAGATATTTTTGGGGGACACAGTTCAATGCATGACAAGAACAAACAAATCTGTCTTGGAAGAAGTACAGACAGAATGTTTCTTAGAAGTGAGGATGGTGAGACTTCATCTCACCTACTTTGGACATGTTACCAGGAGGGACCAGTTCTTGGAGAAGGACATCATGCTTCGTAAAGTAGAGGGTCAGCGAAAAAGAAGAAGACCTTCTATAAGCTGGATTGACACAGTGGCTGCAATGATGGGCTCAAGCATAACAACAATTGTGAGGGTGGCACAGGGTCGGGCAGTGTTTCGTTGTGTTGTATACAGGGTCACTATGAGTAGGAGTCAACTCCATGGCACCTACCAACAACCTAGACATACAGTAATAAAACCAATTACATGTCTATGTTCAGACCTTGTTAAATTTTACATGTTATTGTATTTGGGGAACAGGTCTTATTATATGGTAAAGAAATAGTCTCTATTATAGGCTGCAGCAAGTGTATGAATACACTAAAGCATTGTTTATTTATTCAGGAAAGCTTCTTAGCACCTACGTGTCCAGCACTGTTTTAGGTGCTGTGGTAACAGCCTCTGCCTTCAAGGAGGTGCATCCAATGTGAGAGATAGCCATGCAGATAGATGTGATACGGGAGTGTTACGATAGGAAGGAATGGCTCTAGTGTCAAAGGGTAAAGAGCTAAAATCAAGGAGGCTATCTTAGTCTCCAAGGCAGGGGCAGATTACCCAATAAGCAAGGTAAGTACATGCTTAGGGCATTAAAAAACTGGGGCACCAGTTGTCCAAAGCAAAAACTAAGTTGGCGACTTGTTTTCTTTGCTATAGATATGTGGGATATTCTTTTTGTAGAAAATGTGGTATATAGTAAAAATTTTAGTTCCCCGCATCCACTAAAAATTTTCTAATCCAGTTTATCTCATTCTGCTAAAATGGCATACGCCACTTTTGCTTTCAATTGATAATATTCTATTTAAAAAGAGTTTCCTTGTTGGTTGTTTAGGCCCCCCCCTTTTTTGTAAAAAAACAAACCCACTGCTGCTGAGTCGATCTTGATGCATAGTGACCTCATAAGTTTGTAGTCTTTATGGAAGCAGACTGCCACATCTTTCTCCCGCGGAGCCGCTGGTAGTTTCAAACTGCTGACCTTTAAGTTTTAGCAGTCGAGCACTTTAACCACTGCACCAGCAGGGCTCCTCACATACACGTACATGCATATATATAACTCACATATCCCGTTTGAATGTGTGAGGAAGCAGAGAAGGC
>NW_004443975.1:5298031-5314768 GCF_000243295.1 Trichechus manatus latirostris | reverse complement strand
AGGAACAACTAATGTTCATTGAGTTTTGCTATACACCAGACACTGTATTAAGTAGTTTTCATGTTGTATTTTAATTCTCTCAACTACCTTAGAATCAAGGAACAATATTAAATCCATCTTATATATGGGGATGGAGTCCCTGGGTGGTGCAAATGGTTAACGTGCTCAGCTGCTAACCAACAGTTCAGAGGTTTGAGTTCACCCAGAGGTGCCTTGGGAGAAAGGCCTGGTGATCTACTTCTAAAAAATCAGCCATTGAAAACCCTACAGAGCACAGTTCTACTCTGACACACATGGAGTCACAATGAGTCAGAACTGACTTGATGACAACTGGCTGTTATACAGATATAGATATCAAAAAGAAATTTGCCCAAGGTTGAATGGGTGGTAAGTGGAGGAGCCAGAATTACAGGCTAGAGGAGCTCCGACCCTAGAGCTCACTCAGTCCAGCACCATGCAGCGCAAACTCATCTCCTTGTCTGGGGGATAAGCAGTAGGTAGGTGCTGTCCTCTGAGGAGTAAAGAAGAGAGAAAACGGATAAGGGTTAGCAGCATAAGAGTGGAATAGGAATGGAAGTCATGAAGATCAGAGAGACAAAGAACAGATTTTTTTTTAAAAACTAGCAAAAATGTCATTGACAACAATTTTAGGGAGGATTTCCCTAACCACCTCACTCGCTTGTCACCTCATGCCCATCACAGAACTCTCTTATTTCACTTCAAAACACTTATCACAGTCTGTACTTTATTTTTAATCTTGATAGTCTGTCTCCCACACTGGAAAGCCTGCCTCCCCCTGACTCCATGAATGTCCATATAGCACAGAGCAGTGCCTAGCACATAATAGGCAAGCAAGAAACATTTATTGAATTAATCATTGAATCAATTAATTAAATAATATAATTTTCAGAATGGGATATTAAGTTCTCAGTAATGTTTTTTACCATCAGCTAAGAATTGTTGGATATTCAACAATGGGAGAGACTCTACCTAGAAGATTCTCATGGGCTTAGTGTCTGCCTCTTGTGCTCATTATTCATATTTGTTTAGCAGTAAGACCCAGCGGGAGCCCTGGTGGGACAATGGTTAAAAGCAATGGCTGCTAACCAAAAGGTCAACAGTTAGAGTCCATCAGCCGCTACCTGGAAACCATATGGGCAGTGGTACTCTGTCCTATAGGGTCACTGTTGGAATCAGCTTGATGGCAATGGGTTTGGTTTTTTTTTTTAAGACCCAGAGACATATGGAAAGGAGGAGGACTGTGCTTAAGGGGGTGAATATAGATCTCCCTGAGACCAAAGAGAGGCAACTTCGATAAGTAGATTCTGTGCTACTTAAATTTGTTATTAAAATAGTGTCAGAATTGTCTTCCCAGAAGAGGTGAGCGTTTTTGGAGGAGTATGGAGGAGAAAGGTGATGTCAGATGGCTAGGAGGATTTTGTTTCCACCATATAGGGCCATGTGGAAGCACATGAGGAGGTGGAAGTATAAGGGGAGAGTGGGAGCAGTAAGCAGTTGTGATTTAAAAGAGTGGAGGTAGCAAATGTGGGAAGAGGAGGAAATGACAGCACTCCCTTGAGCAGTGGGCTTAACAATCTGGCAATAAACCGGGAGCTAACAAGGCCCACCTGGAGTGGTTAACAACAAAAGAAACATTTGTAGCTCACCAAGAAGATTTAATTGAGGAGAAAATAATAAGACGTTTGGCTAAATAAGATGTTTGGCTAACATGAGACTCATGCTGTATCTTGGACCTGACTTCTTTTGGAATTTTGAAACGGGGAAGAAATGACTGACATGTTCGCGCTTCTGGACCGAAAACTCATTTCTTTGGTGATGTTTTTGCACCAATGCCAGTATTATCATTGTTTATTCCACGGTGATTTTGCCTTGACTTTCGTGCCTCTTAACATGAGACATTTACTACTACTATCCCCCTTATTAAAATTGTTCTATTTTATTCTTTGATTAACTTATTGGCACGAATGAACTTCTTGATGCTAATCATAGATCTCTTCTGTTTAACTTTTTATTTTGAATCTCTTACATGAACTTTGCTAAGTTATTCCTTTTGCTATATACTTATAAAACCTGTCTTCCATTTTTAGTCATAAAGGATTCATTCACCTTTGAGATTCCAGTCTTCATTTTTTTAAAAGCCTACAGTCCATCTGTTACCATCTCCTCAGATATTAAATTTTATTATCCCTGTTGCTTCCTCCAACTTTTGGCAGAAGACACTATTCTCCAACAAGCCCACTTATTTCATATGACAAGAAATGTATCAAGTTTTTGTCAGTCTTTGCTGCAGACAAATCATTAAGCGTGCTCCAAAATGTTTATATTTATGTCCCTGATCCAGAATGTAGGGGGAGAAGATCACAGACATAAAGACTTGGAAGTTAAAGTGCTGTATTAGTTTTCTATTGCTGTGTAACAAATCACCACAAACTTAGTGGCTTAAAACAATATACGTTTCTTATCTCACAGTTCATGTGGGTCAGGAGTTCAGTGTAGCTTAACTGTGTTCTCGCCTCAGGATCTCACTAGCCTGCAGTCAAGGTTTCAGCTGGGCTGTGTTCCTTTCTGGAGTTTAGGTCCTCTTCCAAGTTCATGTGGTGGTTGGCAGAATTCAATTCCTTGCAGCTAGAGGACTGAGGTCCCTGCTCTCATGCTGGCTGTCAGCAGGGCTCTTTACAGCTCCAGAGGCCACCTACAGTTTCCTGCCATGTGGTCCCCTCAAAGACCCCCTCACAAGATGGCAGCTTACCTCTTTAAGGCTAGCAGGAGAACTTGACTCCATTCTGATAAGGCGAGTCTTATACAACCTAACATAATCACAGGAGTGACCACTGTCATCACAAGAGTGACCACTGTCATAACATCATCTGATCAAGGGAGTCACACCAGAGGGTGAAGATCATGGGGGCCATCTTAGAATTTTGTCTACCACAGTGTCAATATAGGTGAAGAGGCTGGCTTAGGAACATGCCATACCTAAAGTAGCCCTCAAAGAAGTCTAGAATCAGGCTTACAACATTTTATAGAGGCAAAAAAGCAGAAACCTGTTGCCATTGAGCCAATTCCCGCTCATGGCAACCCCACCTGTTGCAGAATAGACCTGCACTGCATAGGGTTTTCAATGACTGTGATCTTTCTGAATCAGATCTCTAGACCTTTCTTCTGAAGCACCTCTGGGTGAGTTCAAACCACTAACCTTTAGGTAAGTAGTCAAGTAGTCAAGCGCAACGATTTGTGCCACCCAGAGACTCCTGTAGAGGCAAATAACTATTTCAATAATTAGGGTAATTTTAGTTACTATCACAGACAAACCCCAAAATATTCCAATGGCTTGACACCAAAAAAAAAGTATTTCTTACTCACCTAATATTCCACAGTGGGTGCCCCTGGTTGGTGGGCGGCCTTCACATAGTGAGTCAGGGACCTGAGTTCCTTCCATTCTGTGGCTCAGCTCTCTTCTAAGGGCTCCTCTACTTCAGTAGGCAGATAAGAAAAGAGAGGGTTGAGAAAACACTTTTAACTGCCTTGGCCAAGAAGTAACACCCATCATTTCCATTCACATCCCACTGGTGAAAATTAATCACATGGATGCCTATAGATGCAGGTGTGAACAGGAATTGCAGACCCTCACTGAGAAGCTGCTTCCTAACAACAGCTCTACACTATGGAAGAGAAAGCATGACTCTTTGGTTATCTGTACGACAAATACATAGCTCAAAATCAGGAGATAGCTTGAAACCAAGCAGTTGGTAGCTACAAGGAAATAGACACTGAAGAGCAATAGATGTCAGATGACCTTGGAATTCATAGATAATGAAGAAACCAGGTATGGCAGATCACAAGGTGTCCATCACTATATACATGTCCCCTTGTAGTGTGACTTTGCTGCTCCTCCAACAAGAAGTGGAGTCTATTTTTCCATTCTTTGAATTTGGGTTTGGTCATTTGACTTGCTTTAGCTGATGGGACATCAGAAAAGATGACACAAGCAGAAACTGGAAAAATACTTGTTCCTTGGACTGTCTTGTTACTGGGAACCCTTCCATGATCATGTGAATAGACCTGGGCTAATTTACAGGACCACCACTCATCTGTCAGTTTGTCATACTGTGATGGCTTATGCATTGCTATGAGGCTGGAAACTATGCCACCAGTATTTCAGATACCAGCAGGGTCACCATGGAGGACAGGTTTCAGTGGAGATTCCAGACTAGGGAGAAAGTCCTAGTGATCTACTGAAAATTAGCCAGTGAAAACCTGATGGGTCACAACAGAACACTGTCCAACTTACTTGCTTTAGACGTATAATCAGGATGAATTAATTGTTGGAGGAGAACACCGTGTCTGGTGAAGTAGAGGGGCAGTGATTGTGAGGATGATGCAGGACTGGGCAACGTTTCTGGGCAGCTATCTATCTATCTACCTACCTATTTATCTATCTGTCTATCTGTCTTTCTATCTATCTATCTGTCTGTCTGTCTGTCTATCTACCTATCACCCTGGTGGCTCAATGGTTAAGAGCTACAGCTCCTAACCAAAAGGTCGGCAGTTAGAATCCACTAGCCGCTCTTTGGAAACCCTACGGGGAAACTCTACTCGGTCCTATAGGGTCACTATGAGTTGAAATCAACTCGACGGCAGTGGGTTGGGTTTTTATCTATCTGATGTCACCTTGAAGACTAAGGTGCGCCTGGCCCAAGCCATGGTGTTTTCAATCACCTCGGATGCATCCTAAAGCTGAACAATGAATAAGGAAGACTGAAGAAGAATTGACACCTTTGAATTATGGTGTTAGCAAAGCATACTGATTATACCGTGGATTGCCAAAAGAATGAACAAATCTGTCTTGGAAGAAATACAGCCAGAATGCTCCTTAGAAGCAAGGATAGTGAGACTATGTCTCACATACTTTGGACATGTTCTCAGAAGGGATCAGTCCCTGGAGGAAGACATCATGCTTGGTAAAGTAGAAGGTCAGTGAAAAAGAAGAAGACCCTCAATGAGATGGATTGACACAGTGGCTGCAACAATGGGCTCAAGCATAGAAAGGATTGTAAGGATGGTGCAGGACAGGGCACGGTTTCATTCTGTTGTACATAGGGTCATTATGAGTCAGGACTGGCTTGACAGCACCTAACAACAACAACAACAATTATCTATCTATCTATCATCTATCTAGCTATCTATTTTTACGTCTTTCTAAAAGGAGGATGAGAGACCACAAAACAGAAGCCAAAGATATAGCTTAGCTGAGGCCCCAGCCATGTGAGTGAGGTTCTCCTAGACCATACAGCTACAGCCACATCTGTCCAGAGAAGAACTGCTTGGCCAACCTACAGAACTGTGAGAAATAATGAATGTTTGTTATTTTAAGCCATCAAGGTTTGTAGTGGTTTGTTATGCAACAAAACCTAACTGATAGCCAAGGAGAACCCACAGAAATCAGAGGCTCCTAAGTGGCCATGACCTCCATGAACAGAAGCTCACCTGAGAGAGAACAGGGAATCCAGCATGTTAGGGAAGTTTGAGCTCTCTTTTGTGTCTGAAAACAGTCATTTGTGAACCTTCCTCTGCTTGTCTACGTCATTTAGAACAGTAGTTCTTATACTATAGGACATGGGTATTCTATGAGCTGGAAAATTAAACAATTGTCTTTTCCAGTTCATAAATAAGAAATAATCGGGGACATCTAGTTCAATTGGCATAACATAGTTTATAAAGAAAATATTCTACATTCTACTTTGGTGAGTAGCATCTGGGGTTTTAAAAGCCTGTGAGCGGCCATCCAAGACACTCCACTGGTCCCACCCCATCTGGAGCAAGGGAGAATGAAGAAAACCAAAGATACAAGGGAAGATTAATCCTAAGGACTAATGGGCCACAAATACCACAGCCTCCACCAGACTGAGTCCAGCATAACTAGATGGTACCCGGCTACCATCACCAGCTGCTCTGACAGGGATCACAATAGAGGGTCCTGGACGGAGCTGGAGAAAAATGTAGAACAAAATTCAAACTCATGAAAAAAGACTTACTGGTCTAACAGAGACTGGAGAACTCCCGAGAGTATGGCCCCTGGACACCCTTTTAACTAAATACTGAAGTCACCGCTGAGGTTCACCCTTCAGCCAAAGATTAGACAGCCCCATAAAACAAACAATAATACACATAGCTCCACCATGTATATGAGAATAAACAGGCACACCAGCCCAGGGGCAAGGATGAGAAGGCAGGAGCGGACAGGAAAGCTGGACAAATGGAAATGGGGAACCCAAGATCGAGAAGGGGAGGCTGTTGACAAGTCACAGGCTTGACAACAAAATGTTACAAAATAATATGGGTATTAATTGTTTAATGAGAAACTAATTTGCTCTGTAAACCTTCACTGAAAGCACAATTTAAAAAAAAGAACTAAGATGTTGACTAATATTTTCTAAATTCTAAGTTTTATCCCATACATTTTTCTTAATCCTTAACTGCTTGTTCCTGCTTGTCTGCTGTTGAGCACCAGTAGGCAACAACATGAATAAACAATTAGAAAATAAATATTAACAAAAACACTTGGAAACCGTTAATTGTGCTTAGTTTTTATTGAGGTCTTATGTGCACATTGCTATGATTTTATACTACGCATATCAATGATAAGGTGCCCTGGTGGCACAGTGGTTAAGTGCTCAGCTGCCAACATAAAAGTCAGTGGTTTGAACCCATTCCTTGGAAGAAAGATGTAGCAGTCTGCTTCCATAAAGATTTACAGCCTTGGAAACCCTATGGGGCAGTTCTACTCTGTCCTATAGAGTTGCCATGAGTCGGAATTGACTCAGCGCCAGTGGGTTTAGTTTTTGTTGGTTTATATCAAATTATAGGTATATTTTCTGCTAGTAAAATTGGTCTTACTTCATATTACAGAAATATATATATATACGCGTACTTTTTTCCTGCCACTTTCACTTTCAGAAAGACGAAAGTACCTTTCCCTACTCCTTCCTCTAAGTAAAATTAAAAATCCTGGACCTTATCAATAAAACAAATATAGGAACACTCTGAATGGTAGAAAAGAAGACTGACTAGCTAGGGATGGTGAGACTCAAGGAACAACAGGGCGGTGAGTTCTTGGGGTTTTGTTTTACCTGGTCTACCCCAGACTAAATACTGGAGAAGCCAGCAATCTGGAAACACCAATGAGCACAGACAAAAAACAACAACAAAATCTCATTCTCGCTAGTCAAAGGACAAGGAAGGAGGCAGTCTGGCAAGAAAGAAAACTTTTAGACAATAACTACTCCAGCCAAACATCACAGAAAAAAAACTGTGATGGCACCCCAACCCTCGCCAGCAAAGCCTGAGTAGGAAGCCTAGACCTCCACCCTCACCAGGCTGTGATGAAGCATCACAAACAACTTCCACCCTCTGCCACTGCACCTCTCCCAGCCAGGGTGCTGTCAGAAAAGGCCAGGTGGGGAACTAAGACTTTCACTCACAATGGGTGAGAACAAGGTCTTATGTCCCTACCCCCAGTGTCAGTGGAGACCATGTAGGGACCTGGACTTCCACCACCTCCTAGTGGTAATGAGATACCCTTTCCTCTCCCCACTGAGGTTGTCAGAGGAGGCCTAGAAGAGATATAGGACTTCCACAACCATTTGTCAATAACAAGGCCAACCCACTCCCCACGGTGTCAATGGAGACCACACGGGGAGCGATGAGACATCCCCACCCCTCCCAGCCATGGTGTATCAGAGGAGACCCAGTAGAGACCTATAACTTCCAACCTTTCTCCATACTATTGAGGAACTCCCTTCCCCTTCAACAGAGGCGAACTTGGGAACCTGGACTTCCTCCCTCACCTGGCAATAAGGAGGTGGTGCCCCCCTCTTTCCCCTGCTGAAGTGATATCAGAGGAGGCCAGTTAAAACAGAAGGTTTAAATAAGATTTAGAGTCTCAAAACATAAAACCCAGAATGTTCAGGTTTTGGTTTAAAAAAAATCACTCATCATACCAAGAACCAGGAAAATCTCAAATTAAATGAGAAAAGACAATCATAGATGACAAAAACGATGTGGTAATGATGTTAGAATTAGCTAACAAGGATATTAAAGCTACTATCACAAAAATTGCTTCAAGGAGCAATTACAAACATAACTGAAATAAATTTAAAAAATAGAAAATATCAGCAAATAAACTGAAAATCACAGCAAAATATAAAGAAGAAGCAAGTGGAGATTTTAGAACTGAAAAAATACGATAATTGAGATAAAAGAATCAATTTATGGGCTCAACAACAGAATGGAGGAAACAGAGGAAAGAATCAATGAACTTGAAGATGTTGTTATTGTTAGGTGCCCTTGAGTCAGTTCCGACTCATAGCAACCCTATGTACAACAGAAGGAAACACTGCCCAGTCCTGTGCCACCTTCAGAATTGTTGCCATTTTTGAGCCCATTGTTGCTGCCACTGTGTCAGTCCATCTGGAACTTGAAGACAGAACAGTAGAAATTAACCAATATGAACAACATAGAGAAAATATACTGAAGAAAAAAAACCCAAAAAACAATGAACAGAGCCACAGGGACCTGTGAGACTGGGGCTGTAAAAAAAGACATCATTCATGTCATTGGAATCTCAAAAAAGAGGAAGAAGAGAATGAGACTGAAAAAATGTTCAAAGAAATAATGGTTGAAATATTCCAAAATTTGACAAAAGATATAAACTGACAGATTCAAGAAACCAAGTGAACCTCAAACCCCAAAGATCCATGTCAAGACATATTATAATCAAGCTTCTGAAAACTAAAAACAAAGGAAAAAGCCTTGAAAACAGCAAGAGAGAAGTAATACCTTATCTTTAGGGGAAGACATTTTGAAGGACAGCAATTTCTCATCAGAAACCATGGAAGCCATAAGGAATTGAAAAATTTTTGGATTACCAGAAGAAAATAACTATCAACACAGAATCCTATACCAAGCAAAAATATCATTCAGAAATGAAGGAAAAATCAAGACATTCTCAGAATAAGAAAAATAGGAGAATTGGCCACCAACAGACCTGCCCTAAAAGAACGGCTAAAGGAAGTTCTCTAAACAGGACAGAAATGATAATGGAAGGAATCTCAGAACATCAGAAAAGAAGAACAATGGAAAGAATATAAATATGGTAAATATGATGCATTTTCAATTTTCTAAATTGTAGTTGACAGTGAAGCAAAAATTGTAACAGTCTGAGGTGGTTCTCAATGTATGTGAGAAATATTTAAGACAATTACAAATGGATAAGGGTAAAGGGACATAAAGGGAGGTAAGATTTCTATACTACACTGAACTGGTAAAATGTCAAGACTAGTAGACCAGGATAAGTTTTGTATATGTAATGTAATTGCTATACCCAACCCAAACCGATAGCCATAGAGTCGATTCCAATTCATAGTGACCCTATAAGACAGAGTAGAACTGCTCCATAGGATTTTCAAGGCTGCAGATCTTTAAGGAAGCAGACTGCCACATCTTTCTCCTGCATAGTGGCTGGTGGGTTTGAACCTCCAACCTTTCAGTGAACAGCCGAGTGCTTAACCACTGTGCCACCAGGGATCCTTGTAATACCTATAGCAACCACTAAAAGGCTATACCACAAAGAGATATATTCAAAAATACTATAGATAAATGGAATTCTTTTTTTTAAAAAAGTTCGAGTAACCCACTTGAAGGCAAGAAAAAAGAGAGAAACAAACAGAAAATAAAAAATAAAATCGTAGACTTAAGCCATAAAATATTAATAGTTACCTTAAATATAAATCAAATAATCTAAATACAACAATCAAAAGACACAGACTGGCAGAGTAGATAAAAAATCATAATACAAATCTGCTGCAAAAGACTTCTTTAAAGTGTTGAAAAGCAAAGATGTCATCTTGAAGACTAATGCGTGCCTGACCCAAGCCATGGTATTTTCAATCATATCATCTGCATGCAAAAGCTAGACAATGAATAAGGAAGACCAAAGAAGAATTGACGCCTTTGAATTATGGTGTTGGCGAAGAATATTGAAGATACCATGGATTGCCAAAAGAATGAACAAATCTGTCTTGGAAGAAGTACAACCAGAATGCTCCTTAGAAGCAAAATGGCGAGACTATGTCTCACATACTTTGGACATGTTATCATGAGGGATCAGTCCCTGGAGAAAGACATCATGCTTGGTAAAGTAGAGGGTTAGCGAAAAAGAGGAAGACCCTCAACAAGATTGATTGACACAGTGGCTGCAACAATGGGCTCAAGCATAAAAAGGATTGTGAGGATGGTGCAGGACCGGGCAGTGTTTCATTTTGTTGTACATAGGGTCGCTATGAGTTGGAACTGACTTGATGGCACCCAACAATAACATAACTACTAATAAATTGGATTCCTAATTTTTTTTAACTCCCATAAAATAAATCTCCTGACCCAGATAGTTTGATTGGGAAATTCTACAAAATGTTTAAAGAAGAATAAACGCTAATTCTACACAGTCTCTTCCAGAAAATAGAAAAGGAGTAAACACTTCCTAAATCATTTTATAAAATCAGTATTACCCTGATACTAAAACTAGACAAGACCAGTACAAAAAAGAAAACTACAGACCAATATCCTTCATGAATACAGATGAAAAAATTGTTAACAGAATATTAACAAACAGAATTCAGCAATGTATAAAAAGAATTATACACCATGACCAACCAAACCTGTTGCTGTCAAGTTAATTCCAAATCATAGTGACCCTATGGGACAGAGTAGAACTGCCCCATGGGGTTTCCAAGGAGCCACTGGTGGATTTGAACTGCTGACTTCTTGGTTAGCAGCTGAACGCTTAACCACTGTGCCACCAGGGTTCCACAGCATGACCAAGGAGGGTTTACTCCAGGGATACAAGGCTGGTCCAGTATTTGAAATCAACAAATGTAATCTACCATGTTAACAGGTTAAAGAGGAAAAAAATGAGATCACATAAATTGACAAAGAAAAATCATTTCACATAATTCAACACCCATTCAAGACAAACACTCTCAGAAAACTAGGAATAGAGGGAAAGCTCTCAACTTGATAATAGCTAACATCATACTTAATGGTGAAAGACTGAATGCTTTCCGCCTAACATTAGGAGCAAAGCAAGGATGTCCACTCTTACTGCTGCTACTCAACATAGTGCTGGAAGTTCTAGGTAGAAAAACAAGGCAAGACAAGGAAATACAAGGCATACATTTCATAAAAAGAAAAATTGTCTCTATTTGCAGATTATGATAGTCTACATAGAAAATCCCAAGGTATCTACAAAAAAATAGAGCCCCTAAAACTCATAAGTGAGTTCAGCAAGTTTGGAGGAAACAAAATCGACATGCAAAAATCAATTGTGTTTTTAGGTACTAGCAATAAATATGCGGGCACACCGAAATTAAAATACAATACCCTTTATAATCTCTCAAAAAATATGAAATACTTAGGTGTAAGTCTAACAATATATGTACAGGACTTGTATGTCAAAAGCTGAAAAAATGCTGATGAAAGAAATATAAGACCTAAATAAATGAAGAGACATACTATGTTCATGGATTAGAAGACTTAACATATGTCAATTCTCCCAAAATTTATATATAGATTTAATGCAGTTTATGTCAAGATTTCAACAATATTTCTTATCAGTCTAGACAAGATTGTTCTAAACTTTATGCAGAAAGGCACAAGAACTAGAATAGCTAAAACAATTTTGAAACAGAAGAATAAGGCAGGAGAAATCACTCTACCCTATCTCAAGAAAACTGTGTGGTATTTGCAGAGGGATAGGCACATGTATCAGTGGAAGAAAAAAGAGAACCTAGAAATAACCTCACCCAAGTAAAGCCAACTGATTTTTGACAAAAATGAAAATACAACTCAAAAGACGAGGGATAGCCTTTCAAGAAATAGTGTTGGTGCCATTAGATATCAATAGGCCAAAAAAAGGAACCACAACTTAAACTTCACATTGTATACAAAAAACTAACACAAAACAGATTATATATCTAAATGTAAAATGCAAAACTGTAAAACTCTTAGAAGAAAACATAGGAGAAAATCTTCAGGGTGTAGCTTGGTGAAGAATTCATAGGCATGAAATCAAAAGCATGATTCATAAAAGAAAAAACTGATAAATTGGATTTCATCAAAATTAAAAACGTTTGCTTTGTGAAAGACCCTGTTAAGAGGATGGAAAGACAAGTTACAGACTGGGAGAAAATATTTTCAAATCACATATGTGATAAAGGACTAGTATCTAGAGTATAGAAAGAACTCTTAAAACTCAGCAGTTAAGAAAGGAAAACAATCCCAAACAGAGCGAGAGAAAAATATAGAACAAAATTCAAATTCACAAAAAAAGGCCAAACTTACTGGTCTGACAGAGACTGGAGGAACCCGAGACTATGGCCCCCAGACATCGTGCTAATTCAGAACTGAAGCCACTCCCGAAGTCCACCTTTCAGCCAAAGATTAGACAGTCCGATAAAACAAACAATAACACACATGAGGACTATGCTTCTTAGTTCAATCAAGCGTACAAGACCAAGTGGGCAACACTTGTCCAAAAGCAAAGACGAGAGACAGGAAAATTGGACAAATGGACATGGGAAACCCAGGGTGTAAAGGGAAAGGAGAAGAGTGCTGACACATTGCAGGAATTGCTGCCAATGTCACAAAACAATTTGTGCATAAATTTTTGAAAGAGAAACTAATTTGCCCTCTAAACTTTCACCTAAAACACAATAAAATTAAAAAAAACAAAAAACAAAAAACAATCCGCTTAGAAAGTGGGCAAAAGACATAAAGAAACATTTCACTCAAGATGATATATGAATGGTACACAAGCATATGAAAAGCTATTCAACATCACCAGCCATTAGGGAAATGCAAATTAAGACCACAATGAGATATTGGTATACCTCTTTTAGAATTGCTAAAATAAAAAATAGTGACAACATCAAATGCTGGCAAGGATCTGGAGAAACTAGATCTTTTACACATTGTTGGTAGAAATGTAAGATGTTACAACCACTCTGGAAAATACTTTGGCAGTCTCTTAAAACAAACAAATAAAATCTAAAGATACACTTACTCTATGACTCAGCAATTGCATTTCTGGGTACTTATCCCAGAGAAATGAAAACTTAGGTCCACTCGAAGAACTACATATGATTGTTCATACCAGCTTTGTTAATAATAGCTCAAAACTGGAAACAATCAAAATATCCTAAATAAGTGAAAGGTTAAATAAACCATAGTATATCCATACCATGGAACACTAACCCACGTAATACTGTTCCCATGAAGACTTCTAGAGAAATCTACTGGAACTTTAAAGAGCAAACAAAAAACTAGAGAGACATCAAAGCAAGGACTAGTGCTGAACATTAAATAAGTAAGTATTTACATATAGCTCTAAAAGTAAATGACAGGGTGCACAATCTTGGTATCTGACAGGGTCAAATTTATAACAAAATCATAAAAAGAAATAAGAAAACACTTTATATTATTAAAAGCTACAGTCACAATGAAGATATAAGTTATTAATATTTATGTACCCAATAAAACAGCAATAATTTCCATACAGCAGAAATCACAGGTGATGAAAGGATAATTAAGACAGAAGCATACCAATAATAGAAGAATTTAATATATTTCTCAAGCTAAGGAAGATCAAAAAATTATAAGTGGATTAAAAAATTAGTAAGGACACAGAAAACCTAAATAATAAAATCAAGTAAGATAGATTTATAGATATATATTGAGTTCTCAAGCCCCAAACTACAGAGTATATTTACTTCCCAAGGGCACATCAACGTTCATGAAAGTTGGTCATATCTTAGGTCACAAAGAAAACCTTGATAAATTCCAAAGAATTCTCTGACACTTCACCAAAGTAGATATACAAATGGCCAACAAACACATGAAAAGATACCCAGCATCATTAGTCATTAGGGAAATCAAAATCACTATGAGATACCACTTTACCTCCCCCACTCCCCAGGATGCTATAATTAAAAAAGTGGAAAACAACAGGTATTGGCAAGAATGTGGAGAAATTGGGTCCCTCATCCATTGCTAGCGGAAATGTAAAATGATATAGCTTCTTTGAAAAACAGATTGGTGTGTTGGAAGCTAATCGACTCGATCTCAACGGGTTTATGGTAATTCTGTGTTTAACTTTTTGAGGAGCAACCAAACTGTTTTCCATAGCAGCTGTACCATTTTACATTCCCACTAGCAATGGATGAGGAACCCAATTTCTCCACCTTCTTGTCATATGACCCAGCAATTCCACTCCAAGGTATATATCCAAAATAATTGAAAGTCGTAATGCAAACAGATACTTGTATACCAGTGTTCGCAGCAGCACTATTCACAATAGCCAAAAGGTGGAAACAGCCTAAATGTCCATCGACAGAAAAATGGATAAACAAAATGTGGTACACGCGTACAATGTAACATTATTCAGTCAGGAAGAGAAATGAAGTTCTGATACATACTACTACATGGATGAACCTTGTCAATGCTATGGGAGTACAATAAGTTGGTCACAAAAGGACCAATATTTATGATCCCAAGTGTGTAAAATATCTAGAATAAGCAAATTTACAGAGACCAAAGTTCATTAGTGGTTACCAAGGGCAGAAGTCGGGGAGGTTAAAGGAGGGATTGCTTAGAGGGCACTGAGTTTCTGTTAAGGGTGCTGGAAAAATTTGGAAACAGCTAGTGATGATGGTTGCACAACATGATGAACACAATCAATGTTACAGAATTGTACATGTAAAAAATGTTGAAATGTCCGATGTTTTATTATATATCCTTTTATCACAATAAGATAAAAAGAAAAATGTTTGCTGAATGAAGCCACACACACACACACACAAATGACAGGGGTTGTCAGACTAGGTAAAAGACCAAGACTGAACTATATGTTGTCTACAAGAAACAACTGTAAATATAAAGACATAAATGGGCTGAGTAGAAGAATGTCAAAAATATACCATGTAAGTGCTGATTCTAAGGCAGCTGGAGTGATTATATCAATATTGGCCGAAGTAAGCATCATGACAAAGTATATTATTGTGAATAATAAGAATATTTCATAATTATAAAATAAGAAGACATTATAATCCTAAATGTGTATGTACCCAACAAAGATTCTAAAAAAAAAAAAAGAAAAGAAAAGAAAATGGCAGGACTAAAAGGAGAAATGGACAAAGCCACAATTATATTTCAAAATTTCAATATTCCTCCCTCAGTAGTTCATAGAACAAGTAGACAGAAAATCAGTGAGGGTATATAAGACTTAACATTAACGATAAACTGACTTCATTGACATTTATAAACACTATACTCAACAACAGAAAAATACAGATTTTTTTCAAGTGAATATGAAACTTTCAACAAGATAGATTATATGCAGGATCATAAAAATTTCAGTGCATTTATGAGGATTGAAATCGTATCTACCCACAATGAATTTAAATTACAAATCAATAGCAACAGGATATCTGGAAAATCCCAAAATATGTGGAAATTAAACAACATACCTCTAAATAAACCATGAATCAAAGAAGAAAACATAACAGAAATTAGGAATGAAAATTAAAAGCACAATGAGGTAATAGTAATTTTAGAATGGCTAAAATTCACGACAATAGTAATTGTTAGCGAGCATTTGGAGCAGCTGGAACTCTCACATATTACTGGCGGAAATGGAAAATGGTACCCCTACCTTAAGGAGTCCCTGGGTGGTGCAGATGGTTAAACACTAGACTATTATCCAAAAAATTGGCAGTTGGAAACTACCCAGAGAAGCCTCAAAAGAAAGACCTGTTGATCTGCTTCTGAAAGGTCACAGACTTGAAAACCCTATGGAGTGCAGTTCTACTCTGCAAATACGTGGAGTCGCCATGAATTGGAATCGACTCTACAACACCTGGAACTGGAAACAGCTACTCTGGAAAAAAGTTTTGGCGTTTCTTATAAAGTTAAGCATATTACCCATTATTGTTGTTGCTGTGTGTTGCAGAGTCGATTCCAACTCATAGAGACCCAATAGGACAGAGTAGGACTGCCCCGTAGGGTTTCCTAGGCTGTAATCTTTACAGGAGCAGGTTGCCAGGTCTTTTATCCCGAGGAGCCGCTGGTGGGTTCAAACCACTGATTTTTTGGTTAGCAGCCGAGCACTAAACCATTGCACCACCTTATATTACTCATATGAACCAGCAATTGAACTTGTAAGTATTTACCAGAATAAAATGAAAATGTATGTCCACACACAGGAATGGATATAGCAGCGTTATTCATGATAGCCAAAAGTTAGAAATGGCTCCAATGTCTATCAAAAGATGAATGAACAAGTAGTGATATATCCTTACAATGGATAGTACCCAGCAGAATATTATAGAATGAGCGCTTGATACGCACGACATGAGTAAATCTCAAAAACAGCATGCTAAGCAAAAGAAGCAGATACAAAATAGTACATGTTTTATGATTTCATATATATGGAATTCTAGAAAGAGCAAAACAAAGCAATAGCTGCAGAAATCAGATCAGTGGTTACCTGGGGCTCTAGAAAAGGGGTGAGGAGGATAATCGCAAACACAAAAGAATCTTTTGCAGTGTTGGTAATGTTCTTTATTTTTTTTATTTTTTATTTTTTTAAATATTTTATTGTACTTC
>NW_004443975.1:5278082-5290368 GCF_000243295.1 Trichechus manatus latirostris | reverse complement strand
AGGATTGTTGATTCTCTGTTTGGCTTAGTTTTTCGGATCTTTGTTGTGGAGGGACGGCGTGGTGCTTCTGCCTAGACCGCCATCTTGCCGGAGTCTAATGTTCTTTATTTTTACTATGTGGTGGTTACACACACACACACAGGCGTACACACTTGTATAGATCTCTTTGAATTGTACCCTTAAAATTGATGCCTTTTGCTTTATGTAAATAACACCTGAGTAAAGCTGATTTTTTTTTTTAAAAAAAAGAAGCTGAAAATCCAAATTTTAAAAATGTGACAGCTAGTTAAAATTTTTAGAAAAATATGACATGAGCCAAAGGTAATACATTTATGACCCAGAATTGTTGCTTTGCAGCTTCAGCTTATCAAGCTTTCACAAGTCTCTCATGTTATTTACAGCAGCCAGTGACTTAAGTATTATCTCCATTTTACAGATGACAAAACTGAGGTTTCATGATGTTTTGCCCATTTTCACAAAATCCCAACTCCAAGTCCTTTATCTGATCTACTGTATCACATATTTATTTGTAGGCTTTTCTAGAAAACAAATTAATAAACCTAAGCTGCTTCTTCCTTAATGTTCTGGAGAAATTAAGAAGCAAGTCACCTCCAGCTATGTGTAATTTCTTTTGTTCAGCAGGAATAGTTCTAAAATTGTAGTTGGAATCATTATTTCTCCCCTGAGTCCTTAACTCAATTACCAAATTTTTAGTGGTTCTTTGTAGTAAATCTCTCCCCAATCCAAATTTCTCTCCTTAGGAATTTCTTAGTGATTTCCCTCATTTTGTCCTTATAGGATTACAGTCCCTTTTATGTCACATACTGTTAACGAGTTGTTACAGATTGAATTGTGTGCCCCAAAAATGTGTGTCAAATTGACTAGGCCATGATTCCCAGTATTACGTGGTTGTCCACCAATTTCGTGATCTGATGTAATTTTACTATGTGTTGTAAATCCTGCCTCTAGGATGTTAATGACACAGGATTAGAGGCAGTTATGTTAACGGAGCAGGACACAATCTACAGGATTAGGTTGTATTTCGAGTCAGTCTCTTTTGAGATATAAAAGAGAGAAGCTAGCACAGAAGACAGGGACCTCACGCCACCAAAAAAGAAACGCCAGGAGTGGAGTGCATCCTTTGGACCCGGGTTCCCTCCACTGAGAAGTTCGTAGACCGGGGAATATTGAAGACAAGGACCTGCCCCTAGAACCGACAGAGAGAGAAAGCCCTCTCTAGGAGGTGGCCCCCTGAAGTCGAACTTCTAGCCTCCTAGACTGTGAGAGAATAAATTTCTGTTTGTTAAAGCCATCCACTTGTGGTATGTCTGTTATAACAGCACTAGATAACTAAGACATGAGTGTAACATGATAGTCAAGGCTCTAACTTACATGATCTAACTAAACAAAAACCAAAACAAAACCCGTTGCCATTGAGTCAATTCTGGCTCATAGCAACCCTGTAGGACAGAGTACCACATCTTTCACCCGTGGAGTGACTGGCAGGTTTAAACTGCCAAGCTTTCAGTTAGTAGCCCAGTGCTTTAATCACTGTGCCACCATAAGGAAATATAAAATGTTATATAATTAACTAATATTTTATCTTCCGGAAAAACACTGCTTCTGTGTACTATACCAATGAAGGCAAGTCACTTAGAAAGGAGTTACTTATCAAATGGCAAAATAATATTCATTAATAAGACAAATATAACAAATCATCTGTAAATTGTTATGCTCATAAATATGCATACACATATGTGCTACAGAGTTATTGTACTCACAATAAATTTGGAGCTTGATAAAATTTATATTGAACTTCTGAATATATTTCTAAGCATGAATTATTAATTAACCTAGAAAAAGACAAAGATTCTCCTGACACAAAATACAAATGTAACAACAGAAATTCCAGTTTGTGGTACAGGTAGATTGGATTATTTGGACCAAGCACATGCGGAACTCTTTGGCAGGAAAGCTGAGCATACACATATCATATAACCCAACAATTATAAAGAATGGACAATTCCATTCCTAATTACTTACTCCAAAGAAATGCATACATATGTGTATCAAATAACATACAAGAATGTTCATAGAAGCATTATTTATAACAGCTCCAAACTGAAGCCAAATATCCAACAATAGAATGAACCCTTAAAAAAAAAAAAATGACACGCATACAATGTAAAATGACACAGCAATGAAAATGAACAAAACACTGATACAAGCAAGAACAGAGATGAATCTCACAAGCACACTACTGAGACAAATGAGCCAGATTTTTTAAAAAAATACAGTATGATTCCACATATATAAACTTAAAAACAGGCAAACTGAATTTATGATGTTAGTCATCAGGATATTGTTCACCTTTGAGGAGAAAGGTAGGAGTAATGACTGCGGTGGTCTGTGGGGGGCTTCAGAAGTGCTGGTAACACTTTATATCTTGATCAAAGTGGTGATTATACAGACGGGTTCACTTTGTCCTGATTTATTGTGCAGTATGTTTGATATGTGCCGTTTTCTGTATGTATATTGTATTACATGAAAAATTTTACTTCGAAAAGACATTTCAGACATATAAAATTGAGTATACTACTAGCAGATCCTCAGTGAGGAAAGTGTTCAAGCAGCGCTAATCAAAGGGAAGTCCATGGACTAGTGCAAGTCTTCGAGTGTTTGCTACCAGACCAGGTGAGAAAAGTTCAGAAACTCGAGTATTAATTCAGAAAACATTACAGAAATTTAACAGAGTCTATTGAATCTGATGAAGTGATCGACTACTAACCGAAAGGTCGATGGTTCAAAACCACCAGGGGCTCCGTGGAGGAAAGATGTGGCAGTCTGCTTCCGTAAAGATTTACAGCCTTGGAAACCCTATGGGGTCGCTATGAGTCGGAATTGATTTGACTGCAGTGGGTTTGGCTTGGCTTGGTTTTATTGAATCTAATAATAAAAATGTGGGGCTTGTATTTTGTATGTCTTTGTTTTTTTGTTTAATTTTTTTAGTAATTCATTTGTATTATACTTTTAAAAAATATTAGCCTGTGATGATTAAAAGGAAAAAACAACAACAGGTCTTTCACCATAGGTAGTCATAACAAGCACGATACTAAAGGATGTACCTCAGAAAAAGGAAAGTAATACCATATGGACAATCTAAGACGCACAAAGGAAAGGAGGAAAGAAAGTGGTAAATATTTGGATCAATAAAACAATCACTGACTGTATAAGCATTCATAATATTGTCTTGTGGGAATTATTTTTAAGAAAGAGATTTAATTAAGATACACAGTTGCAAAAACACATTCAATTGTTGGGTGTGGAGGAAATGGGGTTCAAGCATTGTTTTTTGTTTGTCCCCTATATCACTCCAGGAGGAGAGTACAGGTGTTGATTAACTTTAGATTCTGATATATTAATTTTGCATATTGTAATTTCTAAAGTAATTACTAAAATGATAGACAAAGAGAGTAATTGCCAAACCAACAGATGCCATAAATAAACAAATGGTAAAAAGTAATCAATCAAAAAGAAGGCAAGAAAGGTGTTGTGGAAAGGCCCATGCGTGCATATACTACTGGTACCACAGGACATAAAAGTAATGTCAGGTTTATTAGGGATACTTGTAGGCAGATAGCAGCAGAGACACCCTGGTCCCAGTTCTCATGACCCCATGTACGGACACGCTTAAGGAGCAGAGCTCCAGTAGAAGGACCCAGTCCTGTGCTATTCTATATTTACATGGGAGACTTGGAAGCAGTCGGGGGACTCCAACTTGATCTGTAGCAGTGGGAACTTCCTAGTGGAGAAAACTGCCTTATTAGAAAGGAGGAGTCTCTGGATCTCAGCTACTGTCATTTGTCAAAGGCTTTATGTCCTTCCATTGAGCTAGGATTGCTGAGTTAGCTTCTTGCTAAGCATCAGAAGGTGAGGATGGGAATTAGGGCCGTATCTTTTAAAAAGAGAGAAAAAGAAGCCTAAAAGAGATAGGACAAATAGAAAGCATCGAATAGAAGAGTAGATTTTTTAACCTAATTTTGTCAATTATTATATTAAATGTAAATGAAATAAATGCTATGGTTAAGGGATAAAATTTCAGACTTCATATAAAAAATCCATAAAAAGCATAAATATACAGAAAGGCCAAAAGTAAAAGGGCAAAAAATGATGTTCCAGGTAATACTAAGAGAAAGTTGGTATATTAATATCAGACAAAACAGACTTCAAGATCAAAAGCATTACTAGAGAATTGAAAGCAGGAACGCAAACAGTGGTATGCCAGTGTTCATTGTAGTACTATTCATAATAGCTAAAAGATGGAAACAACCTAAATGTCTATCAACAAATGAATCGATACACAAAATGTGTTATATACATACTATGGAATATTACTCAGCCATAAAGAGAAATGAAGTCCTGGTTCATGCTACAACATGGATAAACCTTAAAAGCATTATACTGAGTGAAATAAGTCAGTCACAAAAGAATCAATAGTATATGATCCCACTTATATGAAAAAGACAAATATAGAGAGACCAAAGTTTATTAGCATTTACTAAGGAAAAAGGAGGAAGGATGATTGGAGGAAGACTCATTAACAACCTGCGTTATGCAGATGGCACAACCTTGCTTGCTGAAAGTGAAGAGGACTTGAAGCACTTACTGATAAAGATCAAAGACCACAGCCTTCAGTATGGATTACATCTCAACATAAAGAAAACAAAAATCCTCACATCTGGACCAATAAGCAACGTTATGATAAACGGAGAAAAGATTGAAGTTGTAAAGGATTTCATTTTACTTGGATCCACAATCAACACCCATGCAAGCAGCAGTCAAGAAATCAGAAGACACATTGCATTGCGCAAATCTGCTTCAAAAGACCTCTTTAAGTGTTGAAAAGCAAAGATATCACCTTGAAGACTAAGGTGCACCTGAACCAAGCCATGGTATTTTCAATCACATCATATGCATGTGAAAGCTGGACAATGGATAAGGAAGACTGAAGAAGAGTCGATGCCTTTGAATTGCAGCATTGGTGAAGAATATTGAATATACCATGGACTGCCAAAAGAACGAACAAATCTGTCTTGGAAGAAGTACGACCAGAATGCTCCGTAGAGGCCAAGGATGGTGAGCCTACGTCTTACATACTTTGGACATGTTGTCAGGAGGGATCAGTCCCTGGAGAAGGACATCATGCTTGGTAAAGTAGAGGGTCAGCAAAAAAGAGGAAGACCCTCAACAAGATGGATTGACACAGTGGTTGCAACAATGGGCTCAAGCATAACAACGATCGTGGGCATGGCGCAGGACCGGGCTGTGTTTCCTTCTGTTGTACATAGGGTCGCTATGAGTCAGAACCGACTTGATGGCACCTAACAACAACAACAAGGATGAGGGGAAGAGGGAAAGGGGAGTCATTGCTTAGGAAGTGTCATGAATTGAATTGTGTCCCCCCAAAATATGTGTCAGCTTGGTTAGGTCATGATTCCCGGTATCGTGTAGTTGTCCTCCATTTTGTGATTGTAATTTTATGTTAAAGAGGATTAGAGTGGGATTGTAACACCCTTACTAAAGTCATATCCCTGATCCAATGTAAAGGGAGTTTGGCCTGGAGTGTGGCCCGCACCACCTTTTATCTTACAAGAGATCAAAGGAAAGGGAAGCAAGCAGAGAGGGGGGAACTCATACCACCAAGAATGAAGAGCAGGAGCAGGCGTCCATTGGACCCAGAATCCCTGTGCTGAGAAGCTCCTAGACCAGGGGAAGACTGAGGACAAGGACCTTCCTCCAGAGGTGACAGAGAAAGACAGCCTTCCCCTGGAGCTGATACTCTGAATTTGGACTTGTAGCCTACTAGACTGTGAGAGAATAAATTTCTCTTTGTTAAAGCCATCCACTTGTGATATTTTTGTTATAGCAGCACTAGATAACTTAGACAGGGAGCACTGAGTTTTTGTTAATTCTAGTGGAAAAATTGATAGAACTTGCAGACCAAAAAAATAGTAAAGATACAAAAAATTTTAACACTGTGATTTTTTTTCTTGTCCCAATGGGCATATATAGAACACCACACCATGCAACTGAAGAATACGTATTCTTTTCACGCACGCATGTGTAACATGTACAAAAATTGACCAAAAGCTGAAACATAAAGCAAACCTCAATAAATTTTTAAGGATAAAAATCATACAAAGTATGTTTTCCAACAGCAACATAATCATTTTAGACATCAATAGTTTAGCAATAGGCAGAATTTTTCCTTATTTGAAGGAATTAAGAAATAAAATTCTAAGAAGAAATCGTAAGGCAAATAAAAATTATTTTGAATTGAAAGATACTGAAAATATAACATCTCAGAATATATGAGATCACTGAAGAAGTCATCAGAAAAAATGTATAATCTTAAATATATATTATTAGAAAAGAAGAAAGCCTGAAAATGAATGAGGTTATCATCTATCTCAAGAAGCTAGAAAAAGAAAAGCAAAATAATGTCAAAGTAGAAGAAAATAATAAAGATAGCAGCAATTGATGAAATAGAAAACAAATATAAAGTTAGAGAGAGTCAACAAACCTAAAGTTGTATCTCTGAAAAAAAAAAAAAGGTAAAGTTGACAAACCCCTGGTGAGAATAAACCAGGAGAGAAAGGAAGACTGGAAGGGAGAGGAAGACGGAGAGAGAGAACACATACATAGCCAACACAGGGAATGAAAAAGAGGACAACACTACAGATTCTTCAGATATTAAAAAGAAAATAAAGACACATTATTGAAAAAAAAAAACTTTGTCAATAAATTTGAAAGTTTAGATGAAATAAGCAAATTCCTAAAAAAAAAAAAAAAAAACCAAACTCATGATATAATCACACAATGAAATATCATATGGTAAAAAAATTAAAAAACAGCTACTCCCAACAATATGGATGAATCTTAAATATATAATATTGAGAAAAAGGAGAAAATAAAACAAAAATACTTACTATTTATGGACTGATACATAGGAGAAAACACTGTAATGAAAACTAAGGAAATGATGTCCCAAAAGACAGGATAGTGATTACTCTTGAAAGAAGAGGATGTCTTAGTTATCTGGTGCTGCCTTAACAAAAGATAGCACAGTGGGTGACTTTAGAGAACAGAAGTTTATTTTCTCACAGTCCAGGAGATTAGAAGTGTAAATTCAGAACATGGCTCTATGGAGAGATCCTTCTTTGTCTGTTTCAGCTTCTGTTGTGTGTCGTTGTTAGGTGCCGTTGAGCCAGTTCTGACTCCTATAGGACAGCATAGAACAGCCCCATACAGTTTCCAAGAAGTGACTGGTGGATTTGAACTGCCGACCTTTTGATTAGCAACCAAAACAACCACTGCGCCACCCGGGCTCCTACAGGTCATTACCCATTGCCACTGAGTTGATTCTGACTCATAGCAACCTTCTAGGACAGAGTAGAGCTGCCAATTGGGTTTCCAAGGAGCAGCTGGGGGGTTTGAACTGCCAACCTTTTGGTTAGCAGTCACATGCTTAAACCACTGCGCCACCGGGGCTCCACTTAGTAGTCTGCAATCCTTGAAGTTCCTGGGCTTATAGATTAAACTGCCTCCACCATCTACAGATAGTGTCTGTCTTCCCCCTGTGAGTGTATCTTTATGTCTATTCTCCTTTTTTTTTAATAATTCAGAAGTGATTAGGTTTAAGACCCACCCTACTCTGGTATGATTGCATTAACATAACAAAAGAAAACCCCTATTTCCAAATGGGGTCATATTTACAGGTACAGGGATTAGGATTTCAACACATATTGGGGGGAGGCAAACACAATGCAATCCATAACATGGGGCTATGATTAGGGACTACCACTCATCTATCAGTTTCTCATACTGTGGTGCCTTGCATGTTGCCATGTTGCTGGGAGTTATGCAACTGGTATTTCAAATACAAGCAGGGTCACCCATGGTGGATAGGTTTCAGTGGAACATCCAGACTAAGACAGTCTAGGAAGAAAGGTCTGGTGATCTATTTCTGAAAATTAGGCAATGGAAACTCTATGGATGACAAAAGAATATTGCCTGAGACAGTGCTGGAAGATGAGCCTCTTAAGTTAGAAGGCATTCAAAATACACCATGGCCCTAACAATGGACTCAAGCACACCAATGATTGTGGGGATGACACAGTTCCGGGCAATGTTTTCTTCTCTTGTACATAGGGTCACCGTGAGTCAGAGCCAACAGGATACCAACTAACAGCAATTAGTAGGGAAGAGCACGCTGGATTCTGAGATGTTGGTTATGTTCTGCTTTATTGGACCTGGATGGGAGTTACAAAGATGTTTGCTTTAAAATTATTGGTGAATCTGTACACGTATGTTTTATATACTTTCCGCATAAATATTATATTTCTCAATTTAAGTAAGCAAAACAAAGTGAAGATAAAAAGTCATTGCAGGAATAAACAAAAAGGCACGTGTACATTTTTCATTCACACATTTTACTTCAATCTCACCCTCTCATGCAAACAGAATACATGGCATCCTCTGACTAAACGAAGCCTTCTTTTCTAAGGAAAGCGGTTGAGCTTTCCTTTCGTCTCCTCTTGGAATTAGAACTTTGATTGCCTTAATAAGGTAGTGTATGTCCTATACTTACCTTTATCTAAGGAAGCCCTTTTAATATAGAATTTATAAAAACAACAAAGAATCAAATGTTGATTTAAGCATATGTAAAGATTACTACAAATTACATACGTTAGAGTTTCGATGTTAAATTCCAATTTCTCTTCACTAAGGTGCTGGTGGGAAACCCTGGTGGCATAGTGGTTAAGAGCTTCGGCTGCTAACCAATGGTCGGCGGTTCGAATCCACCAGGTGCTCCTTGGAAACTCTATGGGTCAGTTCTGCTCTGTCCTATAGGGTCACTGTGAGTTGGAATCGACTCGACGGCAAGGGGTTTTTGGTTAAGGAGCTGGTGAAAACCAAACCAAACCTGTTGCCATCAAGTCGCTTCCAACCCGTAGAAGACCCTATAGGACCAAGTAGAACTGCCCCATAGGGTTTCCAAGGAGCAGCTGGTGGATTCGAACTGCTGACCTTTTGGTTAGTAGCCGTAGCTCACAGTGGCTCAACAATAGTGGGGCTAAAATAAGATCCTTTCTCTAGTCCAGTCTGCGTAACTCTTCTCTCTTTGTTCAGGTTCTACTGATGTTCTTCTGTGTCCCACACCTGTATTGATCTGCACTTCTCTGTCAGTTTCTTATACAGTGAAACCTGTGAGAGCTGGAATTTGAGGAGAGTGCCTTGTTTTTCTGAATCTTGCCAGTTTTCTGCCTTTGACAGGGTGCAGTTTACCACTTTGCTATTGCTCTGTGTTGGTGGAAAATATTTGACTTTTTCTTTTCTGACATGTTTCCACCTTATACAGTTCCGACTTTCGCAGGTTTTCCCGTACTTGGGTCTTTATTACTATTTGTGGGAAATTTTATTTCTGGAACTGCTCAAAGTCTGTATAGTCTAAAAAACTTTTTAGAAGAGAAAATAGTTTTCAAACTGGGGGCCTAAGTGAGAAAAAAAAAAAAAAAACTTTTCCCTTGAATAAAATCCCGGTCATCCTGACACCCTGGCACTTCATTACCAGTGCCCGCTCCGCTTCCTACTTAACCCTTTCACTTCCACAACACTGTAGGCTCTACCACAGCACACTTGTTGCAATGTGGGGCTTTTTTTTTTATCTGCATTAGTCAGATATTAAGTATCAATTGAATTGGAGAAAGGCATCAGGTTAATCATGAAGAAAATTAAGAAAGAAAACTGTAACTCTATTTAAACCAAGTTTTGAATTTAAATATGTTGTATGGTTGAGATATGTCCTTTAAGTTGGAATTAAAGGATGGGCCTCTATTTCATGACAAATAGTCCTGTTTTTCAAAGTCAGAACATTAATCATGTAATTGGTAAATGGATTTAAAAACTACTCTGGGGTCAGGATTAAAGAAAGCCTTCTGATGAACATAGGAACAAAGACAGAAAAAGTGAGGGAAAAAAGGCTGTCGGGTCCCAGTTTTAAACTTGACTTTTTGGGAACGAGCAGAGGACAGCTTGGAACAACAACCCTCAAAGCAGTCATTGAGCAGCCGGGAGGGGGTCTGAAGGCACGTCTTGACGATCCGGAAAGAAATTCTGGAATGGAGAGTGGACAAACTACATAACGGGACGCAAACTTGTCTCCTGTTCTTCTGTTTCCCACAGTGTGGGGATATCCATTTAAGAATAACTGGCAATAGAATAATTATGATTTAATTTAGAATGATTCCTTACAGTAATATGAGTTGATAAATAGCTTATATATTAAAAATTACCTCTTCCACTTTCTGAAGTTATGACAGTACGATCTGCAAACACATTGAATTTGGGGCGGTTCTCAAACGCAAGCAGATTCTAACACTGAATAGATGGGTTGACAAATGAGGACACTGTTACCAGTTTAATCCCCATATGGGCCAATTAGTTTCACATAGAGAAGAACTCTGTTCCAAAGCCACAGATTGCACCATTAACCCCAGTCAGCCGTCTCCAAATTGTGTGTCATTGATCACGAGGCCCAGGTATGAACGTTGATAGCTCAGAGAAAGCCCATCATCACCTCTGAGGGCAGACCCGTGGTGTTATCCCATACATTCTTCATCTCATATATGACAAAGAATATTACAGTAGGATAATGTAGTTGAAGGTCTCCCCATGCCCCCTCCACTTCCTGCACCCCACCATCTGATTCTCAGAATTACAATTGCATACCTTCCATTTCTGTATAAAATCTGGATGCTTTAGAAGAAACTGATAATAGCATTATTGATGAATGTACTACTGGCAAGCAACAAATGATTTATGGATTCCCTTCATCAATACTTAATAGTACCTTAGAAATTCTAACACTGGCCCAAACAGATGAGAAAAACCGAACACATGTCTTCTAACTCTTGAAATCTTTTTACTTCTGTTTAGTTTCTGGAGAAATAAAAATTATAATCAGAATTAGGAATATATTGAACGTGAAATCTGTAAAAGTTTATACCTGAAGCAGGTCTTCTTAAATGTACGTTTTTCTTCATCTTGTTTATTCCTAAAACAACCCGACTTTTACCTAACTTCTTACTACATAAAAAGTTTCGGAGACATTCTTAACTTGGGAATAAGCCTAAAAAATTATCTCAAAGGGTAATTTGGCGGGGGGAGGGGGGCGGAAATGAGGTCAAATCAAAGTAATTTTAAAATAAGCATTAATAAAAATAGTGTCATCTTCACTGTCGCTTCTGCAAACCGCTAATAAATGTTTTGATATGTGGATTCATTTAACATACTTATCATTTTAGTAATAAAATGTAATTAAGTTAACGCTAAAACTGATTTTAGCAAAAAGCTGAAGCAGTTCTTCTTTGTAACAGCGCCAACACTCTTGGTTCTTTATGAATCTTTTGAATTAAGCCAAAAATCTGGAGAATAAGGGAACAATGATTTAAATCTAATGACTAGGAGCTTGGGTAAATTCCATTAGGAACTGGTTCTTTCTCTCAGGCACGAACTGGTTTGCATCCAGGATTAGAGTTCATGGATATTTTCTAAAAATCGGAACAGTTATATTTTTCTTTATCTCATACTCCACATCATGTGTGTTTATTTTTTACATTCCTTGTCACTCTTTAGTTGTCATTTCTCACCCTAAATAGCCCCCAAATACTAAATACTGTAGGGGTAAAGGTTTCAGAGTCCTTGGGTGGTGCAATGGTTAACATGCTCTACTGCTAACCGAAAGGTTGGCCATTTGAGTTCACCCAGAGGTACCTCGGAAGAAAGGCCTGGTGATCTACTTCTGAAAAATTATGCATTGAAAACCCTATGGAGCACAGTTCTGCTCTGACACACATGAGGTCACCATGAGTCAGAATGGACTTGATGGAAACTGGTTTTTAAAAACTTCAGAGAGTAAAATAACTCCTCTCCCCCTTGTGAATTTGAATCCCAATCAAGAAATAAAATACGGAAGATAGGCATTGAAAAAGAAAATATCAGCTTTACATTAGTGAATGCTGGGCTGGAAAATGTGCCCTTAGGCCTGCAGACAAGCGGGCTTGATTTATAATACTTCGCCCCTGAAGTCATCCGCAAAACCAGAAAACCATCAGCCACGCCCTTAGAGCAGGCCTCTTGTGGCATGTCAGAGAGCAGGCGTGCAGACATGTGCCCAAATGGGGAACCCAGAACGGGCTAAGTGCCCAGTTATTTCCCCAGCCCC
>NW_004443975.1:5274260-5277982 GCF_000243295.1 Trichechus manatus latirostris | reverse complement strand
CCCCCCGCCCCAAGTCCTCAATCAGATAAGTCCCTGGGGAGGAGGGAGCAAGGGATGAAGAGCAGTTAGAATTGTAACTCTAATCCACACAGAAACAAGCAGGAGGAAAGGCTGTTGTCCCACCGCAGAGCTGCTCATTCACTAACTCCAATTCTCCAAAGGCCTGCTGGCATTTGTTCCTACAGCGCGACTCTGCTTCCCAGTGACTTATGCCCACATAAGGTTTGTGTTTTCCCCAGGTTGGATTCCCAGTGAAACAGACTCTGAGACGGAGACTGATATGCAGGAAGTTTCTGGGGAGTGCTCTCAGGTAAGTACCTGTGGGGGAGTGAAGGAAGCAGGATGGGGCAGGGGGAGAGGTGTCTGCAATCACAACAGAGGTCTCAGCCCGTCCCAAGGGCAGGCCTGGACGGGAAGTGCAGCACCATGGGGCCTGGCTTGGAGCTGGGATGGCTCTGCAGGCTCGTCCTAAACTGAGGCAAGGGCCTGGATGCTACACCCCAGGTTGAGCAGTCATTGCATGCAAGCTGTGTCTGGGAAGGTGGGGACGTAATCTGCGGTAAAGTGGTTCTCTTCTTGTTGTTGTTAGGTGCTGCAGAGTCAGTTTGGACTCATAGCAACCCCGTGTACAGAGTAGAAGTGCCCCACAGGCTTTTCTTGGCAGTAATCTTTATGAAAGCAGATCATCAGGTCCTTCTCCAACAGAGCTGCTGAGTGGGTTGAACCACCATTCTTTTGGTTAGCAGTCAAGCACTTAACCATTGTGCCACCAGTGCCCCTAAAAATGGCTCTTTTAGCAGAGGGAAATTCCTGGAAAGGAGACTTAGTTATCTAGTGCTGTTATAACAGAAATATCACAAGGGGATGGCTTTAACGAAGATAATTTTATTCTCTCACAATTTTGGAGCCTACAAATCCGAATTCAGGGCGCCAACTCCAGGGGAGGGCTTTCTCTGTCTGTTGCCTCTGGGGGAAGATCCTTGTCGTCAGTCTTCCCCTGGTCTAGAGCTTTTCAGTGCAAGGACTCTGGGTCCAAAGAATCTGCTCCTGGCTCTTCTTGCTTGGTGGTAATGAGGTCCCCATGTCTCTCTGCTCACTTCTGTCTCATAGCTCAAAAGAGATTGATTTAAAACACAATCTAATCATATAGATTGAGTACTGCCTCATTAACATAACTGCTGCTAATTCCACCTCATTAACATCATAGAGGTAGGATTTACAACACATAGGAAAATCACATCAGATGACAAAATGGTGGACAATCACACAATACTGGAAGCATGGACTAGCCAAGTTGACACATATTTTGGGGGGACACAATTCAATCCATGACACAATTCAATCCATAACAGGGACTTAATTAAGAACAGTCAACAATCAACATTCCCCATAGCTAGGGGAATGTCTGCTTCAGTCCTGAAGGGGGGTTGCTGATCTTGACAGTGACTATAGCAACTACTACAGTGTTGAAGGAACTCAAATGCAAGACATATAAGCTTATGTTCAAAGAATTAAAATCGAAGGCATTATGACTCAGTCTTCATCCTACATGCATCTTACAAGCATTGCCGCTTGGCCCTTCCTCCTTCATGCTATGAAGCGTGAACACTGTCAAATTTCTCCTACCTACCTACAAATCTCTTTCTATCCATGCCAATCCTTTCCACCTTCTCTCTTATCTTAGAGAGGTACCCACCTTCTGTTCAAGATTTATCTCTTTATGTTATTCTTCTCCCATATCCGTTAGAATTATTCCTCAATAAATCCACTCTTTCCTTCATTTCAATCTCTCCATCTCAGCTGGCTCTTTCCCTTTCCTCACTGATATTGTCTAGTTTTTCTCATTCTAAAAAAAAAAAACAAAAAAACTTTCATATCGCTGAATCCCCTTCTGGCTATCACTCATCTTTCTTCTCTGCCAAAATTTTTTTGAAAGAGCCAAGTGGTATAGAGGGAAGAACACCGGCTGTGAGAGACCTGGGTATGAGTCCTGGCTTTGCCAAATACTAGAGAGGTATTGTTGGTTCAGAGGAAGAATTCTCCCCTTCCATGTGGGAGACCTGCGTTCAATTTCCAGCCAATGCACTTCATGCTTAGCCTCCACCCGTCTGTCGGAGGCTTGCGTGTTGCCAGCAGAGCCTCCAGACTAAAACGGACTAAAAAGAATGGCAATCTACTTCCAAAAATCAGCCAATGAAAACACTATGGACTACAACAGTTCAATCTACAATCGATTATGGGGACGGTACAGGACCAGACAGCGTTGAGTCAGGGGCAAATTCGAGGGCAGCTAATAACAACAACATGAGAATAGGGGAGTCCCTGAATAATGCAAACCATTAGCACACTGAGCTACTAAGCAAAAAGTTGGAGGTTCAAGTCCACCCAGAGGTACCTGGGAAGAAATCCTGGCAACTACTTCTGGAAAAATCAGCCATTGAAAACCCTATGGAGGACAGTTCTACTCGGATGCACGTGGGGTCACTATGAGTCAGAGCTGACTAGACGACAATTGGTCTTTTTGGTTTTAACGTGGGAATGCTAATTCCAATTTTATGAAGTTATAATGAGGGTTAAATGTTGTATAACATATATGATGGGCATGAATTTAATTCCCCAAATTCAGGTGTGTAAGAAATGTAACTTTATTTCTGTAACTCAGCTTATTTCTATTTTGAGCCTCCTTTTGGCTAGATGTTGGAAACTTCTTTTCTACTTGGGGTTGAAAAGAAGGTGAGTGGGGAGAATGGCTTACATATATAGTAGCAACTCATTGGGAAAGAGAACGGCTCTTGGACTTTTGTTGTGCACATCAGCATCCTCTGAGATGTCAGTCATCTCCAATGCCCTCTGTTGTTGGTCATTGAAATTTGCTGCTGAGCTGTACCTCCGTCCTTTCAATGCCATTTGCTAATGCACTGGGACCACAATGCTGATCCCACACTATAGCTGTTGTTGTTAGGTGCCGTCGAGTTGGTTCCGACCCATAGCGATCCTATGTACAGCAGACCAAAACACCACCCAGTCCTGCGCTATCCCTACAATCATTGTTATGCTTGAGCCCATTGTTGCAGCCACTGTGTCATCAGTCCATCTCACTGAGGGTCTTCCTCTCTTTTGCTGACCCTCTACTTTACCAAGCATGCTGTCCTTCTCCCGGGACACCATAGTAGAGCATAGGAATCTCAGGAGTTGGCTAACTCCTTGTGCAACCTTGGAAATCCTCCTCACACAGGAATCATTGGTTTGCTGCCCAAATCACACCAGGTCAATTGACTATGGCTAGATTGTTTGGCTAGAGTAACCATTGGGATATGTCAATTTCTGGTCCTCCCATCCATCCACAGGCTCGCAAAGAAAGGCAGGACAACAACTTCTCTCTTCTTTTGGAATCCTGAAGCCTGGTCATGTTGTCTCATTTTTCCACTAGGGTTGGCCCTCATGGGGCAGGGTATAGGGCCGACCCTTCCCCAGAAACTCACCCATCTACTCATCTACTCTCCTTTCCCTACTAGCCTGAGCAATCTTTTCCAGTGCTGGTGGGGGTGTATAAGAGTATGTGAAGCCTTGTTCTTACAGCATCACGGGTTTTCCCAAAACTGCTAATTTAAGACCTAGAGCCATTTCCATTTCCCCCTGAGGGTTAGGTTTTTGAAATTCAAAAGCCATGAAAAGGATCCTTAATAGCTCTACCATCTCTTCCTTGAGGCAATAATCTCCTA
>NW_004443975.1:5259507-5274160 GCF_000243295.1 Trichechus manatus latirostris | reverse complement strand
CGGTAAGGACTACAGGGACCCCTGGTGGTGTAGTGGTTAAGAGCTTGGGATTGGCAGTTTGAATCTACCAGTCATTCCTTGTAAACCTTGTGGGGTACTTCTACTCTGTCATGAGTCAGAATTGACTTGACAGCAATGGCTTTCGTTCTGGGTTTTTTAAGGACTACAGAGAATCGAAACCCCTAGGAAAAGGAAATAACAGCTACATTTCAAAATAGTATCCTGCCACCCTTTTAAGCAAAGTGCCAGCACAGAACTTAGCTCATAGTACCAAAAAACAAACCAAACTAGTTGCTGTGGTTGGGTTGACTTTGACTCATGGCAACCCCATGTGTGTTACAGTAGAACTGTGCTCCATAGGGTTTTCAGTGGCTGATTTTTCAGAAGTAGATTGCCAGGCCTTTCTTCTGCACCACCCAGGGACTCCTTAGTGCATACTCCAAAACAAAACCACACTTGAAGCCGTGGAGTTGATTCTGACTCATAGTGACCCTGTAGGACAGAGTAGAACTACCCCATAGGGTTTCCAAGGTTATACATCTTTGTGGAAGCAGACTGCCACATTTCTCCAGTGGAGTGGTTGGTAGGTTAGAACTGCTAACCTCTGGGTTAACAGCCCATCGCTTAGCCATTGCACCCCAGTGCTCCTAACTCTTAGTTGTTGTTGTTGGGTGCCATCCAGTCGGTTCCGACTCATAGCGACCCTATGCACCACAGAACAAAACACTGCCCTGTCCTGCGCCATGCTCACAATCCTTTTTATGCTTGAGCCCATTGTTGCAGCCACTGTGTCAATCTATCTTGTCAAGGGTCTTCCTGTTTTTCACTGACCCTCTACTTTACCAAGCATGATGTCCTTTTCCAGGGACTGATCCCTCCTGATAACATGTCCAAAGTATGTGAGACGTAGTCTCCCCATCCTTGCTTCTGAGGAGCATTCTGGTTGTACTTCTACCAAGACAGATTTGTTCATTCTTTTGGCAGTCCATGGTATATTCAATATTCTTCGCCAACACCACAATTCAAAGGTGTCAGTTCTTCTTTGTTCTTCCTTATTCATTGTCCAGCTTTTGCGTGCATATGAAGCAATTGAAAATACCATGGCTTAGGTCAGGCCCGCCTTAGTCTTCAAGGTGACACCTTTGCTTTTCACCACTTTAAAGAGGTCTTTTGCAGCAGATTTGCCAGTGCAATGCATCTTTTGATTTCTTGACTGCTGCTTCCATGGGTGTTGATTGTGGATCCAAGTAAAATGAAATCCTCAACAACTTCAGTCTTTTTTCTCCATTTATCATGACGTTGTTTATTGGTCCAGGTGCGAGGATTTTTGTTTTCGTTATGTTGAGGTGTAATCCATACTGAAGGCTGTGGTCTTTGTTCTTCATTAGTAAGACCTTCAAGTCTTCTTTGCTTTCAGCAAGCAAGGTTGTGTCATCTGCATAATGCAGGTTGTTAATGTATCTTCCTCCAATCTTGATGCCCAGTTCTTCTTCAAAGAGTCTAGCTTTTTGGATTATTTTTCAGCATACAGATTGAGTAGGTATGGTGAAAGGATACAACACTGACGCACGCCTTTCCTGACTTTAAACCACACAGTATCCCCTTGATCTGTGTACAGGTTTCTAATGAGCACAATTAAGTGTTCTGAAATTCCCATTCTTTGAAATGTTCTCCATAATTTGTTATGATCCACACAGTCGAACTCCTTTGTATAGTCAATAAAACACAGGTAAACATCTTTCTGGTATTGTCTGCTTTCAGCCAGGACCATCTGATATCAGCAATGATATCCCTGGTTCCACGTCCTCTTCTGAATTCAGCCTGAATTTCTGGCAGTTACCTGTCTATATACTGCTGCAGCTGCTTTTGAATGATCTTCAGCAAACTTTTACTTGCGTGTGATAGTAATGATAATGTTCAATAATTTCCACATTCAGTTAGATCACCTTTCTTGGGAATAGGCATAAATATGGATCTCTTCCAGTCAGTTGGCCAGGTAGCTGTCTCCAAATTTCTTGGCATAGACAAGTGAGCACTTCCAGCGCTGCATCTGATTGTTGGAACATCTCAGTTAATATTCCGTCTATTCCTGGAGCTTTGCTTTTCGCCAATGCCTTCAGTGCAGCTTGGACCTCTTCCTTCAGAACCTCGGTTCCTGATCATATCCTACCTCCCAAAATGGTTGAAGGTCGACCAATTCTTTTTGGTATAATGACTCTGTGTATTCTTTCCATCTACTTTTGATGCTTCCTGCGCCATTTAATACTTTCCCTGTAGAATCCTTCACTATTGCAACTTGAGGCTTTAATTTTTTCTTCAGTTCTTTCAGCTTGAGAAATGATGAGCGTGTTCTTCCCTCTTAGTTTTCTATCTCTAGCTCTTTGCACATGTCATTATAATATTTTGTCTTCTCAAGCTGCCCTTTGAAATCTTTTGTTCAGTTCTTTTACTTCATCATTTCTTCCTTTAGCTTTAGCTACTCAACTTTCAAGAGCAAGTTTCAGAGTCTCTTCTGACATGCATTTTGGTCTTTTCTTTCTTTTCTATCTTTTAAATGACCTCTTGCTTTCTTCATGTACGATGTCATTGATGTCATTCCACAACTTGTCTGGTCTTCGGTCATTTAGTGTTCAACATATCAAATCTATTCTTGAGATGGTCTCTAAATTCAGGTGGGATACACTCAACGTCATACTTGGCTCTTGTGGACTTGTTCTAATTTTCTTCAGTTGCAACTTGAACTTGCATATGAGCAATTGATAGTCTGTTCCACAATCGGCCCCTGGCCTTGTTCTGACTGATGATACTGAGCTTTTTCCTTGTCTCTTTCTACAGACGTAGTCAAGTTGATTCCTGTGCATTCCATCTGGTGAAGTCCACATGTATAGTCACCGTTTATATTGGTGAAAAAAGGTATTTGCAATGAGGAAGTCATTGGTCTTGCAAAATTCTATCATGCGATATCCAGCATCGTTTCTATCACCAAGGCCATATTTTCCAACTACCGATCCTTCTTTGTTTCCAAGTTTCACATTCCAATCACCAGTAATTATCAATGCATCTTTATTGCATGTTTGATCAATTTCAGACTGCAGAAATTGGTAAAAATCTTCTATTTCTTCATCTTTGGCCTTAGTGGTTGGTGCATAAATTTGAATAATAGTTGTATTAACTGGTCTTCCTTGTAGGCGTATATATATTATCCTATCACTGACAGCATTGTACTTCAGGATAGATTTTGAAGTGTTCATTTTGACGATGAATGTAATGCCATTCCTCTTCAAGCTGTCATTCCCAGCGTAGTAGACCATATGAGTATCTGATTCAAAATGGCCAATTCCAGTCCATTTCAGCTCACTAATGCCTAGTAGGATAGTGATGTTTACGTGTTCCATTTCATTTTTGACCATTTCCAATTTTTTTAGACTCATACTTCATACATTCCATGTTCCAATTATTAATGGATATTTGCAGCTGTTTCTTCTCATTTTGAGTCATGCCACATCATCAAATAAATGTCCCAAAAGCTTGACTCCATCTACATCATTAAAGTTGACTCTACTTTAAGGAGGCAGCTCTTCCCCAGTCATCTTTTGAGTGCCTTCCAACTTAGGGGGCTCATCTTTCAGCACTGTATCAGACAATGTTCTGCTGCTATTCATAAGGTTTTCACTGGCTAATCCTTTTCATAAGTAGATCGCCGAGTCCTTCTTCCTAGTCTGTTTTAGTTTGGAAGCTCAGCTGAAACCTGTCCACCATGGGTGACTCTGTTGGTATTTGAAATACTGGTGGCGTAGCTTCCAGCATCACAGCAACACACAAGCCCCCACAGTACGACAAACTGACAGACACGTGAGGGTAACTCACAAGAGGTTACAACAAAATCTTCCCCCATCATTTCTACTATCCCCTTTTCCTCAGTTTGCCATTTTCTCCTTAACTTAGTGTAATTAAGCTTTAAACCCTATACACCATGAACTTACTAGTATCAATGCGAAGATAACCAATGACTTCTCACTTGTACAATTCAACAGGCATTTAATAGATTTTGTCTTTTATTTGACCTCCGTGCAGCATTTCACACTGCCGAACACGTCCTCCTTTTTGAAACTCTATCCTACCTTGGCTCTCATGACATCTTCCTTCTGTTTCTTTTCCTACCCATATGACTTCTTTCTTCATCTCCTCCTACCCTCAAGGGTTAGTGCTTTCCAAGGTTTGTTTTTTTCTGTCTGTGCACACATCCCTACTGGCTGCCACTGTCACTGTGCTCTGACGCAGATCTGCATATTTGGACCACGTTTTTTAGTTCGACTTCCATATTTTCATATCCCCAAATGCTTCTGCTATTAAGTCAGGTCATTCTGGTAGAGTGCTTACTTGGTGCTTGGCACAAAGTAAGCACACAATAATGTTAGCGATTGTATTTATTACTATATCTAGCTGGAAGTCTCACGGTGCACTTTAATTTTTTAAAAACATATTTTATTTTGTTTTCGGTGAAAGTTTATACAGCAAATTTGGTTCCCATTTGATAATTTCTACACAGATTTTTCAGTGACATTAGTTGCATTTTTTACAGTGTGTAAGCATTCTCTTTAATTGCATTCTAGTTGTTCCATTTCCAGTACTCTAGTTTCTCTGCCCCCTTATCTTCTCACCTTTGCTTTAGAGTAACTGCTGACCTTTTGGTTCCATACACCTTTTTTTTTTTTTTTTTTTTTAAAGAAGCCCAGTACTCACAGGTAGTATCCTTTATTTTATGTGCCAATCTGTTATTTTGCTAAAAGGTGACCTCAGGGGATAGTTCCCGGTCAAGATTTAAAGAGTATCTCAGGGCGATAGTTATTCTGGACTTTGTAAGAATTTAAGTTCTGTTTCGCATTTTTCTCTAGTTCTATCAGGGTCCATCTATTGTGGTCCTGATCAGGATGATTGGCAGTGGTAACCAGACACCATCTAGTTCTTCCAGTCTTGGGATAGATGAGGCTGTGGCTCCAGTAGGCTATTAGCCATGTAGACTAGTTTCTTCTCTGAGACTTTGGTTTCCTTCTTCTACTTCAATTTTAACATGTTCAAATAGAGCTCATTTTCTCTTTTCTTCCTCATAATCCCACCTCCTAACAACCCCATCCCCCAAATGAACAACTACTGTATAATGTGTGCTGGTGCTCTCTCTTTCTCTCTATCTCTTACACACACACACACACACACACACACACATACACTCCGTTCCTTCTCTTGGCACTGGGCATGATCCTTGTTCCTTCCTTCTTTTACCAACCCTCTGCCCACCATCTGCTCACTCAGCTCTGTAGATCCTACATCATAAATTACTCTGCAGACTCTTCCTTCTCCCTCTCCACTGCTCCTGTGTTCATGTAGACTCTCATTTCCTCTCACAAAACTCATGATTCTTCAAATTCAGCTCAAAAATCCTCATTTTACTGAAACTTTCCCTGCATCTATTTTCTTTTCTTGGAGTCCCTGATGTTACTCTCTCCTTGCTTTTCTTTGTGTTCTTTTCACTGCCTGGGAATATCCTCCCTGTCTTAGGTATCTAGTGCTGCTATAGCAGAAATACTACAAGTGGGTAACTTTAACAAACAGAGATTTATTCTTTCACAGTCTAGGAGGCGAGAAGTTCTAATTTAGGGTGCCAGCTCCAGGTAAAGGCTTACTCTGTCTGTCAGTTCCGGGGGAAGCTCCTTGTCATCAATCTTCCCCGGTTGAGGAGCTTCTCAGCTCAGGGATCCTGAGTCCAAAGGATGCACTATTCTCCTGGCTCTTATTTCTTGGTGGTATGAGGTCCTCCTGTCTCTCTGCTTGCTTCTCTCTTTTATATCTGAAACGAGATTGACTTGAGACACAACCTAATCTTGTAGATTGAGTCCTGCCTCATTATCATAACTGCCAATAATCTCACCTCATTAACGTCACAGAGGGAGGATTTACAACACATAGGAAAATCACATCAGATCACAAAATGGTGGACAATCACACAATACTGGGACTCATGGTCTAGCCAAATTGATCCACATTTTTTGAGGACACAGTTTAATCCATAACACTTTCCCTACCTGATCAACCTCTGGCCTCGTTTCAAAGCCCAGGTAAAATGCCATTAGCTTCTGTTTAGGTTCACCTGACTCCTTCTCTGTCATCACTGAACTGTTCCTGGGATGTGTTTTCATATCCCTTTATACATGTGTCTGTTGTAGCTCTTTTTTGTATTATAGTTGCTTATTTATGTTGGACTCCCAGGTAGATAGAGCATCTTGAAGGGAGGCACCATGTTGTAGTCATCTCTCTCTAGAGCTCTGTCAGTATAGAGAGTCAATAAGTGTTTCTGGAATTCAATGGAATTGACTGTTAAAATGTGAACTGTATAATCTAAAGCTTAAAACGGTTTATCACAGAAGATGATGTGACTAGGTGAATATGCAAATGAATATGTTTCATGAAACCTTGGTTGGAGATTTGAAAAATAGAGGTTACAATAACCCATCATTAAGGGGAAAGTGCCTGAAACACAAAAAAAGGGTGGCGGGTTGGGGGGGGGGGATTTTTTTTCCCTTTTTCCCAAGTCTTTTTAAGTTTTCCCTAATGAATTATGTAGCAACGAACTATAGAAATAATCCATGGAAGTACAGTCTTCTTAATGAATTATCTAAAGAATCTTCTGCTTACAAAGAAGATTACTAGATGTCAAGTAATTCCAGGACTTCCTCAGCTGTTCAGAGGAAGAGGGCAGCTATGAAGAAGCAACTTTTCAGAGGACAAGGGGCAGAAAGAGATCTAATGTAGCCGAGCATGACATGCATTTAGTAAATTGTTATTCTCTAACTCCATACTCAAGGCTCATGATAGCACGCTGAGTGGAGCAAGGAAAAGTTCCAGGCATTTAAACTAGACAACCAAAATCCAGTCAGTTTCTCAAAATTTTATACCTTGATGTGAAACAAAAGATGGCAACTCCTCTTTGGTAATTGTAGACTTTAAAGCGATATCAAGGCAGTGTTAACATTGTTAAAAAAAAAAAAAAATTCATCTGATTTGAGATTCATGCTTGTGTCCGGGGGTTATCATGGCTCAATGTAATTTTTTGTCCAAGCCACTGACTCTCAGTACAAATTGTACTTCTGTCTTTTTATTCTTGATTTTGTGGCACATTTACATATCATAGGATCTTCAGAGATAAAATTTCATAGTGTTCAATTCTTAATTTTTTAAGAAAAAAAATTTGAGGAATTAATCAAAGGCAAGAGTCTGTAAAAATATTTAACATCATTAATGTAGGTAATAACGTACGAAAAAGGCAATGTGTTGGCATATATTTGTCCAACAGAAATACAAACAAATGTAGAGAAGATACTGTTTTAATTAATTTTATGCCTTGAACACCTGTTAACCTGAATATATTTTATTTGGTAATAGCTAATAATTTTTTATACATGTGAGCACACATTTAAATAAGAAACAGGGAAGTTACTTATGCCACAGAGAGAATATACTTTGTAATGGGATTTTAAAATTGAAGTTTCAACTGAGACCTCCAAGATACAAAAAATACAACATTTCAACTAGGTCACTATCATAAAGGAAATACTTCAAAACCTGTTTTGTGACTTGAATGCACTTATTCACTTTAGAATATAAAATAGTGAGGAAAAGGTGAGATAAGAGGAGATTTGTGAAGAGACCATACTGGAGAGATTTGGGATCTGCATTCCCCCATTGGGGAGGGGGTGGAGGATACTTCTTCATCTCAAGCCAGGGGGCTTTCATGGGATCCCATGGGGAGCTTGGACTGTATTCCCTGAAGTTGGGGGACACTGTGGACTGGAGTCTGACTCCCACTCAGGAAATCGAGAAGGAGGCTGCCCAGCTGCTTTGGCGGCAGAGCTAAGAGGGAGAGAACAGCCTGCAGGGTAAAGGATGTGTGAGTGTTTCTGGTGGCCCAGATAAAGTCCCGTGGGAGAGACAGAACTGCCTGGAGCCAGGTTGAGTCCTGCCTAGGAGACCTGGTGCCACAGGGTGAGAGGACTCCACTAGGAGACTCCCACAGAGCTGAGCAAACTAGTTGAGGGGTGATCAGGAGTAGCCAGCAGAGGAAAAGGTGCATCACCCACATCACAGGGACTGCTGTTAGAGGAACCCAGAAACGACTTCCAAAGAGCCGTGGAGAGCCAGCCAGCCTTATACACGTGCCAGCAGCTTCACGGGCCTGCAAACTGTGGGGGTCCTGCACTTGGTTTAATGCTCTGCTGTTGCCATCTTAAAATTTTTCATTATTTTTCACCAGGTACCCTACATTTTCATTTTGCAGGGTTTTACAGAACCTCGAAAATGATGTTGCTGGTTCTGTGTGCCAGTCCAAGAGAGTGCAAAGCTAGTTTACAATGATACCAGTTTTAGTAATAACTGTTTTGCCCTTCACCCAGAGACTGACTTGTGGGGTGAAAGAGAAAAACAAGATAGAGAAGCTGAGCCTGCCTGCATTTTGCCCTAAAGGCTTCCAGCCTAAAGAAGACGAATGGGATGGGGAGAAGCTTTAATTCTAAATCAAATTCAGAGATTTGATTAAAATCTAATTACTGATTTGAGACGGTGTCTGCATGGTTTGGTCTACTACCTAAAGGTTAACATAAAAATACTGAGACCGGATTTCCTCCTACTGTAGCAAACCAAACCAAATGAAAGCCACTGCCGTCCGAGTCGATTCCAACTCACAGGGATCCTATAGGACAGAGTAGAATAACCCCATAGGTTTCCAAGGCTGTAAATCTTCACAGAAGCAGACAGCCACATCTTTCTCCCAAGGAGTGGCTGGTGGATTCGAATGGCTGACCTTTTTCTGTTAGCAGCCGAGTGCTTTAACCACAGTGCCACCAGGGCTCCACTGTTAACAAACCAGCTAGAATTTTATTAATGAAATATTACAGATTCAACAGTTGGACTTTAGAGTGGGTAAAAAGTTAAGTCAGGTGTAGATTTGAAACTTTCCTGCTGATTCTAAAAGTATTTCTATTATAAGAAGAAACGGCATTTTAAAATGGACGGGGTAACTTCCAGAACAGGATTGCATTTACCGGAGATAAGTGAGGAAGGAGCTGAGGTCATTACCTAGCTGAAGGTTGGAAATTCGCTGTCATTATTTCACCAGTAGCTACTGTGTTGGAAAGTCCAGTCCCCCCAGAGCCAATTCTGAAAAAACTAGAAATGCACAGCACCTAAGGAAGTTAAAATTATATACTAAAACGAGGCTCTGGGATGACAACATGTACGTATTAGTTTTATTGCATACCGTGATTCTCTGGCACAGCCAGCAATAATAATTATGTATGCTTGTTGCTCTGGAATTAAAGCATGAATTCTAGCTCGCTGCCCCACAAACAGTTATTTAATTGTGGTCGGTAACTGTCTGTGACCTGAGCATCCTGAAATACTAAAGGTAGTGGCCAGAGATTGCTGAAGTTGCCAACTGACTCAGCTGTCTAAGAGGGAGAGAATAAGAATGAGAATTTTTTTCATTCATACTCTAGTAATGTAGCAGGAAAAAAAAAAATCTGACAATGAAATAAGAGGGAGGTTTCCACAGGGCTTTAAGTATTCCAATTTCATGTGGCAACAGATTAGTGACATATCTGTCCCTCAGGTATTCTGATGTGTTACTATACAGGCACTTGACCTATACCTTAAGAAAGACATCTGTGAAAAAGAGAAAAAAGACAATTAGTACCGATAACTGTTGCAACTGTGTCTTCCACTACTTACACTTGGATTTAAGTTGTGCTCTTTGAAAATTGCTCTATTAATCATCTAGGATATTCATTAGTTACAGCTGTGGATTTAATGTGGTTATTTCAGAAATCAAGTGTGGCACAGACTGGCTGGCTGTTCAGCAAAACGATTGCCTTTTCTTCCTGGTCTAGACCTCACTTCTTGACCTACCTTGTAGTTACGTGGCTTGTGTGAGTTCTAGCTAGTGAAACGTGAGTGGAAGTCATGTGCATAAAACTTCCCATGGGCGATTCTCCATGCTTTCCCCTTCCACCAGCGTGATGTTGTGATAAGGTGCTGAACATGCCAGAACCCTACCGTGGAAGAAACCTGGGCCCCTGAATAAATGCTGAAGGAGACGTCTCTGCAGTTTAGAACTTTACATGAATGAGAGATACACTTCTATTGTTTTGTGCCAGGATATGTTTTGTGTTTGCTGTGGCAGCTAGTGTTACCTTAACAAATATATTCACATTATGGTAACCGAATTTTAGTTTGCTTACCACTCACTATATTTTAGACACTAGCTAATATTTAACACTCACACTACCCTGTCAAAGTAGTTGGAATTGCCGTTTTACAAACGAGGAAATTAAGGCTTACAAAAGTTAAGCAACTTGTCTAAGGTGATAGTTTATAAGTCTGCAGAGACGGGCTTTGAATTCAGGTCTGCAAGTCTCCAAAGCCCGTTTGTGCTCTTTAAAATAAACCACTTTGCATCCCAAGAGGAAAGTACTGTCTAAACTGTACATACTGCACAGGTTTATTTGTTCATTTATTTGTCCATTCATTCATTCATTTATTAAACAAATATTTATTCTGTGCCTACTTTGTGCCGTCTCTTATTCTAGGCATTGGAGACAAGACATCCTTTCTAATAAGAAAGAGAAGTAGTAATTTAATTTTTGTTACCTAATGACCTGTTACCTGTTATGCAGATGACACAACTTTGCTTGCTGAAAGTGAAGAGGACTTGAAGCACTTACTGATGAAGATCAAAAACCACAGCCTTCAGTACGAATTACATCTCAACATAAAGAAAACAAAAATCCTCACACCTGGACCAATAAACATCATAATAAACGGAGAAAAGATTGAAGTTGTCAAGGATTTCGTTTTACTTGGATCCACAATCAACACCCATGGAAGCAGCAGTCAAGAAATCAAAAGATGCATTGCATTGGGCAAATCTGCTGCAAAAGACCTCTTTAAGTGTTGAAAAGCAAAGACGTTACCTTGAAGACTAAGGTGGGCGTGACTCAAGTCATGGTGTTTTCAATTGCCTCCTATGCATGCGAAAACTGGATGATGAATAAAGTAGACCGAAGAAGAACTGACACCTTTGAATTGTGATGTTGGTCAAGAATATTGAATATACCATGGACCACCAAAAGAACGAACAGATCTGTCTTGAAAGAAGTATGACCAGAATGCTCCTTAGAAGTAAGGATTGCGAGACTATGTCTCATGTACTTTGGATATGTTATCAGAAGGGATCAGTCCCTGGTGAAAGACATCATGCTTGGTAAAGAGGGTCAGTGAAAAAGGAAAAAGAGGAAGATCCTTAATGAGATGCATTGACACAGCGGCTACAACAATGGGCTCAAACATAAAAAGGATTGCGAGGATGGCGCAGGACAGGGCAGTGTTTTGTTCTGTTGTACATAGGGTTGCTATGAGTCGGAAGCGACTCCAGGGCACCTGGCAACAACAACAATGACCTGTATGAGCCCTAAGGGTGAAGTGGTTAAAAGCTCAGCTGCTAACCAAAAGGTCAGCAGTTTGAATCCACCAGCCGCTCCTTGGAAACCCTATGGGGCAGTTCTACCCTGTCCTATAGGGTCTCAATGAGTCGGAATCCACTGGATGGCAACTGGTTTTGAATGATTTGTAATTCTAAATGTACCTTCTAGTTTAAGTTACTACCAGGATATCATGGAAGTACTAAGAAATATCTCTCAGTATCTAATTTAGTCATTGGAACTGTACTAAATGCAACCCAAATAGTCAAAAAGAAGGCATAAATTACTGATACTGAGAAATGTTGGCCTTAGGAATACCTGGCTTAATGAAGAAAGAGGGCTTTCTCTCTGACATTTAGGAGGGACATTCCCGTGGATGAACAGATGTGATAAGAGCAAGAGGAGGAGGAGCCTTCTAGCATATACTTTGTCTGGTTTATTGTCATATCACAATTGGCAGATTTTGCCAAATTCATAATGGCACAGTCTCACAGAAAGAACTAGGGTATTTAAATAATAGTAAAATAAGCTGATGTGCCTTTATTACAGAAATTTATGAAAATATTTAGTGAAGAGCAAAAATAAAAGTTCACATTTTTCAAATACATGAGTATATAATCCGTTGTAGTTTTATAATACTTACCTTTAGGGGTCAATCCATCTAAGATTTACTACAATCTGATGAGAGCAACCCACTGCTGGGGAGTCGATTCTCACTCATAGCACCCTATGGGACAGAGTAGAACTGTCCCATAGGGTTTCCAAGGTTTCCAAGGCTGTAAATCTTTATGGAAGCAGACTGCCACAGCTTCCTCCCGCAGAGCAGCTGGTTGGTTTGAACTGCCAACCTTTTGGTTAGCAGCTCAGTGCTTTAACCACTGTGCCACTAAGACTATTCTGATGAGGTGAGGAGATACAGGGTCACTACGGGTCGGAATTGACTGGAAGGCAACGGGTTTGGTTTGGTTTTTGACTCATAAGATAACTATTTTGATGCTATAAGTGGAAACAATTGAAAATCCGAATTGGTAAGAGATACCTGGTATTTCAGGACACCACTACAACTCTGAGTTAAGTATTTAAAAGAGTGTTGAACACACTCTTTAGTACCGGGTTCAGAAGAGACTATTAAAAAAAAAAAAAAAGAGGTACTATAGAATAAAAATCTGACCCAGTTTAGCATTTTATAGCAAGAAACTTATAACTGAATCATTTTGCCAATAGGGACTGTTATAGGTCTGATAATTATGGGAATAATGTATGTATATTTTATACATGGATAAACTGATTAGAATTAGGACATGGACTGTGTTTATTAAACGGTTCATGACTTACTGGGAAATATGGGAAAACGTAAGGTAGCAACCAAGGACTTTACTCTCAGATCTGTTTCTTAAAACAGCAGATTTTGTTCTAGAATGCTCAGATAAACAGGAGTCTCCCTTACAAACGAAGAAAATTGACTTAAAAATATCTTTAAAAAAAAAATTAGATTTCCTACTCTTGTCCACAATCCCAATAGACGTGCATTTCATAAGAGAAAAGATACAGACATATAGGTATAATACAACCCACAATACAAATACCAGTGGGAATAGTATTAAAGGACTATCATCATACAGTTGTCATGAAAGTATTGCAGAAAGATGTCTTTTGACCCGATATTGAGTTTAAGGACATCGAAAAACAGAGAAGGAAGTGTATTATCAGAAGGAGGAAGTGGCATCGTCTACAGAAAGAAGCCAAAGGCATTGAACAAGAATTTTGCCTTGGGAGAAAATAACAGGAACATTAATACGGCTAGAGCCACTTGGCTAAATAATAATTTTTGCCAGGTGTTTCCAGAACCAATAAAACATGGTCTCAGAGAAAAAAGTAAACTTCTTGTTTTATAACTTTCTGGAGTGTGATGTATGGTAAAGAAATATTGTCATTTTGTAAAGTGTCTCCATTGCGAATATTCTCAGGATCCATGAACTTCGAAAGAAATAAACGGTTATCTTCGTCGTGAATGCAATCAGTCATGGCTTCTCCAAAGTCAATGAAAACTAATATTTCTAAAAAAGGTTGTAATTTCAAGAATGAATTAGAACGCCAATGCAATCTGCCTACAGGGTCGCTATGAGCTGGAATCGACTCGACAGCAAAAGGGTTTTTTTTTTTTTTTTTTTTTGCAACGTGTCTAGTACGTGTGATTATGAGTGCTCACAGGGAGCGCTGTGGACTGCTGGTCGGAAAGGTGTGCTTGGGCTACACGGCAATGTCTCCTAGGATAGTCGGGATTAGTTTCGTGTTTTGGGATGACCAGGAGCCCCTCTTCCCTGAGGTCCAGACGGGTGGGTAGCCTTCGCCTAGTTCCAGCTCCCAGGGTCCGCTCTCCATTGAGCCCCACCCACCTGAGGGGCTCCCAGGTGTCTGCCCTCTCGCGCCACGTCCGACCTCCCCGAGCACCAGCGGTGGTCGGGAGGAGCTGCCCTTCCCGGCCGCGCGCGTCTGCGGCTAGGGCGGGTGGGTGCGCCGGGGAAGGCAGCGGGCTCCTCCCGCGAAAGCCACCGGGAGGGGAGCCACAGCTCCTGGGCCTCGGGTGCCCGCCAAGGGCCACGAGGGCGCCGGGGAAACCCAGAACTTCCCGCCGGGGAACGACTGCCCCCACTCCAGGCTCTGGCTGGCTGGGGGGATGTTCTCGCGAGAGAAGGAGAGGGGGCGCCGGGCGCTGCGGGTTTGGGGGGCCCGGCAGGGAGGGGAGCAGAGGCGGCGGGCAGGGCTGGGGACGCGGGGAAGCCGCTCCCGCCAGTCGCCGAGAGCCAGCCCCTGACGTCAGGAGTTTTCCTCAAAGTCAACAACAAGCCCCGCGGCGGCGGCGAGAACCGAGCGGCGGCCCCGAGAGGGAGGAAGGAGGGGGCGGGGAGGCGGCAGCGGGGTCCCCCAGGCGAGGCGCGGCCCGAAGGAGGAGGCCACAGACTCCCCGACACAGCAGGGCGCGCCCCGGGGCCCCGAGCCTCCGCCCCTCGCCGCTTAGCCTGCCGGCCCCAGCCCCCGCCCGAGCGGTGTTTTCTGATGATGAATTGAATTTGTAGCCGATATCCGATTCCCATGTAGAGTCTCCGCCTCCTCCTCCCCCCGCCGCC
>NW_004443975.1:5169133-5259259 GCF_000243295.1 Trichechus manatus latirostris | reverse complement strand
CCCCGGCTCCATCCTCCGCCGCCGCCCGAGCAGCTGCGGGGCCGCCGCCGCCGCCTTTGCAGGTAACAGCCACCGCCCCCCACTCTCGTCCCCCTCCCCGCATCTGCTCCACTCCCTCCAGGCCCTCGGCTGAGTCCTCCCTCCCAGCCTCCCTCGAACAGGGGGTGGCGGCGGGGGTGGGGTGAGGCGGGGGCGTCGGGCTGTCACCGCGCCGGGGAGGTGGGCGCCGGGGGTATGGGCGGGGGCTGGGTCCCTGGAGGGTTTGGGGTGTGGGTGGGGAGGCCCGGGGTTGCCTGGTGTGAATGACATTGACAGCCCCTCACTTTCCGGGGGAAGCTGGGGGGCGACGGTGCACGGGGGCCGGGGAGGGGTGTTCCCGGCCTAGCCGTACCGTCAGTGTCTGGGCTGCCCCGGCCCCGGCGCCTCTAGTCTCTGCGCAACTCTGGCTCCTTCCCCGCGCCCCACCCGCCTGGCCGCGCGGCGTGGGGAGGGGGCGCCGGCCTGGCCTGGGGTGGCGGCGAGGTTATGTAACGCGTGGAGCGCCCCGGTGTCTGTGTGTTTGGGTTGGGGGGAGGGTGCTGTCTGCCGCGCGCCCTAGCGCTGGGGCTGTCTGCGCGCGTGGGGTGGGGTGAAGGCGAGGATGCACAGGAGTCCCCCGGGGTCTCCTTCCTCCCCACCCCACCCGGCGGGCGGCGCACAGGAAAAGGCGGCTCTGTTGGGGTGGGGGGTGTGTGTGGGAGGTGGGTAACGTGCTTGTCTGTGTTTTTAATAGTAGTGGGGTTTTGATCCGCTTGGGAGTTGTGTGCTAAGAATAGAAATGTGCGGAAGATGCTGGGTTTGGCTGATCCTGAGATGCTGTCGCTGCTGGCGGCGGCGGCGGCGGCTCAGGCTGCAAGTAAACAAACCAGCCTCTTCCTCGTCCACCTCCTCCTCCTGCGCATCGGTCAGCATCAGCCATGATGCTGGTGGGGCCTTCAGAGCCAAAGTTGAAAGCCTTGCTAGTTGCAGTGTTCGTACTGACGCCTGGGCAGGGTCACCCGATGTTTGGGATTTCCCGGGAACCTACAGCTAGGCTAGGGATAACTGAATCTCTTTGGGCCAGGTTTGCAAATACCAGTACTTAACTGTTTATCTTCTGAAAGCAGAGGCGGTGCATACCCATAAGTCAAGGTTAGAATGGTTAACATTTCTTACATCAAAATATGCTATTATGAAAATAAAACCAACTTATTTCAGCAGTTTGGTATTTTGGTTGAAAGCCCAGTAGGTTGTAATTGATGAGCTTCCAAATAGAAATTGAACATTGAAATCTGTGTATATGTATTGACTAACTTTTACTAGTAATAAAATGTTCACGCTTTGTTCTTAGTTCATCTTGGAGATAAAGAATATAAAAGAATGATTTTTTGCAGTTAATACATTGCCAGTTGCTTCAAATAATCAGTTTAGACGTGTTCCGTATTTGGGAAGGCATGGGCATATTGTATCTTTCAGTAGGCTATAAATCACTAAGACAACCACTGGATTTTGTTTTTGGTAAAAGCTTATTAGATTAGGTTATATATTCAGTTAGGAAATAGTCGAAAAAGCCAAAGGTAGAAAAGTCCAGTAAAGATGGTTTGGGAAATAAAAAAGATTAGTCTTCAGAACTTGAGTGTCATTTGTAAAATATGTATAAATAAGTTTATCAGTATATCCCAAAGGTGATTGTCTAAAACATGAAAATATTTTTATTAAAAGATCTGTTTATTAGTAGTTTAGCTTTCCAAGGTACATGACTGAATACAGATTTATATATAAGATATATCAGAACTGTAGGTTTTTTTTTCTTAACTAACAACCTTGATTTTGAAAGTTTATTAAGGATATTGTATTTGAAGATCTACTTTTTTCTTCCTTACTGGGATTGACCCCAATCTCTTTGACTTGAACTTCTAATTTTAAAAAGAGAGTGCATGTATTTATTTCATGAATAAGACAAACATTGTAATTTAGATAAATGAAGGGTTTTACTTTTCAGTTGTATGTTTGCATTTTGTATTTGCAGTTATAAGTTTTATTAAAGTATTTTAAAAATACTATTTAGTCTAAGGTAATTCTGCAAAAAAATTTATGAACTTACTATTCATATGAATTTTGTCCCCCTACACTTAGCCTCTCCTTAATTACTGCTTTGTGAATTGTTTTCCAACTTAAAATTACATTAATTTTTAGTTTAATAATCTGACATTCAGTCTAAGTTGAGTATATCTCTATTTAAGGGTTCTGCTTTGGACGTTTTTTTTTGCTTATAGCTGCAAAATACTGTTAAGTAAAGATTCATTCATTCTCCTATTTGAGTTGAACTATGTGCTAGGGGCTAATTTGAATAAAAACTTTTAATATTTACATTTCATTCAGAAGATCACTGCCATTAGAAAGAGAATTTGCTTTCAGAATCATTGGAAATCTAAGCACATTTTATTGAAACTTATTATTGGACAAATGTAACAAGCATGGAGTTTTGTGCTAATAAGTAGGAACTGAATCAGGATTTTTAAAAAATACAAATTTTTGATTTAAACATATAAGAAATATTTTTTCTTATAAAAATTCAATGGAAATTTCCAACTACTTGGGTTTCTTTTGAAAGAGGAACCTGTTTTCTAAATTGATTTTGTGGAAGTTTAAAGTTTACTTAAACTTTGCATACTTTTCTGAAAAGGTAACTGCACTTTTTGTTGTTATACCCTTTAGTTCAAGAATTCACCCTTTGCAAGTTAAGACAATTATCGTTAACAACGTGTTAATTTTTTTTAACATGATTTGATCTTGTCTGTATATAAGGAGCCCTGGTGGCACAGTGGTTAAAGCACTCGGCTGCCAACCATAAGATTAGCACCCACCAGCCACTCCAAGGGAGAAAGATGTGGCAGTCTGCTTCCATAAAGATTTACAGGCTTGGAAACCCTATGGGGCAGTTCTGCTCTCTCCTGTAGGGTTGCTATGAGTCGGAATCGACTCGACAGCAGTGGGTTTGGTTTTTTGGGCTGTCTTTGCAGTATGATTAACTTTCAAGCATTAAAGAAATGAAGTAATTTAAATTTAAAACCATTTGGATGTAAGTAACAGTCAAGAACAGAAAAATTAACCATTTTCATTTTGTTTTGACCAAATCAGTCTTGTAATTTGATTTGCATTTTAATTTTTCTTAAGTTAGTATACTTTAGTCATGTAATTAATTTTTGTACAAGATTTGTCTTGAAATATTTAAATCATTTAAAATTGCTGTGTTCTTAACTCCAGATGTCAGAGTGTGCATCAGTATTCTAATTCCTGGTGTCTGGTGTCACAGGGCTTGTACTTTTGTATAGTTGCCTGAAGATAGCCCTGAATCAATTACTGTTAACTTAAATGTTTTATCACCGGTTTCTACCTATGATGGGCTAGATTCAGTTTAGAATTAATGCTAGCCAGTAACTGGTGAGCACTTGCTATGTATTAATTCATTTAATCTTTACAACAAGCCCTGTTACACTTTTGAAAGTCATTTTCATAAGCGAAAAGCTCGTATTTCGGCATTATAAAAATCCATTTTGTTTTAACTTTCCTAATTTTAAACCATTTTTTATTTCAGTCTCATTTTCTAACTTGTTGGTACCATTGTTAGAGTTTGCAGTGACATTGCTAAATTTAGGTGATGTAGTACAGTAATTTCCACAGAATCCAATTAATACAGTAAAGTTTCTTGAGACTGTTGACTGATCTGTTAACATTCCTTTTCAGTTGTTTCAAATGCCAAATTAAATGCCTCAAGTGTTTACATATTTTGCTGTAGCATCATAGTAGTTCATCAAGTTAGATGTAAACACATTTCCTTTACTGGGTAATCGTCAAATACTAGTCAATAGATGCTTCTTAACCTGTAGGTTTGTTTTTTAGTTTCGTTTCTTTTCAGTACCGCTTATATTTGTTTATCACTAACTGTAGAGATTTCGTATTTCCAAATGGGTATATTTTACTAATATTCAGAGGAAAAAGAAAAAAAAAAAAATTACTAGGAGAAAACACAAAAAGATTTTCAAATGAGGAATATTTCAGTAAGGAAGGCTCTGAATACATTTTTGTTGGGGGGAAGGGTGGTAGAGGAGAGAGAGTGTTTTGCCAACCAGTTTTTAGCTCAAATTCTATCTAAGTTGTAGTTCGAATATTTTTATCTTCCGGACTATACATTCAACTTTTTGAGGACAGAAAGTATGTATACACGTGATACTATCATTACAGTGCTATCTGTGTATGAAGTAGATGCTCAGTAGGTTTTAACTTGTAGAATCATAAATATTAGCTCGGAGAGAACTATACAGCTGTTTGGAGTTTTTCTGATTTCTCTCGGTTTTATGGCTAAGGAAACTGAGGCACAGAGTTAAAGTGACCTTATACATTATCACTCTGGTGCGCAGAGTTGGGAACAAGGACCCGTGTTTTTTTGACCTGTCCGGTGCTCATTCGAATACTAACATCATTGTGATGAACTTTGTTATAGGATTGCATATGTGCTGCTTAGCTGTCAGCTTAATCAGGGGTAAAATCTGTCAAGCTGATTTTTTGGCATCTAATGGACCGTGTACCAATTGTATTTTGTGTGTATGTGTGGATTGCTTTTACTTCATAATCAGGGTACTTTATAATTTGGCATTATAAAAATCCGTTTTGTTTTAACTTTCCTAATTTTAAAACACTTTTTGTTTTAGTCTCTTTCCTAACTTGTTTGTACCATTGTTAGAGTTTGCAATGATATTGCTAAATTTAGGTAATTTGTCTCCAAGACAAATTTTAGAAGGATTTTACGTGTGTATTGGAACAATATTGCCAGCTATACAACCGAAATGGTTTTATTAGCAATCCTCAACTTGTCAAAGTTGTTATAGGTGCCTTCACGGAGACAAACCGTACTTTACATGAGAACCGTAGTGGACAGTTTATCGATAGCTTGTTCAGTGGTTTAGATGAACCAGAACAATCCAATAACAATTTTCCATTTGTTTCAAATTAAGATATTTCTTATGTCACCCAGTACACATGGCTTTTTTAGTTGATTCATCATGAACATGTTGCTTGAATTGGAACTCAGATGCCCCCAAACGGGTAGGGAAGAGGAGAAAAATGTTTTATATTATTGTACATATATTTTAAAATTTATAAAGTTGCTTTCTAAGAATTCATTTGGCAGTTTGGGAAAACTGTTATTTTGTGTAAAAGTTAGAAATTTTCTTCTTTGCTTATTCGCTTATTTTGCCGTAGTGTGAAAGTCAGTGAAGATATCTGTAGAAAGCGTTTTAAGAAACGTTGCAAAGTGTATTAGTGTTCTCTAAGGAGAGAAAAGTTATCCAAAGTATATGGTTTGTGTGATTCACTTCCATATATGATATGCTTTTAAAAGTATAATTCTCTTAAAAGGAACAGACTGACTTAATTTGAAGTGCAGAGCATTTTGTCTTGAACTTCCCTTCCACTTTAGTATTTTTCTTCTTCTGCAGACCCTGTTTAAAAGTTTGGTATAGCCCTATGCGTTTATTATGGCATGTATTGGTTTTACCTGTTTCTTGAAATCAGCAGATGCTGTAGAATTATATTATAGTTGCCCTTGACCATCATTGGGGCCCTGGTGGAGCAGTGGTTAAGTGTTTGGCTGCTAACCAAAAGGTCGACAGTTCGAATCCCCCAGCCACTCCTTGGGAACCCTATGGGACAGTTCTACTCTGTCCTACAGGGTCGCTATGAGTCATAACAGACTCAAGGGCAACGGGTTTGACCATCATAAGTATTTCAAGGTAGTAACATTCTGTTGTATTTGAATATTAGTTGTCTTTAATTAATTCAATTTGGTTAGCATATCGAAAAGTATATTTTAACATAATATTAATTATAGCAAGAGTTTATAGTTCAGAGAAAGTTGTATTATAGAATTACGTTGTAGCTTTTAACTTAAACATTATAAGAAATTATTACCGTTTGAATTTTGTTCTTATTTGTAAAAAGGAGAATGGCTGGAGTGCCTTTTAATTTTATGTCAATCTACATTTAGTTTCTGTTGTTATAATTTAGTATGTGATGCTATAGTTACATTTAGTTTTTAATTTATTTGAAGATATTGTGCTTTACTGGACTGTTTAGAACAAAACTTGACACTGAAAAAATGTTCAGAACTATTGGAAATGTTAACTACATATTTTTGAGAGTTCATATTATGATATTTGGTAGAAAGCACCCCAAACTGAATTGTAGGTACTCTGCCACTGACTTTGGGGAGACAATGTCATCCTGTTGGTCACAGTTCTCTTAGTTTCGAAATTGTGGATGCAGTAGCTTCTGCACAGATAGGTTTTTTAGAGTCAAATGAGGTGACATGTGAAAGCACTTTGATAACAGATTATAGATTTGTTATATATACTACGTGTTTTTGAGTAGATGAAATTTTTATGGATGTTAGATAAAGTTCAGTTATTAAAATTGAATGGTTGGTTGCGATAAGTAAATGAGTATTTTTTAAAAAAAATTCTTAAAAGTATCATTAAGAAAATATACTGTTCTTTTCTTTTTTTCTTCTATGAGTAAGTCTGAGCAGTGTTGATTTTTGTCTTTTTTAGGAGTTGAAACTTGACAGTCTCAATAAAAAGAGTTAAAAGACAACAATATTGAGAATCAACAACAACAACAAAAGCACCTACTGGGTGGGATTTGGTTCCTTGGTTTGGAGGTTTAGGGTCATGGTTTCATGCGACATCCAGTTAATTGACCTAATAACCTGTTTTGTGCTTCTGTTTTATTTGCGAGTTCATTGCGTAGTGCCTGGGGTTTTAAAGGCTTGCAAGCAGTCATCCAAGGCACAACAATTGGTGTCTATTTGCTTGAAGAAACAGGAAGAAAGAAAGTCAGGAATAGGAGAAGGAAATGGAATATGTGGCTAATTGCCTCCATGAACAACTGCCTCCTTTGCCATGAGACCAGAAGAACTGGATGGTGTCTGGCTACCATTACTGAACATTTTGATCAAAGATTCTGTAGGAGAATCTTTGATCAAAAGGGGGAAAGTGCAGAAGAGAATTTCAAATTCTCATGAACTCCAGACTTTCTGGACCCATGGAGGCTTGAGGAACCCCTGTAACCATTACCCTGAAATAATCTGTGAGCCTTGAATCAAAAGTATCCCCTGGTGCGTCTTTAAACTAAACAGTAGTTCAGTTTAATTAGTAAAGAATGTCTGCCTTGAGCATTGTGCTCCTTAAGAACTGTCTTTATGGGATCAAACTGACAACAGCAACTCGAAAGATTAGATTGGAAGCTTAGAGGGCAGTGAGTTAACCCTTTCAAGACTCAATTATCTTCTCCTTTGGATTTTTTGTTGATACTCTGTGTGTTCACTAATGAAGGCATGCTGATTAAAGAACCAATTCAGAATTTTTGTTACGAGTTATGGATATTGATACCAATGATCTGGCATCACATATGTCCCAGTGGCCTCTGGACGACATTAAGTCCTGCTGATATGGGTCAGTGATGAAATCGGGTTTCAATTTTATTTCTTGAAAACTTGCAAAAATGAGGTAAAAACATGAAGGCACTTGGCAATGACTGCACATCAGTTTTATTCCAGTCTCTTTCTTCTTAGCCTTTTTATTATTTTTCATGAAACTTGTCAAAACATGGTACAGTGCATTCTTCCTTACTGCGAAAGCAGTACGTACAACCCAAATAAATAAATAAAGCCAAGAGTTTTTTTTTTTTAATCTCAGGAAAATTACCACTACAGTACATTCTTCTTTACTGCCATAGCAGTACTTCTAGAGGCAAAACAAGTAAAACTAAAGGAAATTGAATCTCAGGAAAATTAGCACTACTAGGTATTCTTCATTATAACAAAAGCAGTACAAACAGCTAAGGAGCAGAAACAGCTGCCCTGAATACTACAGAACTGTTTACAGTGGTGCATTCCATCTGTTCTACGTGGAGAAGTAATGATTGAACCCTAAGATTGAAAGCAGGATAAGAATAACTTATAGGAGTTCCAATCTCTTGAAAAGTGCCACTGCAGTGTATTGTCCCTTATTGGAAAGGCATTATTTATTGAAGATTACAGTATTCAAAAGGTAGAAAAGAAGGGAGCCAGTAAAACTTGTGTCTTAGTCATCTATTGCTGCTATAACAGAACACCACAAGCAGATGGCTTCAACAAACAGAAACTTATTTTCTCACAGTTTAGTAGGCTAGAAGTCCAAATTCAGGGTGTCAGTTTAGCAGAAGGTTCTCTCTCTCTGTCAGCTCTGGAGGAAGGTCCTTGTCATCAATCTTCCCCTGGACTAAGAGCTTCTCTGCGCAGGAACCCTGGGTCCAAAGGATGCACTCTGCTCCTGGCACTGCTTTCTTGGTGGTATGAGGTCCCCAGTCTCTCTGCTCGCTTCTCTCTTTTATATCTCAAAAGAGATTGGCTTAAGACACTATCTAATCTTGTAGACCTCATCAGTATAACTGCCTTTAATCCATCCTATTACATCATAGTGACAGAGTTTACAACACATAAGGAAATCACATCAGATTACAAAATGGTACACAACCATACAATACTGGGAATCGTGACCTAGCCAAGTTGACGTATTTTTAGGGGGCACAATTCAATCCATGACAACCTGGAAACAATGACTGGCATAAAGGAGAAAATGGCCACTATGACTGAATGAAGACTGGTAATAGCTTATTCTCACCATAAGTACATTCTCACGAGAACATAGTAAAAGGGAAACCTAGTGAGGAGGTTTATCTCACAGAAATTAAGGCAAACCTGTCAAAACCTGTCGAAATTTTAGAAAATTCACACACCTGGGAGGCATCACCTAAGACAATGCTTGATCTATACAAAAATGAGGTTCCCACTCAGGATTTTTGAGTTTTATGCATTTCAAAAGTTTCCTACCTTGAGGCTAAATGTGTTAAAATTGGGCTACCCCCTTTCCAAAGACCTCCAGAGGCATAAAAAGTAGATGATATACTGTTTGTCCCACAGGTCTTGAAATGGTTAATGTTAATGTGGGAGGGACAGTTTGGAAAAGGACGGTGAGAGTGGTGGCACAGCTTGAAGAACATAGCGTCACTGAATTGTACATGTAGAATTGTTGAATTGGTGCATGTTCTGCTGTGTATATTCTCAGCAACAACAACAACAAAAATAATAGCAAAGAGTCAAAAGAATTGAAGGAAAAGATAATGTGTTCTAGTCCTTGCAGTTAGTGGAGATCTATAGGAAACGTTAATGAATGCAGAAGACTATTTATTGTTATTTTAATTATTTAATACAGGTGCTTCCATAATCCTTAAATTCAGTTTTGTCTTTAAGATGTTTTAATACCATTCTCTCTGTTGACTTACAGTATTAGTTTGCTTCACCTGTTCTTTAATAGTTTTGGAAAGCTGCATCTACCTTCCTTCATTCATCCACTCATTCATTCCAATTTGTTAAACGTCCCCTATGTGCCAAGCATTGTCAGATTACCTGCCTAAATTGTAATGAGATTGAATAAGGTAAAATATGTGAAAGTGTTTTGTAAACTGTAAAATGACATTGAGATACAGTTATTATTATCAAATTCTCAAATAGTTCTTAATGAAGGTACTTTTAGTGTAACTGCTTTGTGTGACTTCTAAATCAAATTTACCAAGAATTTTGTGTGAAACTTTTTATAAAAGTGGAAAAAAATTAGATTATCCAACATTGAAATATTTAATGGCATAAGCTTCAAAGAAAAATAAATTAATTTTCTTATAGCTCATTGGCTAGCATATAATTGTAGAGAAGTTAGGACTGTGGGAGGAGGTGAAATTCACTCTGCCCTAGGAAGCAAATTACAAACCTAATGTCTAACTTATCATTTTGCAGGTTAGTGTTTTTAGTAATATGAAAGACTGAGTGGGAGACTGTAGATGACTTGGGGCACCTGAGTTGAAAAGAGTAGTGTAGTTATGCAGTTCATCCATCCATTTTTCTGGATATCTAAAACTTATGCTTGCGTTCCTGGACCACTGAGGACCAGTATATCCAGACCATATTTTTTGGTCCTCTTCTATGGAAGTTGTTTAATTAATTCAAATGTATGTCGGCATTTTACTTTTTTGGTGGAGAGGGACAATAAGAAATAGCTCTGAAACACATTGCTCTATATATGCGAGGATGTTTTTGAGGACTTTGTTTATTACACTATAAGCTATCTTATGAAGACTCATGGAATAAATTTCTGATCTTTATCCCAGAGGAGTTGCATTCCTTCTGAGTAACTCTTTTTAAAAAATTTATGGGTACTGTAAAAATGGAAACTGATTGTATCATTCTTACTTGCATTGCCTTTCTGAAAGCTTTGTGCCAAATTTGTGGCCCTCCTTTCACAACTATGTAGACTCTTAACTCTAGCTTCTTTTTACTTAAGGCAGTATAGTTTTGGAGTTACCAATGCAGGCTTGGGGTCGGATAGGCAGGGTTCATATCTTGGCTCCATCTTTTATTAGCTGTGTTCAAATTGGGCAAGCTGCTTAATCTCTGCAAGCCTCAATTTCCCTGTCTGTAAAATGGAGTTAATAGTACCCTCTTAGAGTTGTTAAAATAACCTGAAAATAATAGATCTAAGCACCTATATCAGTCCTTGACACTTCTTGAATACTCAGTATTTTTTCCACTTTCATATTCCCTTTGTTTCACTTTGTCTACTTAAATAATTGATTTTATAGTGTGTATTTATTGTAATCTACCTGAAATATTTCTTGGAACAAGGCAGAGTAAGAATACATAAATGTTGGTTTCTTGGCCCATTGTATTTTACATAAAATATAGCAGTTAAAAGCATTCATAATTGCTTTGCCAAAACTATTTCTGAAATTACAGGGATTTTGAAAATAGGCATACATGCAGATTTGCTTTTAGGCCACTTAACTTTTGTCTCAAACATACATCACCCTACAGATTTTCTCTATTATACGTGTAGGTGTGACAGTGGTTTTCTTAAGACATTTTTGTTGCAACCTCTTATGGTAAAAGTTTCGCTATCATTTGAAATCCATCACAAGACCAGGGAAGTGCATTCATTATAGAACTATTTAATAAATAAGTTCTCCAGTTTGAAGAGCTAGACTTTTATGTGAGGTCAGGCCAGTTGAAGACATTTACAAAGAATTAGTTGTTTGTTATTGCTATGTGAGTTGCAAGAATGGAAAAAAAAAAAGAAATTCTTTCTTCAATACTTCCTTCCAGGCTGAGTCATCACTAGAGAGTGGGAAGGGCCGCAGCAGCAGAGAATCCAAACCCCAAAGCTGAGATCACAAAGTACCGTTTCTCCAAGTTGGGGCTCAGAGGGGAGCCATCATGAGCGATGTTACCATTGTGAAAGAAGGTTGGGTTCAGAAGAGGGGTAAGTGCTCCAGGAAACCAAAAACCACATGGTTGCTGAGAGTGCTGAACTGTTAGTGGTGTGCTGGAAATGGATGTTTTTTGTTTGTTTGTTGCTTTTTGATGCTGTTAACAAAGTCAGTTGTGGCATGCTATGTTCAGTAAAAGCAAAATGATATTTAACATATGTATTAGGAATTTGCATGTTATTTAGGAATTTCTTTGTACTTCTTGATTTTAATAATTTATAATGTAGTTGTGAAGTCAGGTTTGCCTTTGTTGTGTGTTGTGTGCATTCATGTTGCAGAAAGTTAATGTGGCATTTATCTGCATTTCTGCAAGGCAGAGCGGTATCTTAAAAACTGATTTAATGTCTAGAAAAGTGTCCTGTATGCATTTAAAATCATGTAAATATATAAATAAAAGTATTCAATTAAGCTGATTTGGGTGGTGTCAAGGGAAGGGCTTAAAGTAGTAAAGGGGGAAGGAGTCACCCACAAATTTATGGATTAAACTATCTCATAAATTAGGTAAGTAAAGTCCTAAAATAGAAGACCTGATGATAAAAAGGGTTTTTTTTTTAAAATTTATACTTAATTTCATAATTTTATTTCTCATAATCTAGTATTTCTCGTTCACTCTTTAGATAATTCAGATGCATCTTTTTTTTAATTAAAGGAAGAACATTTCAATATACAGCTTTGTTTATACTCTTGTGAGATCACCTGCTTATGTGGTCATCAATGTGTTTATTAGAAATCTAGAGTTTAGATCGGTGCACTAACAAATTTCTTTACCCACATGGCCAAGTTGAGTAGGAGGAGGACTACTCCATTTTCAGAATTTTTTAGTTCCTCTATATCTATTGTCTGGTTAAAGGTTACCTCTTAGATATCGATTTTAGTATTATTTGAAGGTCTGTACTTAATACCTGTGCTGAAAAGTTGTTGTCAGTAGTTAAGTGTGATTATGTATTACTGAGTTTTTAAAAATCAGCTTTATAGAGGTATAATTTACATACAATATAATTGACCAGTTTTAAGTGTGCAGTTTGATGAATTTTGACAAATGTAAAAACAGTTGTGCAACCGATATTACAGTTACATAGAGTACTCTCATCACCCACAAAAATTCCTTTGGTTCCCTTTTTAGTCAGTCCTCTTCCCTCAGCCCTAGCAACTGCTAATCTGCTTTCTGTTACTACAGTTTTATTTTACTAGAATTTCATATAAATGGACTCATCCAGTACAGAGTCTTTTGTGTCTCTTGTCTTTCACCTAGTGTGATACTTTCATGGTTTATCCATGTTGTTGTGTAGGTAAGTCGTTTGTTCTTTCATTGTTGAGTAGTATTCCATTATCTGGATATACCACAGTTTATTTCTTTACCAGTTGATGGTTATTTGGGTTGTTTCCAGTTTTTGACTGTTATGAATAAAGCTGCTATGAACTTCCGATTACATATTTTTGTGTGCTGATATGTTTTCATTTTTCTTGGTAATTGCCTAGAGATGAGATGCTGGGTTGTATGGTAAGTGTTACGTTTAACTTTATGAGAAGTGTGTATTTAAATTTATGAGAACTACCAAACTGTATTCCAAAGTGGCTGACCATTTGTATTGTTAAGTTTTGATTCTTTTGTGTACTATCAGACATTTGGAAAACATTTTCAGATTTCAGTGATGTGTGAAGTTTGTTGTGGTGGTGTTTATTTTTTAATTTGTCTATATTATTTTTCCTACTTTTTTTTGTGGGGGGTGGTAAATCACTTAAACCTTTTGGAGTTTAACTGTACTGATTTCTGCTCTCACATGATTGTAGTGAGGATTAAATGAGATAATGGGTGTGAATGTGCTTTGACAATTCAAACGCAAATGTAAGCTATTCCTGTCTCCACATTTTACCCAGCGATTAGGGTGGCTCTTGAGTCTGTTTGATTAATTGTGACTGCACTGCAATACCATAACAGAAGGTTGGTATATAGTGCATGGAATGTAGGAAAAGGCATACATGAATAAGAATTTTTTAGTGGGTTTCCCACACTGGTCAGGGCAGAGGGAGACTAATGACTGTGTGTGTGTGTGTGTGTGTGTGTGTGTGTGTATTTAGAGAAGTAATGGCGATATAAAAAATAAAAATATGAATAGTCCACAAAAGTATAGAATGGCAAGTAAAAAATCTTTCTGCTGTCTGCCTCTTCCCATTAGTTTCAGTCTTCAAAGGTAACTATTTTAGACATTTTCCATTTTTAATTCTTTTGCTGATTATTATCTAATTTATATATAATTTTACATGTAATATTCTAAACTTTATTTTTTGACTAATCAGTCTTAAGTAATCGAGTGTTTCCCCATTGTGAACAATGAAGAATTTAACTCTTATTACCTATTCTGCTTTCTCTTTTCTCACTGTCTTTGTTAGGTATATTTTTATTTTTAGGTTTTTTTTTTGCGTTATAGTTACAACTCTAGTTCTTGAAGACTTAACTTTAGAAAGTAATGAGATATCATCTCTAAACATTTCACTTTGTACCTTGAAGAAGTCAGTTCCTGTCACCATCTCTACCTTGAATTCCTCACATTCGCTTGCCAATTTATATTAGCTATAACATTCATTTAGTATTGACAAGGTTTAGCATAGTTGTATTTGTTGATTCTGAAACAAACATAAACAATATTATGATTATGTAAATAATACTCACTGCTAAACAAAGTATTATGATGGGGTCCATGATGGATTTCTTACACTGGATTGGTACTCAAGATCAACACATACCTTAGTTTGGCTTCTAGTTTGGACCATGACTTTGTTTTTCTTAGATTTTCTTAATTCGTTTTTTTCCCTGTTGGTAGAAGAGTATATGTCTCTTCATCATATCACTTGGTTATCTAGCTTTTTAATTATACTATTTCTTGAAGCTCTAATATAAACTGATTTCTTTCTGGGTCTGATGCACGGTTAATATCATGCTATTTAATTGCATTCTTGGACAAGCTCTATGCTTTCTTAGATCTCATGTCTGTCTTCTTTTTGTTCTGGATTTCTTTTACAGTTTTTTACAGTACTTAAGTAATTTTTTTAGGAAGAATGTGTGTGGGTACTTGTCAACACAATTTTTGAAATTATCTTTTCCACTTTCATACCAGTTGATACTGTGGCTGGGTATAGAATTCAGGTTTAAAACAATTTTCCCTCAAAACTTTGAAGATTACATTCCATTGCCTTTTAGTACCCAGTTTTATTATAAGTTGATACTAATATGAATTATTTCTTTGTAAATAACCTGTTTTTTTTTTTTTCCCCTCTGTAAGCTGTTTATATTGACGTCTCTTTGTCCTTGGTATTCTGAAGTTTAAGGAGGATGAGTTATATTTCTTTTGTTATTCATATGGTAAAGCATTTGCTGGGCCCTTTGAATATGAATAGCTTTCTCAGTTCTGGGAAATCTATATTTCTTTGATTATTTCTTCTCTTTCACATTTTTATACTCCCCCCCCCCGCCCCTGGAGCTTCCGTATTAGTCTCTGTTTCTTAATTTTTCTTTCATTTTCCATGTATTTGGTTTTTTTTCCTATGTTCTAGAAGATTTCCTTGACTTTTGTCATCCAGTCCTTTATCAAATTTCTTATTTCAGCTGTTACTTTATACTTTAGGGAACTCTTCCAAGTTCATGGGGTCCCTGGGTGGTACAAATGGTTAATACTCTTTGCTGCTGACCCTAAGGTGGGTGGTTCAGGTCCACCCAGAGGTAATTTGGAAGAAAGGACTGGTGATCTCTTTCTGAAAATCAGGCAGTGAAACCCCTGCGGAGCACAGTTCTACTCTGACACATATGGCGTTGCCATAAGTCAGAATAGACGCAATGACAACTTTTTTTAAGTTCATAACCGCCTGCTCTTATTTTATAGATGCAATATAGTCTTGAGTCTCAGGACACTAATTAGATTTTATTTTTAAGTTTTTTTTCTCTTACTTGAGAGGAGAGTTTGTTTATTTTGATTGTTTTTTGGTAGTGTTTTTTTCAGGTGTCTGATGATCTCTCTTTGTCTGTTTATACTTACAAATGAAGTATTGGGTTTACTGGTAGTTTCATCTACTGTTTTGTAGGTCTTGCTACCAGCTCTGTGTACCCTCTTAATCTATTTTTGCACTTTACTGTTTCGCTCTATATTTATGACAAGTAGTTTTTCACTTAGTAAATGAGGATTTGTGATGGTAATATTTATGATAATATTTAACCATACTCTTGAAAGCATTAATTGAAATAGTAGGGAGAAACCTAATTTGGCATTTTTTTTCCTCCAGCATCCTTAATTTATTCCTTTTGAGATTTTCAGTATTATTTTAATGATTCTAGGTTGCGGTCAAGTAAATTTCAATATATGCCAAATGTTGCATGACTATATTTTGTTTCAAAGAATTTTCTCTTAAAAGAGCATTATTACTTACTGCCTGTGTACCCTGGGCCGGTTATTGTGTACTCTTTTGAAAAGAAATATGATAATATGTGCCTTCTGTACCTCATAGTACGGTTTAGATAATGTGTCTAGGAGTGTTTCTAAACTATAATCTACTTTATCAATAGAAGGTATTAATGTAAAAAAATTATAATGTAACCCTTAGTTTGAATATTAGTCTTTTTTCTTAAAACCTGTATTTATGAATGAGTTCTTGATAGCTCCTTTTCAGATATAATGTCATTTTATTTGTACTTCTAATGTGAATAAGGTGCTTCTCTGTAAATATCATCCTGGAAAAGAAAGGATTTAAAGATAAATATTGATATTGTGTAGAATATAACCTTGGTTATCAGTGATATATGAATAGTGAAACCTTTACTCCGTACTTGCCTGGAGCGTTTGAAAAATGACAAGCATTAATTAAGATAACACATTATAGCATAGTATTGTTGGTGTTAGAAATGACAGTGAATGAAACTTCATGTAGCCAGGATGGAGTAAGGTATTTTCCTGGATTTTCCTCCGTGATGGACTTAGGTGAGCAACTCACAGCTTGGCTGCACATGAGTGTAGGAGGCACCTGCATGTATATTAAAGACTTACTACATTGTCTTGTTCAAAGATTAGTCTGTAGGTCTGCTCCGGGCTACTCTCAATCCCTCAACCAGATGCCAGAGTTTTGCTTTCTTAGAGTTTGTTCCCCTACAGATAGTGGTGCTATTTGCTTTGTAGAAATTATTTTATTATTCCAAACAGTATTTATTTAGAAGCCAAATAATTTAGAATCTAAGGTATTATTAGTGCACTAATAAGTGTAACTTTAGCTAGTTTAAAAGTTCTAAATTATGAAAATAAGTAAATTGCAATAATGTATATGAAGAGTTTATTATAATTTATAAAATTTCATTTGCTGAATAATACTGTTACTTATGAACCTAAGTATTCACTTATAAATGTGGAAGGCCAGTTCCTTCATAACAAGTCAAAATCTATAATGTATTTTTAAAAATATTTAGATACATTTAAATACAATTTGAAATCTTACTGTTTTGAAATTGGTGCAAATCTTATTTGCACCAGTGGTTTTATCATTAAAAACATTTTGATTGATGAAATGCTACAACACGCATGCATTTGTTTCTTATATAGTCTTTATTATATTACTAACAAGTGGAACTTTTGTATTGTAGTCTGTTCTGTCTGTGTAGCCAGTTCGTGCTTTCAATTAATTTTTTCCCTTAGGTTGCCTGGTATTTATGAGTTCCAGTTCAGGGATGTCTATAAATTTTGTCCTTTGCATGATATTTGTAATATATTCTACCATACAGTTTATTTGGATGAACTAGAGTGTTGTTGTTAGGTGCCATCACGTCGATGCTGACTCATAACGACCCTGTGTGCAGCAGAACGCAACGCTGTCCATCCTGTGCCTGCTCACAGTTGTGGCTATGTTTGAGTCCATTGTTGCAATTAGAGTGTTTGTAGTTGCTGTTTCCAAGCTGAAAGTTTCAAAAGTCTGTGAGATACCCTAAAAAATAGCTTAGTCCTGTTATGCAAAATATACTTAAATAACATAAAATTTTTGAGCCTTTCGTGTTTTAGTGTGTAATTCTTGTGGTCTAGTCAAATTTTACCAGTTATCGTAACAAAATGCACAGTGATTTTGGTCCTTACCTAAATTCAGGCGTTTCCTTCTTTACTTTTTATGTACCTGTGTGCTTTTTGTTCATGTTTGATTCACAGTGTGACTTTAGAAATAATTTATGCAGTAATGAAGGCGAAAGAAAATGACTACGATTTCCTGTTTACTACCCAGCAGCCAGCTTTTTCCATAGAGAGTCAAGAGCTGTGGTAGTGACTCTGCAAACCACATGATAGATTGGAGAAGCTCATTTTGACTCTTGAGGGTATAAATGGAGAATAAACATGGAAGAATTAATTTTTTTTTCTAATGGCATCAAAACTCTGAGATTTAACTAATGCTTTTACAATAATATAAAAATTGTGTTTTTTATAACTTCAATATATTTGTTTTGAAGATTTTAACCAAAAGATAATCAAATGAAGAGAGAAGCATCAAATAATGACAAGCTTTCATAAGCATTCTAAACTTATTTGTAGAATTCTAAAGTTGCTGTGTTATACACTTACACGCATACATTTGCCCCTTTCCAATCAACAGTTGTTTTTTGTGTGTTGACCTTGTATCCTGCAGCCTTGCTAAATTTGCTTTTTGATTTTGGTAGTTACTTTTACGATTTTCTATATAGACAATCGAGTCATCTGCAAAGAGCATCAGTTCTGCTTTTTCCTTTTCGATCTTTATACCTTTAATTTCTTTTTCTGGTCTTATTTCACTGGCTAGGACCTCTAATATAATTTGAATAAAAGTCATGAGAATGGATATTTTCACCTTACTTCTCATCTTATGGGGAAAGCGTTCATCGTTTCACCACTAAGTAATCATGTTAACTGTGGGTATTTCACTGCTGCCTGTTTTCAGGCTGAGAAAGTTTCCTTCTAGTCCTAGTTTACTGAGAGTTTTTTTTATCTTGTGTGGGTGTTGAATTTTGTGGAAAAAATTTTTCTTTCTCTGCATCTATTGAAATGACTGTTTGGGTTTCCCCTTCATTTTGTTAATATGATGACTTTCTTTTATTGCTAGAATAAATCTCATTTGGTCGTGATTTATTATCTTCCTGGTGCACTACCAGTTTTGATTTGCTGATATTTTGTTAAGGATTTTTTTTTTTTTTTTTGCATTCGCATTCATGTTTACTAGAGTATTGGACTGTAATTTTCCTTCCGGGTTTGGATATCATGGTTATCATGGTTATATATACTAAGTAGATTGGAAAGAGTTCCTCTTCCTCTATTTTTGACAAAAAAGTAGAAATTTTTTTTTATTTCTTCCTTAAGTGTTTGATAAAATTCACTAGTGAGGCCATCTACCTGGAGCTTTTTTTGTGGGAAGTTTTTTAAGTAATAAATTCAATTTTCTTGATAGATGTAGGGCTTTTCATTTTGGGTGAGTTGTGTTTTTCAAGGGATTGTCTATTTCATCTAAGTTGTTGACTTTATTGGGCATAAGATTCTTCTTAATGTTCCGTTTCCCTTTTAATGTCTGCAGGATCTGTAATGAGATCCCCTTATTAAATTCTGTCATTGGTAATTTCTGTTTTCTCTTTTTTTTCCTTAATCAGTCCTGATAGGGATTTATCCATTCTATTAATCTTTTCAAAAACTAACTTTTTGTTTTGTTCACTGTCTTCATCCTTTGTTTTCTATTTCATTACTTTTTGTTCTTATGTTTATTCTTTCTGTTTACGCTGGGTTTAAATTGCTTATCTTTTTCTGGCTTCATAAGCTAGAAACATACAACGTTTATTTTGAACCTTTCTTTTTTTCTAACGTAAGCTTTTGAAGTTACAGGTTTATCTTACCTCGCTGCTTAACTCTCCCACAAGTTTTGATTATGATGTATTTTCACTATCATTTAGTACAGAATGTTTTTTAATTTTCCTTTGACTCGTGTTATTTAGAAGAATGTCTTTTAATTTCCAAATTTATAGGAGTTTTCGAGATATATTAGTGTTACTGTTTTCTATTTTTGAGTTGAATATAGTTATGGAACATACTGTGTAAGATTTCAGTCTTCTGAAATTTTTTGTGACTTCTTTATGGTCCAGGATGTGTTCTGTCTTGATTTTCTGCTACTGTGGGTGTACTGTTATATAAATGTCAGTTAGGTCAAAATTGATAGTCATATCTTCTATAGCTTTACTGATTTTTTTCCTCTAGTTCTATCAGCTTCTGAGGAGACAGGTAAAATTTCCAACTATGTTAATTTTTCTTTATTTTTTCTTCCTTTAGTTCTGCCTACTTTGCTTTATGTATTTGGAAGCTCTTATTAGATGAATTCATATTTATGACTGTTAAATTTTCTTGACGAGTTGAATGTTTTATTTTTATGTAATGTTCGTCTTTATCTCTGGTAATACTCTGTCTTGATATTCAGTGTGTCTGATATTAATATAACCACTCCACCTTTTCTTATGCTTACTTTTGGCATCTTTATATCTTTTTCAAACATCCTTTTACTTTTAGTCTATCCATGTCTTGTATTTAAAGTGCATCTCTTGAAGGCAGCATATTGTTGGGTCTTAACTTTTTCTCGACTCAACGACAATGGGTTTTTAGGCAAAAGTTTACACAGCAAATTAGGTTCCCATTTAACAATTTTTATACAGATTGCTCCGTGACATTGTTTACAGTTTTTACAATGTGTCAGCATTCTCATTATTTCCATCCTGTTTCCATTTATTTAGCTTCCCTGCCCTGCCTTGCCTTCTCACCTTTTCTTTTGAGTAAATGTTGACTGTTTGGTCTCATATACTTGATAGTTTAAGGCAGCACATTACTCACAGGTGGTATTGTTTATTTTATAAGCCAGTCTATTGTTTGACTGAAAGGTGACCTCGGGGAGTGGCTTCAGTTCCAAGTTCAAAGAATATCTTAGGGTGATAGTCTTGGGGGTTCCTCTAGTCTCTGTCAGTCCAGTACATCTGGCCTTTTTTAGGAATTTGAATTTTATTCTACAATTTTCTCCCATTCTGTCTGGAACCTTCTATTGTGTCCCTGGTCAGAATGGTCAGTAGTGGTAGCCACGCACCATCTAGTTCTTCTGGTCTCAAAATAGAAGAGGCTGTGGTTTGTGTGGACTATTAGTCATATGAATTAGTTTCTTCTTTGAGTCTTTGGTTTCCTTCATTCTCTTTTGCTTCACACGAGTAGAGACCAGTAGTTGTATCTTAGATGGCTGCTCACAAGGTTTTAGACCCTAGACGCTACTCACCAAACTAGGATGTAGAACATTATCTTTATAAACTGTGTTGTGACAGTTGACTGAGTTATCACACGAGATTATGGTCCTAAGCCTTTTAACCTAGTAAACCAGTCCCGTGAGGTGCTTGGATATGTCTGGGAAGTCTCCATAATTGTGCACTTATGTGCTTTATTATCTGTATGAATATGTATGCAGCATACCCAAACATGTGGTCTTACTTTTTTATCCTACTTGACAATTTTTGCCTGTTTAAGGTGTGTTTAGTCCATTTGTATTTAATGTTATTATTGATATGGTTGAGTTTAAATCTGTTGTCTTTCTCTGTTTTCTATTTATCCTGTGTTTTCTTTGTTCCCTTTTTCCTACTTTCTTGCCTTCTTTTGGATTGTTTTAATGTTCATTTTTATCTCCACTATTGGCTTATCAACTATGCATCTTATGTAAAATTAAAAATGTATATACAGTTAATGTTATTGTTGATAGGTTGAATTTAGGCTTAATAATAGTTGTTACTTATTTTTTGCCTCATTAAAAAAAATTCTCTGTTCATCCTTTCTTGTGTCTTTTGGGTTAATTGAATTTTTTTAGTGTTCCATTTTAATTCCCCTATTTGCATGCATTCTCAATGGGGGTGATATCATCCCCAGTATGGCAAAAATTGGTTCATGGTGCGGGCTTGGGTGTAAAAAACTTAGATATTACAGTTGTTTGTGATTCTCCAAAGGGCCAGATTATATAAACAGATATACAGTATATCTGTGGTATTAACATTTTATGTGGGTGGCAGAGCGATTAGGAAGAAAAAAGTCTAAAAAGGCTCCTTAGGTGGGTGCTAATGGAAAAAAGTTTTAGAAACACTGCTCTGTCATCATTTTAGCTATACCTCTTTGCATTGCTGTTTTAGTGGTTGTTCTAGAGCAGTGGTTTTCAACCCAGATTATTTTGCTCCCCAGGGGGTATTTGGCAATGTCTGAAGATATTTTTGATTATCATAATTAAGAATGGGTATGCTACTGGCATCTAGTGGGTAGAGGCCAGGAATACTGCTAAACATTCTATAATGCACAGACAGGATGGCGCCCAACATCAAAGAATTATCTGGTCCAAAATGTCAATAGTGCCATGGTTGAGAAACCTTGCTCTGGGGATTAAATTATGCATCCTTAATTTATCACACTGTATAAAGGGTTGACAGTGTACTATTTCATGTAAAATCTAATATCTTTATAATACTGTAGATCTTTTTACCCCCAAACCCCAAATCCTTTGTACTCTTCTTGCCATATGTATCATATCTACATATGTTATAAACCCCGCAATAGAATGTTCGAATTTTTGCTTCAAATAGTCATACGTATTTTAAAGAAAATAAGAGCAGGAAAACTATAGTGTTCTGTATTTATAGACTTTTACAATTTTTTGATTTCATCATTTCTTCCTATTAATTTGAGTTTCTGTGTGATATTTTTCTTCAGTCTAAAGCTTTTTCTTTAGCATTTTTTTTTACAGAAGATCTGTTGGTGACTGATAACCTCATTTTTTTGTTTATCTTAAAATGTCTTTATCCCATTTAAATTCCTCTATTAGCATACACTCACAGTGGGGGGTGATATCCCCAGTGGGGCAAAAGTTGGTTTGGGGTGAAGGATTTTTTCACCGTATATAGAATTCTTATTTATAGCTTTGTTTCTTTTAGCATTTTAAATATGTCATTTCGTTGTCTCCTGGCCTCCATTGTTTCTGATGAGAAATAACTGTCATTTTTTGTTGTTGTACACGTATATATGTTATATATCTCTGGTGCTTTGAAGATTTTCTTGATCTTTGATTTTCAGCAGTTTGCATATGACATGCCCAGGTGTTGTTTCCTCTATATTTATTGTGCTTAAGAGTTACTAAAACTTTTTGATCTATAAATTTGTTTTTGGCCAAACTTGGGAAGTGATTGGCCGTTATTTCTTCAAAACATTTTTTTGCTCTGTTTTCTTCTCTGCTTCTGGGACTACTGTTATACCTATTTAAATCACTTGATAATGTCCCGCAGGTCATTGAGGCTCTGTTCATTTTTTTTTTTTTTTTTAATCTTTTTTTCTCTCTGTTCTTCAGACTGGATAATTTCTAGTAATCTGTTAAATTCATGAGCTCTTCTGCCGTCTCTAGTCTGTTTGTTCAGACAGAGAAGTTTTCCATTTGGTTCTTTATAGGTTCTGTTTCTCTGCTGAGATTCTCCATCTCTTAACTTATTTTGACCATAAGTTTTGTTCAGTCCTTAAATATTTTCATAATAGATGCTTTAAAATCCTTGTCTACTAATTCCAACATCAGGATTTTCTCAGGGTTGGTTTCTGTTGATGCTTTTTTCTTTGCCTATGATTACATTTTCCTGTTTCTTCCCATGTCTGGTAATTCTCAGTTTTATATACTTTATTGTGATGTTATATTGTAGAGAGTCTGGATCTGTTATACTTTCCTGAAGAGTGTTGATTATTGTTCTAGCTGGTACTTACCTTGATTCTCTTCAGACTCCAAAGTTTGCTTCCCCTGTTGTGGGCAGCAGCTGAAAACTGCATTTTCTTTCACTCTTTACTTCCTGCCAGGCTCCTTGGAGATTACCTTATGCATGCATAGTTCAAGAGTTAGCCAAGATTTGGACAGTTTTATATGTAGATTTTGGGGCTTCCCATGTCTGTGTCTCCCTCTTTTGTGGGATATCCCTTTTACTTTCCAGCCATTCTGGCAGCCGTAAACTACATCCTCTGACCCCTACCACCATTAAAACTGGCTTTCTGCCTTAGTTCTAGCCATACCACCCTAATCTCATGGAATGGGGGAGCCCCTCAGGAAAAAAGCCATATACCTTATTTTTATGCAAATAATGTGTAGCTTCTATGTTTGTTTGCCAAGCACGCCCTCCCTCCACAAGGTATTTTTGTAAGCGCACCATGCTCATTTGCAGTGGGCAAACAAATGTAAAAGGTGCACGTTATTTGTGTAAAGGCATGGGGAATACAGATATCCCATAGTGCATTTCTCTTCTTTTAAGGGTCAGCTTACCTATAGTTTCTACCTGCTTTTGATATTTTCCACTGCCTTCAGATAGTTGTTTTTTATATTTCCTACAGAGGTTACAATTTTATATATGGGGGTTAATCTGAATAAGTTACTCTACTACTGATTAGATACATATTTTAATGTATAGATATAAAATTTTGTTTAAATTTGTTAACAATTTGTGAATTGTGAAATTCACATAAGGTTATTTATTATCTAATTGAATGCTCATAACAAGCTGTGAGGAGTAGAAGTTTCAGCTACATTTATATTTGAGGAAACTAAAGGTTTAAACCAGCTGAAGTCCAGTCACCCGGAAACATAACTGATCTTTTTCTTCAAGTACACTTACAGAATTTCAAGCTAGAGGGGACTTTGGAAGTGTCTAGTCCAATATCCGTTTATTTTACAGATTAGAAAATGGAGGTCATGTTAGGGGCAGAGGCAGGACCAGTACCTGAAATTTCTTTATTTTTTATCTTATGATATTTTATATTTCATAATTGCTTCCCTTTACTATAGGATGCATTTATCTTTAACAGGGCAACGATCTAGAAAGTTGTTAGTAACATAGGCTGTTTTTTAAATTATGAATAGTATGATCAAAGGAAGATGATAATTTGAGAACTGTATTTAAAAATAATAATATATTTTCCTTAGAATTATATGAAATTTTCAACTAATTGACTTTTATATTAAAAAAAGACACAAAAGCTTTTTTCCTCCAAAATTATAAATTATATTTAATTTTAATATTCTGATTATTTTAAGGGCCCAGGGAAGTAGGAGTAGAAAGGAGGGAAAGAAGAAAGTAAGTGGTGGTTGAGGAGTGAATGAAAGGGTTCTAGCTAGAAAGGAAAGCTGAGAATATATAGAAGGATTAGGAAGTAAACAATTCTTCTGCCTTGAATTTTTTTTTTTTTTTTTTTAATCCGTTTGTTTCCATTGTCACCACCTTAATTTTCTCATCACCTCACATGTTAGAGTCATTCCAGGGACATTAAACTCGTTGCTGTCAAGTAGATCCTGACTCATGGCAACCCCTTGTGTTACAGAACACCATTGCTCCATATGGCTTTCTTGGTTGTAATCTTTATGGAAGCAGACCACCAGGCTTTTCTCCCACGGTGCCAGATATTAAAACCAAAAAACCCAAACCCGTTGTCATCAAGTTGATTCTGACTCATAGCAATCCTATAGGACAGAGTAGAACTGCCCTGTAAAGTGTCCAGAGCTGTAATCTTTATGGGAGCAGGCTGTCACATCTTTCTCCCACAGAATGCTGGTGGGTTCTAGCCGCTGACCTTTCAGTTAGCTGTTGAGCGCTTAACCACTGTGCCACCAGGGCTCCATGTCAGACATTAGGGGAGTAGAAATATTTAAACCATAGGAAAAAAAGTGGTAAGTATCTTATTCAGTCCAAGTGGTAAGTGATGAAGTCTCAAGATAAAGCTGAAGTTGAGACATTCACTTTGAACAAGAGATGCCAAAGCTTAATCTGGGTCAAAACTGGAATTGTAATTTAGAAGCTGAAGCCATGGATAGTAACCGGGGAGAAGGGAGTGGAGAGAGACCTGGACTTAGTTTTGGTGGATGACATATGTGTGGCCCTGAAATACTCTTCTTGCTGTGTGCTGTGGCCTGTGGTGCTTGAGTCCTGAAGGTACCACCAGATGCCACTGACACTTATGGCACAAGGGACCTAAATCCTTGCTTTTCATATTCTCCTCAACTTCATACTGTCAGCTTTATCTTCATAAACTAGCATTATCTGTTCAAAAACCTTCAGGAATTCCAACCTATATATCTGTATTTCTAGCCTTATCTCTCTCTCTTCTTTTTGCAAACCTGCATCTAGGAGTGAACTTCAGACTGTCTGAAGCCTGGGCCTTTGTGAAGAGGCTCCTGGGAATTTAATCTTCTCAGTAAACACTCAAGAATGCATTGGAATTCTTTTTTTAAACCTGTTATTAGTACCTGGTTGGAGAACTGTAGGGCAGGAGGGTTTAAAACTCTCTGAAAATGGAAACTATCTTCCATCTGGTGGAATCCTCACTGTGTGCACGTAACATCTTCTACTGCTGTGTGTCCCAGGAGGGTATACTGGAATACCTGGGAAGTTGTATTGCTTGAACTTGCTGTGTTATTCTTTGAGTAAGTATAAGTTTCTGTATTCTTTGACCTAGAGAAATTTTTATTAATTACCTGTTAGCATTCTTTTGTCAGACAGTGTTCCGCTGCTATTCATAAGGTTTTCACTGGCCAGTTTTTTCAAAAGTAGACTGCCAGGTCCTTCTTCTTAGTCTGTCTTATTCTGGAACTTCCACTGAAACCTGTCTACCATGGGTGACCCTGCTGGTATTTGAAATACTGGTGGCATAGCTTCCAGAATCACAGCAGCGTGCAAGCCACCATAGTACTGACAGATGAGTGGTAGACTGACAGACAAGTGGGTGGAAGACCGAAGAAGAATTGATGCCTTTGAATTATGGTGTTGGCGAAGAATATTGAATATACCATGAACTGCCAGAAGAATGAACAAATCTGTCTTGGAAGAAGCACAGCCAGAATGCTCCTTAGAAGCAAGGATGGTGAGACAAAGTCCCGCATACTTTGGACATGTTATCAGGAGGGACCAGTCCCTGGAGACGGACATCATGCTTGGTAAAGTAGAGGGCCAGTGAAAAAGAGGAAGACCTTCAATGAGATGGATTGACACGGTGGCTGCAACAATGGACTCGTGCACAACAAGGATTGTGAAGATGGTGCAGGACTGGGCAGTGTTTCGTGCTGTTGTACATAGGGTCGCTATGAGTCAGAACAAACTTGTTGGGACCTAACAACAACAACATTCTTCTGTCAATCACATTTTATTACTGATGTGATAACCTGCACCTGTTGCCATATTGTCTTCTCTCCATGTTTTTGCTTATGGTGGATTTTCTGCTTTGGATATTTTTCTCCTCTCTGCCTTTTCAAGAAAAATCTCCTGTGTTCTTTGAGGCCAAATTTTGATATCACCTTATCAATATTTTCTCAGATCATAGTCTTAAAAGTTAGAATGAATTCTCTGTGATAATTATAACACCTTTGTGCCTTTGCTTTCTTATGGCCTTATAGAGACCAATTATTACATAGATCTGTTGTTTCACCTTCCACATTGTAAACTTCCAGAGGGCAGGGACTGTGTCTAATACTACTGGTTTTCTTTACCATATAGAATCCAGCAGAACCTTGAACATAATAGGCTGTTAATCAGTATTTGATGAATGAATGAGGAAGAGGAATTAAATATCAGGTCTAGTGGTATAAAGAATAGTAAGTTAGAGATTTCAGGGCAAGGACCTAGAATTGCACCAGCTAAGGTAAGGTAGGAATACAGAATAGATCACAGTTATGATAGCACCTTATATCCAGGCCAGGATTTGGGTAAGGACATTGGTGGTATTCTCAAACTATGTTGTACTTCTCTCAGGGGTGTGTGTGCATGTGTGTCTGTGCGTGTATAGCAAAATGGAACTAATAGAATAGGAATTGGTAGAACTGACTGAATGGTTGTTCCTGACAAAAGTGGCGGGGCAGTACCCAGAACGTCCCAGAATGGATTAGTATATAAGATATCTAAATCAGGCAAGTGGGACACTGTAGTGGGAATGTGGTAGTGGTCATGGTGCTGGAAGATTCGTCCATACTGACTAGGAAGCAGCTCCCATGACAGAGATTAGGAGCAAAGGCTAGTCAAGGCAAACCAGGCTGTAGTTCTGTATAGGGGCTTGTTAAAGGGATTGTAAAGAAAGTGAATTTGTGCATTGCGTTCGTATTTGAAGGAGGTAGTAGCAGGTGTTGCAGATCTTTTCGAAGGAACTAGTTATGAGTCATAATCAGAGGGCAGCATTAGAATTTCTTACTTTACTCTTCACCTGGGTGCAGTGTGCAAGGATTCATTCTAGCTTAATCACTGCCCTCTGACATGTTAATTACCATTGTTTCCATGTCTCCTCCTAATTCTTAAATGCTTCAATTTTCTATTTTGAATTTGATAGAACAGCTGACCCAGGGGATAACGCTCTCTGTACAGTAGAATCAGAGAACAAAAACAATTTCACCGTGAGGAACAGTTCTGTTCTGTCCTATAGGGTCGCTATGAGTCGGAATCGACTCGACAGCAACGGGTTTTTGGTTTCGGTTAGGTTTAAACATAGTTTTTAATTTTGCATTTTAATTTACTTTTAATTGGATTGGCTTGATATGAATTATCTTTGATAAAGAATCAGAGTTATTATGGATACATTCTAGAGGATTTGAATTCTTTGTTTTATTTATTTCAGTTTGTTTTAATTCTCCTATACTGTGATTTCTGAGCCATCTTTTGCTTTTTTCTCCTTATAAATGTGTGTTTCGAAAAGCTGCATAAAAAGACTGAGGAAAGTTGAAGGATTCAGGAATCTGCTCCCTTGGTTAACACCATTTTTGTTACATATTCTGCATTCTTCGTCCCGTTTTCAGCATTCAAATGCATTTGTTGATCAGCTCTGAAATGTTGAATGTTGCAGAATCGTTGAGATCCATTTATTTATGTATACAAGTAGCACATGAATATATTCTGGTTGTATGAGTTGGGCAATATAGATATACTGTATATAGTAAAATCTGGAAGTGTCATTTCTTACCCACCCACCTATCCCTGTTCATCTTTCCAGTCCTGGTGTCCTGGCAGGAGGTAACCACTCTTTATTGTGTTTTGTGTGTCCTCCTAGTTCTTAAATTAAAAATTGAAGGGAAATTTTTGCTTTATTCTTTAGAACTGGAAAGTACTTTGGAGTTCATGAAACCTAACTTTCTAGTATTTAAGTTCAAGAACCTTTTCCTCTGTGCTTCTGATGGATCATTCGTTTCAGATATTGTGGATGATTAAAATCTCACTATATAAGACATATCTGTTTCATTAATTAACCGCTCTGAGCGCTGGTGGTCTCTGTTCTGCCCTACTGAGCAATGTAAAACAAGTCTGTTACTGTTTTCCATGTGATTGGCCTTCAGGTATTCCAAAATTGCTATTATGTCCCCCCCAGATCTTCATTTTAAGCAAAATGTTCTTAATTCTCCTATCTATTTGTTGTGTGACATGGTTTCCAGTACTCTTGTATGTAGCCTTGTGTCCTATTGTGGAAATCCCTGTTTGTCAATGTTCCACTTAAAACGTGGTGCCCAGAAGTGAACGTGAGACTGCAGATGTGGTCAGTGCAGGAAAGAGCCAGCAGGACTGTTCCTTCCAAGTCCATTGCTGTGGGTGTCAATGCAGTGTAACACTGCATTCACTCTTTTCACTTCTACCTTGTAAAGGAACTTTTATTATATTTTCATTATACAAATCATTTACATATGCCAAGTTGTTCTCCAGATGCTGCCGATTTACATTCCTATCACTAGTATGTAAAGGTTTCTGCTTTTCTACAGATAGACATCACTGGGTGTTATGCTTTTTAGTTTTTGCCATTATATTGGTATTTGATTTTACATATCTTTGTTACTGAGGTTTAACTGTTTTGTTAATGCTTTTTAGCCATTTTTTTCCCCTTAAATGAATAGCTTGTTCTTGTCCTTAGTTTTTATATTTGAGGCCTATGTCTGGAGTCACGTTTATATAATTTTATGTTGTTACTTATTTATGAGTTTTTTGTATACTCAGAACATCTTCATTAATATCTTTGTTGTTATTGCAAATGTTTTTCCTAGTTTGAGTACACGTCTTATCTTTATGGTATATTTTTTCTGTATAGAATAGTTTTTAATTCTTATGTAGCCTAATAATATCAAACTTTCCTGTCCACGAGGTTGTACTTAGAAACTTCTTTCCCTGTTTTTTTTTTTTTGAGCATCTTTATGATTTAAAAAATTGTATTATCTAAGTAATATATGAGTTCCCTCTTGTAAAAGACTTTAATCAGTAAATTAATTTACAGAGTAAATTGCGACTCCTTCACTCCCATTATCCTTCTCAGAATTAACCACTGTTAAGTGTGATGTGTCAATATAAAGCCAAAATTTTCCTTAAGTGTTTAAGAACCAGAAAGATACACACCCAGCTGTAGTAGTAGTTACTGCTTTTCAAGAAACTGGGGTTGAGATTAGGCAGGGGCACGAAGGGGGGTGGTTCAAGCAACAAGACTTTTATATTTTATTCTGTTTAAGCTCCTGCATCTTTTTATTTTGTTTCACTTTCTGTAAATTGCATCATAATCACTTAACAATATGTCTTAGAGATTTATCTATGTCATTGCAACATGGTAACTCTTTCAGAAAAAAATAAACAAATTTGCTTTCGGAGAATCAATTCTCATTTCCTATCTTTTTAAAGTATTTATATACTGTCAGTTTAGTCTAGTGATTAAGAAGATGGAATTTAAGTTCATGTCCTGCCTTTGCTATTTATTAGTAACTGTGGACAAAATACTTAACCTTAATACGCCTTTTAATTTCTCCCTTGTAAATGGAGATGATAATAGTGTCTCTTTTATATGGTTGTAAGAATCAAAGATCATAATGTTTGGTTAGCCCTTATCACAATGCATGGGTCATACTAACTAGTTAATAAACATTAGCTGCTATTTATTATTTAATGATCTGTTAAAGAGTAGTCCTAGTATTTGGTGTTTGTTTTCCTCTAGAAGACGAAACTTATATATAGGATATTTACCGTTTTCAGGGTCTTAAAAAAATTTTTGTTTTTTAACGCCTCACGACGCTCTGCGTTTCTCAGAGACTGTTGATGTTGACTGGAAATCATTTAAAGTGATGTTACTTGCTGACGGTTTCTCAGAAACTTCAAGCAACAGTTTTCTCCTTGTCGCGTTTCTCTTTGGAGAAGACAAGTGCAGAGGAGGAGCTAAGGAGTGTACCTCTCCTGTCATCTGGTCCGAATGCTCTGCTGTCTTCCTCAGGCTTCATCTTTTAAAGTTTCATGTATGTCGCATTTTTTTTTTTTTCAATTCATTATGGGATTTCCAAGAGCTCTTCATTGTTTCTGTATTTGTCCTTTGTTAAGGTACTACTCCTGTCTTTTCTAACACTTCTTTCTTAAATGAAATGAATTGGTGCTAAAGCAACAAGTATGTACATATTTTTTTCTTCCTCACCTTGGGATTGGGTAAAGCCAAATAATTATTTTAATCCTGTGGTTAAGCTTTATGACTAAAAATATTTGTCTTATAAGAACACTAATTTCTTTATCTCACATAATGTGGAGCGCTAGGACAGTCTTATCTAAAATTTATGGGTCAAGAAATAGAGGCTTACGTGTATTATTTAATGTCATCAGAACAGCCAATAGAAAAACTAAAAATGAAGAGAAAGTTAACAAAATGGGAAGAAAGGGAGAGAGGGAGCTCAGCTTCTCACCTTTCATACTGAGAAGTCAGTTGATGTGGTTGCAGGTGATGAATCATGAAATAGGCACAGTGCCAACAGTATGAAAAGGGGCTGTTTCTGAGAAGTGGGATGGAGAGTGAAGCGGGGTGTGTGTGTGTCTGTGTGTGTGAATAGTGGAAGAGAGACTTTTATTTTTAAGTCATTCTTTCATATGCTGAATTATTTACTTATTCTGAATTATTATTTTATACATGCACTTTATTAATAATAAAATATATCCTTGTTTCCAATGTATGAAAGTATAAAAGCATAATTTTGTATATTAATATATGTATAAAATTGAATGGAAAGAAATATAATAAAATATTAGAAGTGGTTATCTGGCTGGTGAGATTATTTTTAGTATATCTATCTATCTATATGTTGTTGTTAGGTAACATTGAGTCAGTTCCGACTCACAGCGACCCAGAGTACAACAGAACGAAACGCTGCTCAGTCCTGTGCCGTGCTCACAATCGTTGTTATGCTTGAGCCCATTGTTGCAGCCACTGTGTCAGTCTATCTCCTTGAGGGTCTTCCTCTTTTTTGCTGACCCTCTGCTTTACCATGCATAATGTCCTTCTCTGGGAACTGGTCCCTCCTGATAACATGTCCAAAGTATGTGAGATGAAGTTTCGCTGTCCTTGCTTCTAATGAACATTCTTGTTGTACTTCTTCCAAGACAAATTTGTTCATAATTGTGGCAGTCCATAGTATAGTCAATATTCTTTGCCAACACCATAATTCAAAGGCATCAATTCTTATATGTATGTTCTTATATATATGGAATCCTGGTGGCGCAGTGGTTAAGAGCTAGGGCTGCTAACCAAAACGTCGGCAGTTTGAATTCACCAGCTGCTCCTTGGAAACCCTATGGGGCAGTTCTACTCTGTCCTCTAGGGCCACTATGAGTTGGAATTGACTGAATAGCAACGGGTTTGGTTTGGTTATATATATTTATATATCTTAAGTAATATATTTCAAAGTGAATATATATGTTTCAATAGTGAGAAAAAAATTATAATTTGCTACACATTTTTTATCAGCATGACTTTACTTTTTATTAATACAAAAAAGTCAGATGCTGTCGAGTGGATTCCGACTCATAGTGACTCTATAGCACAGAGTAGAAGTGCCCGACAGGGTTTCCAAAGAGCTGCTGGTGGATTCAAACTGCAAAATTTTGGTTAGCAGCCAAGCTCTTAACCACTGTACCACTAGGGCTTGTTTTAATTAAAGGAATTGTACACCGTATTTTCTAAATGCTTGTAAATGTAATAGACATACATTCTGCTGAAAATGACAGAAAACCCAGCCAATAGTAACCAGACAAATGGAGGTTTATTTTCACTTAAGAAAGGTAAAGATGGGCAATTGCTGTTTGGTTGGCAGATCAGGATAAAATAAAGATTCAAGCTCTTTCTCCTTTATCTCACCTTTAGCTTGTTGGCTTCTCATTCTTGTTGCTTCAAGGTTTTAAGATGGCCGTAGTAACAAGCATTGCATATCTGTCCAAGGCAGACAAATGGGAGATGGGTGGTGTCAGCCACACTGTCACTCTTTATTAGGAGAACAGAGGCTTTCTCAGAAGCTCCCTATCAGACGTCCCTTATGTCCTGTTGTCCAGAACTAGGTTATGTGGCCACTCCTAGCTGTGAGAAAGTGAGTATCTGGCTTTTCAGTGTCAGTAGTGGTTTGTATAGTTGTCTTTGTGATGTTGATGAACTTCCGCATTAAAATGGTGCTGAATGAAATGTATTACTGTCTAATTAGACTTGTTTATAAAACTTTGGGTCTTAATAGTTATATTTACCAGTGAATGGATAAACTTTTGTTTTACATAAAATTTTCTTATCAGTTATTTAGAGATGTTTATTTAGCACTAAGCCATTTTTCCCTAGTCCAAAAAGGTATAACTGCCTTATACTTATGAGAAATAAAAAATTGTGCTTTAAAAAACAAACAAAACATATTCATTTATAGTACTTGGATACACTAATTATTTAACTTATGTGCTGTGTGGAGGATACTAAGATGAAAAGACAAGTCTCTGTCCTCATGGAGCCTAGAATCTAGTCTTAAAGAATCTTTAAGATGAGTTAGTTTCCTCGTCTGTGAAATGGGGATAATGATAGTACCTACCTCATGAGGGTTGTTGTGAAGTATAACTGAGCTGAGTTATGCGAAAGGCTTAGAATTATGTCTGATACATCGTATGGGCTCCATAAACATCAACTACAATTATTGTTTCTATCATATAGAGATTTGTACAAAGTTCTTTGGGAGCACAGACTAGACAGTGATTGACTTTCTGGAAAAGTTAGGGGAGTGGTAAAATTTTACCTGCCCGCAACTTAGTTCCATCGTTTCCTTGTTCATCTTTTCCCTGTAATGCTTTAATGCCTAAAAAACCAATCAAACTCATTGCCGTCAAGTCGATGCCAACTCGTAGCGACCCTATAGGACAGAGTAGAACTGCCCCATAGGATTTCCAAGGAGCAGCTGGTGGATTCGAACTGCCGACCTTTTGGTTAGCAGCCGTAGCATGTAGTGAATCTCACAAACTGTTGAATGAGTGAACGAGACAATGAACATACACTTACATGGGTAGCATTTTAGACCGTTTCTTAAAACTTAAAGTAGATGCCAGTAAAATTTGGATGTGATAATAAACTAAACTTTAGTGTTTAATCTTCCATACCTTTTTTCAGTGAAGTAAATAATAGTAAGTAGATAATTTGTGGAATGAAAATACTTCAGCCAGCGTTTTGAAACAAGCTGGGTTTTCAAACAGTTTAAGATATTTTCTAGCAAGGACTTTGGATGCAAGTGTCTTACAGCACAGACTACAGACACACCCATGTATTTGGGCAGTATTGGATTGTCGCACACCAGTATTGCTGCATCTGTTATCCACTGCGTAGTAGACCACCCAACTCTTAGTGGCTAAAAACAACAATTATTATTATTTCTCATGATTCTGTGGTTTGACTGGGTGTTTCTATGGTTATCTTACCTGGGAGCACTCATTTGACTGCATTTAGAAGGTGGCTGGTCTGAAGTGGGAGGTCCAAGAAGACCTTGCACCCATATTTGCGGTCCTGGTGATGACTGTTGACTGCGAGTGCCTCGGTTTCCTTCCATGCTGCCTTTCTCCAGCAAGATAGCTTGGACTTCGTTAGAGCATGTGGCTGGCTCCCAAGAGCAGAAACTACTAGGCCTCATGAAGGCTAGTTTCAGAACTGGCACAGCATTGCTTCTAACACATTTTATTGGTCAAAAATAGTCAAAAAGCTAGCCCAGATTCAAGGAGAGGAGAAAGAAACCATCTCTTGATGGGAAGAGTGGCAAAGAATTCATGGCCGTCTTAGGCTGGGCTCTCTAGAGAAGCAAAACCAGTAAAGTGTATAAATATACATATAGAGAGATTTGTATCAAGGAAACGGCTCACACGATTGTAGAGGCTGGAATGTCCCAAGTCGTGGATCAGGATAGAGGCCTCTCTCGATTCACATAGCCGCAGGGGCTGGTGAACCCAAGATCAGCAGGTTGGAGAGCAGGGCTCCCGCTCACAGGCTGTGAACATTGATGAATCCCAAGATTGACAGGCAAGACCGCAAGGCTTCTCCTGATTCATGTAGCAGCAGGGGCTGGTGAACCCAAGATCGGCAGGTCGGAGAACAGGACTCCTGCTTATAGGCTGTGAAGAACGATGAATCCCAAGATTGGCAAATAAGCCTATAGCTCAAGTCCCAAGAACCGGAGGTCAGACTAACAGGAGGCAGCTGTAGGATTCAGAGCGAGCACAAAGCCAGAACGTCTGCTTATATTCGGATGCAGGCTGCACCCCCAAGGAAACTCTCTTACAACTGATTGGCTACTCACAGCAGATTCCATCATGGGAGTCATCAGATATAAACACTGAAAATCATGGCCTAGCCAAGTTAACACACAGTCTTAATCATCACAATGGCCTTCTTTAATCCACCATAGCAGCAAAACTTTGTGGTGTTCTTTAATTTACACTAGAAGCCTAGTGCCTTGTTATCTTTGATTGGATATTTATATCCTATCTTCCGTAGCTGTCATTTGTCCCCTTATCAGCCTTATCTCTTTTCATTTTCAGTGAATTTTTATAGTTCATCTTCTGTTTTACTGATTCAAATTTCTATTCTTTTGATACAAAACTTACTTTCTACAGTGTGGATTTTTAGTTCTGGCCTTGTGTTTTTACTCAGCCTACATGCTTTTCTTACTTTTTCAAGTTTTGTTTTAACCTATTTTACATTTTTGCTATTTCCATATTCTTTGTATCTTTCATCTCAAATTTTATGTATTCTGTTAACAATTTTCATTCAGAACATAGATCACAGGTGTGACAGCAGGCCTAGAGGTGGTGTCAGGAACAATAGGGTAGTTCTGCCATGTTTTGTTCCTGACACTGAGGGTCCCAAGTCTCTGATTTAGGGATCTAGTAGAAGATGACCAAGTATTTCCCTTTTTGACTGAGACTCATTCAGCTTTTAATAATAAGTACTGCGCTTTACATGTTATAAAAATGTTTTCAGCAAGTTACCCATAACACTGCAGTGAAATGATGAATTGCTGCAATTTTGTGATATGAAACATGTAAAATAAGCTGTTGATATGCTGTTTTAAAAAGCAACTCAACTGGCTGCATAACTTGGAAAAGCATCACTTAGAGCCTTGTAAAGGTAGGGTAGCCTTTAGGTTCCTTTTCTGCCAGAATATGGAATCGTAAGCCAAAAGCCATCATGAACTTGTTAGCCATGTGAGTAGGCCATCTTGGAAGCAGATGCTCCAACCTAAGTGAAGCCTTCTGATGAGTACAGCCCTAGCCAGTATACTGCTTACAATCTCATGAGAGACCCCGGTCCAGAACCACCTATCTGAGCCACCCCTTGCCCCAGAACCTGTGCAATAAAAGTTAATTGCACTTAAAGTTGCTAACTTTTAGGGTAATTTGTTATGTAGCAATAGATGATCAATACAGATTTTGGTATCAGAAGTGGTTTTATTTTGCCATAACAAAAATATAAAATACTGGCTTGTCTTTGGAACTTGGCAGTGAGTACAAGCTAGAACGATATTGAAGCATTAGTGAAAGACTCCATAGACTGTTAGTAGAAGTTTGATGGACTTTGAGGAGGCTGCGTGTGAGTGGTTAAAGAAAAGTGAGAAAAATATCATTCGAAACTTGAGGAAAGGGGATTCTTGTTCTGTAGTGGCAGGAAGTTTAACAACTCTGTCACCTGCAATAATGTGGGAAGCACCAAAATGTACTTAATGAGCTAGGTGATCTAGCTAAAGAGATTTCCAAGCAGAATGTTGAAGATGCCACCTGTTTTCTTCCTGTTTTCACAAAAGGAGAAATGGAAACTGAAAGAAGTACTGTTAAACACAGAGAAGTAAGGAATTACCAGGTTTGAAAATTCCCATCCTCTCCATATGACCAGCAATGCTAAAACTATGAAATGGATTCTGGGACAAGATCCAGAGCACACTCAGGAAAACATGGTCTAAAGATGAAGATGAGGGTGTGACTTTAAAATTCTTTAAGACCTCAGAAAGATCCAAGACATTGCCTCATAGAACTGTTCAGTCAAACGTTAGGCGTTCTAAGAACCTTGGTAGAGTTATCCCTCAGCATTCTCAGCAGTAGCCCAAGATAGAGAAAGGCTTATCTCGAAGAGATTTGTGGATGTGGTCTTTGTCTAATGGAGTGACCTATAATAAGATTCACAGGAGACCCACAAAGTTTTTTTTTGTTTTTTTCCCAAGCGAATTGAATTGGCAGAAAGACTGCCAACTTGGACTGAAAGGGAGAGAGACATTATAAAATGAAAAGCAGTCTTTGAACTCCCGTGCTTCTTAGGCAGGAAGCACACTGAGAAAACTACACAGCTTCAAACACTGCCTACCCTTCATGGAAAGAGAGGATGACTCAGATGGCAGACCAGGAGCCCAGAGGGCAGAACCAAGCCTTGAATCATAATCAAGGAATTGCCTGTGTTCTGCTGGATTTCAGAATTGCTGTGGACCAGTGACTCCGGTGCCCCCCTCCCCCGTTTTTCCCCTTTTTGAACATCAGTGTATATAGTAGTTTTCCTGTGCCTTTCTTGCCATTGTTCCTGAAATTGCTGATCCATAGAAACTGTGAGATGATAAAGGCTTATTATTCTTTTAAGCCACTAAGTTTTATGGTTACTTGTTATGAAGGGGTAGATAACTAATGTAGTGGCCTTTAAGCTGAGGTTGAAGGCTGAGGAGAAGACAACCCTGCAGAGATAGCAAGCATGGTGGTCGGAGAGAACATTTACCGCAGAGGAAACCTGAGACCTCTGATTTCAAAGCTCCTGAACTGTTAGATCATAGGATAACTATACGTCATTGGGAAAAAGATGTAAACTCAGCAATACTCATTAATTGATGTTCTGTTAAACATCATAGAAGGGAGTGAGTTATCTGACCAATAAAAATTGTCGCTAAGAGCTGCAGAGTTCTGTGTGGGAACTTGTGATGGGCACGCAGGAACCTTTCTACTTATTTTAAATTTAGCTTCATCATTTAGCCTTATTTCTTATAAGTGAACTTTTGTTTACATAGTTTTATATTCTTAGAGGTTAACTTGTTATTTTGTAAAAAGTATTTGAATAATTTTAGTTATAGTAGGGCTCTGTACTGGACTCCTACCAATTACCTGTAAAGAGAATGGAAAGAAGGGGAAATTACCTTCCCACTTAACTTTTTATTTTGAAAAATTTTAAATGTGTAGAAGAGCTGAAAGCATAGCATAATGAGGACATAAGCATCCTTAACATTAACATTCGCTTTACGTAAACTTTTTTTTGGTCGAACCATTTAAAAGGAAGTTGCATATGTTGATGCTTCATCCCTAAGTCCTTCCAGCATGAATCTCCAAGAATAAGATATTCATAGCCACAATATCATTAACACACTAAGAAAATTAACATATTGTAAAATCACACGTAATATGATAGTCAAAAAATGTTGTATAATTTTTTTTTTTAATCTAGGACACAATCAGGATTCATACAGTATATTCGGTTGCTGTGTCTCTTCAGTCTCTTCTTTTCTAGAGTAATAAAAATCTGACATTTGTAGTGCTTTTATGATATTTATTCTAATTTGGGGGGGTACTTTATGCTAGTTTTCTTGTATACTGTCCCACATTCTGTATTTGTCTTGAGTTTCCTCATTATTAGATTTAGGTTGAAGCTTGTGGGGAGAGTACTACATAGATGATGATGTGTATTGGATCGAGAAGGTGACTGCTCGATCTGTACACTGTAAAGTTACCTTTTTCCATTTATAAATCTGTGGGGGTGATAGTTCCCAACAAGCTTTCACTTTCATTTTAAAGCCTGTTGCAGATTCTTGCCTGAATCAGTTATTACATTGTCAGTTGCAGGGAAATTGCCTTTTAATGGCCATGTGTAGTACCTCCATATTTGTAAGGGCAGATGCTCTGCCACTCTGAAAGAACCCACGGTTGATTTTCCTTTTTAAAAATCAATATGTTATTTGAACTGTGGATTTGAAGACATTTATTGAGTTCCATGAATGCTTATTTTTCTTAATGAGTACTTTTGAAAAACTTTGAATTAATTTAAAATAATTAAATTATTATTATTACTTTACAATAATAAGCTAATATCTGCCCATCAGTTTTTAGAATTTCTAACAGTGAAGGCTCATCAAACAGTCAGCTTACCACTTTCCGTGCCTACTAAGTGCAAGGAATCATTGTATACTATATTTAACCTTTTAAACTGTAGCCCTCAAGTACTTACCCAGTTGAGAAGAGACACACATGCATATAAAAGTAGAAGACTGTTCACAGCCGGGAGCCATTATGCTGAGTAACTGGTATATTCAGTAAATTCTTTCAGCTTTCAGAAAACTGTCTGTCACTTTGAACCTTGACGTGCAAAGCAGCCCAAGTGTACGAAGTGTCTTAAGATGTCACTGGCATTCTGAACCTGAGTGTTTCACACATTCTCTCTAATATATGTTTAACTAGTGCCTATCTGTTTTAGCATCCAAAGAAACAAAAAGGATGACCCTTCTTCCTGAAACATTGTTTGTTATTAGGTGAGATGAAAAACAGAAATTTATACTACATAAAATCATAGCAGTGCTATGATTAAGTTATCTGCTTAGTGTCATGGTTGTAAAGGAGAGAGAACTAGGAATTCATTTTCCTTGGGCTGTAGGTATATGACAGAAAAGGCTTTATAAAGGAGTCTTGTTTGAATCTGATAGAATTTGTTTTAGGTTGAGGATTGGAAGATGAGTATTCCTAGCGAAAGAGGATAGACAAAAATGCTCAGAGCTCTGATTGTGCATGTCATAGTTTTAGACTATGATGTTATTTTCTCAAAATTCAGGAGTGGTCCTGATTTGAGAAGTGATTATAGAAATGGTTATTCAGCAGTTATAAGTCTAAGAATGGAACTCCGGAAGATTTATTCATGGGTGCGTGTGTATGTGTAATTTATTCACACAACACAGGAGAAATTTTAAAGGTAGATACAGTTTTTTCAGATAAAGATGAACAGTGGGCTGAAGAGTGAGCCTAAGAAGCACTCTACTAACAGGGAATGAGAGGGAAAGGACACCTCTTTAGGGCAGTACATAAGGAATCTTTACCAAGGAAGAGAGCTCTAATAGTATTGTCATTAGAATCAACAAGTGGCAATTTTACAGGAGGATGATGATGTTGCATGTAACAGATTACATAAAGGAAACAAAGACTAGAAAAGGTCATTGGATTTGACAATAAAAGAATGCCATTGTGAATTCAATTGCAGGAATATTTGGGGTGTGGAACCCAGATTTCTAGGGAATAAGGCGTGAGTGAGTGATGCTTAAATATCAGATTTGCAGTGAAGATAAAAATGAACAGTTAAGGTAAGGGCAAAGAACCAAAAATCAAGTGGCCTAATAAATTGTGATTTAAGTGCTAAGTTGTTGAGGGTGATAATAAGAAAAGAATGGAGAGGAACAATCAGAACCAAATTCATCATAATTTGTTCAAGGAAGGGAGGTGATGATTCTGGAGAGTGATCAGGATTTGGAGCAAATGATTTAGCTGGATGGCTTAATTTCTCATAATGAGAAGCAAGATTAGCTAGTATATAGAAATTTCTTCATGTTATTCCTGAAGTTATTAATAAATTTACTAAATCTGAGCTTAAACTTGCAGTAATGCTGATTTTGAACTATGGAAATGTAATTCACAAATCCAACTATTTAGTAATCATGGAATTCAGAAAATTTATTCTTTCTGATCCTCTTCTGCCTCCCTACTCTATGCTTTTTACCTCTGCTTTTAAAAATGAACTCAGGATACTAGCTATTATTTGCTGTTACAGTCATTTACGTGTGTTAATCATGGCATTTTATAAGTTAGAAATGAATGAACTGTTTGCTTAGAAGTTTAAGTGAGGTTAAATTTACATAGTATGGAAGAGGCAAAGAAATATAAATTTTAGAAAATGTTACCTAGAACATTCTTATTTTGTATTTTATTTATTTAAAGAATTGGAATGCTTGCATATATAGTAATCAACATTTCATTACAACCTGTCAGATATATTATTTACAGAATGTCTAAAATATTGAAATAGTTTAACACTTGTAAGAGAGTATTCTGAGGACATTGGTTACACTGATTAGAAAAGTAGTGAAATTAATCCCATTGCTTGGTTTATATTATCTTTTTAACTGCTGATGATAGGCAAGCTTTTTAAAATTGCTTGCTATACTGAGTTACTATAACTTCCGAATGTGGGTATCTCGTCATATATAAACCTTTTGCATGGGTCTTCATGAAGGAAGTGAATCAGATGTGCAGAAAAAGACAAGTTCTTTAATCTCCCACCCATCCCCAATCCAGGCTCTTTGGAGCTACCTGCTTGCCAGAGGTATGCTGCCTAGGCAGGGGGAAAGGAATGGAGGCGGGAGGGGAAGAGAGAGGAAAGTGAGGTCAGAATAGGTTCCTCTGGATCATTTACAAGGAGCCCAAAGCCTTGGGAGGACAGATGTATAGTAGGTTTCCAGACTTTTATAATTTGAGAACCTCGTTTGTCTCCATGTGAATATTATGAGTGTGTAAAAAAAAAAAAAATTTAATAAAATGTAGACTTGTCTGTTGTTGAAAATTACAATGAAAATAACAATCACTCATGATTTTACCACCTAATACCAGTTTTCCTTAAAATTTTGGCACCTGTCTACCCAGTATTATGTATATATGTGCGTTTGTATGTATGTGTGTATATATATATATTCGTTCTCTAACAAACCACGTAGTCTAATGAAAGCCTTGTGTTGAAATAGAATTCCTTAGGAAAGAATCAGCCTTTGAGGCTTCTATACATGCGTCTCATCAGCTTTTTCAGTATATAGTTTCATAAAGATAACATAGAAGCCTTTTTCTTTTTTATAAGTAAAAGTGTTTTTCACAATACATATTTCTAGGCCCTCACACAAATGGAGCAACTGTACATGGGTCAGTTTCAGCAGCAGCAAAAACAAACAGAAAAGGAAACAAAACAAGCATCACCACTGCACACGTGCACGCGCGCACACGCAGTCTCTCAATCTCAGAAGTGTTCTGGTTTGGATGATAAATTACATGTTCACCCTGTAGCTAAAACTTTGAGACTACTTACTGTGTGGCAGCTAGCATTCTAATCATTTGACTTATATTAACTCAGTCCCCGCAACAACCCTGTATAAAGTAGGTACGGTTTTATCCTTGTTTTGCAGATGAGTAAACCGAGGCACAGAGAGTTTAAGTAACTTGCCTGAGGTCACACACCAGGTAAGTAGTGGAATTAGGATTCAAACACAGGCAGAGCTGGTCCTAAAGAGTATGCTTCTCGCTACTGAACTGTCTAGTGTAGATGAAATTGTTCAGTGAACATGCTTAAGAAAAGGATGAGGACAGAACCCTAGAGATTACTGACACTTGAAAGCATGTGAAGAGAATAGAAACTTGGAAATAAGGCAGAGAATAGGAGCTAAAAATAAAAGAATGGACTTTACATAAAATTGAATTTGGTGATTTTAATTTTTCCTCTCAAGAATTGTCTTCATCCCCTTTGAACTGAAGAAAATATTTTACTTTTCACTCTTTAATAAGTGCTAAGTAAGTTTTCCTTGAGATATAAGAAATGAATGTTTATTTAAAGCAATTTGTTTACTTTGTTTTTAAATTTAAGAATATTTTTCCTTAACAGAATTAAGACTTTTTAGAAAGCCTTTTAAGACCTATCCTAACTTATTTATGACAGTTTCTTCATCTATAAGTTAATTTTAGGAAATTTATGGAACTTATTTACCACTGTATCTCCAAACTTCAGTGTTGCTCCTTCTATTTCCACCTCATTTCGTGTTGACTCCAGCTTCACTGTGTTCCCTCTCCCCAGCCCCGTCTCCATCTGGAAGTTGAAGAATGTTAAAGTATCTTATTATTTCATTGAATGGTAGTTTCTAGAACTGAAGATTTTTTAGTAAGTCAGCAGCTACAACTTTATAGTTAACAGTATTTTTATCTGTAGTATGGTTTTTGCAACCAGAGCTTTAGGGCAAAAGAATAATTCTCAGAATTTTAAATGTAACTGTTCAATGAAATTCAACAAACAAAACCATACTTCCCCTCAAAAAAACCAAAACAACAACAACAAAAAACCTCCACTAAACAGGCAGCGTATATGCTTTTTATTAAATTTACCAAACATTAACTGAGGTTGTCGTGCTCAACTTTTCTGCCTCGTATTTAGGAATAGAAAGATGAGTGAGACTGTTCACTGTATTTATTCTCTTTTTACCCTCCTTCCCCTCCCCTCCTTCCTTCCTTCCCTACCTCCCACAAATATTTATTGAGAGTCTACTATGTACTAGGGTATTCCAGGCTTGGGGATATAAATAATGAAACTAACACCTGTCTTCAAATAGCTTACTTCTTAGGAAGATGACAAGTCCATGAGTCAGCCAGTTCACAAAAGTATAGTAAGTGTTGGAGCCAGGGTTCACACCCAGATCTGTCTGGGTTCCCATTACCCCACTCTCCTGTAAGGATTGATAGAATTTAACTTATCTGGAAGAAGGAACAGAATTGAAACAGATGAGGAAGTATGATGAGCAACAAAGAGAAGAGGTCCTTGGTGACTGTTAAGGGGTTGACAGCCGTCTTTGTTGCCATGGAGTTGAGGGATGAAGAGTGAATGGGAAATGAGAAGGTAGACTTCTAAGACTCTTCATGTAGTGAAGGAATAGAGAGGATTTTAGGTTGAGTGAGTAATAAGATAAGCGAATCTTTTAGAATGAGGAGATAAGTATGCTTGCTTGCTGCTTTGCAATGAGGTATAGAACTGGTGGGGTAAGATTTAAAGACGAGAGAGAAGATAATAGAACAAAATGCTATGGAAAATTAGATAATATCAAGAACATAAATAGGAAAGAATTTTGTTTTGCTATATGTTATCAGTATTTCTAGATGGAAATATTAAAAACTACTCTTATCCATACTTTCCTTATTGCCCAACTCTCCGATCAAAAATAGGTGTTTATTGGTTAGAAAAGAGAGAATGTATCTGTTCTAAAGGTTAGATGTGTCAAATTGTCCTTACTAGCCTGAGAGCTCAAGCATAACAATGATTGTGAGGATGGTGCGGGACTGGGCAGTGTTTCGTTCTGTTGTACACACGGTTGCTCTGAGTCAGAACCGACTTGAGGCACCCAACAACAACAGAAACAGCCTGAGAGTACTGTTTGGGTTGTAAATAGCAAGCTTTCTCTTCTTGCACACCGATGTGTGAAAACTCTAGAATTCTCATTCAGTGGGTCTGGGTTGGGACCCAGAAACCAGTTAATTTATTTATTCAGCAAATGTTTATTGAGTGCTTTCCTACGATGTTCTTACTACCATACTGTGTAGATGTTACTAGAAGGTGGCCCAGGTGCTTACTCTCTTAATGAGAGGACAGAGATAATAAACAAGGAATTAGACAAACAGGATACTTTCATGTAGTGATAAGTGCTATGAAGGAAGTAAACCATGGTTTGTGCCAGAGCAGTCCCCTGGCAGGAGAGGGAGATGACTTTTCATAGAGTGACCCTGAAGGACTCTGAAGAGGTAGCCTTAGAGCCGAGGCCTGAGGAGTGAGAAGGAGCAATGCACAGAGCTAGGAGGGGAATGTTAGGAGCAGGGGAAAGAGCAAGTGCAAAGGCTCTGAGGTAGAAGTAAGCTTCTTAGGGTCAGGGAATAGACAGAAGGCAAGGCCAGGATGGCTAGGAAATCGTGGGGGAGGGGAGCAGGAAACATGAGCTTAAATGGGATCAGAGGTTTTTAGAGGCCGAATCATTGAGGACTTTGAAAGACCTTGGGTTTTATCCTAAGTGCAGCAGGAAGTTACTTACTGGAAAGTTTTAAGTAGGGGAGTGACCGAATCTGGTTTTCATCTAAAACAGAAGTAAAAACCATTCAGGCTGCTGTGTGGACAAGCATCCCAGTGGATTCTGATGCAGATCTGTGGTCACACTTAGAGAAACACTAATCTAGATCTTGTAATGCTCTATCTCAAAAGAGCTCTGTCAGGGCAGGGCTCCTGACTAAAAACGACAGCTTGACTACACCCTTTGTTGCCTGTCCCTCCCCAAACTCCACTGAAATGGTAGAAACAAAACAAAAAGAATGGAAGAGATTACAACCCCAAAACACCCCACTGCCATCTAGTATATTTTGACTCCCAGCGACCCTCTAGGACAGTAGAACTGCCCCATGGGGTTTCCAAGGCTATAATCTTTACAGAAGCAGACTGCCGCATCTTTCTCCCCAGAGCAGCTGGTGTGTTCCAACCACTGACTTTTTCTGTTAGCAGCTGAGTGGTTTAACCACTGCGGCTCCAGGGCTCTTCCAGAGACTGGAAATTGCTACAGTTTTTTTGAAATAAGAAAGCAAATGGACAAGTGAAAACTGATTTATCAGAGAGAAAAGTTACAGCCGAAGTGCCTGCAGTGCACCGTACCTCTGAGAAGCATGATACTGTGTCTTTTTGCAGCTCCCAAGAGGCTCAGCACTTGGGAGCCCCAGATACTAAGGAAGGTAGGGGTCTGAAGTGGGATGGAAAGTCTGTTGTACAGGCTGTCTCCCTGTGTGCCCTTGAAGAGAGGTGTTTTCTTCCACCATCAACCCCCTGGCCTCGGGAGACCAAGGCTTATTCTTGTAAAGTTAAGATGCGCTTGGGCTGGGGAGTCAGGGGCAGGGGAAGGCTGACTGGTTTAAAACAGGGAGGTTAGGGAAATCTACCTGTGAACTTTGAAAAAATGGTTACATGAATTTAGAGACATACAGGCTTGAATTCTGCCCCTGCCTTTTTTTCTCCTGTGTGACCTTGGGTAAATTATTGAACATTTCTGAGCCTCAGTAAAATGAGATTAATATTATCTAACTCAGAAAGTAGTTGTGATGATTACGTGAAATTAAAGCAGGTGAAACCAAAACCAAACCCGTTGCCATTGAGTTGATTTCTACTCGTGGTGACCCTATAAGACAGAGTAGAACTGCCATATAGCATTTCCAAGGAGTGGCTGGTGGATTTCAACTGCCAGCCTTTCGGTTAGCAGCTGAGCTCTTAACCACTGTGTGCCATCAGAGCTCCAAAGTAGATAAAGCACTCAAAGTAGGTAAATGATGGTTTTCTTCACTTTCACCCTTCTGTGGCATGTAGCAAGAAGGGGACGTTGTTTTTCTAGAATTTAAGGCAAGTGCAGACCAACTGAAGATGTATAAAATTTTTGAAGTGGAATTCTACTTTTTTTAAGTCTGCCTTAGTTATTTGCAACATGTGTGTTCCTTGTCATTGGGTAGATTTGCCATTGTCATGCTGTGGAAAAAGCCTAGGAAACCAGACTCTGGAGATCCAGGGTCTAGCTAGCCTCCTGTTCTACTAACCAGATAGATGTATGACATTGTATTAGTTACTTACCCACTTGGGATCTCATATTCCTGAGTTGTTAAATGAAAATGTTCCACGACAAGATGATTTCTAAAAAATTGTTTTACTGTAAAATTATATGATCCTGTGATCTGTGAAGCTGAAGTCATCCTTTTGAGACCTGTGTTGTATGACTCAGGATACATTTAGTGTTATAAATTCAGCTTAACGTTTTTGGAGGACTTGAGGTAATTGAGGTTTACTAGACTGGTAGTTGATGTTTGGCTTTATTATTGGAAAATAATTCTAGATATGAAATCTTTTTTTTTTTTTTGAATAGAAATATACCAAGAGTGGCCACCACTTTTCTTCCTATAGAGATAAGTGATCTCGTGGTGCTGTTCACCTAAAGTCATCACCTTTTTATTTTCAGTCATGTGGATTCACCCTTGACACTCTACTCCCCCCGCCCCAATAGTTGTGGACATTCTTCTTCCTAGGATGATCTGGAGTGTGTGTGTTTTAAATCACATTTAACCTTCATAAACCTAATCTTCACTCAAATGTCAAGGCCAAAGGAATCCTTCCCTAACCCCCAGGCTACAGCATGTTATTTGTTTACATGGTGTTTTTCCCTTTTCACAGTCTGGATTATGTATACATAAAATTTTGTGATATCTTTCTTCCAAACCAGTCTGAAAATTCTTGGAGGGCAGTGACCACATCCCTTTGGCTGACTTATTTCTATAATGTCTGGTACATAATTGGCATTCAGGACACATTTTTTGAGTGAAAGAATAAATTTACATTGTTTCCCCATAAATAATAAATGATAGAAATACAATGGTAAATAAAAGCTCAAAATGCCTGTTAGAGTTAGGATTATAGCCTTTGCTATTGCCAAGCAATGGATTTAAAAGGAAAGACTGATGAAGGTGGTTGCATAAATGACTTTTATTGTTGTTTGTGCAAGAACAGTGAACATTGCCTAGTACAGGAAGCAACTTTTTAAAACTGCGGCCGAACGAAGACGTCAGACTGGCCTTCACCCCTTTAGCAGATGTTTTAGAACCTGAGTTCCTTAAATCTTCTTCAGTTGTGTAATAAACACTTTGACATGATGAAAGATTTATTCTGTTAATTTTTGGTCTCTATAAACAAGTGCCTACCTAGATTGGCTAAAAAAAAGAAAAAAAAAACTTTCTAAGTTTTACTAGTTCCTTTTTTAGAAAAAGTTAGTTTCCTTTCAAGTACATAACACTTTAAAATGAGCTCAGCTGTATTAGCAGATAAACATGTTGATTCGTTTGGCTCAAAGCTACCGAATGAAGCCTGGAGGGGCACAGTTTGTTCTTACCCCGCCCAGTGGCAGAATGTTTTTCTTCCTCTCCTCCCTATTGAGGGAAACCAAAAAACAAAACAAACCAAAAAAACCCACCAAACCTGTTGCCCTCCAGTTGATTCTGACTCTTAGTGACCCCGTAGGACAAGGTAGAACTGCTGCATAGGGTTTGCAAGGAGCAACAGGTGAATTCGAACTGCTGAACTTTTGGTTAGCAGCCAGTCTCTTAACCTCTGCGCCACCAGGGCTCCCCAAGTGATACTGCTACTCACCATTTCCTATAATGCTCTTGATTTTACAGGTTTAATCTATAGGGTTCCTATGAGTCTAAATCGACTCTACGGCACAAAGCCGCCACCACCACCACCATCTCTGGTGGCATGTGTCATTCCTTCTACTTGGAATGCCCCCCTTCTTTTTGCCACTTGTTTAATTACCTACATCTTAACCTATTAACAAAATTCACATTAAATGCTGCTACCTCCATGATCTCTCCAGCTGAAAATCCTGTTGCTTTTCTCTGAACATAAAACTTTTCTCTGTAAATAGGACTTTTTACTATTCTTTTATATATGGTATGCTTATAATATTTGAATATGTAGCTTATCTCTGCTAAGATTTTAAGTTTCTTGAGACAATATGGTATAGAGGTTGATGACTGCAACAGATAAACCTCCAAATCTCAGTGGATTAGTATAATTGAATTTTGTTTCTTTCTCAGTGAAGTCTAAGACAAGTACAGTATTCCTGACTAGTAGGCTTTTCTATCTTGTGGCACCACCATTTCAGCAAATGGTTCCCATGAGCACTGTGTTCATCTGCGTGAAGCTGGAAAGAGAAAGAGCATGGAAGAGCACAATTGGGAAGTTTTTTGAGCGGACCTAACCTGAAAGTGGCACATCTCGTTTGTCACATTTCATTAGCTAGAACTCAGTCAGATGGCCGTTTTTTAACTACAAGGGAAACTGGAAAGCATGTGCCTAGGAAGAAGAGGAAATGGTTTTGGTGAACACATGGCAGTTTGACAAAACGCTTAAAAGCTTGGACTCTCAGTGAGACTCGTGAAGAGTGTGCCTCTCAGTCAAGTAGATACAAGAGACCAAAGGGGCAGCTTCTGTCTAGAGGTGAGATGATGGGAAGGCAGAGAGGGTTAGGAGCTGGTTGAATGGACATGGGGAATCAAGGGCAGAAAGGAGGAGTGTGCTGTCGCAGAATGGGGTGAGCAATTAGGGTCACATAACAATTTATGTACAAAATTTTGTATGGGAGACTAACTTGAAATGTAAACTTCATTTAACTACAACAATTTAAAAAAAAAGAAAGGAAAAAAAAGCTTGGACTCTGAAGTCAAGACAAACCTAGATTTTAATTCTGGCCGTACCATTTACCAGCTGTGTGATCTTGGACAAGTTACATATCTTTGTGTCTTGTGATAGTTAGTAAGATGATGCAGGTAGAATACTTGGCATAGCATAGTTACTCAATAAATCTTAGCTATCATCGTTCCCCTCCGTGACATGTGCCGCTGTTGCACAGGTGGTTATTAAATCAGTGTTGAATGGATTTTAAAATGTCTAAGGAGTTTCTTGTGTCATAACTTCTTTTCTTTAGTTAATATTATTATGGTGAGAACTGTCCAGACATCTACCTATACCATAATTTATAAGCTATGCTATGCTGAATTATTCTTACCAAATGAAGTATTTCGTAAATGGATTTTGAAAAGAGGAATCAACAGGTTTTTGGAGGGGTTAGAAGATAAAGTAGGAAAATTTTCCAGAAAGTAGAGTAAACAGTAAGATATGGAAAATAGGAGAGAAAAAGCTAAGACAATTACAAGACAGGTTCAGAAGTTTCCAACATCAGAATTCCAGACTTTCAGAAGGAAATCAGAAAGAATAGAGAGGAAAATCATTAATGAACTAAATCAAGAAAATATTCCAGGATTGAAGGGCATGATTTTTTTTTTCAGATTGGAAGGTCCTATTGAGTACCCTGTACAATGGTGGATAATGGACCCACAGTACAGCACATCGCTGTGGAATTTAAGAACTAGAGTACTTGTAAAGAAAGGGTCAGGAATCAGGATAGCTTTAGGCTTCTCAGCAACAGGAGAAGCAGAAGACAGTGGAGCAGCAGTGCCTTCAAAATTCTAAAGAAAAATGATACCGAAACTAGTCTAACTAAACTGTTACCCAAGTATAAGGGTAGGATAAAGATGTTTTCAGAGAGATAAGATCTCAAAGAATTTATCTCGCACAAACCTTTCCTCAGGAAGTTGGGAAATGTTTTCCATCAAAACAAGGGAGCATATCAAGATAGAAGAGGACCTGGGAGGGAGGAAAGAGTTCAGACCCCGGAGAGGGGTAAAAGAAACACCTAGGATGGTAGCTGGGCACCCATCTAGGGCAACTAGTCCAGACTGGAGCAAGTCAGAAGACTCAGGGAGAGAATTCCTCAAGAAGCTCAAATTGATAGAAACCTGATGTGAATGAATATATTCAAAGGAGATTTGTCAGACTGGAGAGCGGCTTGATTAGGGATAAATATATAGAGTAAATAAGTAAATACAGACAAGTATATAGAAAACTAAACAAGTGAGAAACCAAGGAAAGCAAAATGCTGTGCAGGAAAAGAAAGGTAATTATTGTTTACTACTTGACTCCACTGTGAATACCCTGTGTAGTCATAGTAATAAAACAAAAAGAAAAACCCCTTCATTGGATTTTCTTGGCTGTGATCTTTATGGAAGCAAATTGCCAGGCCTTTCTTCTGCGGTGCCAGTGGGTGGGTGTGAACTGCCAACCTTTAGGTTATTAGTCGCACTCTTAACCGTTTACGCCATCTAGGGATCTAGTCATAATAATAAAAGCTCTAAATATTGATCTAACTAAAATTAGAATAAAACTGTATTGAGAGGATGGGGATGGAAAGTATGGAGGGTGGGAAAAGTAGGAAAGAGAGCTAAATCTTAAAATTACTCAGTGGTCAGTCTCTTGATAATACCCCAAGCTAAACATTGAAGAAGGAGCAACACAAACATGTTACTTAGAGATATGGAGGTAAATTACAAAACAACTAACTAAAGAAAGCCTTTGGGGACAGGACATGTTGGTGAGGGGTGCCAGAGAATAGTTTTTCTTACCAAACCTTAAACATCCAGTAGATATTTTAAAAACTACATGTATATGCATGTGTAACATTGATTAAAAAAAAAAAATCATCAACACCCTGTGATTCTGCTCTATTTTTAAAACCCTTAATTTTAGAGACTCAATCCACTTACTTTAGACTTGCTCTAGATCAGAATTTTTGTTGATTATTTTAGTTTCTCACTTAAATATTATCTTAAGTAGCGGTTAGGTTAGTCGAGGTTCTATAGTGTGTAACTGAATTTGAAACAGGTAAATCCACCTTACTTGTTGTCTTCATTTATTTAGCTACAAGTCCTTATTTATGGGGAGGTGATGGCTGGCAGTTCTTCCACACCAGCCACTCTTCGTTGTTGTTATGTGGCGTCGAGCTGATTCAGACTCATAGTGACCCTATAAGACGGAGTATAACTGCCCCGTAGAGTTTCCAAGGCTGAAATCTTTACAGGAGCAGAATGCCAGGTCTTTTCTCCCTCAGAGCAGCTGGTGGGTTCAAACTGCCTACCACTTGGTTCGCAGCTGAGCACTTAACCATTGCACCACCACAGCTCCTTTCAGCCACTCTAGTGCGAAGGTTTCCCATGTTACACTAATCCTACAGTGCTTTTATTCTGTGTTTCTCAATCCTGAATTTACACATTGTATTTGTATTATGCTGCTTCTGTATGTGTTACATTATGCTCTAAGTGTTCTCTAGTGGATTCTTACCTGGATTTCTTTTTGCCTTTCTTAATTGCCTTTTCTTTGCAGCGTCTCTCTCTTTAGCATTTCAGTAGCAGGGCTGTGTGGTGAGAAACTACATGCTCCTCTCCTGACACCTCTCCAAAGCGTGGATTGAAGGGCAGAACAGGAGACCTGTGGGTGAGTTGCCAGGGCTGAAGAATGCAGCCCTCCGCCAGCATTGCTGGTTCAATAGCTTCCAATCACTCTTGCCATCTCCACTGCCAGCGCTTCAGTTAACTTCAGGGTTCATGACTGACTGGTTTACTATGATTTGCTTATTGCATACCTGTTAGATTCAGAGTTCTTCATTGTTAGTAAAAATTAAGATAGTTAAATTTTGCTAATTTAAGCAGAAAGAGGATTTATTAAAGATATTGGGGGTTTCCAGGAATCAAGGGAAGGGCCAGGCTGTCGGGATTGGCACTACACAGCCAGGGGTAGTGCCTCTGTTTCTGACACATCTGTAGAAGAACACTCAGTAACTTAGTATGTTGCTTTTGAAGATTGCCATTCTTTGTGGTGTATTATAGCTGTTATACTCTTTAATGATAAAATTAGAAGTTGAGAAATTATGATTTTTTTTTCCCCAGGTAGAGGTCATTGGGGGAAAATGATGGCATGACTGGATTTGTATATTCTGGGATTTTAAATCCAGGGATGAGGAGAAAGAAGAAACAAAGTTTCAGGAGATGAAAGTACATCTGTGGTCCATGCTGTGCTTGAGTAACTGTCTGAGCAGAGTGGGAAGAGGGGAGCCTTATGCAGTGTATTTCTCAGGGTGTTGTTCAAACATAATTCAGACCCCTTGATGAGACCCCCCCACTGGTTTTCTGTCTCATGTAGAAGCAAATCTCAACTACTCTTGATGACCTTTAAGGCTCAGAATTATCTGGTTAGAGGTGGATTACCCCGAAGCTAATACAACTCAGACTTTCACTTGCACAGGCCCTTCCCAAGGCTTGATCCCAGTTGGTTTAGGGCTACTGTCGTTTGCCACTTTGACTTCTTCCCTGTCATAGTTCCCGTCCTGTGAGGTGACCACAGGCATTTGGAGTGGCCACAGGCATTTTTCGAGTTCTAAGGAAAAGAGAGTGGGATTGGTGTGATAACATTTGTGTGGTTTGCAATCACTTTCATGTATGATTTAGTTTGCTAGCTGCCTACTCTACCAACTCAGCTGGCATTGTTGTACGAAGGTGCAGGACCAGAGGTTGAATGCCAGTGTGAACTTGTTGTATGGCACTCCAACACTGGGAGAAATTGGGTAATAGAGGAGAAACTCAGATTGAAATGGGTGGAGCCATTTGCAGGTTTGTTGAACATTCTTCTTTTATAGCTCGTATGTGAAGGAAATATGAAAGAGCTTTTCACAACTTTGATATTTGAAATATTTACATGACACTACCATTAGTGAGTTGTGAAACTGAAAGCAACTAAACTATCAGTTATAAAAAACACATACCACCCTGTATTCTAGATGAAAGACTAAACTGTTTTCTCTGGTCTCTCTATAAAAAATATTACAAAGTCCTTTTCATATGAAGAGGCGGTCTAATACTATGCACAGAAAGTATGTAGGAAAAATTTATTATAAAAGTGTGTCAAGGAGTTAATTAATGGAAATAAGATGTTATTATTTCAGATTTTTTAATGTGGTCGTCAGCCTTTAAAAATTTATAATTTGATGGTGTAATTTCCCTTCTCATTCTAAATACTCAATTTAGAACTTCATTTTGTTTTCATAATTTTGCATTATTTTTCTTAAAGGGGGCCCTTCCCCAAATCATGTAAGCTTCAAGCTCCATTAACCCTTCCTTCACCACTGGATCTTCTCTTGTCTGCCTCTTTCCTCAGCTCCTTACTCACTATACATTCCAGTCACATTCATCTGTATGCTCCTCAAGTGGTTCTGCTTGTTCTCACAGCAGGGCTTTTTGCACTTGCCTGGTATATACTTTCGTTCGCTTTTTGAAGGACTTCTCAGTATTTAGTTCTCAGGACAGGTGTCTTCTCAGAGTCTGTCTCTGACCGCTTAATCTAAAGTATCTTTCCTTCCTTCTTCATCTCTACCATATCATATGTTTTATTTTTGTAGCACTGACAGACATCTGACTGTTTTCTTTTATTGTTATTGACTATCTCCCCCTTTTCAAATATAAACTCAATGTATGAGAGAGAAATCGTTCACTGTGATATTTCGAGTCTATAGTTGTGCCTGAACCATTTTAGATACTCAGTAGATACTTGTTGAGTGAAAAATGACTAATGAGCTTGAGCTTGTACATTTTGCCAAGTATTTATTTACTAGTGCAATTCCTTATTTTGTAAATTTTCTTTTTGTGTCATTTGTGTATTTACTGCATATGATCCTGGCTTGTCTTACAGTTTGCATAAACTCTCTTTGATTGTTTCTGCAGCAAATATTGGTTAAGACTGTTAATTAATATTATATTTTAGTTAAACTATTTTGTTATAGAATATTGAAACAGAATGGTGGAGAGAATAATAAAATGAGTACCTAAGTACCCATCCTCTCGCTTTGTTATATTTTACCATTAGATTGATGGAGAGCTGCTTTTGAGTCGACACCAACTCATACGACCTTATTAATGTACAACAGAATGAAATGTTGACCAATCCTGTGTCATCTTCATGATTGCTAGCATGTTTGAGTTTATCGCTGAGGCTGTGTGCCAGTCCGTGTCATTTGGGGTGTTATGATTGAATTGTATTCTCCAAAAATTTGTGCTGTAAATCTTAACCTCTGTGCTGGTGGTTATAATCCCATTTGGGAATGGGTTATCTTTGTTATGTTAATGAGACAGGATTAGTGTAGAGTGTGTTTTAAGTCAGTCTCTTCTGAGATAGAAAAGAGATTAACCAAGCAAGCAGGAGAGGCAGAGATGGGGGAAGAGAGATTCCAAGCCACATGAAGGTCACCCAGAAGCAGAAGCTCAAAGAGACAGGGACTTTCCCTCAGAGCTGACAGAGAGGAGAAGCCATCCCCTAGTGCCAGCACCCTGAGTTCGGACTTGTAGGCTCCTAAACTGTGAGAAAATAAATTTCTCTTTGTTAAAGCCACCCATTTATGGTATTTCTCTTATAGCAGCACTACATAACTAAGACACTAGGGGTCTCCCTCACCCTCGTTGGCCTTCTGCTTCACTAAACGTGATGTCCTTCTCCAGCGATTGATCCCTCCTGATGATGTTTCCAAAGCACAGAGTCAGACAGTGTTCTCTTGTGAGCCATAGGATTTTCAGTGGCTAATTTTCGAAAGTAGATCACCAGGTCTTTCTTCTTAGTGTGTCTTAGTCTGGAAGCTTTACTGAAATCTGTCCACCGTGGGTGATCCTCCTGGTATTTGAAATAGCGGTGGCATAGCTTCTAGCTAGCAAGCCACCATGGCTCAACCGACTGACAGATGAGTGGTGGATTTTAGCATTAGGTTCTTTCTTTTTGTTTTTTTGAATTAAGCATTACAGGTACACATGATGCTTCTGTATCCCTCCCTAATGTTACTTCTTCTTTTTCCGTACTTATTCAGAGGTATATTCAGAGGTGTTACCTTGCATTTACATTGAAAAATTTTTCCTATGTATAAATTCATATATAAGCAATAAAACAATAGAGCTGGTAAGTTTTCAAACTTAACAGAGATGGTATTATTCTGCATATATCCTCTGAACCCTCTTTTTTTTTTTTAACATGCTTTATGTTGACACATGGAGCTTTTCATTTCTTCATTTTCACTGCTGTGTAATATTCATGGATAAACCTATTTATTTAATAATTCTTCTGTTGAGGAATCTTTAGGTGGTTGCCAATATTTTTGCTATTACTAACAATGGTGCAATGAATGTTTTTTGTGCAAGCCCCCCTTATGTATATGTGAAGTTTTTCTAAGATGCGTAACTGGAAGCAGGATATTGGCGGGTCGTAGGGTATGCTCTTCTTTAACCTTTACCACATTTTGTCATGTTAGCTTTTTAAAGTGGTTGTTACCTGTTTGTTTCTACCAGCAGTGTACGAGGCGTGTCATTTCTCCGTGCCCTTGCTATCACTTTGTTTTGTCATACATTAGCTTTTGTCATTCCTGACGTATGAGAAATGGTATTCAGTGTTTTAGATTTGTATTCCATAGTTAGTGGAGGGGTTGCATGTTCTTTTTATATGGTTACTGGCTATTCTATTTATTTATTTATTTTTTATAGTTTATTTTTGTTGTTGTTGAGACTATACACAGCAGAACGTAGACCAGTGCAATAATTTCTACATGTACAACTTTGTGATATCGATTACATTCTTTGAGTTGTAGCAACCATCCTCACTCTCCTTTTCGGCGTTGTTCCTTCTCCATTAACATAAACTTACTGCCCCCTAAAATTTCTGTCTAATCTTTTGAGTTGTTGTTGTCACTTTGATCCCACATAGGTAGATCTTAAAAGAGCACGGTGCTCAGTGCAGACATTGTTTACTAGTTAAGCTCAACTATTGTTTGGTTTTATGAAGACTTCAGGGGATATTTTTGGTTTAAGGTTTAACGATTATCTCAGGGCAGTAGTTTCAGGGATTCATCCAGCCTCCATGGCTACAGGATGTCTGGAGTCCATGAGAATTGGAAATTCTCTTCTGAATTTTCCCCCTTTTGATCAGGATTCTTCTATAGAATCTTTGATTAAAATGTTCAGGAATGGTAGCTGGGCACCATCCAGTTCTTCTGGTCTCATGGCAAAGGAGGCAGTTGTTCTTGGACGTAATTAGCCACACATTCCATTTCCTCCTCCTATTCCTGACTCTCTTGTTCCTCTGTTACTCCAGGTGAATAGAGAACAATTGTACCTTGAATGGCTACTTGGAAGCTTTTAAGACCCCAGGCACTATGCAGTGAACTAGGAGGCAGAACAGAAGCACTAAACACGTCATTAGGCCAATCAATTAGGATGTCCCATGAAACCATGACCCTAAGGAACCAGATCCCATAAAATGTTTGGTTGTGCATAAGCAGTCTCAGCAGCTACTCTTCTTTTGTTTTTGTGTAGTTGTTGTAAATAGATCTATCACACAACTTTTGCCAGTTCAGCTTCTTAAAGGTGTACAACTTATTGACAGCAATAACATTAATTAGCTGTACAGCCCTATCCTTAATACGATTTTTTCATCCCCATAACTGAAATTCAGTAGTCTATAAGTGGTAACCTTCCCTTTCCCCCCCAACCCTCTTGCCCCTGTTAACCACTAATAAACTTTGGTTTCTATATATTTACCTTTTCTTGTGTTTTTATAAGGAGCCCTGGTGGTCCAGTGGTTAATGCACACAGCTGCTAACCAAAGGTTGACAGTTTAAACCCACCAGCGGCTCCATGGGAGAAAGATGTGGCAGTCAGCTTCCAGAAAGATTTACAGCCTTGGAAACCCTTTGGTGCCATTCTGCTCTGTCCTATAGGGTTGCTATGAGTCAGCATTGACTTGACAGCAGTGAGTTGGTTTTGTCTTTTTATATAAGTGAGGTCGTACAATATTTGTCATGTTGTGATTGACTTATTTCACTCAGCATAATGCCTTCACGCTCCATCTATATTGTAGAATGTCTCTTACTGGCTAAGTAGTATTACATTGTATATATGTACCACATTTAGTTTATCTGTTGATCCGTTGATGGGCATTTAGGTTGTTTCCACCTTTTGGCTATTGTGAATAGTGCTGCAGTGAACGTTGGTGTACAAGTCTCTATCTGAGTCTCTACTTTCAAGTCTTTTGGGTATATACCTAGGAGTGGAATTGCTGGGTCATAATGGTAGTTCTATTTTTAGTTTTTTGAGGAACTGCCATACTGTTTTCCAAAATGGAGGTACCATTTTGCATTTCAGTCAGCAGTGGATAAGGGTTTCAATTTCCCCACATTCTCATCAGCATTTGTTGTTTTTTGCTCTTTTTTTATCTTAGCTGCCCTAGTGGGAGTGAAATGGTATCTCATTGTGATTTTGATTTGTGTCTTTCTGGTGGCTAATGACATTGAGCATCTTTTCATGTATTTGGTGGCCACTCGAATGTCCTCTTTGGTGAAATGTCTGTTGAAGCCCTTCGTGCATTTTTTGATTGGGTTATTTTATTTTTGTTGTCGAGTTGTCAGTTTTATATAAATTTTGGTTACTAGATTCTTGTAGGATATATGGTGTGGTGGTTAATGTTATGTGTCAATTGGTTAGGTCGTGATTCCCAGTATTTTGTAATTGTCCTCCATTTTGTGATCTGATGTACTTGTCCTCCATTTTGTGGTATTGTATGTATACCCTTTCTCAAGTCACACATGCCCTTACTCAAGTCACACCCTTCCTCAAATCACCACCTTACTCAAGTATCTGATGAGGGGTGTTTCCTTGAGTGTGTGATCTACATCCAGTATAGATGGATGGTGTGGCAAACTTTACTCTTGCTCTGGATCCCGCACCTAGCTCATCATCGTCTGACCTGCTGATTCTGGGATTCGCCAGTGTCTGCCAGCTTCTGCAGCCCTGTGAGCCAGCAGCCTGCTGTCTGACCTGCTGATTCTGGGATTTGCTGGCCTCTGCAGCACCATGGACCAACAGCTTGTCATCTGACCTACCAGTTTGGGATTTATCAGCCCCTGCAACCACATGAGTCAGCAGAAATCTCCATCCCAAAACCTGACACATGGATTTGGGATTTGAGACACACAGATTTGGGATTTGCCAACCTCCACAACTGTGTGAGCCATTTCCTTGAGATAAATCTTAATACACACACACCCACATGCGCGTGTGTACACACACACACACACACACACACACATCCCACACACACATACTTTGGACATGTTATCAGGAGGGACCAGTCCCTGGAGAAGGACATCATGCTTGGTAGAGGGTCAATGAAAAAGAGGAAGACCCTCAACGAGATGGATTGACACAGTGGCTGCAACAGTGGGCTCCAGCGTAACGATGATTTGAGGATGGCACAGGACCTGGCAGTGTTTTGTTCTGTTGTACATAGGGTCGCTATGAGTCGGAAGCAACTCAGTGGCACCTAACAACAACCACACAAATACACGCTTCATTGATTTTGCTTCTCTAGAGAATACAGCCTAAGGCATGTGGTTTCTGAAGATACTCTCCCAGTTAGTAGCTTGTCTTTTTACTTTTTTGGTAAAATCTTTCGATGAACAAAAGTTTTTAATTTTTACGAGGTCTCATTTATTTTGCCTTTTGCTGTTTGTGCTTTTGTTATTGTATCAGATAATCCATTGTTAAAAGCTAGGCCCAACAGTGTTGCCCCTGCATCTTCTTCCAAGAATTTTTATGATTTTAGTTTTCACATTTAGGTCCTTAATCCATTTTGAATTTGTTTTTGTATATGGTGTGAGGCATGGATCCTGTTTCATTTTTCTGCATGTGAAAATCCAATTCCCCAACTCCGTTTATGGAAGAGATTCTTCTTTCCCCATCAAACGGACTTATCACCCTTGTCAAAAACCAGTTGACCATAGATGTGTGGGTTTATTTGTGGGTCTCAGTAGATGTCTCTTGTTATACCAGGACCAGGCTGTTTTGGTTACTGTAGCTATATGATATGTTATAAAATCAGGAAGTGTGAGGCCTCCCACTTTGTTCTTCTCTTTCAACACTGCTTTAGCTATTTGGGACCTCTTGCCATTCCATGTAAAGTTGAGGGTTGGTTTTTACATTTCTGTTAAGAGGGCTGTTGACATTTGGGATTGTGTTGAATCTGTAGATCACTAAGGGTGGTAATGACATTTTAACAATATTAAGTGTTCCAATCCATGAACATGGAACGCCTTTCTATTTATTTAATTCTTCTTTAATATCTTTCAGCAATGTTTTATAATTTTCATTGTATGAAGTCCTTCACATCCCTGGTTAAATTGATTCCTAGGTATTTTATTCTCTTAGATGCTATTGTGAATGGAATTAGTTTCCCAAATTTCTCCTTTAGATTTCTTATTGCCGGTATATTGAAACCCAGCTGATTTTTGTTAGCCTTGTATCCTGCAACTTTGCTAAGTTCTTTTATTAGCTCTGCAAGTTTTCTTGTGGACTTTTTGGGATTTTCTACATATAGAATTATGTGATCTGCAAATAGAGATAATTTTACTTTTTCTTTTCCAATCTGGATACCTTTGGTTCTACTTATTTTGTAAATTGCGTTTTCTATCCTTTTTCTTTTACTCTTCCATCCCTCTTTTGTATTAGGTTATTTGTCTTTTTATTATTGATTTGTAGGAATTATTCAGGTGTTTTGGCTATTAATCATTTGTTATTTGCATTGCAAATATTTCAGTTTGTGGCTTGTCTTTTTAGTTGTGTTTGTACTGAATTTCGTTGTACTTGAATTTGTAATTTTAATAGAGATAAATTTATCATTCTTTTTCTTTATGGTTTTCCTTTTCGTATCTTGTTTAAGATCCTCTTCCCGTACATAAGAGTCCCTGGGTGTTGCAAACGTTAACGTTCTCGCCTGCTAACTGAAAGGTTGGAGGTCCAAGTTCACTCAGAGTTTCCTTGGAAGAAATGCTTGGTAATGTACTTTCAGAAAATCAGCCATTGAAAACCTTATGGAGCACAGTTCTACTCAGACACACATGGGGTTGCCATGAATTAGAATCCACTTGATGGCAACTGGTGTTAGTTTTTTTCCCCTACATTAAAGTTATAAAGATAGTCTCTTTATTAATTACCTATTGCTACATAACAAATTACCACCAAAACCTAGTTCCTTAAAATTATAAACATTTATTATCTCTCTCAGTTTCTTGGTTCAGGAATATGGGAGTAACTTGGCTAGGTGGTTCTGGTCATGGTCTCTTATGAGGTCACAGTCAAGATGACAGTCACGGTGGCAGTCATCCAAAGGTTTGACTGGGATGGGAGGATTTTCTTTTAAAGATAGCCTGCTCACATGGCTAGAAAGTTGATGATAGCTGTTGGTAGGAGACCTTAGTTTCTCTCCATGTGGTCCTTTATGAGGGTTGCTTGAGAGTCCTTATTACGTGAAGGTTCCTTGAGAATGTGTGCTCCAAGAGAACACGACAGAAACTAATGTCTTTGATGATCTAGGTTTGGAAGTCACACACTCTCAGCCTTACTCATTGTGGAAGGAGACTATACAGGGTCTTGAATACCAGGAATTGAGGATCATTGGGGGCCATCTTGGAAACTGGCTCCTAGAGTCTCCTGTATTTTTTGTTCTAAAAGACCTAACGTTCTTTCAGATTTAGGTCTTTAATCTGTCTGGAATTTATCTCTCTCTCTCTCTCTCTCACTCTATTCTCTCTCTCTCTCTGTGGTGTTAGCAAGGGGATCTACTCTTATTATTTTTTAAAGGCATAATAATTATTCCAGTTCCATTCATTGAATGATCCATCATTTATTTCTTCATTGATTTTTTTTTTTAATGCTACCCCTGTCATGTATCAGTGTTGTTTATTTATTTCTGGGCTCTCTGTTCTTCTCCTTTAGCTGATTTTTGTGTTTGTATGTCATTTCCACCATACAACAAGTCTTGGCATCTCCTAGGCAAGTCTCTCCTGTTTTGTTCTTCATGACTGGCTTGGCTCTTCTTGTCACCAAAGAGCCATTATATCTCCATCAAGAGAGGCATGGCTAAATACATTCATCTGAATTTTAGATTCAGTTCCCTGGTTCCATGAAAAATCCTGTTGTGATTTTGCTTATTTTAAGGAGTAGAAAAATGTAATCTTCTTTTTTTTTAAATTAGAAAAGTAATAGTTGCTTACTAAGGATTGGTAAATACAGATAAGTAGAAAAAAACTTTAAAAAAAATCATCAGTAGCCCCATTACCCAAACATCGCCATTGTTGTGGCATTAGGAAGCTTTAAAGATTTGATTTTGAAAAAATGACATCATATCTACAGCAGAAAGTATCAGATAAGGATTAGTATTCTTATTATATAATATGCTTCTATAAATCATTGAGAAAATGATAAAACAACCCAATAGAAAAATGCAGAAAGGACATGACAAAGGAGGAAGCACAAATGGCTAAGAGCAAGTGAAAACATGAGGAAAATGTAAAACAAAACCAAAATAAACAGGATTTTCTTATCCTTCCAGAATACACCTTATAAGCAAGAATAGTGAGACTTTGTCTTGCTTACTTTGGACATGTCATCAGAGAAGACCAGTTGCTAGAAGAGGACATCATGTTTGGTAACAGAGAGGGTCAGTGAAAACAAGGGACCCTCCATAAGGTGGATTGACCCAGTGGCTGCAACAATGGGCTCAAACATGCCAATTATTGTGAGGATGGTGCAGGACCGGCTTATGTTTCATTCAGTTATACGTAAGGTCACCGTGAGTTGGAGCTGACTCGAAGGCAACCACAAACAACAACAACATAGTACTGTATACGAAAAGAAAGAAGCTAGAGACAGTCTTAGGTACCTATCAAAAGAGCAATGGATAAATAAATAAGTGCATCCATACCATGGAATTCTGAGCAGCCATTAAAAAATAATATATGTGTGTATTGTTCTCTTATGTGCTAACAGGGAAGGATGTCTGAGGCATAATGTTGAATGAAAAATGTAAGTGAAAGAATAGTTTATATAATATGGTGTTATGTTTATGACAAAATTATATACATATATATTTATTTGTCTATAAACAAATTCTAGGATAAATACAGCTCTATTAAGAGTAGTTAACCAAAAGAGTAGGATGTGTAAGAGAGGAGACTTTAATTTTGTATTATTTGGATTTTTTTTCAAAATCATGCTTTGCTTTGTTCTTAGCATGCAATATGACAGAATAATTGTTCATTAAATGTTAGCTGCTATCATCATCATCAGTCATTATCATGTTCCCTCCAACTCTTCAAGAATTTTATTTAGTGTGGTCAAAATATTGTAATTAAAAGATGTGTTATGATTTTACTTAATCATATTCCTATTGTTACATGAATAAGCAACTCTAATTTTTCACCATTATATGTGACATTTCAATGAATAGGTTAAACTTTTTGAAAGAACGTTTTATGTGATTATGGGAGTAATATATACTCGTGGCAAATTTAATAAATATAGAACAATTTTTACTAGAAAATAAAAATGACCTATAATGCTGCCACCGAAGCACAGCCTGTAGTGTTTTATTATGGTTTCTTTGGGTCTGCCCCCCTACTTTTTGTGGTAACAGCTTTATTGAGATGTAATTCACATACCATTTAAAGTGTACAATTCACTGTTCTTAGTATATTTAGAGAGTTGTGCAGCCATCACTATGATACATTTTAGAATATTTTTATTACCCCAGAAAGTAACCCCAGACCCTTTAACAGTACCCTCTCCCCCACCCCACTGCAGTCCCCCATCTTCCTCAAGTAGTGAACTAACTCATTAGCAACCATCAGTCTGCTTTCTGTCTGTATAGATTTGCCTCTTCTGGACATTTCATACAACTGCAGAAATACGATCTGTGGTTTTTAGTGACTGGCTCCTTTAACTTACATGTGTTGTTGCACGTGTCAGTACTTCATTCCTTTTGATTTCTGAGCAATACTGCATTGTATGCTGTAATAAATTACCATAAATTTAGTGGCTTAAAAGAACATAAATTTTATCAGACCATATTTCTGTAGGCCAGAAGTCTGACATGGGTCTCACTGGGCTAAAATTAAGGTATCAGAAATGGTGGATTCCTTTCTGGAGGCTGTGGGGCAGAAGCTGTTTCCTTGCCCTTTCTACCTTCTAGAGGCTGCCCACATTCCTTGGCTCGTGGTCACCTTCAAAGCCAGCAATGGTGGGTTGAGTCCTCATGTCACATCACTCTGACCTTGTGTCTGTCATCATATCTCTTTCTCTGACACTCTTTTCTGCCCCCCTTCCACTTTTAAGGACCGTTGTGGTTACATTGGACCTTTTAGATAAACCAAGATAATCTCTCAAATTTAACATTAGTCGATTAGCAACCTTAATTCTATCTACTTTAATTCCTTCTTGGAGTGTAAACTAACGTATTCCTACAGGTTCCAGGGATTAGGCCATGGACACATTTGGGGATCATTATTCTTTCTATCACAGATAGATATAGAAAGAAACCTGTTGCCATCAAGTTGATTCCAACTCATAGTGACCCTATAGGACAGAGTAGTACTGTCCGCATGAGGTTTTCGGCTGGTGGATTAGAATTGCCGACATTTTGGGTAGCAGTCGAGCATTTTATTTATCCATTCATCAACTGATGGACAGTTGGATTGTTTCAGCCGCTCCCCCCCCCCTTTTTTAAAAAAAGAAGAAAACAGTTAAGTTACAGTATAAAATAAATTTTTTATTGTTTTTGTTATGACTATAGTTACGGCTTTTTATATGTATTGCCAAATATAAAAAGTGTGTCACTTCTTAAGACTCTTATGCAGAAGACATAAGAATAACCATTTTGTTACACTCTTAGTAGATTATTAATTTGAGAGGCAAAGAATAATACTCAGTTTGAGTTTAAACTTGAATTTTTTAAAAATGTTTTCCTATATGGAGGGATATTTTCTCCTTTAAAATTTTCTGTTCATACACTTGGTATATTTGTCATTAAAAAATTTATTTTTTTAGGCTATATTTTTGATAATCATTAATGCTTTGTGACAGTTCCTGTAAATATTTTCCTGAATCTGTTTGTCATGGAATTTTATGTGCTTTTTTGTTTTGGGTTTAGTTATTGTTTTTGGCTTGTGAGTTTAGTTTTTAGCCTAAAGAACTCTTAAATTTGCATATGGGCACATCTGTTACAGTTCTCTTCCTTCTTTCTTTCCCCTTCTGCTTTTAACTATCCCCATGACATCTGCTTTTGCTTTAATCAGAAAGCCTTTCCTATCTCTAAATGGTTTGATAGCTATTTGGTTCTATACTATTTGTTAAAAAATGGTTTTGCTTTTAAATTGTTTTTCTACTCTTAAAGATATTAAAATTTGTTTTGTGTATAGTGTGAGTTGGTCGAACTGGACTTTTCTCCTCAGAGTGTGAACTATATATACAAATACAACTTTAAAATTTTTTATTTTTAAAATTAATGTAAAGTAAAATTAATTTTTTTTTTGGTGTACCGTTCTGTGAATTTTAACACATGCCTAGATTCGTGTGCCAGCTACCACAGTCAGGATAAAGAGCAGTTCCACCACCCCAAAATACCTTCTTGTGACCCCTAACCTCTGACCACCACTGATCTCTCCCATCCCTATAGTTTTGTCGTTTTGAGAAGTAAGCTCTCCAGGATTCTTTTTTGTTGTTGTTAAGTTTTTATCTTGACATAATTTCAGATCTGTAAAAGAGTTAAAAGAATTACAGATAATTCCATATACACGTTCCTCACATGTTAACATTTTCCCACAATTGTGTTATCCTTTTTCTCTCTCCCTTCCCTTCCTTTTCTTCTTCTGTCCTTCCCTCTCTCTCTCTCTTTGCCACCCTTCCTCTCTGTCTATGATATTTAACATATATTTATATCAACAGATTTTAAATATATTTAAAAATACATTTTAAAATGATACTTTAATGGAAACCAAAAGCCCAGTTACTGTTGAGTCGATTCTAACTCATGGTGACCCCACGTGTAGCAGAGTAGAGCTGTGCTCTATAAGGTTTTCAAGGCCGTGACCTTTGGGAAGCAGATCATCAGGCCCTTCTTCCAGGGGTCTCTGGGTGGATTCAAACCACCAACCTTCTAGTTAGTAGTTGAGTGCTTAACCATTTGCTCCACCCAGGGACATCTATATTTAAATATGTATATTTTTTCTGAACCATTTGAGAGCAAACTGCAGATGTGATGCCCCTTTTACCTTACATTATGAATTGTTTCCTGAAACAAAGACATTATTTACATATTAAAGTACAGTTGTCAAAGTAAAGAAATTCACATTAATACAATAATATTACCCAGATATTGTCAATAATTGCCTTTACAGCCCTCCACCTCTAAAACAAGGTCCTGGGTCATCAGTTCAATTTAATGGTCATGTCTAAGTCTGCTTCAATCAAGAAGCACATGATGTCGATTCGTCCCAGTTCTGGTGATGATAACTTTGATCACCTGGTTAAGGTGGTGTCTACCAAGTGTCTTTTCCATTATAAAGTTGTTGTTTTTCCCTTTGTAATTAATAAGAATCTTGTAGTGAGATACTTTGGGACTACATAAATATATGGGTTACTTCTCAAACTTTGGCCTGCTGGTTTCCATATCCGTTGATGGTTCTTGCTGGAATCATTTGTTAATTATTAGTGGTGACTTTCAAATTGTCTTTCCTTTTTCATTTTGCAGTTGACTTTTTACTATGAGAAAGAGATGTCTTTCTCCCTAACAAAAAAAAAACCCTGTTTTTTCATTGAGTTATAATCTTTCATTATCAATGTTCTGAAATGCTTAAATTATCCTAAATTTGGCCTGTGGAAGCCCCTTCACACCAGCTCTTGTATTCTTTAGACATGTCCCCATTTATTTTTGAGGGCTCTTTTTCTTTCTGGTACGAGATATTCTAGGCTTCTCATATACTTTCCCTGACTCAGCCCTAGAACGAGCCTTTTCTCCAGCGAGCTCTGGTTTATTTCAGTGGAGAATAGTATTTCCTTTATTCTTAATTGCCTTTGTTCTTCATTATATATGTTTTCTTCCTGTGCTATCCTGATCTGTTCAATTTTTGCATGAGCATCATACTGCTTTAATTCGTTTTATGTCTTAGTTATCTATTTTATTAAATCTCTGCTATGTATTTGAAACTGATAAGCAGTCATACTTTCTCCCTTGTTTTTTTCTTTTTTTGCCATCAAGTCGACTCCGACTCATGGCAACCCCATGTGTGTCAGAGTAGAACGGTGCTCCATAGGGTTTTCAATGGCTGATTTTTCAGAAGTAGATCACCAGGCCTTTCTTCCTCTGGGTGGACTCCAACCTCCAACCTTTTGGTTAGTAGCTGAGCATGTTAACCACTGGCACCACCCAGAAACCCTTGTCCTTTGTTGTTGTTACTGTGTGCAGTCCGGTTGATTCCGACTCATAGTGACCCTTAGCAGCTGAACGCGTTAACCATTTGCACAACCCAGAGACCCTTGTCCTCTAGAAACCCATAATCTCCTGTTTTTCCTGACCTCTTCGTATGTCAGAGCATATTTTCCTTCTGGATTCTTCTTCCTTCATTAGGATTTTATAGGGTAGAGGGCACCCAGGAGTCTGCCGTTGCCCTGGAGAACCAGGCACCGCCTGGTCAGGCATTGTTGGTGAGGAGTCAAAATTGGTTTCATCCCTCTGGGGGCAATTTGGTAATATGTATTGAAATTACAGATGTATGTTACCACTTCAGGGAATATATCCTACAGATACATTTATGCATATTCCTAATGATATAAGGTTATTCACATGAGTTTTGTTTGTACTAACAAGAGATTTGAAGATTGTCCACAATAATGGTTTTCTACTTATGTCTGCACGAGGCTGGATTTTCTTCATATATGTCAACCGAAACAACATATTGCAACAGAGTAGAAAAAAGCCCAAATGTCCGTTAATAGGTGATTGGCTGAGTAAATTATAGTACAGCAAACAGTGGAATATGCAGTTGAGAAAGAATTGGAAGCTATATATTTATTTTGAAAAATAACTGCAATAAAAAGGGAAAAGAGCAAGGTGCAGAGCATTCTGTACTTTTTTGTGTGAAAGGGGAGAAAATAAGATTATAATTGTATTTGCCTATATTGGCATAAAGGAACTCTGGAAGGCAAAACAGGAGCCCTGGTGGCACAGTGGTTAAGCGTTTGGCTGCTAACCAGAAGGTCAGCAGTTCAAATCCACCACCTGCTCCTTGGAAACTCTATGGGGCAGTTCTACTCTGTTCTGTAGGGTCACTCTGAGTCGGACTTGACTTGATGGCAATGGGTTAATACTTTACTGGAGGAAGGAGAGTATGAACTGGCAGGTGATTGATGGGTGGGGATGAGACTCTTTGCTGTATCCCTTTTCAATTTATTTGATTTTTGACGTGACTGTATCACCTGTTTAATTAATTACATTTTAAAAATGACTTTCAGTATAAATTAACTTGGGTTTGACACAGCATGCGTTGATGCTTTGTAGTTCTAAACCTCAGGCTTACAGTGTCATGTTCTTAACACAGTATAGAAAGCTCTTTTCAGCCTCATACTTTGCCACCTCCAGGTTCATATTTTATATTCCAGCAACGTCAGATTGTTTGTAGTTCTCACATATAGTTGTTTCATATTTGTGTATGTTTTGCCTGTATCTTCTCCATACTCATCTTGTAAGATCAGTTGATGTGGTCTTCTGTGGGAAGTCATCTTGAACTTCTGCAGGCTAAGTGATTCTCTCAGAATACACTCGGAATAGTTGTCTATTATTGCTCTCGTTGCATTGCATTGTAATGATCGGTGCCTTTATAGTACCTAGCCATAGAACTCAAAGATTTGCTATAATGTATTTTCTTTGATATTATTGCCTGTAGGGTGGGGTCATCTCTCAAATAGCTTATAGTCTGTAATGGAGACAGACAAGCAGGAATGTAACATAAGATAGAGTGTAGTAAGTCAGATAATAGGCATATGGAAAGGTTATACTTCCAAAGGAAGCCTTTGACATGGGTCTTAAAGATGGGCCAGAGTCCAGATGGAGACATTTCAACATGCCTGGTTAGGAGCTGCAGATAATCTGGGGTAGCTTCAGTTTAGAGGAATCATGACTCAAGGTGAATCAGGGAGAAAAGGAAAAACAGGGACAGATTGTGAGAGGCCTAACATTCCAGTCTAAGGAATTTCAATATTGTCTTGTAGGCAGAGTAGGACTATTGAATGTTTTTGAACAAAGAATCACTGTGTTCAGATCTGTGCTTTAGAGTGATTACTTTTATGCTTTATGTAGAATGGTTTAAAAAGGGAAGAGGATGAGTGGTAATATCTTACCTGTTAAGGTAATTTATAGTTTAACTACAGTGTTGAATATGGAATTAAAAAAGGAACAGCTAACCACATTTTCAGACTGCATTTTTTTTTTTTGGTTCATATAGTCCATTGAACCTGGAATTCTCTCTCATTCCAACAGTGAGATTTCATTAATCTTTGAAGAGACAGCTTATGTGTTACTTCCGCTAGTAATCGTTGCCTGACAAATTTCCTTCTAGTTGTAATCAATGGTACACTGTTCTGACTGGGTTCTATTTTTATTTCTTCTATGACTTTTACTCTACCTTGTCTTAGAGTCATTCCCTTAATCAGCCCCAGGATTAATCGTTCCCTCCTGGAAATGCCTGTTTTACTTTATTTGACCCACTCCTCTGACACAACCTTGTAGTATTGTTTGACGGTTTTTCTGTTTATTTCAATAAACATTTCTTGAGTACCAGACCTCAGGGAACTCATACTCTGGTAGTCCGTCTCTGATAGTCCATGTGTTTGTCTATAGTATGTGATTAGATGGATGAGTTCCTTAAGGGCAACTCTATTTTTATCCCTTACACTTAGCACACTCAGTGATATGTATTAGACACTCAATAATATGAGAGACATGTCAGTGGAACAATATTGGTTAAAAGCTGTTAACCAGGGCTTAAAGCTGGTTTAAGTCTGGCTCTACCACTGTAGCCTGGATCCACTGTAGAGAGGTTATTTAGCCTATCTTAAAAATTTTCTCATCTGTAAAATGGGGAAATAATAGTACCTATCTTCTGTGGTAGTTATGAGAATTAAATAATTTATGGAAAACATTCAGCACTCGGCTTGGAACATAAAAAATGCCATATTTATTTAACCTATTATTATCGTCATTATCATTATTTGGACTTGGCATAAATTTTACATATGAGGTAATAGAGGAAAATTAAAAATAATTCAGTGATTTTGTTCTTCATTGACTGAGAGCATGGTGATAACATTAATTAAGGGAAAAGTAGGAAGAGGACAGGACTGCAGGGACGCCGCAGAGAGATGCTTTCTTCACTGTAACAGGAGAGGAGGTGGACGCAAATGCCAGTAGGTTTACAGATATGTATGTAGATAAGTTTATAGCTGTAGATAGGATGGGTTTTTATGTGAGTGTGTGAAAGTACCAGTACCATTTAGATCTTTATCCACATATGTATAAAACTTATTTTTTTGCTGGATTTTGAAAAGTTCTGTTTCAAATATTTTAAATCTTAGGTATATTTGCTTTTTTATTGATGTAAATTGGAGTAAAATCCATTCCTACTCTCTAGCTTTTGGATTTAGACTTTCTCTCTTAAGTTAATGAATCAAGGGCTTATTTTATTAACCTTTCTAGAAATATTAAGAATCCCTAATTCTTTCACTTTTGGCAATAATTGTCTCCACATTTACTTTATAGAGTCCTCTTTGGTGGAGCCCACAGGCGGAGAGGATGCACAGGATTCATAAGATGGCGGGCGGGTGAGTGACTGAGAATTTGGGCTGGAACGTGGGGAAAAAATGGTAGTGGTTGCTCCTTAATAATAGGAATAAAATTTGAAGAATAAATTTGGACACTACATTGTCTTGGTGAAATCTATAAAGACAATGTAAGGATTCTGATTTTTCTATTATGTAAATTGTATTAATAACATATGGCATAGCTATCATGTCATCTGTGCTATGATTTTTTCAGAATTCACCCAGCGACTCAGCATGCGGTTGACAGTTTGGGAAAACGTCTAGCCAGCAGTATATCCCAGAGTAGATCTTGTCTTTGGTGGTAGTGGTCAAAAATATAAAATTTCAGTTTAGGGCTTCTCTTTTTTTGCTTTAATAAGAAAAATTTCACCTCTTGATAATAGATACTGCTTTAACTGTGATAAGTGGACAAATGAGCTTCTGGGACCACAGAGATCAAACTTCAGAGAAAAATCACAGAAGGAGTCTCTAATTAGTATTAACATAAAGTAACCATCATGTGGCAAGCATTTTCATTGAGGAGAAAATTAATCTGTGCCCAAGATCAACTTTATTATAGTATATAGTATATAAACTGAAAGCTGTGATTTTATACGACAAAATTTGAATTGCACCAATGATATAAACAAAGCAAAGAAAGCAATTAATCATAATTACGAAAAGATTACAGGAAAAGGAGTAGAGCCTATAAAAGTGGAACCATATTAAGGAGAGAAATATATATGGGATCCATATCTATGGCCGGCGTATGTATTTCTCAATATAAAAATAAACTTAATCGATGTACTTGTTTACTGATGAATTTATGAATTTTCTATGGATTTAGGTAGAGTAGTTATTCTGTTAGATGGGACTGATAATAAGTAATATTATAAAGTAGAAAATGTTTGTCTAGGACCCTTTTACTGCCTTTTTTCTTGCTCCCTCAACCTTTTCATTTAGTAGTCCATTTGTAGACTTCTCTGTTTTGTCCCTATCAAAAGAGGTCCCCAGTACCTATGAGCCTTGACAGGTTATCTTAAAAAAGACGAACAGACACACTAAAGTACTGACAGATTATTTTACGTTTAATTAAGACTCTTGAAAATTTCCTTATGGTAAAATTTCAAGCACGTGACATCCATTGGGGGAGATATTTGTAGAGGAGAGAGTTTTTTTGACTCGGCCCCTTAAATCACAGTTCACTCAGTGACTCAGCACACAGTTGGCAGTTTGGGAAAATGTATAGCAAACAGTATGTCCCAAAGTAGATCTTGTCTTTGGTGATACCCAGGTAGGAAGGGACTTAGCATTATTTTGCGTCTGTTATGTACTGGTGTCTGGGTATCTGTGCTAGGGTTTTTCTCTAAACAATGTCCTTTGATCCTCATAGTGAGCTTGTGAGGCAGTCACTCCTACTCACGTCTAACAGAAGAGGAAACTGAAGGAGGCACAGAGAGCTGACGTGACCTTCCTAAGGAGGCCACAGTGGAAAACATCTTGAAGTCAGGACTGAAATTTCAGACTCCAGTATTTCAGTCATTTTATTCTTTTGTTTTACCCATACTTCTTACGCACATCAAAGTATCTTTATTTCTCGTCAGGAATTTCTTTACATAGAGATATTCGAAGCCCTGGTGGCACAGTGGTTAAGAGCTCAGCTGCTAACCAAAAGGTCAGCAGTTCGAATCCACCAGCCACTCCTTCGAAACCCTATGGGGCAGTTCTGCTCTATCCTTTAGGGTCGCTATAAGTTGAAATTGACTCGGTGACAATGGTTTTTTGTTTTTTTTTGGTTTATAGACAGATCTCGCAGCACCTGTGAATCACTGAGACCATGCTGCTTGTGGTTGATTAGTCTTACTTGTACCTTTTCTTCTGTTTTAGAGTAAAGAAATGCCTTATTAAGCAGAGATGGATGACAACTACAATGTTCAGTTTTACATATATTGAATTCTTTTTTTTTTTTTTTTTTTTTTAAAGCTAATTGGCTACCTTTGAAGTTTGTACTTAGAGTAAGGAAGTATTGGCGAGTTATGTGTGAACTGTAACGTTTGGGAATTATCACAGCAAGAATTAACAGATTTCTTGCTATTGACACTTTTGAACAGATGTGTTCAGTATTACAAACACTTTGAAAATGTTCATTCAACAAAGAGTTATAAAGTGCTTACCATGTGCCAGGGCTAAGCTGGATTCTACACTGGCTGTTACACTGAAAACACATTGCTCTGCCCTCGATGAGGTGGTTGTTTAGAGGGGAGACAAACGTGTAATGTAGCTATTAGAAGACACTATAATAATTACAGTAGTGGAAAAATGTAGAAAGAAAAATGCCAACAGTGAGAGAGGAATAGTTAACGGTGCTTGAGGGACTCAAAGTTTCAGAGAAGAAGTTGTAGTTTGGAAGCATAAGTATTTTCTTGACTACAAGAAAATTCATGGTCTGCTTGTATGTATTACGTTCAGCTCTGGGAGTGGATTAACCAGTAAGCAAGGTATACACGGGCTTACTTTTGCTTACTTTCTAATCTGTAGCGCACAATTTCACATCGAAGATGTGGTGAACCCATGTGAAATTATGTACTACAGATTAATAAGTAAGCGCAAGCAAACCTGTGTGTACCTTGCTTATTAGGTAATCCATCTCTGGTCAGCTCTCAAATGCGTGTAATTTTTATGTGCACATACAGCGTTTCCCTCACATGTATATATCGGCGCAGTATTAAGTGTGAACACTGAGCCTCTTCCTCTTTTCCCTAAATCATACACAATCATATATAACTATCCTCCTTACCTATGTATCTTTTAGAAGGCATCTTACAGCTGCTCATTTGTTTCCCTTTGTTTTTTTGCTCCCCAGCTCTTAAATTTTATTGGCTTTTGGAAGCAGGCAAACTAATTTCTGGATGGTAAAGGAAGGCCAGATTAATGCTGGTAGCTCTATTTCTCTGCAGTTCTTTATAACACTTGGTAATGAATGAAGGATCACAATAGTGGTAGGAAATGGTAAAGAAAGCAGGCTGATGAAACTAGGCATCTGATTGCTTTATGGTTTTTACTGTTAAAACACAAATTGTTTTATTCTGTTAAAAATAACCTGAAGACCAAAAGTGTGACTAGTTATGTTCTTGAGCTTAAAGTAAAGTTGCAGAACAATTGTCTGGAGGGAAACATTGTATTCTGTGCTGTATCATTTTCCAGCCCATATTGCTTATAAGGCTTTTTGGTGAGTTATACTTATGAAGGGTTCCACTGTGATTAAACATGCATGTACATGTCTCTGTCTTTTTATATACATGCAGGTTTTCATAGACAGATGGGCGTATTGGTGGATGTTAAAGCAATTAGTTTTACTTGAAAGGTACCATGATGTTAGGGAAAAAGCCCTTCATTGGAAGTTAGGAAACCTGAATTCTGATCCTACCTTTGCCTCTAATGAATTTGATCTCTTGAGTTCTAGCTAGTCAGTTAACCTCTCTTAGACTTCAGTTTCCTTGTTTATTATGTAATTGAATACGATAATGTTCTATAAGGTATTTCTCAGCTCAAAAATCCTATCATTTTATTATGTTGACAGAGAGATTTATTCAGCTATTATGTTGACAGAGAGATTTATTCAGCTAACAAGTCTTGTTGAGTGCTTCCTGCAAGCCAGACCCTATGCTAGGTGCAGTCAGAAAGAGACATGGAGGATAGGCATATTGATCAACAGGATAGAATTGAGAGTCCAGAAATGAACTCATACACCTATGGTCAGTTGATTTTTGAAAAGGGTGCCAAGACCATTCAGTGGGGAAGAATAGTTTTTTCAACAAATAGTACTGGGACAACTGGCTTTCCACATGCAAAAGAATGAATTTGGACCCCTGCCTCACACCATAAGGAGTTTTTGGGTGGCACAACCAGTTAAGCACTTGATTACTAGCTGAAAGGTTGGCAGTTTGAACCTATCTAGAGGCGTCTCGGAAGACAGGCTGGCGATCTGCTTCTGAAAGGTCACAGCCTTGAAAACCCAATGGAGCAGTTCTCCTCTGCACACACGGGGTCGCCATGAGTCTAAATCGACTTAATGGCAGCTAACATCAACAACTACCTAATGTCATATATAAAAATTAACTCAAAATGGATCGAAGACCTGAATGTAAGAACTAAAACTATAAAACTCTTAGGAAAAAAACATAAATGTAAATCTTCGTGTCCTTAGATTAGGCAACAGTTTATTAGATTTGACACCAAAAGTGCAAGCAATCGAAGAAAAAATTGGTAAGTTGTACTTCATCAGAATTCAAAACTTGTGTGTCAAAGGACGTTATCAAGAAAATGAAAAGATGACCCACAAAATGGGAGAAAATATTTGCAAACTATGTATCTGATAAGGGTCTGGCATCCAGATGTATAAAGAACTCTTAAAACTCAACAATAAAAAGACAAATAACACAATTAAAAAAATGAGCAAAGAGTCTTAATAAACATTTCTCCAAAGAAGATATGCAAATGGCCAGTAATACGTGAAAAGAAGCTCAATATAATTAGATGTAAGGAAAATGCAAATAAAATCACAAAGAGCTACCATTTCACACCCACTAGGATAGTCAGGATAAAAAAAGTTAAAAAATATTGGTATGGATATGGAGAAATTGGAACCCTTATACACTGCTGGTAGGATTGCAAAATGGTACAGTGGCTTTGGAAAACAGTTTGGCAGTTCCTCAGAAAGTTAAACATAGAGTAACATATGATTCAGCAATTCCGCCTATTGGTATATGCCCAAGAGAATTAGTAAAAACATATGTCCATACGAAACCTGTACATGAATGTTCATAGCAGTATTAGTTATAATAGTGAAAAATGGAAACAACCCGGTGTCCATTAACTGTTAAATGGATCAACAAAATATAGTATATCCGTAAAATGGAATATTATCTAGCCAAAAAAGGAATGAAGTACTCATAACATGTTACAATGTGGATGAACCTTGAGAACGTTTTGCTTAGTGAAAGAAACTAGACATAAAAGTCCACATACAGGTAGTCCCCGACTGACTGTGGGGTCCGTTCTGATGACTCTGTTATAAGCTGATTCTCGAATACCTCTTTTTTTTTTTTTTCTTTAGTTTTCATTATGATTGCCTTTTATTATCATTATCTTTGTAAATCCAGTCTTTGAACATCTGAGAATGATAACATCAGCAAATTCCGCACTGCAACATTGTATGTAGTACACATCACTAATGATAAGATGTAAAAAAAAAAAAAAAGGCCATAAGCGTGGTTCCTCGTAACTGGAATACATCATAAGTCAGAAACTACTTACTATTCCATTTGTGTAAAATGTCGAGTATAGGCAAATCCATAGAGACAGAAAGTAGGTTAGTGGTTGTCAGGTTCTGGGAATAGGGGGGAGTGGGGACTGATTGCTAATGGGTACATGGATTCTTTCTGAGGTGAGGAAAATATTCTGGAATTAATTAGATGGTGGTGACTTGGTCATACAGCCTTGCGAATATTCTTTTTTGTTGTTGTTGTTTGTTGCTGTCAAATTGGCTCCAGTTCATAGCAACTCCATGTACAGCATCATGAGCTCATTGGTGTGCCTGAGTCCATTGTTTCGGCCACTGTGTATTTTGAGTGCCTTCCAACCTAGAGGGCTTATTTTCCAGCACTATGTCGGACAGTGTTCTGTTGTGATCTGTAGGGTTTTCATTGGCTAATTTTCAAAAGTAGATCTCCAGGCTTTTCTTCCTAGTCTGTCTTAGTTTGGCGACTACTGAAACCTGTCCACCGTGGGTGACCTTGCTGATAATCTGAGATACTAGTTGGCACAGCTTCCAGCATTATAGCAGTGTGCAAGCCATCACATATGACAAACCGAGAGACCAGTGGTGGGTGAATATACTAAAAACCATGAATTGTGCACTTTAAAATAGTGATTTTTATGGCATATAAATTATATCTCAATTATTAAAAAGTTAAAAAAGACGTGGCCCTTGTCTTTTTGGTGCTAAAATGAACTGTTTAGGATAGGGATAAAAAAGGGTCCTGTGGGCTTATACATTAAGACATTCTGTCCTCTCTGTGGGGCTAGGGGGAGACTCCCGGCATAAGTAGTATGTAAGCAGAGACCTGAAGAATGAGTTGGAGCGATTCAGGTGAAAAGAGCAGTAGCAATGGGAATGAGGAAACAGGGATGAGCCAGTTAGCTAGCACAGGGACAGGGGTAAGATCCTAACCATCACTATGTAAAATTCTCAAAGACTTTTGCCTTCAATAATTTAATTATCTTTTCCATGGAGAACCAAAGCAGTATAATAATATTTATTATGAAAATATATATATCTGAGCTTCTTCTGGGGAAAATGGGCATTTATTTTTCATTATTTGATTCTGTGTACTCTTAAATGTTAATGCATTTCATAGTCTTAACTTCTCGTGAAACCAGAGCTAAAATCTAGAGTTTGTTTATGCTAGATTTTTTTTTCTCCTCTCTCTGTATCTATTTTAAGCCAAGTTTCCAACTTTCCATTCTATAGAAATTTTATTTTCATTCCTTATGACAGTTTTGGGGGTAATTTCATGTTCTTGTAAGCATTTACTTCTATGTTTAGAATACTTCCAAATATTTATTTCTATTTGCTGTTAGGTAATAAAACATTTTATTAAGAAAAAATTTCCATTGTGCAAAAGTAGAGAGAATGGTATGATCAACTCCCATGTAACCATCACCAGTTTCAGAAATTTTATCTGTATATTTTATCTATATTTAACCTACTCCATTACCCCTGAGATTACTTTGAAGCGAATCTCAGACATTATATCATTTCACATATAAGTATTATTTATCTCTAAATGACAAGAGTGCTTTTCTTTTTAAACGTATAGTATTGAGCATATGTTTAAAAAGTTTAAAACTTGTAAGTTTTTTTCTTAACAAAACAAATTATTTTAAAAAAATGTCATCTGTTAATGGAAATGAATAGTCTGTTACTCTTTAATACTGTTTTTCATTTGCTTACTTATTCATTTCTTTGAATAAACAAATACTGTCTATAAGTACAAAATAATAATATTGATAGTATGAGAATATGGTTCATGTATTAGTCTTTGTATTCATTGTTGTGATTAGTTGTGATGAGCTAGTACTTTGTTATTGTAGTTTGCCCTCGAATCGATTCCTGCTCACAGTGGCCCTATATGACAGAGTAGAACTTCCTAGTTTCCTAGGCTGTAATCTTTACAGGAGCAGACCGCCAGGTCTTTTCCCCCACAGAACGACTGGTGGGTTTGAACTGCTGACCTTTTGGTTAGCAGCTGAGCACTTAACCATTGTGCCACCAGGGCTCCTGAACTAGGACTTAGACATGATAAAGCTTTTCTCTGCAGCTAGTAATTATCTCTTTTTATCATATTCATTGTCCTTTACTGTTTTGCCTTTTGGATGTGTCTGTATCTAGACACACTGATTACTATGGATTACCCGCTCCTCACTGAAACACACGTCTCCCCTGGCTTCCCTGACATTTGTCATTCTTGGTTCACCCCCGTGTTTGAATGCTCCTTTACTGACAGTTTATCTTCTGATAGCCATAAACTGTGAGCATCTCCCATCCTCACTGTTCTTGGGCCTCTTCTGCCCTCTATGTAAACTCTTAGTGAGCTCTTCTGCGCTTGTGGCTGCAAGTCTTATCTATGTAATCCTAAATGTTTGTTAAACTAGCTAATAAATGAACCTCTCTTTAATATTCTGGTTGAACATTTAGTACTTTTCCATAGCTATCCCATTATTGTCATAAATTCACATCTTGAAAACTAAGTCCATCTTCTTCCTGATAAGACTGATTCCCTGTCATCTTTTCTTTAGTGACAAATCACTGGGCTGCCTCTTCATATTACTAGGTAGAACTGTTCATATTCCTGCTTCATTTTCCTGTGTGCTTGCTGTTATCTTGTAATGTTGATTCCTCCTTCATATGTTGTTTGTTTATATTTTCATATCTAGGCATTTTCTTCCTCTTGGAAACTTTTCCCATTTCTAGGTTCAGCTAAATGCCCTTTTCTGTGATTCCACAACCCTGATGCATTCTCCACAGTCAAGATGATTTATTTAAGCATCTCTCTTTCATTAGAATACAAGCTCTTCAGGGGCTATGAATTTGGGTTTTATTCGTGTTCCTATCATAGTACATGAGACACTGTAAAATTGAATTGAGTTGAACTCGTAATCTCTGTATCTGTATTTCTGCAACCTCTACCTAAGGTCTTGCACTTACCTTGCAGTCCATCCTGTATGAAGTAATCCTAACCCTTTGGCAATCTGATGAAAGCAGTTGAGTCTCTTATCAATGTATCCTTTATATTTTTTTCACAGAACTTCCTGCAATCTCAAATTTTTATTATTATTTCGTTGTCGACCCCTGGAATATAGTGTCTATGATGGTAGGGGCCATGGCAATCTTATTTATTTTTGTGTCCTTTAATATAACTTTGTACACAGTAGGATCTTAGTAAATATTTATTGAATAAAAGAATGGGCATTCTTGTTAAAAGTCCATTCCAGTTGCGGAGGAATGCACATATACATCCTACAAGTAATTTTACAGTCGTTTCAGACCTTAGATTTGGAATCTTTGCACTGTTGCCACCGGATTGATCTTCCTAAAACAATACTTTTATTAATGAAAAGTCTAGTTAAACTCCTTCTGTGCCAGGCTTAAGATAAGTTCTGGGAATACAAAGATAAATAAGAACATCATTCCTGCTTTTTATGGAATTCAGAAATAAAGAGGAAGAAATGCTTAGGTCTCCTTGTAGAGGTTAAAGAAAGCTTCCTAGAGGACATCTGATGCCTCTAAGGTCCTTTTCAGCTTAAATGTTCAATAATTCACAGTTACCATTTTTTGTAGCGGTAGGTGAAAACCTGGGTAGCTGCAAAGAAAAGACTGATAGCTACCAGCAGGATGTTCTTGGTTGCTCCTGAGGCTGCCCTCTTTCTGAATAGCTTGAACATTTACTTCAGCCTTAGAGTAACTTTGGAATTTAAATCTTAACTCCTTACTAGATAGAGATTATTTTCAGATTATCCATTTTTTGTTAGCTCAGGTAGCTGAAGGAATTCAGTAGTGTTCTACATGTCTTTCCTGAAGCCAGTGCATGCTTTTGTTGTTCATGGTTTGGTTAACAAAGGAAATCAGAAGACATTAGCACTTAGCACTACTAATATACTGTATAATTTACTTATTTATTGTATCTATTTTTATTTCCTTCCCACTAGAATGTAAGCGCCAGGAGAGCGGGGAGTTTTGTCTGTTTAGTTCATTGCTCAATAAATATTTGTTGAATTAATACTTAGGATGTAACTGATAGCGATAAGAGAGTAGTTCAAAAAAAAATGGGAGGGATGGAAGCTGGTTTTCATGGTAGAGGCTACCCTGGGCTGCTGATTTTAAATCAGACAAGAGTAGTTTTCTTCCTTTCTTTTGTAAAGTTTGGTGGTAAAGAGAATATTTATGTGAAAATTCTCTTCTTAGTTACTTTTTCTTTTTACTGCTGGTAGTTTGTAAAGTCTTTTTAAATGAGCATGTCCCTTTAGGTTTCTTTTTTAAAATTTAAATAAGTTTTATAATTATTAAATTTATTCCCTTGAGTCATATGATAGTAACTTCTTATAACTTTTAGATTTTTAAGTGACTGAAAATTTTGATTATTTTTCTTTGGCCTAAATGCATCTGTGAAATGATGTATATCAGTAAAAGTCCACTACTAACTATATCAATACATGGTTTTAGAGCTTAGATTAGCTTTATTTTTTACAATTAATAAGCAACTGTGCACCGAAAGTAAATACATGTGTCAATGACTTTACATTATTCAAAGTTCTAGAATTAGACATCTGTCTAATGAATGCTGTTCTAAGTGTTGCTAAATGATTAATAGTAATTAAAAGGTTAAATATAAGCTGAAGAAAGCTTTGAATTTTGAAATGTTTGCAACAGCTAGTAATCTGACTGATGCAGACGTTTTTGTCAAAGTTGAAAAAGTTAGAGCTAATTAATTTCTTGGGAGACATATGATGAAATTGTAGGTGTGATAACATATTTGAGTAACATATGGTAGTTATGGGGCACCTTTCTAATGACTGAGCAGCCAGTTAGATAGACTTTTTTGGTTTCTTTTCTTTCATTACCATTCTTTGTTACCGTGTATTTTTAAGCTGATTTTGTTCTCTGGAGGTCAGTAGTTGGGATTTTATGATTTATATTTAAAATATTAATATGAACATATAGTTCAATTCTAAATTGGCATACTTTTTAGTAAAAGATTTCTTAAAAATACAACCAGTTAATATTTTTCCTTAGCATATGCATTATATTATACAGTTAAATAAATCAAATGTCTGGGGAATTGTACTCTTAATATTTGACATTGTTTCAGTCAGATTATCCTTGAATGAGGACCAAAAATGAAATGTGTTTGTCTCTTGATATATAGCAGATATAGTTACATATTTTTTAAATTTACTTTTTTTTCTCTCAGAAACATACACTATTTCCATTTTGTCTGATTTCCTTATAGCCCTTTTTCCTTTATAGAGTTACAGTTTTATTTCCTGGAATATTGCTTAATCGTGACAGCAGATTAAGAAGAAATTAAAATTATTCTTACACCAGTCTGTTATCAAAATACTATCGAAACATTGGTAGAGGAAATTTTGAGTCTTAATTCAAAATTAAGTCAAAATTGAAAATTTAAAGTGGTGATTTATTGTTCATGTTTTCATTTTTTAAAGATTGGATTTCCCCGCAGATTTATATGATTGTGATCTGGTATGTAAGTTTAAAATTCTCTATCATTTGAAAGTATCTACAGTGAAATAAGAGTTGAGAATTGGAGTGTTTGCTGTTGTGCTGCAGAGCCAGCCACTGGAGGGTGTTCGGGTTAAATTCTCTGATTCTCAGTATTCTGCTGATTACCTGGATGAAGTCAAGAAGTAAATTTTACAGGTCTTTCGGAAATTAAATGAAAGCAAAAAAGTAGTGCTTGTGCCTCAAAATGAACTAAACTGACATGAAATATAATTTTAAACCTTAAAGGAAAAATGATATGTAAATTCTAGAATTATTAAGCAGATAACATTCCCTTGGTTTCTACTCTTAAGATGCTACTCAGAATATTACTATAATTTTGAATATGCTGGCTTAAAAAAATTCACATACAGTTATGAGGTTCTAACAAGTCTAGAAAACACCTAAACTGATTTACTGAACTTTTTTGATGTTATCATAATTGTTTTCATTTCGAGTATCCTCCAAATAATTTTGGTATGAACATCTTTTCTGTGAATCCTTCATTATTCTAAATATCATTAAAAATTTCCCTATTGATGGTGTTTTTAGCCAGTAGCGATAAATACAAATATCTGTGAGGTGTTGCTGGAATATTTTGTCCCAGTTGGGCTTTGGGCTTTGAATTTAGCTTTAAAGTTAAATAATAAAGGGGAACGTTTAAGTGATGATAGTAAAGCACTAGTTTCTTACTCACATTATAACACTGGTAAAATGTGAATTATTACCTCCTTATTTATGAGCTCTCAGCTTGACAAATAGCAATATTCCCTGAAAAACAGTGTACCAGTTTGAAAAATTACTTGAGGTGTTTATCTTGGGGCTATAAACTTCAAATAATGTAATTGGTAAGATTGTTATAATGACAAGACTCTCCAGAAACTAAACCTTATTGGATAGGCTATTTATTCACTTTAAAAAACTTACGGGAGTTTCAGTAGAGTAAAATGACAATTTAGAGTTTGACTGATTGGTTTTAGTTTATTAGTTACCAGCAATGATAATATAAACTTTAAATTGGGTCATTTTTCTTTATTAAGTAATAAGCCATTTAATTCTGTATAGCTAGTAGGCAATATTTAATGAAGAATAGAAAGATGATAAATTTTCATTCAACAGGAACATTTGACATATGATTTGAGTTTGTAGCTGAATAATTACACTTACAAATAGCATTATTTTTGCTTTCATAAGTTGTTAAAATATTTTCTATTCAGATTAGTCTCTCTTTATATCATAAAGTAAGTAAATGACAGATATCAGACCTATAAGCCAGCATTAAACTTCACTATTAAAGCTTGGCCCCAGTCCTGAAAGCTATGATTTATTCTAGAAATGTTTCTGTAACAGTAAGTATACGATTTTGGAAGATTAGAAAATTTACATTTTAAATAGAGTGTCAACAATCTTTACCTTCCCATGCAGGATTTGTGTTGCCAGATGTGCTAAGGTCAATGTTTTAACAAATCATATATTTATTTTCTGAAATTACCTAGTAAGTCTTAAAGGAATTTAGGATTGAAAAGAAGGATGTGAGAAAAAGTATGTTAATATTTTATTAATAGTATGGAAAAGAGTCCATTTTGTGGAGCATGGTGCACTCTGTCACATAGCAACATTTTTTCGATGCTTTCGTAGCCATCTGCAGAGGGTGGATCATTGATTATACATCAGTCAGATAAAAAAGATAACCTTGACATTCTCTTTCCTTCCCTAAATACCTTAATGCTGTGAAATGTTGTGTTAACTTGATCAGATCATTACAAAGAAGTTTTCAAAGGAGGGCAATTAAAAAAACATTATATAGAATACATTTGTTGTCTGTGATTTCATTTTAGTATTTTTTTGTTTATGTGAAAAATTTTAAGACCAGGTGATCAGCAGTCTAGGCTGATAATAAATGATTATTTTTTTGCCTCTTGGAATGAAAGATTCATTTTAATAAGCATATTTTAAATCTATCTGTTTAATATAATTAAACCACTAAATATATGCCAAAATTTTCTTCGAAACTTGGAATTTACTATGAAGATACTAACTTATACTTTAGAAATTTGGGGGCACTATAGGGTTGCTATGAGTCGGAATCAACTCGATGGCACTGGGTTTGGGTTTTTTTTTTTTTTTTTTTAATAGACGCTTTACTTATATAAGTTGCCAGGTGTCCAGACAAAAATCTATTCTTTTGACTTTTAGAAATTATATGATAATTTCTGATGGGATACTAGTATCAGTAGTTGAGCCAAGAAAAGAGATTTCAGGAGAAAGGAACCCAAGCTCTGTGCGTTTTTGCTTCAACTGCAAAATACTTAACATATTATATTTCTTAAAATGCATACATACTGGATGCCTTAAAATACATTCATAAAATTTTTCTTAAAAATATTTCATGTCTTCAAGTCGACAGATATCTCCTTCCAGCTAACATTTATTAAATTCTTATTCTACGTCACACAGTGCTATGTGCCTTGCATGTAGTATGTCGTTTAATGCGTTTAAATGGTTAAGGATGGAGCAGACAAAGATCATTCAATCCCTGGTTATGGTTGTGGAGATGGTGTGTCATATCTGGGCCCAGACATCCAGGTAACTGGGAGGACCCTTCATAGGTGCAGGTTGATGCTGTAGCTGACTGCTAACTGACCAGGGACTTGGAAAGTCTTTCTCGGTTATTACCTCTTGTCTGAGTTTTCAGGAGCCAAGAAAGATGTCCCAGCAACTCCTAGACATTAAACGTAATTTCTGGGTTTCAGTAAATACTTGGAGCAAGAGCGGTGAGGGTTATAAAGATGTGCTGGGCATTGTATTTGAAAAATTATTTGTAGAAATATGAAGACTTGAATAATGTTGTTTTCCCTGTGAGGGATTTTGTTTTGTGTCTGCCAGATGCCCTGGAGGCATTAGTATTCCAGGGAGCCAGTGATCTAGGTCAAGACCTGAGACTTCCTGGTCCATTCAGATGACCTGAAGCCAGGGTGCAGATCCACGCAAGATCTAGTTTATTTTTTTGCTTCCCCATTATCTTTAGAGAATAGCCACTTGTGATTCTAGCTTAAAGTGGGAGTTGGTTTATCAGAGTCTTCGTTTTATCCAGAGTCCCTGGACGGTGCAAATGGTTAATGTGCTTGGCTGGTAACCAAAATGTTGGAAGCTTGAGTCCACCCAGAGGTGCCTTAGAAGAAAGGCCTGGTGATCTACTTCCGAAAAATCAGCCGCTGAAAACCCTAGGGAGGACAGTTCTCCTCTGCACACATGGGATCGCCGTGAGTTGGAATTGATTTGACGTCAATAGGTGGTTTTTTTGTTTTTTGTTTTCATTGTGTCCAACATTTTAAATTGCTGTCAGTAGAGCATGCATCAGAATTACCTGATCTGACATTTATGGAAGTGGAACCTCCCTTTCTTTTTCCCTTTTCATTTTAATTTCTCTTGCCGTCTTCTTTTTATGCTTTTCACATTAGCACTCTCTTTCCTTCTTTTGCTTTTGCTCTGATTTTTGAAACATTTTCTTTAATTGTTACAAGATTGATTGACTCTTCTCATTTAAGTACACGTCTCAGGCTGATACTAAGATGCGGCCTTCAGGTACCATTACTAATATGAGAAATAAAGTCACTGACTTAAAAAAAAAAAAATAATGAGATCCGGGAGTCAGAACAGCACTCTGAATATTTATGTTTTTTCCTTTTTTTAAAAGAAAGATTCATAGAAATTAATCCTAAGCCTCCATATTATTTTGGAAAGGTAGAGTATATATAAAACATAACTTCTTAATTTAGTTTTCGCTTAAGTTTTTATTGTATTTTATAAAATGAGACTGGCTATCATGGAGAAATTAAATTTGATTAATGTTGCTAGCTTCTTTTCTTTTCAAATCTGTCCTTGTCCCCCTTCATTCTGTTTTCAAGGCAACAGCCCCAGCGTCCTGTTAAAACTTAAGTCAGTTGATGTGGTTCCTCAAAACCTTACTCTGGTGGCTTCCCATCTCAGAGTAAAAGCCAAAGTCCTTTCTGGGATGTACAAGGCTCTCGATGCTCTGGCTCCTCATTCTCTCTCTGACCTTATTTCTACTAGTCCCTCCCGTGTGCTTCATGTGCGAACCATTCCAGTGCTTCTGTGTTCCTGGAACATGTCAGATACGTTTCCATCTCAAAGTCTTCCTGTTGTCTATGCCAGGAAAGTTCTAGCATTATCACGTCTTTAGAATTTTCCTTAAAAGTTACCTTCTCAGTGAGGCCATTCTTGATTACCTTATCTAAAACTTCAGTCTTCCTGCCAACACTTTATATTCCCTATTCGAATCCACCAGGCACTCCTTGGAAACTATGGGGTGGTTCTACTCTGTCCTATAGGGTGCCATGAGTCGGAATTCACTCGATGGCAATGGGATTTTTTTTTTTTATTCCATTTTGTTTTTCTCCTTAGCATTTATCAGTATATAACATACTGTACCAGTAATTATCATTGTGAAAAACAGGACTCCAGGAATTGACGGAATATCAATTGAGGTGTTTCAACAAACGGATGCAGTGCTGGAAGTGCTTACTCGTCTGTGCCAAGAAATTTGGAAGACAGCTGCCTGGCCAACCGACTGGAAGAGATCCTTATTTATGCCTATTCCCAAGAAAGGTGATCCAACTGAATGCGAAAATTATTGAACAATATCATTAATATCACACACAAGTAAAATTTTGCTGAAGATCATTGAAAAGTGGCTACAGCAGTGTATTGACAGGGAACTGCCAGAAATTCAGGCTAGATTAAGAAGAGGAGTTGGAACCAGGGATATCATTGATGACGTCAGATGGATCCTGGATGAAAGCAGAGAATACCAGAAAGATGTTTACCCGTGTTTTATTGATTATGCTAAGGCATTCGACTGTGTGGATCGTAACAAATTATGGATAACGTTTTGAAGAATGGGAATTTCAGAACACTTAATTGTGCTCATGAGAAACCTGTACATAGGTCAAGATGCAGTCGTTCGAACAAAACGGGGGTATACTGCATGGTTTAAAGTCAGGAAAAGTGTGCGTCAGGGTTGTATCCTGTCACCATACTTATTCAGTCTGTATGCTGTGCAAATAATCTGAGAAGCTGGACTCTATGAAGAAGAACGGGGCATCAGGATTGGAGGAAGACTCATTAACAACTTGTGTTATGCAGATAACAACCTTGCTGAAAGTGAAGAGGACTTGAAACACTGATGAAGATCAGAGACTATAGCCTTCAGTATGGGTTACACCTCAACGTAAAGAAAACAAAAATCCTCACAACTGGACCAGTAAGCAACATTATGATAAACAGAGAAAATATTGAAGTTGTCAAGGATTTCATTTTACTTGGATCCACAGTCAACACCTGTCATGGATTGAATTGTGTCCCCCAAAAAATGTGGGTAGCAACTTGGCTAGGTCATGATTCCTAGTATTGTATGATTGTGTTATCTGATGTGATGTCCTTATGTGCTGTGAGCTCTACCACTGTGATGAGATTATATGTGATCTCCTCATGTGTTGTAAATTCTATCACTGTGATGAGGTTATACTGATGAGGTTGACAAGATCATTGTCTTAATGCAATCTCTTTTGAGATATAAAAGAGAGAAGTGAGCAGAGACACATGGGAACCTCATACCATCAAGAAAGCAGTGCTGGGAGCAGAGCGCATCCTTTGGACCTGAGGTTCCTGTGCAGAGAAGCTCCCAGACCAAAGGAAGACTGATGACATGGACTTTCCTCCAGAGCCGGTGGAGAAAGTGTTCCCCTGGAGCTAATGCTCTGAATTTGGACTTGTAGCCTACTGGACTGTGAAGAAATAAACTTCTCTTTGTTAAAGCCATCCACTTGTGATATTTCTGTTGGAGCAGTGCTAGATGACTGAGACAACACCCATGGAAGCAGCAGTCAAGAAATCAAATGACATATTGCATTGGGCAAATGTGCTGTAAAAGACCTCTTTGAAGTGTTAAAAAACAAAGATGTCACCTTGAGGACTAAGTTGTGCCTGATCCAAGCCATGGTATTTTCAGTTACTTCATATGCATGCGAAAGCTGGACAATGAAAAAGGAAGACCAAAGAAGAATTGATGCCTCTGAATTATGGTGTTGGCGAAGAATATTGAATATACCATGGACTCCCAGAAGAACAAGCAAACCTGTCTTGGAAGAAGTACAACCAGAATGCTCCTTAGGAGCGAGGATGACAGGTTATCATCTCATGTACTTTGGACATATTATCAGGTGAGACCAGTCCTTGGAGAAGGACATCATGCTTGGTAAAGTAGAAGTCTATGAAAAAGAGGAACGCTCTCAAGAGCTGTATTGACACAGTAGCTGCAACATTGGGCTCAAACATATTTTGAGGATAACGTAGGATCGGGCAGTGTTTCTGTTCTGTTGTATATAGGGCTGCTATGAGTTGGAATTGACTCAGTGGCACCTACTTTCTCTGAGCGTCTTCTTACTATCAAGCACAAAGAGGTGTCCCAGGCTCATTTTGTAATTTTCCTACCCCAGCTCTGTAAACAGCTGTTTTTTTCCAAGGAACACTGGTTCCTGTTAGTGGAGAATGATATTTAGAATCCAAAATCTGGATGCTAAGTGTGTTACTATATTTGGGTGTCACTGTTCTCAGGCCCTGTCAGTGAACAGAGTTAGGAAGTACATGCTTGCATATGTACATTTACATTTATATTAATTTCTGCTTCTACATATTGAAAACTGAGTTCACACAGATAACTCAATTCCTGCCCAACACCTCAGGGTTCTGTCTAGCTTTCCCCTTTCTATATTTGTAACTTCCAGTGAGAAACTTGGGTTCAGCTATCCTCAGTATATTACTTATTTAATCAGTCCCCTGGTATGTAAATAACCAATCCATCATTCCTGACCATATTCCTAAATTGGGCTCTGACCCACATCCCCCAGTCTCCTGCTACAATGCCTGTAGATTCCTACTTCCCTTGGCTATGCTTGATGACTTAAAGAAAAAAAGAAATACCATCACATTTTAGTGAATACTTTGTAATTCTATAGCTTCATGCTATGATCTTCTAGGTGAAATTGCCTTATAACAGGGCGGTCTTTTAGTGTTTTTGTAACTATCTATTTTTGATGTGATCCAGTGTGTGGATGAGTCTTAGACTTTGATTCTGGTCTTTATGAACATGGTTTGCTGTGTTTTGAACTTATCTAATGGCTAGCCTAAAGCAATCTTGTCATAATAAAATTATACTATATTTTATAAGAAAATAATTTGGAGAATCCTGAGAGTTTTCTTTATAATTTAATTGATAATTCTGATAACACGGAGAACATGATTAACATAAAGCTCATTTGGGTAGTAGTTTTACTCTTTTACCAGCTAATCTATTGATATAATAGTTATTGGACCATTTCAAAGATTTACTTGTATTTTTAACCCTTAATTTCCAGTTTTCCAGGTGGGTTTGCAGATGTGACAAAAGGCAGTCAAGGAACAAGAAGAGGGTTGTATGAAAAGAGTTAGTACAGAGTCTTCTGTAAGGCAGTTATTCATTTATTTGGTAAATATTTATTGACTACCACTGTTCTGCTGGGAAGATTGTGAGTCAAAATAGGCAGGGTACTTCACTCCATAGCACAGGGTTTCTCAGCCTTGGCACTATTGACATTTTGGACCAGATAATTCTTTTTTGTTGTAGGAGGCTTCTCTGTGTGTTGTAGGATGTTTAGCAGTATCTCTAGCTTCTACCTGCTAGATGCCAGGAGCAACCCACTCCACCCAGTTGTGACAACCAAAGATGTCTCCAAACATTATCAGATGTCCTCTGATGGGGGTGAGGGGCAAAAATCACCATCCCTGGTTGAGAGCCTTTGCTCATAGACCTTAAAATTGCCTGCAGATACAGGTAGTAAACATGTAATCATTCAAAACATATGAATATATATATTTTATATTTATATAGACACATATATGCATGCATACACACCCACATACACGTAGACACACACACATTATTGTTGTTAAGTGCTATCGAGTTGGTTCCAACTCATAGTGACCCTGTGTACAACAGAATGAGACACTGCCCAGTCCTGTGCCATCCTCACAGTCGTTGTTAGGCTTGACCCCATTGTTGCAGCCACTGTGTCAATCCATCTTGTTGAGGATCTTCCTCTTTTTTGCTGACCCTCTACCAAGCATGATGTCCTTCTTCAAAGACTGGTCCTGCCTGATAACATGTCCAAAGTACATGAGAGAAGTCTCGCCATCCTTGCTTCCAAGGAACATTCTGGCTGTACTTCTTCAAAGGCAGATTTGTTCGTTCTTCTGGCATCCCGTGATATATTCAGTATTCTTTGCCAACACCATAATTCAAAGGTGTCAGTTCTTCTTTGGTCTTCCTTATTCATTGTCCAGCTTTCGCATGCATATGAGGCAATTGAAAATACCATGGCTTGGGTCAGGCGCACTTTAGTCCTCAAAGTGACATCTTTGCTTTTCAACACTATTAAAAATACATATAACGCATATTTTTACATATATATATGTATATATGTAAAAATATACATAATTATCAACTGTGATAAGCACTAATTAAGAGAAATACAGAGAGCCATGAGATTATAACCAAGAAAATAATGACTCCATAATGCATTTAGAGTTCAAACATATACAGAGTTTTTTATTGAGTATATTCAGTACTTCATGCGAGCAAAAGTTAAGACGTGGTCTTTTACTATAAGAATTGGCTGCCTGTATAATGTACCATCCAAACCAGTACCCTTTGGAGAGTGAAAGAGTCCACTATTAGTAACTAAGCTGGGACAATAGGTAGAAATGAGTCAGATCCTATATAAGGATTTCCAGGATCTCTTCAGGCAACAAGATCAATATATGAAATACAGAGAAAATAATTCCAGATAATGTATAAAAGAAGTACTAAAATATGTGATTTTATTGCAGGAGGGGTTCATTATAATTTCTCCATCTTGATTTTATAGAAGGCTTCCTGGAGAAAGATGGGATTCCAGCTCTTCACCTTAGTCCTTGAGGTTCTGTCTAACATGTCTCAATTTTTCCTATTAAGTTATTACACTCTATTACGTATCCTACCCGGTTGAAGAGTTTGAACTTGATGTAACAGACAGTAGAGACCCACTGGAGAGACTTGATGAGGAATATAACATGATGAAGTGGTTACATCTTCTGGAAGAAACTGTTCTTTTCTGTACCAATCTGGATTGTGTTAACATTGGGTTACAAAAGACCAATATTATGTATGCAACTATCAAGTATATATGCTAAAAGAAAAACTTCATGAATTAAATATCTGTAAATTTCTTCTTAAAAACAAATTTCGTAGATCATTCATACACATAAATGGATATTCTTTTTTTTTTTTTTTTAAATTGTACTTTATGTGAAGGCTTACAGAACAAATAGTTTCTCATGAAACAGTAGTACACATATTGTTTTATGACATTGGTTAACAACCCCACAACATGTCAACCCTCTAACT
>NW_004443975.1:5160318-5168945 GCF_000243295.1 Trichechus manatus latirostris | reverse complement strand
GTCTGGGGGCCATACTCTCAGGGTTTCTCCAGTCTCCTTTAGGCCAGTAAATCTGGTCTTTTTTTTGTGAGTTAGAATTTTGGTCTACATCCTTCTCCAGCTCTGTTCAGAGCCCTCTGTTGTGATCCTGGTCAGAGCAGTTGGTGGTAGCCGGGCATCATCTAGCTGTACTGGACTCAGTCCGGTGGAGGCCTTGGTATTGTTGTTCTTTTTGTCTTGTTATTTTTAGGGACAGTTATTAAAATAGCATGAGGTTTTGAGAATATGTTTAGAAAAAAAAGGGAAAAACTGTAAAAAGCTAAAAAGTTTACTTTGGGTCAGGGCTGGCCTGCTTATATAGGAGCTTTCTGCATCAGAATATTTTTGTATTCCCTGATTTTTTTTTAAATGATACTTTTAATTTCTTATACTACAGAGAACCTCCTAAGTTATACTTTTGTTTAATAATCATGCTATTTAAAATGTATTTACCTTTAAAAAGGGTTAGGAATGTCTTTCCTCTTATTCCTGTGGATCGCTTTGCAGTCTTGTTGCCTGGCTGAGATCAGATGGCGGGGGAGGGAAGATTGTAAATTTTAAAATATGGGGCATTTTGAGAAGTTAAGGCAGGTCAAGATGGTATGACAAACGGAAGAAGAATGGAGAACACGAACTGGTAGAAATAACAAAAGAATGGAGAGGGGAGTACGTTTTGGGAAAGGAGGTAGGAATTATGCCACAGGTACACTTGACCATTTCAGATACTTGCTTAGGGCCAGTCTGTGCCTGGGAAGACGGGTGAAAATGTAAACCTCCTTTCCTCCACCCTTCCGTTCCAGGGACCTAGATTTAGGGCTGGTCTAGCTGTCAGTGACTAGTACTGTTTAACTGAGTTAAACAGAACTTTGTGAAGACAACCTTGAATTTTACAACTGTTTCTACATTATTCTCTGGAGCAGAGCATTCAGAGTACCTCAAAGCTACTGGTAAACAGAACAACTACCTACGAAATGTTTGGTATTTCGAATTTTAAACTGTATTTGAGTTTAAAAAAATAAAATAAAAAGTTGAAAATACTAGATCTAACACTTGTGTGCAATTGAAATGAGGTTGTTTTAGAAAATTAAATTTGGCAAATGATTAATCCTTAATAAGGAGTAATTGTTTTATCTATTTTAGGGAAAAATTAATTTAACAAACCTATTATTATGTGAAAATGAGGTAATGAACATGGGCAGTACATAATTTCCGTAACATTTATAGCATCAGCCACAAAAAAGGCTGAGTTAGCGTCATCAAATACAAAGAATGTTCATTTCAGTATCAAAGCTGTTTGGAAAGCACTGCTCATGGTTAACTATAATTTATTTAACATTTCAGGACTATGTAAAATTGTTATGCCATACCTTTCAGATGCTTGTATGCTGGATTTTGAATGAGTGTTGCATTTTTTGTGCTTTCTAGTATTGAGTAGAAGTAGATTCTTTTTTCCAGTTCAAGAGTTTCCTCCTCCACTGATTTTTGGTTTTGTACCAAAAATAAACTTAATTAAATGAAGTAATAAAACAGTCTCCCAGTAAGCACCGTTTCAAACTCCCTACCTTGACTCAAAAGTAATATATATATATATATATATTTTTTGCCCAGTCTTAGCCCTGGCTCAGCAGCTGGCCATGGTTAGATAGCCAGACTTCTGTAGGTTCCTCCACCTTTCCATGGATCCAGTTTTGGTTGGGTAGGGTAGCAATGTGAATAGCAGATTGGCTAATCAGAGTGGTCTTAGGCTGTTGTAGGCCCCAGAGCTAAAGTTGTTGGAGGCCAGCCAACTTCCTGAAACCCCCTGATACCTAGGAACTCAGCCTTGAATAGCTGTCCAGGCCCTGCTTTTCTGTTTTTTTTTTCCCCTCCCCTTTTCTTTCCTCTGCCAACCCTATTCCCCTGTGGACTGGGTCCTATTTCAGCTCTTCAATGCATGTAGCAGGCCTATTCCTGTAGACAGAGGTCCATTCAGCAATAAATGTTCCTAGCTTCTCCATTTTACGTTTCCAAGTCTGAGGTCCCATGTACCTCCCAGATCAAAGAGCCCCTTTCCCCCAACTACTGGGTGATATTTGCCAAGGCCCTTTTTTTTTTTTAACAAGGCCACGTAACAGAATATCCTAACTCTCTCCCCACCAAACTGAGGAGAAAAAAAACAACAAAAGAAAAACACAAAGAATTTGTTATTTTAAAAGATGAATACAGCACGCTTCTTCCCCCTTCCCTTCAAATAAGAAACAAGAGAATATTACATACATAAAATTTAGATGGAATTGCGTTTCTTAGAGTACTACTCATTGAAGCAGTCTTGATATTTAAATCTGAATTTAAGCATTTGGCAAGAATGTCCAGTTGATTTATCATTGTCTGGATATACTTTCAACAGTTTGTGAGAGTTGGTCTACCAGTGGGGTTTTGTGTACACCAGCACTTGCCTTCTGGCAGGTGTCTTCGTATTATAAAAGTTGCATAGATACTTAAAATATGTTGTTGTTTTTCATGCTTCTATATTAATTTTCTAGAAGTCCTTTCTTCTCATGAGTATTTTTTTTAAGTATTTAAAAATTATATCTGGTTTTGTGTAAATTAGAGCTTTAATAAATTAGAGAGCAATTTTCACAAGTAAAATTGGGTCAGGTAGCTCAGAATTTTAAAGTTAATTTTTTAGAAAAGTAGTATCACCATTATTACACGTTCTGTATATGTTTATAACCTAACAGTGTCAGTACCAGCAGGTAAAATAAAGGGAAGGTCAGTTTTCTTTCTCCTTATTCCTTAAATATGATTTTATCATTTCTTTTTTAGTAAATTGACCAGTTACTTAAGTATTACCTAGTCTTAATCAACTACGTTCAGATTGAGAGCATTTTGAAGAAGTACCCAGAATTGGAGACAAGGACATTTCCTTTTGCAGCAGTCGTAATACAAAGAGAGAGGGAGACAGAGAGAGACAGAAAGGAGGAGGAGGAGGAGGAAAAGGGAGGGAGGGGGAGGAGAGAGGAAGAAGAAACGTGTGCATGCTTGAGAGTGAGGCATGCAGTAGTTGAAAGTCAGCCTTATGGTGTGAAATTGGGAAGACCTTTGGTTACATCTAAAGATGATTTAAATGTATGCTTTAATACAATATAAAATTTGGTTCAGTGGAAACAAAGAATTATGATTAGAAATGATCAGGGAAATTTTAAAGAAAGTTTAAAGCAGAATTTTGCAGGAAGGGAAGATAGATTGGCAGAATTTAAGTTTGGGCCAAGTTCATAGGCAGATTAATTCCCACTTATTAACTCAATCAGTTGCTTCGTAACAACAAGCTTCTTGCCTCTTTATTTTATTGAAGTACATAGGAGGCCATATTACCTTTAGGCAGTATGAGAAGAAGTAGGCAGGGAAGGAGTTATGAGGGAGAAAATAAAACGATTACTCTACTATAGAAGCCAAGTGATAGATCAATTATCCCATCATGTAAGGATTTAAGAACAAAGAGGCCTGAAAAGAGACCACTGATTGCTTCATTGGTGACCTTCTGGAGATCAATTTCAGTAGAGTAGTGATGATAAAAGTCACATTGCAAGGAGTTGAAGAATGAATGGATATTGAAGAAATGGAGACAGTTATTATATATTATTCTTTTGAGTTGTTTTATAATAAAAGAAAATAGATTGCAGCAGGGTCAAAGGAAGATGATTTTTGGATAGGGCTATGTTGAGCATGTTCAGAGGTTGTAGAGAATGGTCACAATACAGAAGAAAATTCTGAAGATTCGAGAGCGATGACCATTGTTGTAACCGAGTCTTAGAGAGAGCTGACAAAAAATGGGACACCAGAAAAAGGGGCCAGCCCTTGAAAAGGAGGGGGGATGGATGTCTTCGTTTGAAATAGGGAAAGAGAATATTCCAAATAGACTGTTTCAAATGGAGAGTTGCTAAGCTATTCACATTCAGTGGTTCCCCTGTTCTGTAGGAAATAAGGTTATAATAGAATGAGAGACGGGACTAGGGGAGAAGGGTTTGAATAAAGAGTTGGCATGATTGCTTTGGTAAGTAATCCTATGATCAGGTCAACTAGAGATGAATGAAATAATTTCCCAGGATTGCATGAATTCATTGGGCTTTGTTTCATAATTTAACATACCACAGGTACACAGAAAGCAGATGGTATAATATACCTAGGGTGGAGTTTGATAAAATGTATACAATGAAAGAAAAAGTACACGAGAAGAATATAGGCTGACCATGGATTCAGTGAAGAATGAGATAAGCAAGTGAAGACTGGGAGAATTGGGAGAGATCAAAGGACTAGAGAGGGTAAAGAAAAGGAAAGAGGAAGTTCAGTAGGGGTAAGGGAATTAAAATATTAGTTTAAAATATTAAAGGTAGAGTAGTTTACTCATGAAACAATATTTGAGTGCCTCCCCTGTGCTAGGTACTGTTCATTTGTAGTTAGAAGTAATGGAAGTACCAAGTATGTACTGTTCCATGGAATTGCCACTAGATGTCACTCTGACTCATATGGCAAGGCTAGCCTTGACATACTCTTGAGATTGAAAATCAGGCTTCTATCAACAGGCAGTGTTTGAGGGCTGAAGCAGATTAATTCTTTATTACCGAGTTCTCTCATTTGTTCAGAAGTTCATGTATTTATTATATCTTTGCTCGGTTGATTTTTTTAACTATGTAAATCACATTAAATAGTATTCTTCCAGTGAACTTTAAAATTTTCTGAAATTCTGCATTAAAGTTTGTGAAGTCATTTTCTTCCCTTAATATTGTTTTAGTTATTTGTCTGCTAAATTGACTTTGGTTTTATAGGGACTGATTTTTATAAGCACTAACAAAGCTGCTTATTGCTAAGTGGTCAAGGTTGTGCATGTGGCCGTCGTAGCTGTGAGTGTAAAATTTTGCTCTGTGTGACACTGTCGTCTGTATGTCCTCAGCTCTAAGGAAGAGCATGGTACCTGTCTAGCTCTTTTTTCATCCAATTCTTGTTTTCTGCCCCAGCCAGATAGCATGACCAAGTATAGTTCTGCTTCTTTGTCTTTGTGTCCAAATGAAAGGGTCATGTGTAGAAACTCTGTCAGACTTTCTGTTGTTGTTACGTGTCGTTGAGTTGGTTCCGACTCGTAACAACCCCTGTGTACAACAGAACGAAACGCTGCCTGGCCCTGCGCCATCCTCACAGTCATTGTGATGCTTGAGCCCATTGCTGCAGCCACTGTGTCAGACTTTCTGCCTCCCCACAGCTTTTTCCAGCCTTCTTTCAAAACTTCTGAACAACTTGGAAAGTTATGCAGTATACTTATTAAACAAACATGCAAAAAGCACACAAATTTACAAACAAACCATGTTGACTTCTCTAGTAACACACATATAAGCAATACCCAAGCACACTACATTTTATGTTTATATTCTTACGTGTGTTCATTTATGTTATTTTTTTCCCCTTCATTTTAACAGAGAGAAGAGATTATGCAGTATTGCTAGAACAGTCAGGTCTCAACATAAAACAATTTGAAGATCATTACCATAGAAAAAGCACAGCACCACATTTTCTACATGTGATATGCCTAGTCATATCTCAGGGATTACCTCATTTCATTGCTCTTACTTAGCTTGTGATCCATTATGATCTTAAAATCATTTTTAGCCATGCTGGCAAAAAAACTATGTCTCTTAAGTCAACTTTTAAAATTTATCTGTATTGAATTTTATTTGTGTTTATAGACAAGGTCGATATTTTAATATATCCAAATGTAATATTAAAACTTTCATTTGGAAAGCTACCTGTTTGCTAACATCATAACAAAACGAAACCTGTTGCCTTCAAGTGGACTCTTAACTCCTGGTTACCCCATGTGTTATAGAGTTGAACTGCTTCATAAGGTTTTCTTGGCTGTAATCTATAGAAGCAGATTACCAGGACTTTTTTCCGTGGCACTGCTGGGTGAATTTGAACCACCAACCTTTACGTTAGTAGTGAGGCGCAAACCATTTGCATCACGCAGGGACCTAACATCATTGTAGTCTTTGTAAAAGCAAATTAATCAGAAAGTCCTTTTGCACCAAGTGGGCAGGAACAGAATTCGTGACACAAATTGGTAAGCCACAGTAAGGGAAAAGAGCCTATTATTTGAAATAACTGGTAGTAGATAACTTGCTTTGAAAATTATACATAAGAGTTTCCCTTGACTGAGAAAAAAAGTTTTTCATTAGTTTTCAAGACTAAATGTTGTTAGGCAATATTTTCATCCATTAATTGAAAATATTGATTAATTAAATTATCAGTTATAGATTGCTTCCTGTAAGGTCTTCATTGTTTCTTGGTGGAAAAAAATCATTTTCTCTTTGGACCAGTGAACATGGAAGTGCTGCGTTTACTGGGGTGCACTAGATAAGTGCTGAGCAAGAGGGTAGGTGAGGAACACCCCCAGCTGGGGCATCGCAGTTCTCCTTTCTGAAAATTGGGTTCACCCAATCATTGTGAACTACACCCTCTATGACAACAGACATTAAAATTGGTACAAAAATGCTCCAATAATGAAATTCCTCTTGAAATAATCCTGTAATTCCCTTTTTATTCTTAAATTCATTTTGCCGTATAGTTTTCAAAATGAAGCTTCTTCCTGACTTTATTTTTTGTTCCACGAAAAAACTGTTTCATTTCTTTGGAGTTTTACAGTGAAAATATCATAGATTCGTTTTTAGAAATTCATTCCTTTGTTGTGCTAAGAACAGTGTATTTATTTAGATAATAGCCATCTATACTCTCTGTCTCTAATCCTAAAGACCTTAACCTCCATTAGGCACAAGGATAGATGTTTGTTTGCTTGAAATAGCTTCCGGGGTGTGTAAAAACCCTTTTGACATCATTATTTAGGGGCTTCCATCTTCCCTGTGGAATTACAGCCTGATAGAAAAACTTTGTAGCTGGTAAGCTCCCAAAGCCCCTTTGATGATTGTTTTTAAGCTCAGCATGGCAGTTGGCACTTTGCAGTTGTTCCTTTCCTATACTGGCCCCTTCCCCCGTTCATGTTCTTTACTACAATAAGGCTTCTCCAGAGGTAAAACACAGGACCAAAAACTGCTGATGCCTTCTTAGTCCTCTGTTCCACCTATTTCACTTCCATCCTAAGCACATTCATAATGTTTACTGGAGGTTTTCAACGGAGAGATCTTTGTGTCTGTCTCTCTCTCTGTCTCTGTCTTCTCTGGTGTCTCACCATCTTTAATAAACTCCTCATTTCTAAAAAAAAAAATTAAATGTGTCAAGTATCCAGGGGCTATGGAGCTTCTCCTCTTCCCAGTAATTATAGGTTCAGTCTGCAGTTCTTGCTGCGACTGGGTTCTCCAACCTTTGAAGTTTCTTCATCTCTTATGTTGTTCTGTATTGGTAAGATGACATACAAGCGAGTGGTAATGACTTACATCAAGTTCATGGACACATGGGATGGCAAGAAGTAGCCTCTCAAATGGTTCTTTGTTTTGTTTTAATTTTAGCTAGCTTTATCAAATGTCGGCTTGTATTGGTATTATCTAGAGGAAAAAGCAAATTCATTACTCAGGGTAAATTATGTTTACTTCATTGAAATGTAAAGATAGGGTAAATTTTATTGAGTAATTAAGTAGAATATGATTTAGATACGAAAATATATAATACAACCATAATTGAGAACCATCTGAAAAGACATGGGACCGATAGGCCAAGTTAGAGACAGATGTTAAACTACTGAAAAAGATACACAGAGAGAAATATGTTAGAATATGAGGTAAAAACAAACAAACCCGTTGCTGTCGAGTCAATTCCAACTCATAGCGACCCTACAGGACAGAGTAGAACCACCCCAAAGGGTTTCCGAGGAGCGGATGGTAGATTTGAACTGCTGACCTTTTGGTTAGCAGCCAAATGCTTACCCAAAATAAAGTTACAACACTGTAGCTCTGTGAATAATCACATAGTGAGCACACCTTGTAACCAACATCTACATGAAGAAACAACATTCCCACCACCTTGTGTGCTTTCATCTTTACCCTTCCGTTCACCACCCCCTACCAGGATGGCAAGATAACTTTTACGCCATGGATTAGTTTTGCCTGCTTTTCAGTATAGAATCATATGGCCTCTTTCTCTCAACATTATACTTGTGAGATTCGTGTGTCTTGTTGCATGTACCGTCATTTGTTCATGCTAATTGCTATATAATACTCCACTGTATACCAGTTGCTACCGAGGTGATTCCAACTCATGTGACCCTGCGTATGCAGAGTAGAACTGCACTTCATAGGGTTTTCATGGCTGTGACCTTTTGGAAGCAGATCGCCAGGCCTTTCTTTTGAGGCACTTGTGAGTGGGTTCCGCCACCAGCCTTTCAGTTAGCAGTTGAATACTTAACAGTTTGTGCTACCTATCAAAGTCCCTGGGTGTCGCAAATGGTTTACTCTTGACTGCTAATGTAAAGGTTGGTGGTTCACACTCATCCAGTGGCATTTGGAGTACTAAAATAATTTATAACACTGGGATTTTTTTTTCTTTTAATTGTACTTCAGGTGAAGCCTTACAGAACAAATAGTTTCTCATGAAACAGTAGTACGCATATTGTTTTATGACATTGGTTAACA
>NW_004443975.1:5129688-5151527 GCF_000243295.1 Trichechus manatus latirostris | reverse complement strand
ACAAAAAGGGAAAAAGAGGGAAAAAAAACAAAACAAATTAAAAAAAAAAAAGAACAAGAAAAGCCCTCCAAAAACAGAAAAGAATGAAAAAAAGAAAAAAAAGAAAAACAACGAAAAAAGAAATGCCGTCAGGGATCCCTCTGCACATCAGTGCATGCCGAGGGAGTAGTTTCCAAGCCATGCAGCACCGCCTGGCCAGAACGGGCTCCCAAGTCAAGAAAAAGAAAAACCAAACAAACATTTCAAAACGAACAAACGAACAAAAGCCCTGGGATCCTACCGGTGCGGCAGCCCAGACAGACTGGGAAGCAGCTCCACACTCGAACGGAGCTCCGCAGCCCCTCAGGAAGAGGGAAAGATGGCGTACGGAGCCAGGTATTTGAGCAAAAGGAGGGGGAAGTGGTGAGAGGTAAGGAAGAAATCAAAAGAAGCAGAAAAAGAGCAACACCAACAGATAACAAATGGCACTCAGAGAGCCAGCTAGTGAGGGCTGGTGGAATCCAAGCAGCCAGTGCTTTCCGGACAAGAGACTGTGTCCGTGGGAAGCAGAGGAGGCTGAGTGTGGGTGAAGAAGGGTAGGGGGTGGAAAAGCGTATATCACAAATTACTGGAGCTCTGCAGCCCCTCGGGAAGAAGCAGTGATGATGCACGGAGCCAGGTATTTGAGCAAAAGGACGGGGAGGTGGTGAGAGGTAAGGAAAAAATCAAAAGAAGCGGAAAAAAGCTGCACCAGCAGCCAACAAATGGCACCCAGAGAGCTGGCCTGTTCGGGTGGGTGGAATCCAAGCATCCAGTTCTTCCCGGACAAGAGATTGTGGCCGCGGGAAGCAGAGGAGGCCAAGTGGGGGTGAAGAAGGGTGGGGGGTGGGAAAGTGTATATCGCAAATTACCGGTTGTTTTTTCTCCCATTGGAAGCTCCATGAAGCTGCTGCTTCTTACCCCGTTTGCTGGTCTACGATAGGAGTCCAAGATGGCGGATCTGCGCTGCGTTAGCTGATAGGGGACCTCTTCATGAATCTCTCCTCGCTCTCCTTTCTCTGTCAGTTTTCTCACTCCGTTTGGTGCTTGGCTGAGTTGTTTATCTCTTCATTTGATGTTTTAGGGTTTCAGGATTGTTGTTTTCTCTGTTCAGCTTTGTTTTTCAGATCTTTGCTGTGGAGGGACGCCGTGGTGCTTCTGCCTACAGCGCTATTTTGCCAGAAGTCCCCCGACACTTGGATTTTTAAAAATTAAACTATTTTATGTTAAGGACTTTGTAAATTAGATATTATCTAAAACATTTGGCATAATCACTTGCTCTGTTTATCTCTGTATTTGATAAGTTGTGAAATTCTTTGAAAATCTTTTCTGAATTAATGAAACTGCTCTCTGTATGTCAAATTATAAAATTAGTTTCAAAAGCTTATCTCTTAAGTGTTCTTAAGACAAGTTGATTGATGTTATTTTTGAAAACAAAATTATCAAAATGGAGTTGTGTACATAAATTTCCCGAAAAAATACTAGGCATCATATTATAGCCAGTATAAGTTAAAGTTGGTCTATCTAACCAATTTTAGTTTTAGTGGCCAATTGCAGTCTTATCTTTTTATTTTATTGTTGTACTTTAGGTGAAAATTTACAATTAAAGTTAGTCTCTCATACAAAAATTTATACATGTATGTGAGCCTAATTGCTCTCCCTATACTGTGACAGCACATTCCTCCTTTTCACCCCTGATTTCCCATGTCCATTCAGCCAGCTCCTGACCCTCTCTGCCTTCTCGTCTCACCTCCGGACAGGAGGTGCCCATTTAGTCTCTTGTATCTAGTTGAGCCAAGAAGCACGCTCTTCAAGAGTATTATTTTATGTCCCATAGTCCAGTCTAATCTTTAACTGAAGAGTTGGCCTTGGGAATGGTTTTAGTGATGGTTTGACAGAGAGTCCAGGGACCATGCTTTCTGGGGTTCCTCCAGACTCAGACCATTAAGTCTGGTCTTTTTACTAGAATTTGAGTTCTGCACCCCGTTTTTCTCCTTCTCCAACGGGGATTCTGTGTTGTGTTCCCTGTCAGGATAGTCATTGGTGGTAGCCAGGCACCATCTAGTTCTTCTGGTCTCAGGCTGTTGCAGTCTCTGGTTTATATGGCCCTTTCTGTCTCATGGGCTAATGCTTTCCTTGTGACTTTGATGTTCTTCATTCTCCTTTACTCCAGGTGGGTTGGGACCAATTGATGCATCTTAGATGGCTGCTTACTAGCTTTTAAGACCCCAGATGCCACTCACCAAAGTAGGATGCAGAACATTTTCTTAATAAGCTTTGTTATGCCAGTTGACCTAGATGTCCCCTGAAACCATGGTCCCCAGACCTCCCCGCTACTACTCTGTCCCTCAAAGTGTTTGGTTGTATTCAGGAAATTCCTTAGCTTTGGTTTAGTCCAGTTGTGCTGACTTCCCATGCAGTGTGTGCTGTCTTTCCCTTTGCCTAAGATAATTCTTGTCTACTATGTAGTTAGTAACTAACCCTCTCCCTCCCTCCCCAGCCTCGTAACCATCAAAGAATGTTTTCTTCTGTGTTTAAATCTTTTCTTGAGTTCTTATAATAATGGTCTTATACAATATTTGTCCTTTTGTGTACAGTTGTATCTTTTAATGTAGAATTTGGAATTTTCCTTGAGCAGTATTTTAGAGCTGTGTTTCTGAGGGAGAGACCAACTTTTCCATGTTCTCCGACATTTTCCAGCTTTCCTTGTTTCTGTGTTGGTCCATATGACTTGTTTCTGGCTCATGGATTGTAAGTGAAAATAATGTGTCACTTCTGGTTAGGTAGTTAAGAGCTGGTGTACCTCCTCCATTCCTTTCTCTCGTTTTGGTGACCTTGGAGGCCACGTGTTCCAAAGTTTACAGATGAAGCCAGGGTTTGTCTGTTGTAGCAGTCAGTGTTAACCTAATACAGGTTCACTTCAGCAAGTGGTCTGCACATTCTTTAAAAAAGATACTCTGAACCTCCTAAAGTATTTGATGCCCATGATTTTTGTGAGCAGAGTGCTGCCTTTCTTAAAGCTTAGGGTTCAGAGAATATGCTTATGAGCAGAACTAGGTTTCTGATGGGAAAAGAAGAAAAGACCAAAAAGTTGGTTTTGCTGTGCTACCAAATGAGAAGAAAACATGGAAGTAAGTGTTTAAACTTTCTGATCCCTAGAGTCATATTTATCATTTACATGGAATTCCATGATTTTCATAACATTAGAAAATGATTTTAACTGTTTAACGTATTATTTTAAAAACTCTTCATTTTAGGAAGGTGACAAATCATATCGCAGGAGGCATATGATGCAGAATATATTGTGAAAACAGTATTGTAGTCTACAAGTACTTGTTGAGTGCTCTGAATACAAAGAACACATAGCCTAATTGGGATGAAAAATTATTTAGAAAAGTAAAGTCCTTTTCATCTTCAGTTTCTCTCATTGTTAAATCTTTACACAAAGTTATTATTTATTTATTTTAAAGGTTTGTTTCTTATACTCGGTTTTGTTCTAGGAAGAATTCCCATCAACCAGAAATAACCCTGAGTTAGTAATGAGACTTGATGGCACCCAACAACAACAATACTGAAATAGGAAGTATTTTATATACTATTATGTCTCTGCTGTTCTTCTTGTAGTAAAATACTTAATCAACTTTAGTTAGTATTCCAACTTTGAGAGTATTGGTGTTTCAGTTTTAATTTTCAGCACAGTTTCTCTTACGGTCAATCTATTTTTGGCTAGGGATAGTATAACCATGTCATGAGCTTACACAAGGACCCTGATCTTCCTGCAGCTGTGGCAGCATGAGGACATGCCTTCAGTTCACTCAGAATGGCTCAGATTACTCTGTTGATGGATTCGTGTTTAGTATGTGCCTACAAAGTGCCAGGCATTTTGATAGACGGTAGGGATAAAACCGTGAACAGGAACAACATGGTTCCTGCCCTCACAGGAGGTTTTAGTCTTGTGTGGTGTAACAGTAAGCGCACTGAGAAGAGAAAGTGATAGATATCGAAGTTGAGACATGAAGGATGAGCTGGAGGTAGAGAATTGACAGGAATGGGGAGGAGAAGAACGTTCAGGTAGAATTAACAGCATAGGCCAGAGGTGACAGAGAGAGTGCTTAGCATGTTCCAGGTCTGGGAGAAGCCTTGTTTGACAGGAGCATAGAGCATGAGGGAAAGAGTGGGGATAGATGGGACTAGAAAGGAAGAGAATTCCAGTATTGGAGGACCTTTATAAAAGTTTGGGTTTTGTCAGAAGTGTTTGTAAGAAGTGATTGGGAGATTTTAAGCAGTAGGGTGATGTGAACAGATTTGCATTTTTTGTTAGGTTGAGTCTAGATTGGAAGAGGCAAAAATTAAAGACCTAGAACTGTGCCATCCAGTAGGCTGTCCATGAACCACATGGCGGCTACCAAGCGCTTGAAATGTGGCTGATGTGACCTGTTGTTGTTGTTAGGTGTTATTGAGTCGATTCCAACTCAGGACCTAGGAAACTGAATTTTAAATTTAAAACTTGAAGCAATGTAAAAATATTTTTCGATTAACACAACTTTATTGTTTTCGTAGGACTGTATTTCACTTTAACTGTTAACAATTTAGTGTCTAAATTGAAGTATACTGTAGGTTTAAAACACATACTGGATTTTGAGTTTGTGATATGAAAAAAAAAGGATGTAAGATGTCTCAATATTTATATTGATTACATGCCAAAATACTAATATCTTGGACATTTTGGTTAAATCAAATATATTATTCAAATTAATTTTACCTGTTTATTTTTACTTTTTAAAATGCTGTTTCTGGAAAGTCTAAAATTACATATGTGCTTCTCACAGTGTATTTGTTGGACTCTGCTGGCCTAGAGATGAGTTAGGAGGCCATTGCTGGAGTCCAGGTGAGAGATCGTGATGACCCAAGCGAGGGTTGCAGCCGCAGGAACTAAGATGGAAGGATCTGAGAGCTATGTAGGAGGTAAAACAGACAGGGTTTGTCATTTGATTAAATAAGAGAGGTGGTGAATTAGTTATAAGGAAGAAAAAGGGAGCCTCCAAGTACTAATATATCAGGAAATGTATAGTAGCTGAATCCAGACATGTAAACAAAATGGCAATGTGTGTTATTTTTCTTTGACAGTTTGTGTTTAAAATATTATTCTGCTTCTACCATTGAATTTTTTAGCCTTTTTAACTTTTGCTGCTTAGTAGGTAATACCGACTAATGATTCTTTAGAGTTATAAAGTTTGCATTTCTTGGGTTGTAGCTAAAGACTACATTTTATAGTGTAATGGCTACCCTCTTTATTTCCTTGTTGTCATAATCTGTTTATCTCCTTGGGCCAATTACCAAGTGAACCCAAAGGCTTTTATATAATTTTGGCCATATAGGTTCTCTAAATATTTTCAGATTTGGTACAACAATAATATAGAATTTATGTACTTTTTTAAGATTTAAGATTATTTAAAAGAACAAATAATTTATTAGGCTGTTCCCTAACTAAAGTATCCAATGGGTGTTGACCGTTAAATGCTTTTCCCCATTGTTCCTGTAAGAAATAAGGTGCATTTCTAGCTTCATTTTCCAGTCTCTTAAACTTACGAAAGTAGTCGAGACAGTTTGTTGACCCCAGTGAGACCTTTTAGTCTCTGGCTCGTTGGACAGCAGGGTCTGTACTCTTCATTGGCATTCAAGTCACAGGCGGCCACTGGGCTCAGTGCAAAGCCAAGCACAGCTTTAGGATTTAGACAAAGCCACTCTGGCAAAGGAACCCAGTTGTCAGGGTAGCTGGCGGTATTGTAAAGAACTGTTGCATAATGGGGAGACCAAGGAGAACTATTAGGATGCAAATGTGAAAAAAATGGTGACGCTAACCTGCAAAAACAAACATTTCTTTTTTCATGAAGAGTCTATTCATTGTTGCTTTCTTCTGTTTAACTTCTCTGGGCCGTAGATGTAGTTGGTGCAATTTGAGTATATTAGTTTATCGTAATCTCTGGCCATAATACTAGTCTGTATTACTTTAAAATGGATAGCTAATTTGTAGGAAGAGACCAAAGTACTTTCATTGTTTTGGAATCTTTTCAGACTTTACAAGTGTATCCTATTTCAGCCTAGGTCAGTTTTTACGCGTCATTTTTATTTTTACTCCTAGATTAGGGTGAGGAATCCTCACTTTTCCTTTTACCTTCTACGTCTTTGTTAGTTTTTCTTTTTCTCTTTGTATTTTTCGTCTTCCTTGTAGTTGTTGTTGTTAGGAGCCATCCAGGCAGTTCCGACTCATAGCGACCCTGTGTACAACAGAATGAAACACTGCCCAGTCCTGCACTGTCCTCAGAATTGTTGTCATGCTTGAACCCATTCTTGCAGCCACTGTGTCAGTCCATCTCATTGAGGGCCTTCCTCTTTTTTGCTGACCCTGTACTTTACCAAGCATGATGTCCTTCTCCAGGGCTGATCCCTTCTTAGCAAAATATGACATGGAATTGAAGGATATACTAAAACAAAAGTTGTATGTATAATTGTTGTATTTGTTTCAAACGTACTCATATATGAATTTAGCGAACAGATATAAATATGTTAGACACTGTGCTAGTGACTGGGAATGGAAAGATGAAGGGTAGAGCCCATCCCCAGGGGCTCGCCTTCTAATAGAGGTAACAGCAATCTCTATGGTTCCTTGTGCCTGGCACTGTACTTGTATTAACTCATTTAATCCTTATAGCAACCCTAGGAGTTGGGACTGTTCCTATTTTATGGATGTGGGAATTGAAGTACAGAGAGGTTGAAAATACGTTGTCCAAGAGTTAGAGTTGGATTTGAAACCCAGGCAATTTCCCGGAACCCATAATTTTAATTACTATTCTATGCTACCATGCCCACAAATAATAAGATATTATCTTCCTTTCTCGCTCTTCCTCTCTTCTTCCTGCCTTTGCTCGTTTCATTGTTAAACTTTTAACCAGGCTTTTGCTATTCTAGGCATTGAGGATATAGCAATTAGCAAAATAGACCTCATGGAGCTTAATTGAAATGGAGGAACAGACAGTAAATAAACAAACAAATAGATACATAATGCCTGATTCTAATAAGTGTTATCAAGGGAAAATACAGAAGGGTGGAGGATAGAAAGTGACCGAGTATGTTATTTTCATAGGGAGGTCAGGCAGAGCATCTTTAGAAGGGTGATACTCAAGCAGAGACTGAAAGAAGTGTGGGAGTAAATCTTACGAATATTCAGAATGGACACATTCCATACAGTGGAATAGCAAATGCAAAGACCCTGAGATTAGAAAGTTTTTCCTGTGTTTGAGGAATAGCTGGATGGTCACTGTGATGGGAATAAAGTTAGTGTAGGGAGAGTGGTGGGAAGAGCCAAGCAGATCTTGTAGGGAGGGCCTTGTACGCCATTGCATACATTGATTTTATTCTGAGTACGATGAGAAGCCACTGTAGGATTGAGAATAGGAAAGTGACTCATATGACATACGTTTTGCAGGTATCACTCTGGCTGCTGTATGGTGTTGGGGCTGAGGGGGTGGACTGGGGGAGAGTTAGGAAGTGTTGCAGACACCAAACAGGAGATGAGAGTAGCTTGGATTAGGCTGTTGGCAGAAGTAAGAGGGGGTCGGACTTGGAATTTATCTTGAAGGCAGCGATTTCCTAATGGATTGGACATAAGATACAAGAAAGAGAGAGGAGGCAAGGATAAAATCAGGGATTTGGGCTTTGACAGCTGAGAGGATGATGGTGGCATTTACTGAGGAAGAGCAGCAGATTTTGAGGGAGAAAAATCAAGAATTCCACTTTGGACTGTTAAAATGGAGATGCCTATTAGAGAGCCAGATGGAAACGTGAAAAGGCAATTGGATACATCTGTCTGATGTTCATGGGAAGGGTTGGGATGGAGACTCATATTTGGCAGTCATTAGCCTATTGGTAGCTTTTAGGAGACCGCATGAGGTCACCCAGAAAGTGAGTGTAGACAACGAAAAGGTCTGAAGATTGAGCCCTGGGACTCCCTGACATTTAGAGATAGGAGGAGGGAAATCCAGCTAAGGAGCCTAAGGAAGGAACAGACAGCGAGGTGGGAGGAAAATCAGAAGCGGTGGTGTCCTGGATGCCAAGAGAAGATAGTGTTTCAAGAAGGAAGGGTGATTGTCTGTCCATGTAGCTGCAATGTTAAGTAAGATAAAGATTGTGCATTGGATTTAACAGTGTGGAAATCATTGATGACCTTTACTAGAGTGAATTCTTTGTTATTATTGTTGTTTTTAGCTGCCATTGAGTCAACTCTGACTTAACACTGACCTCATACACAATAGAATAACACATTGCCCAGTCCCGCGTCATCCTCACAGTTGGCAGGATGTTCCAAGTACATCATTGCGGCTATTGTGCCAGTCCATCTCTCTAGCTGAGGGTCTTGTTGGCCCTCTACTTTGTCAAACATGATGTCCTTCTTTAGCAATCAGTCCCTCCTCATGACATGCCCAAGCGAATGAATTGGACAGTGTTTTGTTGTGATCTATAAGGTTTTTTATTTTTATGTTAAATAATTAAAAATTTTGTATTGTGGTAAATATATAGGTAACAAAACATTTGCCACTTCTTCAATCCTTACGTACAAGTTCAGTGACATTGTGTTCATCATGTTGTTCAACCATCACCATTAACCATTCCCAAATTTTTGTGTCACCCTTAACAGAAACTCAGGGTCTCTAAGCATTATGTCTTCCTTTCCCCCTCCCTCCCATCCATCCCTGGTAACCACTAATAAACTCTGATCTCTATATACTTTCCTGTTTTAGATATTTCACATAAGTGGGATCATACAATATTTGTCCTTTTGTGACTGACGTATTTCACTCAGCATAATGTTTTAGGTTTTCAGCCATGTTGTAGCATGTATCAGGACTTCATTTCTATTTATGGCTAATATTCCATTGTATGTATATATCTCATTTTGTATATCCATTTATCTGTTGATGGACATTTAGGCTGCTGTGATCCATAAGGTTGTCATTGGCTAATTTTTGGAGGTAGCTTGCCAGGCCTACTCTGTCTTAGTCTGGGAGCTCTGCTGAAACCTGTCCATCATGGGTAACTCTGCTAATATTTGAAATACCAGTGGCATAGGTTCCAGCATCATAGCAACACACAAAACACCGCAGGTGACAGAATGACAGAGGGGTGGTGAAAGAGTGGGTGGGTTCAGAGGATCCTTGCTTTAATTTAAAAATTAGGTACATTTTTTTATGTCTTACTTGCATGTCTTACTCAGCCCCCTCACTCCCTCAGATCTCTTTTCAGTTACTATTTGTTTCCTAAATTGAATTGTGTTTGCTTCACTACAATATTCTGTTGATCATTCTTTTATGATGTGGTTGTCTTTCCCAGAGAAGTAGATGCACTTTTATATTGAGTGAATATGATAATAGCAATGCTTATTGAACCCTTCCTATGTGCTAGCCACTGTTCTGAATTTTACATTGTTAATTTATTTAATCTCTGCAACTTTTTTATGGGGTGTACCATTGGTATGTCTGTTTTATAGGTTAGAAAACTCATGCACAGAAGAGTTAAGTAATTTGCTTAAGGACATTCAGACATTATGAAAGATCTGATATAATTTCCAATTGGTTTTATCCTGGTATCGTACTCAGTCTTTTCATCACAACTGCTCTCACCCCTTTGCTCTTTCTTTCCCCTGATTATCCCACGCCCCTCCTCTATATAGTAGAGAATTTTAGATACGACTGTTGTTTTGGCTTCATAGGAAATCTCAGTGAACTGGCTTTTCCCAGATCCTTTTCTTTTCTCTTAGGAGGTTTTTTCTCCACTTTCTCAGGTAGGTTTGTTAGTCATCCAGCCTAACGAGAAGCAGAATTTCACTCTTTCATTTTTTAAGACTAACACAAGGTGATGGGGGAAGCAGAGCACTCTGATTTAGTGTGACTGAGTTGACTTAAATTGAAAACCTTAATTGAAACCAGGACGATAGAATGTAAACATTGTATTTCACAGTATACTACAATATGAAGAAGTCACAGAAAAAAATGAGTTTGAAGTGACTTCATCATTTATTCATCTGACAAATATTTATTGAGAACGACCTATGTGATCAGACACTGTGCTGGGCACTGAAGACACAAAGATACATCATACTGAGGTATTCCTAGTCAGCAGGTGCCCTGGTGATGCAACAGTCAAGCGCCAGGCTGCTAACTGAAAGGTTGGTGGTTCGAACCCACCTGTGACTCCTCAGGAGAAAGACGTAGCTATCTGCTTCCATAAAGATTACAGCCAGAAAAATCCCTATGGGTCAGTTCTGTTCTGTCACATGGGGTTGCTATGAGTCGGAATAGACTTGACGGTTCACAGTAACAGCAACAACATTCCTAGTCAGAGTGGAGACAAACTCATAGTTTGGTAAATGCTGTTATAGGGAAAGTGTCTGATAAGAATAATATATATAAAAGGGGCTCTTAACTGGATTTAGAGGTCAGGGGATAGCAATTGATATGCTTTATAGGGCACTTACTATTGCACTTTACATGCATTATCACATTTAATTCTTACAACAACCCTGTGATGGAAACATTATTATCCCCATTTTACAGACGAATATAGTGAGGCTCACAGAGAGGTAAAATGACTTGCCCAAGCTTACACATCTTGTACGCAGCAAAGGCAAGAAAAACTTCCTAGAGGTTGTGACATTGAGGCTGAGACCTGAAGGAAGAGTGAGGGTTACCATGTACATTGTGAAGGGAAGCAGGTTACTGGAAGAGGAACCCACAAGAAAGTGTAACAGAATAGAATCTGACATCTTCCTGGAAGTGAAAGATCTGTAGCGCTAGAGGTCATCTGTGAGGAAGGGACTGGTGAGAAGTTATGCTGGAGAGATAAGTACTGTGTTTAGATAATGTTTTTCAAATGTTATTTGAGTGTGCAATATGGGTAGTCCCCGACTTACAACGGGGTTCCGACGACTCCATCTCAAGTTGGTTCTGACTTAAGTCGAATCCCTCATTTTTTTTTTTTTTTTTAGTTTTCATTATTATTGCCTTTTATTATCAGTATCTTTATAAATCTGATCTTTATTTGTTTTTGGGGGTTGGAAACATTACTTATAAACTTACAGATAGATTTTAATACATACATATATTAAAAAATACACAAATCATAAAAATTTATTCTAAAGAAGAGTTGGACAACGTTGGCATTTTGTCAGTTGCTATGATAATTCCACTTGTGGAAGGTTCTGGATCATTTGGATTATTTGTGGGAATGGGGATGATGTTTCTAGTCAGAAAGTTAGTGAGAGTTGTCTGAATGGTCTTTTTCTTTTTTCCTTCCTGTATTTTGTGATAACATCTCACTGCTTCCTGAATCTGCCTGTTGACTTTAGCAAAGCGATCGGCATTTGAGTCCATGTTTTTAAGCAACTGAAACCCCTGATTTAGTTTAGAAAAAACTTCAGCAAATTATGTGCTGCAACATTCTATGTAGTACATATTACTAATGATAAGATGTACCAAAAAAAAAAAAGGACAGTTGTAAGTGTAGCTCATCGTAACTCAAATATGTTGTAAGTCAGGGACTACCTGTACATCATTTATACAGCAAATATTTGTAGGAGTCTACCAAGTGCTATTTACATGGGTGCTATCTATTGGGAAGATGGAAAGATGGGTGGCATCCATCTGAATGAAATCAGATGGACTTTGAGTTTTTTTTAAAGTAGTTGAACCTTGAGCAAAGTCTTTGTACCTCTCTCTGTTTTGTTCTGTTTTAAACTAGCATATGCGCTGACTTCCTCATTTTGTAGCTAGGCTCCTGTTTCTTTATCTGAGTACTTCGCACTTTCTAATGCTGCTGCTTTCGCTAAGATTGTCCTGTATACTGTGTTCTCCATTCTTGTTTTATTTGCCTTTGAAATCTCTTTAGCACAACTGTTTTCCTGACTTTTAAACTTTTACCTATAGAGCCATTTTCTTCCTAATTCCTGCTTTTCTTTTTCTTCCAGGACTATACTTCCTTCAGTCCCCTTCAAACCTTTCTTAATTCTGGTAACAACCATTAACATTTTGCAACCACTTGAGGTCTTTGTTTTTTCCTTGATCTCAGTGTTTGGAAACTGAACACTGAATATTACTGTTGATAATGATTGGTGATTGTAATTTTTAATATATATTGGTCACTCACTAGAGTATGTGCGAGGCACTAGGCTAATTGTTTTATGCACATTATGTAATTTAAGCCTTCTGGCAATTTTATGTGGTGGGCATTATTATATTATTACCCAATTTTATAGTGAAAGAAATGGCATTTCAGAGGAATTAAGTACTAACTTTGTCAAGATTACGCTGATGTTCAGTGGCAGAGTCACAGTTTGAATCCACGAATCATCTTGCTTGCTTCGGACACATCATCAAGAAAGACCAACTGATAGAGAAGGACATCATGTTTAGTAAAGTAGAGGGTCAGCAAAAACAAGGAAAACTGTCAATGAGATGGAATGACACAGTAGCCTCCACAATGGGCTGAAACATAACAAAGGTCGTTAGGCATAGGACAGACAGTGTTTTGTTCTGTTATACGTAAGGTCGCTTTTGGGGGAGCTGACTTGACGGCAGCTAACAACAACATCTCTGACTACAAAGCTCACATCTGAAGTCATGTGCCTGGTATTTGCGTTTTCTTATTTTTGCAGGTTTGTAAAAAAATATGTGGCAGATGTGGTAGGCTAAATATAATAAAAGATGAACATAAAAAACAACAAAAAACCCAGTTGCCATTGAGTTGACTCCAACTCGTTGTGATCCATGTATGTCAGAGTACAACTGTATTCCATTGGATTTCAATAGCTGATTTTTCAGTAGATGGCCAGGCTTTTCTTCCCTCCCTGAATTACTTAACCACTGTACTTAATAAATATTTATTTAGGATATAGTTTGTGTTCAACACTAGCAAACAGGTGTGATTTCACTTTTTAATAGTATTTGAGCCGTTTCTTTTCAACCTCAAACTCAGCATGCCATTCTGCTTATTCTTCCATGGCCCCATCTCAGATACCTGCCATTTTCTTCCTTCCCTTCCCAGTACTTCTACGGTGTGACGTTTTTATTGGATTTATATATATTTTTTCCATCTGTGATTGTGTCAAACGTGTACCCACTTCTACACCTCAGTCTAATTAACAGAGAACTAGTAATGATAATGATGACAATGACAGTGACAAGATGATGGCGATGATGATAAGGAGACCTGGCCACTCTTCTGCTTCAACAGTCTCTAATAACGAAGGAAGACGGTGAAAATGTTACGAGAGGAAACGGAACAAAATATTTTTCCAGCTGTAAAATAATGTTACTAATTAGTTTCTGTTGTGATTAGCCTATTGTTAAAGTTCCACATATCTTAGTGAAACCATATCTTCACAAGTTTTAGAAACCAATATAACCCACTGGTATTTTTTTCCCTTTTTATAGTTGACATTTTAATTTTTAAGCAATCAACATTCCAGCACCTGTTTATTTGTGAACTTCATGTGTATACTCATTCACTCACTCACTCATTCATCCATTCAAGAATTCTTTATTGATCAAGTACTTACTGCTTACTCAAAGTCCTAGCTCGGTACCAGGCACACAGCATCTCACAGGGCTGGCATGGTCTTTGCCCTCGTGGACCCGACAGTGTATCATTGGATTGGGTTTAGCACAGCCAAATTTTTCCTGTTGAGAGGTGCTGCCGTATTTTACTTTTGTATTTTCTGTGCTTTGTGTTAATAAACTTGGAACTCCTAACTTTAGAATCATGTGTATAGTTATATAGATACTGATTTGGTTAATACATATATTTTATGGTGTTTAGCTTTTACTTCTTGGTATTCTAAAGTTTACCTTTTTTTTAGTATTATGTTTTTATGCTCTATCCATGCTATATAGTTATAGCTATATGGATAGGTCATGCCTTTTAACTGCTGTATAGTATTCTATTTGAATATTCAGCACTACATCTAATTTATTTATTCTTTTACTGATGGACTCTAAGAATATTCCCCCCTTGTCCCATCTATTTATAGAATACTACAATAGTCTGGGTGTCTTCTGAGTCACAACTTAAACAGCCTTTGAAAAAGAACTTCTGTCTTTTGTCTCATTAGTTTATGTTTTAAATCATAGGTTTTGAGTGTTGCCGTTAGTATTTTTGATTTAACCCTTTTGTGGAAGGCTTGGGTCAAATTGGGTGAAGGTGACTGTAGTCTGTCCTCTTTCCATAGCTGAAGAGTGAAAGTCCTGAAATGGTCATTTTTCGTTCAGTTTATGAATTGGCAGGTAACACAGTACTGAACAGGTAAAAGGAAAACAAAGTGTAGGAAAGCAGCTAATTATAGTAATTGCAGCTGGTTTCAAAGTACTTCTAACAGTTTGTGCAAATGCTTACTTGAAAGCATCAAATGGGTGCTAGTTGTGAAATAGAACACCTGTTTGTTGTTGAGCATGTGTTCATGCAGATGATTGTTGTTGTCAAAGCACCTTGATGTAGAGTAGTCCTGTTTACATTTACATTCTCCCCAAAGGATTAACAGTGTGCTCTCAATAAATTTGCAGTCTATTCTCCTCTCAAAGGCTGCTGTTTGGAGGGTGGTGTGAAAGAGGCAACAAGTGCTTGCTAATCACTTGAATATACATAATTAGCTACAGTCTGGTGCACTGGATTCTTTGTAGATCCATAACAATACTGATTGGCAAAAGCACATAACAATACATGTGTCACCATATTGTTGTTGAGGGTACTTGTTTGTTCATTGATATTTCTTCTTCATTTTTCTGAACGTGAGTTAAGTTTTTATTACCTCTTTTCTTGTTCTTTTTAATGAACCAGTGTCAGTTATACAAGAACTCTTTATAAAGTCTCCAATAAAAAGTAGTATTGCAAATTGCTAAACTAGAGTCTGAGGTTATTATTTTAAATCGTGACATTTAGTAATTCCAGAGACTGAGAAACAGTCAAGTTTATTGGATAGTTAAGCTCAACTTAATCCATATTGGTGGTTTTTTAGACCAATTACAAAAAAATTGTAAATTTAAGACATAGAGGTCTATCCTATATGCAAAAAACAAAAAATACAGTCTCTTATTTCCTAATGTTCTTGCTTTGTGTCAGATTAGAATAGCCCTGATGTAGGAATATTTAGACCTCATAACTTTGCATCTTTAAATATAGATGCAAATGAGTTTCACAGGTATTTCAAACAGCCTTCCATAGAAGCTTTTAGGCCGGGATGCTTGTTTACCTTTCCCCCTTGCCACCACACTCAGATTCACTCAGGTTTCCCTGCCTGATCCCTTGTAAAGCTGTGGGCAGATGATCAGTCACTGACACACTGTTCTAGAGGTTTAAGTGTTGTTTTCTCTCTCCGCAAAACATTCTTATAGCATTGTCCGACTTCAGAAATTCTGGTTCGGAAGTGTCAATAGACACTTTTTTTATAGGTTAGGAAGGAAGTTTAACTTTGTCTCACCTCAAGGTTATACTTTTGGCCTGTTTACTGGGAATCTTTCAGGTGGCTAGCAGTCCTGTCTATAACGAAAGTGCAATACAGCATTTTTCAGTGTGTGATATTTGAGATTATTTTAGGTGGTACGTTATTATTTAAAAATTTGAATATTTAAGTATATATTTTTATATATGTAAAATAGGGGTGGTGTCTGACCTCTTTTAACTTCACAAGGGGGAAGAGAATCAAGATCAAGAGCTCAAGGCTGATCCCTTGAGGCAGTTAGACAAGCCTCCTCTCTCTGCCATATTTACCAGTTCTGACACCAACTGTTCCTCCCATGGCACTCTCTACTTCTCTGCTGTGTTCAGTAATTCATTGCAATGGCCACACAGAACTCGTAGACAATACTTGATTATGGGGTTTATTAGGGAAGTAATGAGTTACAGCTCAGGTTTAGGAAGGCTGAGGATATAGTTCTTCCAACAGAACAGCCTCTTCCCAGAGGTACTCACAGGCATGCCTCTCTGGCCCTCAGCCTCTGCCCAGAGGCATGCAGCTTTGTCTCTCCGTGGGCCAGGAGGCCCACCACACGATATCCTGCTGTCAGGTCTCACTGTCTTCAGTGTTACAGCTCTCCCTCTGTCTCCTGGTTCCAGGAGCTTCTCAGCACAGGGATCCTGGGCCCAAAGGTCCTGTTCTTCCTTGGTGGTGGTGGGATCTTCTCTTTCCCGCCTTCTGGAATGGTTCACCAGCAGGATGGCAAAACTGATGAATTCCTTTGATGGGCCACAATTACCGTATCTGCATAGTCCCACCCAGTCACTTGAGTGGGAGTTACAAGACCATGGCTAGAAAGGCCACACAAAAGTGACCCATCATGCTGCCTTATATCAGAAAAATAAGACTAGCATCTCAAACTTGTGCTTTCATGGTGTGGATAAAAGGAAGACCACCCAAACAAGAACCAGAGCCATTGCTGTCAAGTCAGTTCCAACTCATAGCAGCCCTGTAGGACAGAGTAGATCTGCCCCATAAGGCTTCCAGGTTTGTATTCTTTACTGAAGCAGACTGCCACATTTTCTTCTCTCAGAGTGGCTGGTGGGTTCCATCTGCTGACCCTTTGGTTGGCAGCTGAGCACTTAACCACTGTGCCACCAGGGCTCCTTCAAATGAGAGCAGAGGTTATTTAGAAGTTGCTATAGCAAGGGAGTCAGCCACCGTCACTGTATTTGACAGAGATTCAAAGGCAGATAGGGGGGCGGGAAAGCTTTATAGTGGGGAGAAAAGAGGGAAGGCTCAGGTATGCCCTGATTGGAGGCAGTTGGCACAGGGAAGCTGGAGGCATCTTATTTGACTGGTTTGGGGAACATATTTGGCTTTCTCCAATTGGTGCCAAGTTGGAACAAGGATAAAAATTAGGCAAGTTGGCCATCACTGTCCAAGTCCTTACTTTCTGGGCAATTGCTGCAGAGATTGTGGTTTGGTTTCTGTGGCTACTTGCTGCAGAGGCTGTGGATCAGAGTTCTGGTGTTGTTCATGGTCTGGCCTTTGTGTATTCAGCCTCTCAGTGGGTAGTATTAAGATGAGGCTAAATTCATTTATGTACAAAAGGTGAACAAATATAAACAGGAATATTAAGTAAATAATAATACACGTGATATGTGGATATGACAAAAATTGTGAAGCTGGTAAATGAATGAAATTGGGGAAGGAAACTAAAAATTTCTATAATTATGTATCACACATTTTCCTAGGTGCTTTCTATATTTCATTTCCTCTTGTAAGCTCTATAGATAGGATATTACAATCCCCAAATTAAAAATGAGGATATTGAGGTTTAGTAAAGTAAGGTTCAAGATTGCACAGCTAGTAAACAGAGGGGCTAGAATTCTAGTCAAGAGCTTTCTGACAAAAGACTTCACTCTAAAAAAGGGATGAACCCTTAATTTACAAATACGGTAATTCCAGAAGCTGAGATATTTAGCTATGTAAGAATTATCTTTCAGTGTCCTGTAGCCTTTTTTCTCTCTCTCTTTCTTCATAGAACACTACTTTCTGACTGTTGCCGTTGTTGCCATCGAGTGGATTCCGACTCATGGCCGACCGCGTGTGTGCAGAGTAGAACTGCTCCATAGGGTTTTCAAGGCTATGATCTTTTGGAAGCAGATTGCCAGACCTTTCTTCCCAGGTGCCTCTGGGTGGGTTTGAACCGCCAACCTTTTGGTTTGTAGCCCAGAACATAACCATTGGTACCACCCGGGGACTTTTGGATAAGGGGGCTTAAACAATAATCTTTCCATTGACTTTTAAATACGTGCAGCTGTTAGTTTCCAAGCCTGTGGCCATGTGCTTCCTTGTTTGAAGTTGGCCTTACTGTGTGCTTAGAGGAAAGTCTGGTGCACCCTGCTGCTATAGCTCTACTGAGATAATCCATAAGGTTGCCTTGGGGCTCCCCGTTACCACTTCTTGCTTCCTCACTTCTCCTTGTTACTTTATCAGAGCAGATGTTCTCTGAATTCTTGTTGATTGTCTGTTCTTTCTGACCTTACCACTGGTGATCTTGTCAAGCCATTTAACTTCTGAGGTGCCTCTGGATGGGTTTGAACCGCCAACTTTTTGGTTAGTAGTCCAGAACTTAACCATTGATGCCACCCGGGGACTTTTGGATAAGGGGGCTTAAACAATAATCTTTCCATTGACTTTTAAATACCTGCACCTGTAGGAAATACGAATGAAGTGCTACAATAATGTAATTTATATCCACAGCAGGTCAGTGCATTCTTTAGCTTTTATGTTGGCTTGTGGTGAATTGCTTTTAATGTACCAGAGACTTAATCATAAATTTGTATGCTATAAACAGAGGAAATCTAAAGATATTTCTGAAACATAAATATTTAATGTATTTAATGCTTTTAGGAAGGAGCCAGTAGAGAAGGAGACCTTGAAAATACAGGCAAGATGAAAATAAATTAGTTTATTCTGGCATTAAAAAGACCCATTCTCATTGGGAAAAATTAAAAATAAACAAAGTTATAATCTTTTATAACTTTCTTAAACCACAATAAGTTATTAACATTTTATGTTTGTATCTTTTGTCTGTGCACATAGTTTTTTTAATATATATAAAGTCCATATTTGGGCGTTTGTATCCTACTTTTTTCTCTTAATACTATATATACATTTTCTCATGTCATTAAGGACTTTTCATAAGCATTTGAACTACAGTTACCTAATGATTCTGCTTAATCATTAGATAGTTAAGATAGAGTTCAGATTTTTTTTTTTTTTTAAGATAGATTTTTACAGGTGAAATTAATTGGGTCAAAAGACACAGTTATTGCAAAGCTCTTTACACTCTAAAAAGTACCTGATTTTTCTCTGGAAAGCTTGTACCAGTTTGTGTTCTCACCGTATTCTGATGCTGTAAGCTCAGTGAGTGTGCTCTTCTTTCTTTTCACTTGTATTTTGGATTCCATCCCTTTTCATCTTCTCAAAAACATTTCAATTTTAGTTATCTGCTCTCTTGCATCACTGGTTTCTCCCTTACTAGACTGTATTGTTAACATCAGTCTATGAACACGCACTAGTATCTTCCATCTTAAAAAGAAAACCCTCCGTTGACACCTTGCTTCCCACTCCAGCTACTGCCTCTGTTCTCTGCTGCTTCTTTTAATAAAATGTCTCGGATGATTGGTCTACCCCTCCAGCGTACACTTTCTCACCTTGTAGTTACTTTTCTAAACCACTTGAGTCTCACTGCGTTTCTCACCACTCCTGAAAAGGCTCTTTTCAGAGTCCCTGATGACATCCTTGTTTCCCAAGCCCAGGAACATTTTTCTGCTTTTTTCTTTCTCTGTCTCTTAGCAGCGTTCAGCACAATTAGCAACTCAGCCCTCCTTGAAACATTCTCTTATCTTGGCTTCTGCTAACTCTCTGGCCATTCTTTTTTTTATCTCTTGTTGGCTCTTGAAACCCCACTTGATGCCTAAATACTGGAAGTTCCTCATGACTCGATCTAAGGTCCTCGTTTCTAAGAAAAACTAGGCTGCCCTTCGATGCTTTTTTACCTAATAACTCCTTCCCCCTCCTGGAAGTCTGGCACATGACTCTTGCCATAGGGTCTGAAGACTGTAAACAAAAAAAAAAAAAAACACCAAACCCGTTGCTGTCCAGTCTATTTCGACTCCTAGCGACCCTACAGGACAGAGTAGAACCGCTTCAGGGAGCACCTGGTGGATTCAAACTGCCATCCTTTTGGTTAGCAGCCATAGCTCTTAGCCACTACGCTACCAGGGTGTCCAATTCTGAGGATTTGTATTTTAACACACTAGTCTTAAAAAGCATTAAGATTTTTAGTTTCTGTCGTTTTCTTGCAATTGGTTGTCCTTTGAAACTTTAAAGAATTGACACTGTATGACCAGAACAGTTTTCTCAAAAATGCATTGTGATTGTCTTGGTTTCATAAAGTTTTAGGTAAGTTAAGAGGGTTTATGATCTAAATTTTCAGTTACTAGAATGATGCATTAGCAAGCTGAAAGTTCCTAACAACTCTTTGAATTTTTTTCTGAAATGATTAAAATTTATACATGATGATAAAATATGTGTCAAATGCTAGCTTCCCAAATATCACCAATACAACCTCTTGATAAGAGGACAGAGCTTTAGCGGTATCTCGGAGGGAAGAAGGCAGGGTTGGTATTTTTGAGGGCTTCAACGCGTTTGGAATGCTAGACTGCTAACTGAAAGGTTGACAGTTCGAATCCACTCAGTTGCCTTGGAAGAAAGGCCTGGCTGTCTACTTCCGAAAAATCAGCCATTGAACACTATATGGAATGCAGTTCTTCTCTGACACGCATGGGGTCACCATGAGTCAGGGTCGATTCAATGGCAACTTTTTTTTAAGTTTGTTTTAAGGTGGGTCTTTAAACTGTGGGGATGGGGATTGATTAGGAGGGGTAAAAATCAGTATATAACAGTCCAGGGTATGGAAACAGCAAAGTCAGGATTTTTGAGGAAAGGGCTTAAAAAATTTTAGGGAGCAAATTGTTGATAGTTGATGGGTCTTCCAAGAAGTTCCTTTGAAGAACAATCAAAACGTTTGCCTGAACCCGTCTCCTAAATAATGAAGTCATGCCAGTGAAGACAGTGGAATAATAATAATAATAATAAAACCATGTCACTGTAGACGGGAAGTTGTTCAGAGTTGTGGTTTCAGTTCCCAGTGTCCCAGTTTTGTGTAGAGGTAAATAGTTTCTGTTACACTGTTAATATCATAGTCTTAACAGCATTTCAACTTTTGGAATGGCAATTTTTCACTTATTTTAGAGAGATCTAGACCAGTGCCGTATAGTTAAGTCACTTTGTATAAAATGTCACCCTTGCCCTGTGGGTAGCTATGAAATGAGTGTTACAATTCTCTTATTTTGTTGGTTCTGCAAGTTTTTTTTCTTTTCTAGAAGTACTTTGACAGAAGAGGGCGGAGGTTCTTTTTCTAAAGTCTTGGAGAATGTGAAACCTAGTTTCTTGAGTTCTAAATAAGTGTAAACTATTCTTTCAAGAAGAATAGCGTTTTCAACTTTGCATGCTTCAACCTATAAATTACAATTAAGGGCAAGAATCCCTACGATAAAATTTTGGTATTGTAGGCTGATTGATGAAGACTGACCCTGGGGTTACGTGTTGTCGGTTGTCTCGTCCGCCCTTTATTTTTCCCTTCCGTAACGGATGTCGGGTTGAAGTGCCTTAGCCCTTTGCACTTTGATTTTGACCAGCAGCCTGTATTCAGCCTCCTGTTAAATGTTAATGTGTGCACAGTAACTGAAGACATTTGTACTTGCATGAATTGCTCACTTTCTATCATAACCTGGGGGCCTGGAACAAATCTGCTGAAGATTGACTGGGGCACATGACTGGAGGCAGGTTGTACGTAGTGCTAACATCTCTCTCCTCTGCTCAGGTGGGGAGTCTTGGCTAGGCTGCCTATACAACTGCCTAAGCGGGCCTAAAACTGCATGGGTTTGGCAGAGTCGGCCTGCCTCGCATTAACTTTGTGCTGATAGTTTGTTGAGGATGCCACAGGCTTGGTTCCTTTTTGCTGTCGTCATCCCTTCTGACAAATCAGCTGCTTTTTCATGAGGGTGCTCGGACTTTGAGGGTTGTGAGAATCATAAAAGGGACATATTTGACATTTAATTTGAGCATCTGACCCATTTTCACCTTGCCTGCATGTTACACCCTTTGTTCATTTTTTTTTCCCGTGGGATGTTTTTTTTTTAATTATTATTATTTTGAAAAGTAGAATTTATTTTTAAGCTCTGGT
>NW_004443975.1:5074396-5129557 GCF_000243295.1 Trichechus manatus latirostris | reverse complement strand
TGATATCAAAATCTTTTTTAAAATAATACTTTATTGTGTTTTTGGTGAAAATTTAGAGAGCAAATTAGGTACCCATTTAACAATTTCTACACAATTTGTTTAGTGACATTGGTTACGTTTTACGATGTGTCTGTGTTCTCATTGGTTGTTCCATTTCCAGTAATCTAGTTTCCCTGCCCCCTTGCCTTCGCTTTAGAGTAAGTATTGACCGTTTGGTTGCATATAGATGGTTTTTTTTAAAGGAGCACAGTACTCACGGGCGGTATTGTTTATTGTATGAGCCATTTTGTTACTTAGCTTAAAGATGACCTCATGGAATAGTTTTGGTCAAGGTTTAAAGAGTAGCTCAGGATTGTAGTCTCAGGGAGTCCTCCAGTCTCAACTGGTTCAGTAAGTCTGGACTTCTTAAGAATTTGAGTTCTGTTCCACATTTTTCTCCCATTCTATCAGGATCCATTTATTATATACCTGATCAGAATGGTCAGTTGGATAGCCAGGTACCATCTAGTTCTGCTCTCAGAATAGATGAGGTAGTAGTTTGTGCAGACTATAAATCCTGTGGATTAGTTTCTTCTCTCAGTCTTTGGTTTCCTTTGGTTTCCTGCATAGAGACCAGAAGTTGTATGTTAGATGGCCGCTTGAAAGCTTTTAAGACCCTAGACGCTACTCATCAAACTAGGATGTAGAACATAAACTTTACGTACTATACTATGCCAGTTGACCAAGTTGTCCCATAAGACTCGGGGCCTAAGCCTTCAGATCCTGTAAGCCAATCCTGTGAACTGTTTAATAAGTATCCATGTTTTTCCCTCTTTTGTTTTGACAGCTTTTTAGGCATAGCCTTTCTGCTGTGGACCTGACTGCTTGTCCATAGAAAATTAACTTTCTCCGGGATAATGATTAGGAGAGAGGGTGTCGGTTGATAAATTGAATTTTTCAGGAAAAACGTTATGTCTGATAGTCTTAGAAATTACTGTTGTAAGTTACAGAAACTGAACTTAGATCGTACTAAAAGACCATACTAAATATTTGCCATGCTTTTAAGTTATCTACATTAGTTGAGTTTACATTATGCACATAAAAAACGTTTTTATCTAGTAGGTAGGTCAAATGATATTAACTCCATTTTTTGACAGATTAAAAAACCCTGAGGCATAACATAATTCATTCGTTTTGTGCCCTTTTTTTTTTTTTTAAACAGAAACCTTCGGGTGTTAAATGAAATCTCAGTGCATTAAATGACAGGCCCTAACTCATTTGCCTTTAAGTGACAGAGTCAGCCACCTGTTTGTCTGACTCTTCATCCAGGGATTTCTTATAGATTTTACCACAGGAATTTACTGAAGTATCCTCTGACACATATATGATCATTTTTGTTCTGTTAATTAGCTATCTTTCATAAATAATTGAAATGGGTTTGGCCTATATATTGGGGAGTGGTTTATCCCCTGCTTGGAACTCCAAATTCATCAAACTTCAAATCTGTTTCAGTGCCCACTAACAGAGGAATCAAAACAAGCTTGAAAAGACCATTAGCGCCCACCAACCTAATGGACACGTTAATGTCGGAGATGTTAAACTCTAGATCTCCGTATAGTAGGTCTTTATGAGCACTAAACTTTCTTCCTTCCTAGTTCGTTACAAAATTATTCTTTATATGCCTAATTTCCTTTTTTACTGTTATTCAGGTTTGTTGTTGCTTATTTGCTTGTCCCCTCCCCATATTTTTTTCATTTTACTCTGACTTTGTAAAAAATCCTGGCATCTCTTTCAACTCCCTTGGGAATTTAGGAATTTTCTTTATATTTAATGCTACTATTTTTGGTTGTTATTGTAGTTTTTTTTTTTTTGCCATTTCCACATTTTTTATGTGTACAGTTCAGTAGCATTAATTACGTTCATCGTGTTTATCTTCTGTTAAGCATTTGATAAATACATAACCACATTTCTGTGTATACTTTTAGCTAGTACTTTGAAAATTGTAGTAAAATGTGTTGCTTATTCATTTGCAATCATTTGTGGCATATTTCAGCCACATCTATGTGGCATATATATCCTTTTAATTAATATGTCCACATCATATAAACTGATTACCACTTTTACTAATTCTTTTGACAGTGATATTTTTGGAGAACTACATGAACTGTATATTGAAAAAGCCAAAGTGGCCTTCAAAAAGAATGTAAAAACCTATGCTCTCTTTTATATATTATTTACTTTATTGTTACTGAGGACCTGGTTTTGCTGGTTCAGGTTCCTGCCCTCAGCCTTGGAAAATCTCTGTGCAATGAGCAGTGTTACTGTTGGAATGTATTATTCTTATCTGTAGAGGCAGAAAAAAATGCTAAGATCTGTTGTCTCGTTATCCAGCCAGATTGGTCACCCTGAGCAACTTGTGATTTCTCTTCCTGCACCTTTGCAGATAACACCTTACCCTCCTGGAGTGCTTTCTTCACCCTAATTAGTTGTTGAAACCCTACCCATCCATCCTTGAAGATCTAGTTAAAGTTTCTCCTCCTTTATCCAGTCTTCAGATGTCCCCATATGAAAATGAACTCTTCCTTCTAGAACTCTGCCAGCACTTTGTGAAACTTTTCTTTAATGTACTTTTTTAGTTTTGTTACTTATACTTTTCATAGTTTTGTTACTTGTATACCTGTCCAATTTCTCCTTTTATATTGTAAGAGATTTCAGAATAGTAGTGGCCTTAGGTCATTTTTTTTTTTTTTCTAACACCTTTTATTTGTTTTAGTGATTTGCTGAAAGAATGAGGTATGGATTATATATTATGACTCAGATTTTTTCCCCCAGTAGAAATTCAGCTGTTAAGTCAGTATTTCTTAAAGGGTGAGCTACAGTCCACTTGTATTAGAATCCCTGGAATGTTTGTTAAAAATACAACTCTCCAGAAACTGGAATTAGAATTTCTAGGTTTGGGATCATGGTAGATGGATACATTTGCATCAAGTACCCCTGGCAACTCATATTTAAACTAAAATTTAAGGCTCACTCTTTACATTATGATGGAAATCAATAATAAATGCATTTCAGCTTAGAGATTTATTTTAGACATACTTTTGTCAAAAATTCTTCCAATTAATATTAAGATACAGTAAATTTTATAATGTGGAACATATTTCTTCACTTTTGTATTTAAAAAAATATTTCCTTGGAAAATGTCTTCCTTACTGTTTCTTAATATTTGGTCTTAGTTACTGTATGTGTTGTAATCTATGTAGGTTTTCTACACCTAAAACTAGATATATAACCAACGGAATTTATTACTCTGCAGAAAATCTTAAAACTGCTCACTCAGTAAGGGGCATTTTTACCTTTTGCTGAATTCTGAGTCAGAGCCCTGGTGGCACAGTGGTTTAGAGCTACGATTGCTAACCAAAAAGTCAGCAGTTTGAATCCACCAGCTGCTCCTTGGAAACCCTATGGGGCAATTCTACTCTGTCTTATAGGGTCACTATGAGTTGGAATTGACTTGACAACAACAGGTTTGGTTTAGTTTTTTTATTTCCCTCAGATTTTCTTGCCTTCGTCCTGCCTTATTTTGTCACAGTTGTTACCTGGGTGTAGACTTTTCCTTTGAGGACCTCAAGGACAAGGGCCCGGTCTTTCCCTCCTGTCTCACACAACATTGGCACAGTGGGCTCAGAAAAACATCGATTTTTTTCCTTAGGTAATTCAAGGATTATTCATATGTCTGTTATAAAGCAGAAATTGTTGCATCCGGCTTGGGAAAAAAAGGATGTATGTTTTCATAGGAATTGATGATTTTAGATGAAGCTTCTGGAGAGAGACAACTTTTTTTAACTTGAATTTTGCAGTGTCATCTGAAAAGCCAGCGCCTATCCTTTCTTGTGGCATTTTCCTTGGGGATGGATGGCTGGATTGTGCTTTTTATCTTGTATCTAGTGGTGAAAGTGATGGTGAGATAGAGTTCATGTATCTGGGGGTCAGACCCTTTAATCAGTAGCAGTGTAGGGTGGAGTACATTTAACTTGCATTCTCAGATGTGGAGATGGCGGGGCAGGTGAATCAGTAGACTAGCTTTAAGGTGAAAAATCCTGTCTACTGGGACATACAGCAAAAGGAAATAGCTTTGAAAGTATGGTTTGTTTTTTTTTTTCTTTTTCCTTTTTGAATAGTGACAGGCATCCATGAATACTGATGAATTCAGGAAAACTCCTAGGCTAGACATTATCTTGACAGTTGGTGGACAGATGCTCCTGATTTGAGTGTGAGACTGAGGTATTCAGAAAGCACTTCAAAACACTCTCCTATGCCAGCCAACTTTATATTCCTTATAGCGGGATGGAGTCTTTAGCTGCTTTGTAATAATGCTTTTTGATAAAGGACCTGGTGAGAGGGGGGTTAAAATTTGTATGGTTTATTTTGACCATAACAACATCTAGATATTTTTATAAATTGTCTTTCAGACCTTATTATTACTTACAGTCTAATATATAAAGAGAACATGCACATATAAAAAATCTCACCTTGATCTTTTAAAATGAAAATAATAACTGCTGAATAAAAAGTGGCTATAATTTTGAAAATGGGTGCCTGGATTTATTTTTTCCATTTCTTGAGAAAGAGTACTTTCCTAGACAAGGCCCTTATAATGATATTTGTATTTATTTTACTCGTGTCTGATAGAATATTTGAGGTGTAATTTGTCATATTTATTTTTCTGAATTAGTTGATCTTTTAATTGAAGACATTGATCTTAAATCCATTTTCTGCAGTAGGGGATGTTGTGAAATAAAATCAAATCTCTGCAGTGGGGCATTCTCCTTCAGGTGTCTTCAGCTTCGAATTTATTCATCCTGTTAGTCTGGAAGAATTTGCTGACCTTCCAGGTGCAGTGAAAGGGCCCTCATGGACTTTGGCTTTGACTTTGGTCTGGGAGTGTGATGGCCACTGGGAATACTGAAGTTGGATAATTTAGAAATGGCTTTTATGAAACAAGTTTTATTAGGCTGTTTTCTCATTAGCACTTTTATTCATGTGCTAAGCATGCATAGAATATGGTTTAGAACTGTAAAAAATTAGATGGAACTGCTTAGATGAAATTGTGTTTTTATATTATAAAGTAAATTTAGGTTGTTGCTATTTCAATTTATATATCTTTCTCAAGTTTTGTATCATAGTGGTTCTCTTTTATGGTAGTAAGTTCAAATGTAAGCATAATATAATAATAAAAACTTAAGCCAGCAATCTAGTACCTTAACATTGCACATGTGTCAGAATGTATGAATTGTTCTTCCTGTTAAACATTTTGTTCCTGAAAATAGCATAACACTTGCTGTCACCTTTTAAACTATGTAAATTTTAGTGGCTATAAAATTAAAATATGTTTTATGTGTGACTCTTTTAAAGATTTTATTATGGAGTATGTAGAGATTTAAAACTGGGGAATAGTATAATGCCTAGGCTTCTTTTGATCTATTTAAAAAAGTTATGTCTAGGTATTTCACCTTTGATGTACCTTGCTCAGATTAACAGAATTACCTAATACTACAGTATTGTTTCCTTTTAACATTGAAGTTCTTTGATTCTATAAGTAGATAGGATTTCATTGGAATAATATACTTTTTCTCTCCATTATGCAAAAAAATAGTGAGAAGATATAAGAATCATAAGGGTACTATTTATTTATCTTTGGTAACCTTATTTGCCAACAGAATGTGTTGTAGCACATACTTTAAGAGAATGGTTTACATGCTTATTTTTCTGATTGATATCACAGTGTGAACTTTTGAGAACAGAAGGAACATCCAGGAAAATAGAAAAAATAAGAAAGATAAAAGGCTGTTGCATTTCAGTTGGCCCCAAATTGCATTAAACCTTAATGCTTATCTACTTTTTAATTTTAAAAGGTATTTATTTACATTTGAGGAGAGTACATCTTTAGCTGGTTGAAGTTAAACTCTTAAATTATGGTAATAGTATGATATTACCAGAACTGTTTTCTTTCCCCCTCACATCTTTTAGACCAGAGCAACCATGCAGAGTAGGTTAAAACCCTAATATTTAAGATAAAAATTACAGAACGCTATGAAATAGGGTAGAACACATGAAGATTGTACTTATTTATGTTTTAATGCTTGTTCGTGTTTGACTTAGTACTTTCTTATATTGAAATATGTGATTTTACTATTATATATGTATATGTGTGTGTGTGTATTTGGTCTCACCAAAAAAATTTTAAGCTCCTAATTGAGAGAGGCTGCTTTTTTCTTTTTCTTATTTTTGTTTTCATTTTTACCTCATAGCACCAAGATAGTTGAGTAAGAATTTATTTACAATATAGAAAAGAAAAACCAGTTGCTGGGAACCTAATTTGCTGTGTAAACTTTCACTGAAAACATAATAGTATTAAAAAAAAAAACCAAAAAAACCAGTTGCTGTCATGTCGTCTCTGACTCATGGCAGCCCTTTGTGTGTCAAGTGTAGAACTGCACTCCATGATTTTCAATGACTGATTTTTCAGAAGTAGATCCCCAGGACTTGAACCTCTAACCTTCAAGTTAGCAGCCAAGTGTTAACCATTTGCATCACCCAGGGACTCTGAACATAAAATAGATGCTCAGTATAGCAGAGAATGGCTAGTTGTTCCCTAAGTCAGCCCTTCTCTGGCACACAGCTAGGCTATATTTTTCCAGCTGCCTTAGAAGTTCTGGCCACTGAAATCTGAACAAAATTAATGGATGCCACTTCCAGGCTTGGCCCACAAACATCTCCATATTCAATCCTCATTATCTTTTCCCTTCTGATGGTAATCATGAAGCCCAAGGAGATGCAGAGCCTCTGGATGGAAGGAGTTTGGGTCCCTGAGTCACTGCTTGGAGTTAGCATTTGTTTTGACTTCCAGGGAGCGACAGATAGAACTTCCATTGTTTAAGCCACTAAAAATTCATGGTTTATCTCCTTCAGTAGTTAGCATTAACTTCACTAATACACTTAACTTTGGTTAGGATGAATAGCTTAGTTTAGTCAAAATTTAGCAATTAAAAGTAGGGGACTCAAGAAAACAAAGGTGAATTGGGGAATGAGAAATTGGATATGACTCTTAATTGGATAAAAATAATGAGAAAAATTCAGAATATTGTGTTAGGAAATTAATGCAAAAAATTATAGATAAATAGTAGGGAGTTATAGTATAAGCATATAAGAAGAAAAATTCTTCGGAATTGGATGAGTAGGGGACATTGTGAAATAAAATCAAATCTCTGAGTGTTAGGATTTAAAACATCATTAGTTTTTTTTTTTTTTAAAAAAATACCTTATTCTGCATGTGACTTGCAGATGTATTTTCTGCTTATTTCAGCTTTAGTTAATGAATATCTTGACAAACATATTCAGTAAAAGGTGGCATATTTAAGTGAACAGAGTTGCAAAGTTGTATGTCTTGTGTGCTGGGACATTAGATACATTACTTGAATTATTTCCCTAATGAGTTCATTCTCTTAGGTTTCATTGTATTAAAAAGAATTTAATTATGGCTTGTGTTTTATACATATATAAAATTCAGCATATCATGTTTCAACAATGCCTAAATTTAGGAGAAATTTACCTTGTGTTTTACATGTAAAATATTGGATAGAATATTTTAAAAGGACAATACTCTTCATTTTACTAACAATTTTAATTTGATACCAGGTAGCCTTCGGGGTCTTGTCCTAGGCTGGGTTCTCTATAGAAGCAAAACCAGTAAAGCATATAAATATTTAGAGAGAGATTTATAGTAAGGAAATGGCTCACGTGGTTATAGAGGCTGGAATGTCCCAAGTCTGTAGGTTAGACTGGAGGCTTCTCCTGATTCACTTTGGTGCAGGGGCTAGCAAACCCAAGATCGGCAAGTCAGACAGCAGAGCTCTGGCTCACAGGCTGTGAAGACCAGTGAATCCCAAGATCTGTAGGCAAGATGGCAGGTAAGCTGCTAGCTCAAGTCCCAAGAACCAGAGGTCAGACGAACAGGAGCCACCTGCAGGATCTAGATCCAGCAAAAGCCTGCAAGCCTTGCCAGAAAGTCTACCTATACTGATGTAGGCCACACGCCTAAGGAAACTCCTTTTCAACTGATAACTCACAGCAGATCCCATCATGGAGGTGATCATATTATATCAGATCTTATCATGGAGGTGATTGTATTGTCATACAACTGCCAAACTACATCATAACCGCCAAACCATTGAGAATCATGGCTCAGCCAAGTTGACACACAAACTTAACGATCACAGATCTCAAATCTGGATTTTATCAGCCGAGGCAGATTTGTAAAATGTTTATGGTAAAATGTTTTTTAAAAGCTTTAAAAAATGAAGAATTAATAATAACTATAAAGGAGCCCTGGTAGTGCAGTGGTTAAGCGCGTGGATGCTAATCGAAAGGTCGGTGACTTATGAACACCCATGTCTCAAGTCACGCATATGTTGGCAGAGGTCATGATTGTAAGATGTGGGGATTTCCTTACCCTCTGTTTGTGGCTTCTTCAGGTGCAGATGCAGTTCTCTTTTAACCGAGTGCTAAGAGATCACCTGAACTAAGCCTTGAACGTTGTGGAACTACAGGTGAAAGTCCCCAACTTACGAGAGGGTCTGTTCTGAGGACTCTGTCGTAAGTCAGTTCTGACATAAGTCGAATACTTCATGTTTTATTTTTCATTATTATTGCCTTTTATTATCAGTATCTTTGTAAATCTAATCTTTATTTGTCTTTGAGGATTGGAAACATTACATATAAAGTTACAGATCTGTTTTAATTCATACATACATAAAAAATAGACAAATCATAAAAATTTACTCTGATGATGAATAAGAGTTGGATGACATTGGCATTTTGTCAGTTGCGGTAATAACTCCACTTGCGGAAGGTTTATTGAACATCTGTGAGTGAACATCTCAAAATGATAACATCAGCAAATTATGTGCTGCAGCACTGTATGTAGTACATATTACTAATGATAAGATGTCCCCCTCCCCCCCGCCCCCGGGGGAAAAAAGACAAAAACAGACTACCGTTAAGTGCAGTTCATCAGAACTCAAATGCATCGTAAATCAGGGGCTACCTGTACCTCTAATTGAAGAGGAAGGTCCTTCTCCTTCCTGTGGGTAGCATCCAGCATAAAAAGAATATAGCTCCTTTCTTTTATCTTACCGCTTACTCCCATGCTTCAATAGTTGTAGAGAGGATCATAGATATGTTTTATATTTAGTAGCCTGGATTCTAAGCTGTAATTCATTTTAAAAATAGAAATACCGTAAAAAGTGATGTGAGTTCCAGAATTTCCCACGAGTATAATTTAGAGTATATGCTTCATGGTAGACAGATTCGCTGGAGGAATGCTAGACTTGAAGTCAAAAGAACTGGACCATGGGCATGTTTCTTAATGACTGAATCTTGCATTATCCTAATCTATAAAATCATAATATCCTAGAATCTTAGTGCTGATAGTCATCTAAAGGGCAATTTAGTACAACCTTCACTCAACACTTAAATATCTTTTATAATATCTTTGATATATGGCCATCCAGTGATAGGGAACTCAATATCTCGTTCTCCTATTTTGACAGGTAGTTACAGCTTTGACCATTATTCTTTGTTGTGCCATCCAGAGAATACTGATGTCAGTTTTAATATCTCGTCCGTATCTCCCGGATCGAAGGGAGGCTCAAATGAAATAAGTGAAAGCAAAGTATGATTGTTTTGTAAAAATATCGATTATTATTATTATGGGTAGTGCTTTTTCAACTAATGACTTAGGAGTCTCACTACCATTTACATTAATACCTTTTCTATGATAAAATGTTTTAAATGCCTGATAAATTAACTAACCTTTGAAACCCTACCTGTTTGTCAGATGGAGTCCTCCAGTGCTCAGAGTACATTTGATATTACTTAGCCCTAGAAAATTAAAAATCTTAACCCTCAATTTAAAAACCAGTGGTCAAGACTCTTCTTGGGAAGATTGCCTGGTGTACAATAGCGTAAATAGAAAGACCATAATATAAATTGAAATTACGTTTAAGTTATACACTTCTATTACAGGATTAGTGTTATTCCTGAATATATTATGTGAAAAACTATTCACTAGTATGAAAACATGACTGCCTTGTATGTACTAACGGTGAATAACAGACTCAAATGAGTAATTTCCGGATACTTTTACTAGTGGTAAATAGAAAACATAAGCATAAAAACCCATTTTTTTAAGTTTTTTTTTTTTTTAAACATTTTCAGTGACTTATTCCATGAGGCCTTTAATTGTAAGTAATTTTTCCATTTGCTAAACTTTAATCCAGTAAACTAGAAATCTCCTTCTTGAATGCAACATGCGCACGCACAGACACACAAGTGCACATGTACACATACACACAAGCACTCTTAACCAGGATGGCTAAGTGTACTAGAGATGCCAGTGATTTATTGCTCCATCTGTAGCCCCTTTTAAGCAACACTGCTGTTCCCTGCATCTTCTGTTACTTGGGGTACATGTCCCAGCTTCCAGTCAAGCTGATGGGTAGACATCTGACCCAAGAGCTCCTTCAAAGAATAGGGAAGGTGAAAGACTAAAGAAGCTAAGAGATGGACAAGTGAAGCGATAACATTGTGTCATGGTTAGAATTGCCATTATGGAAGAAGTGCAAGGGAACAAAACCTGTGTGTAAGCTAAGGAGCTAACTGGTAGAGGGAAAATGCAAAATGAAGCAGACATGCTGAGAGAGATACAGGTGGGGATGGGATGGAGTTCGGTGCAGGGACCTAGAGAGACACAGGCAGATACCACACCCTGCAAAATCCCATCTCTGAACAACACAGCGATTTCCTCACTTTCCAGATCTAATTTACATATTGTCTACCTATGCAGCTGCTGTCCTTGGGTGAGGTATTTGTACTCTTAAGATAAATGGCTTTTTACTTGTATTAGCTTCAGTGGATCTCTGTCCTTGCAACTCTGAAAGAGCCCTAATAGAGAATAAGGTTAAAGATGAAGTATCAGGGCACAACTTTGGCTGAGGCCTGATTCTGAACACTGTCCTAAAATAACCTCTCACCTTCCCATTGTTTTCTGTATCATCATTTTAAAATATTAAGTAATCATTCCTTTTTTAACTTCTACGCCCTCTTACTTCAAAATTCTGTGATACGTTTTCTTATTGCTTGATTCACTGTTAATATAGACAGGGGAAGTTGTAAACTGATGCACTGCTTGAATGTCTACTGGGAATTTCATATGAGAGTGCTGGTCTTGGGTCAGGTTTTGTTGTCATCGTTAGGGTATCAGTGGATCACTGCATTGTTTTCCTAGTCCATGTCACAGAGTTTGAATAAATATTTGCAAGTATTCAAGAGTATTTCATACATTATAAATTCTATTTGCTGTCTGTTCAGCCTGTTAGGAGGACTTCAATTATTCATAATTAACAAGAAAACATGAACTTTTACTTTTGTAGCATATATGAGCTTTTAAGAGATATCTTGTCAGAAAATCAAAATGAAAATGCCTTCTACAAATACTGGTATCATTTGGTTCTGGGATTCTACTTTATGAATATTTCTTATAGTTTTGTTCCATCTCAGTTTCAGCACTGAGGAAAACAATTCTTCTATCAAAATAGTTCTCGCCGTACCCCCTTGGGTACACAAAGGAAGCATTCTCTTTAAACTATTTGTACGCTTGTCAAATGCTTCTTTTTAGAAGAGGTTTTAAAAATAGTCTAATTTATCCTTATGGTTGATGATTTTTTTTTACATAATGCAGAATGCTTTCTGATAGTTTAATAATCTTTGATTTAGCTAAGAACTGTTGGTCAAACACTGTAATACTTTTCCTGAAGTCAAGCCTATCATTATTCCATTAAGTTTGTAGACCTTATATTCACATCTAACTCCCTAAGTGTTATGACTAAATGGAGCTTTCAGCTTACAAATATATCCTCAACATGACTTTTGCTAAGTAGAATCAAGTTCTTGTTTCTCCACTAACAATAGCTATTTATTATTACATGATAAAGAGATCACTCATTAGATAGTCACATCTTGGCACCAAACAATATTATTCTCTTTTCCTCATTTAATTAACCAGGATAGTTATTATATAATGTTTCTCTGTACATTTTCAGAAAAAGGGTAGATTTTCCCCCTTCCATACATTGACCCCTTTATTATTTAACACTAGATCCTGTCATGACATTGTTACTACAGTAGGTTTTACCTAGTTTGAAAGTATACACGACCAGACATGTATTGTTGGTCAAATATTTTCCAAACAAGACATCTGCATATATCAAACCAAATTCTGATTCAGCACAATGAGCTCTTGAAACCCAGTTTAATATTTGAAATGTTTAGTAGACTATAAAGCAGCATACAAAAGTGATGTAATTTTATCTTAAGGTAAATTGGTCCTATGGCCAAATAACAGTTGCATAAAGGTAATCCACTATACCTTTAGTGAGTAATGAAGTTTATGTCTTCTAAGCCAAGATAGAGATTTATTATAGACGATTATTGATGGTACTTGTTGGATAGGGCTGTTCCTTCAGAATGTAATTATTATGCCTACCATCCTGGGTGGTGACAGACACAATTGTCTAGTGTAGTATTTAGATATTGTTACCATTGATATGTACATTTTTAAGGCAGATTATTTCATTCTTGAGTAGGGACTGTTTAGTTCTGTGTTGAGCTAATAATTCCTCAAAATATTTTTTTATTTCATGTCTCAAAAGTATTGACCAGATGGGTACTTGTGGTCACATGTAAATTGTGTAAATTCAGACCTGTGATTTTACTTCACTCGAAATTTCAAGGATGCCTATGAGTCCTAGTTAAGCATGTCTGAGTGTTTACAACATAGTTTATAGCAGGTAGATAAACACTTTACGTTTTTGTCTAAAGGAGCACACAGCTGGCAATAAAGTTAATTTATTTCTGATTAGGGAAAAATTAATTATACAGTTTTTTATACTTTAATATATACTGGGCCTTGATAAGCAGTAATGCTCTAATATTATTGAAGTCTGTTTTCAGGTAGTAGGCAGATTCTTAAAGAATTTTGAAATAGACTAAAATATTAAGTTAGTTTGTGTTTAGATTGTATTTGGAAATGTGAAAACTTTTAGATATTGCTCCACTGTTGGTGGGAATGTAAAGTGGTACAACCACTTTGGAAATTGATTTGGCACTTCCTTAAAAAGCTAGAAATAGAAGTACCATACGATCCAGCTGTCCCGCTCCTTGGAATATATCCTAGAGAAATAAGAGCCGTCACACAAATAGATATATGTACAGCCATGTTCATTGCAGCACTGTTCACAATAGCAAAAAGATGGAAACAACCTAAGTGCCCATCAGCGGATGAATGGATAAACAAATGATGGTATATTCACACAATGGAATACTATGCAATGATAAAGAACAGCGATGAATCCGTGAAACATAACATGGAGGAAGCTGGGGGTCATTATGCTGAGTGAATTTAGTCAGTCACAGAAGGACAAATATTATATAAGACCACTATTATAAGAACTCAAGAAAAGGTTTAAACTCAGAAGAAAACATTCTTTGATGGTGACGAGGGGGGCAGGGAGGGGGAGGGTTATTTACTAACTAGATAGTAGATAAGAATTATGTGAAGGGAAGGACAGCACTCACTACAGGGGAAGTCAGCACAACTGGACTAAACCAAAGCTAAGAAGTTTCCTGAATACAAACACTTTGAAAGACAGAGTAGCAGGGGTAGGGGTCTGGACACCATGCTTTCAGGGGACATCTAGGTCAACTGGCATAAGCTTATTACGAAAATGTTCTGCATCCTACTTTGGTGAGCGGTGTCTGGGGTCTTAAAAGCTTGCAAGCGGCCATCTAAGATGTGTCAATTGGTCCCAACCACCTGGAGTAAAGGAAAATGAAGAACACCAAAGACACAAGGAAGGTATTAGCCCAAGAGACAGAAAGGGCCACATAAACAAGACTTCATCAGCCTGAGACCAGAAGAAGTAGATGGTGCCCGGCTGCCACCAATGACCGCCCTGACAGGGAACACAACAGAGAGTCCTGGATGGAGCAGGAGAAAGGTGGGGTGCAGAACTCAAATTCCAGTAAGAAGACCAGAACTTAATGGTCTGACTGAGACTGGAGGAACCCCGGAAAGCATGGCCCCTGGATTCTCTACCAGCCCAGAACTAAAGCAGTTTCTGAGGCCAGCTCTTCAGACAGGGATTGAACTGGACTGTGGGACAGAAAGTGATACTCGTGAGGAGTTTGCCTCTTAGTGAAGTAGATACAAGAGACTGAACGGACAGCTTCTGTCCGAAGGTGAGATGGAAGGGCAGAGAGGGTTAGGAGCTGGTTGAATGGACATAGGGAATCGGGTGAAAAGGAGGAGTGTGCTGTCACAGTATGGGGAGAGCAATTAGGGTCACATAACAATGTATGTATAAATTTTTGTGTGGGGAAAAAAAAAACTTTTAAATATTGCATCCTCCTTCTGGTGCCTAGCATGGTATTTGGCACATGGTACTTAATAAGTATTCAGTAACTGACAAAGTATCTTGAAAAAATTGCTAGGACATATACAAGGAAATTCTGTTAAGTCTAGATTTACTGATATATGAAGATGAACATCTGCTTCGGTCAGATATGGAGTTGAATCAGGTGTTCTTAAGGAAAGGTCATAATCTTGGTGATACAGTGTCTTTGAAATGGGTCAGTAGATTCTTACCAACAGTCGTAGCTAATGCTTTTGGAATTTTCAAAATATACCGCACTTTAACTTAGAAAATACTCCATTCATTCGTTATTAAGCTAAAGAAAAACCATTTTACAAAGTGGACACATTGTTTAATTTTGTTTTGCATTTTACTAGATTGCAGTGCAAGGCCAATAAATTAAACTCAGGCAGTTCTGTTGCTAATTACACACAACTTCTCTTGAGCATCAGATATTCAGATCCATTTTATGAATATGGTAGAGAGAATAACAACTGTAAAACAAAGCAGTGTGCATGTAAGTGACTGTTAGCGTGCATTTCAGAAAGGATAAATGCTCACCATATGGTACAATTACTGTGTCCAAGTTTTCAAATTAGCTTCTCTCATCCTCCTTATTACTGTCTTTAAAAAGAGAGGAAAAAACCCAACATGATTTATCTACTCTGCAGCAGAACTCTTGCCTCAGAACAGCAGCCCAGTTCTGTCCAGTTTTTTTTTTTTCCCTTAGCATAATAGAGGCTGTCGGACTGTTTTATACTAATTACTGTGTGAGCCTCAGATGAACCCCCTTCAATTCACAGGGCTTTGTTAAGGGAGGAGCTGTCAATGTGTCTGCCCGTTTGCAGCTGTGCTGCGGCTTTAGCTTGCTTAACATTATGCTGCTTTTTAGACTTGACAGAAGGGATTTTTTTTTTTTTTTTTTTTAAGGCAAAGCAGCCTTGTAGCGAAATGGTTTAAGCAGCTGCATTGTAGAGAAGCACAAAGAAGTTATTATTGTGTCTGTTTAGGGGGGTGGGACGGAGGGGGAGATATTCGGCTGCTGTTGATGTCGATTGTTGACTTGCCATCTGCCAGATAGGGAGAAGAAAAAAATGACAGCTCCAGCAGGGTGTTCAGAGGTTGTTTGGAGAGACGCATAAACATGTGCAGATGTCGAACTGAATAATGGCTAGAACTTGAGATGGTTTATGATGCTGCTGATGTTTGTGCATATACAGAATGAATGTATGTGTGGATTTGGTTAACCAAGGGTACATACTAATTATCATTGTTTTCCCGCGTGCCCCCTCCCCACCACCACCACTTATTTCGTTAATTAGTTTAGGGGTTTAATACTTCCTCTTCCCTCCCTATTCATCTCTAGTTTTAGAAAGCAGCTTCTTTAAATGGCAATACAAACTTTTTTATTTCTCTGTATGGATGATAGCTGATCCATTTGGTTAATGTTAGATATGAACTGCTAGAAAATCAGTCAGGTGAATTGCCGTTGGTCTGAAGGCACACATTAAAGTTTAACACTGTGAATAAACTATTATCTGAAACTGAATTGATTTGTTTTATTGCCTACCACTAGGGGTGAGATAGTACCAAATTCCTTTTAGGGAAGTGGTTCCAGCATACTTTGAACTTAAATGTTTCTAGTTGTGAAATAAAGTTATACACTAACCCCGCCTACTTGGTTAATGTTGATGTTCTTTTGGTGTCTTTGATTTTATAAATGGCAGGCTTGCATTTTTCATCCTGCGCTATTGAGATGGTTGTATATTTCCTTCTGATTCATTCTTGGCATTAGGTATTAGGGATTTGATTTGAAGTATTTTTATATGCTATAACATTTATATTTGGGTTGAAATGAACGTGTTTATTTAGATGTCTGTTTTACTACTTTGACCTTAAATAATTGAGACTAAACAGTTAGGTAAAAATCTTTCACAGGTCCTTATTTACTGGAGCATCTCCAATTTTTGTAGCATTTCAAAACCAACCACAGTAAGAGTTAAATAAGTAGAAAACTAAAAGGGAAGCCCTGACTTTTCTTTCTCTTTTTTTCTCCTTCATTTGCATTTATGTTAAAAAAAATCTGTGGAGAATTAGTTTATATTTTGACCTTTGATAAATTCATGCTTTTCTAAAACATTTAGGGTTTTGTTTTATCATTGTTTAGCAAACAGTGTTTAAAGGGTGATTGACAAGAAAGGATGCTGACAGAGCTTTGTGTCCAGAGTATTGTCTTTCTGAAAAAATTAAAGAAATAGTGGCCAGGTCAATCTAGAAAACTTTCTGTCTCACTGTAAATTTTTCCTCAAGTGACTCTAACCTGTGTTTGTTGGAAAGGCATAGAGAATCATCTGCTGCACTGGCCCATTCCTTTGTCTGATGTATTTTTTTTTTTTTTTTAAAGTTGGAAGGCCACAGAGATGTTCATATTTTTGTATGTAGAATTATGTAATTATGTACATGTATTTATAGTTTCATAGTCCATCGTCATATCCTTGCTCAGTTTGAGGGCAAGCAACATGCCATTTTCCAGGTTACCGGTATTACTAAACTGGGGGGTGGCTTGCCCCACTGGTCAGGATGCTAGTGAGAGGCTGAACAAAAGCAAGCTTGTACGAAAGCATGATCAGTTCTATGCTTTATTCATCGTATCATATTACCTCTCATTTTTTCAGAGCCATTTGCCAAATCTTAATATTACAGGCAAGAATGCATATTAAAGCAATTGAAATACTTTAGGTAGAGTGTCTTTGAAGTTACACAGACCAGATTTAAATATCACTTAACTAAATGAGTGACCTTATGAAAGTTGCTTAACCTGTTTGAGCTTCAGTTTCTTCATCTATAAAAAGGAGGAAACAATTAACTGCTGTTCAAGGATCTGGTGAGGCCTAAATAAGATAATATATTTAGAATGCCTGGAACGTATTCAATAGTAGCTGTTAGTAATACTTTATTTTTGTTAAGTGTTATGTGCAAGTCTAGAGGACTGTAACTGTTGCAACACATAATTCTCTGATGTGTTGCAAAGTGAGCACGCAGAGTTCTAGGGGCCATTTAAGAGAATAGTTGTAAAAATAAGGTTGTTTTCTTAGAGCCTTGTTTACTTAATTATATATGATTGATTGCTTCATAAATCTTGAGATAAATTAGTTGTTTAAAGAGAATAAAAAACTATTGAATATAAGCACTTTTGGGGTGGTGGTATTGTTAGCTGCTGTCCAGTTGACTCATGGAGACCTCGTGCACAGCAAAGCTGCTTGGTTAGTCCATCCCCATCATGGGTTGTGAATTGGACTGTTGTGATCCATAGTGTTTTCATAGGCTGAGTTTTGGAAGAAGATTGTCAGACCTTCCTTCCTAGTCCATCTTAATCTGGAAGCTCCGCTGAAACCTTTTCACCATCATAGCAACATGCAAGCCTCCGCTGATAGATGGGTGATAACTGCGCATGAGGTGCATTGGCTGGGAATGGAACCTGGGTCTCTTGCATGGAGGGTGAGAATTCCACCACTAAACCATCACTACTGTGGTGTCACCCCACTGATGTGGTATGAGTGATTATTCAGTAACTGCCATATTTTTACTCAAATAACGTGCGCTTTCTATGTTTCCCAACCATGCCCTCCCCCCATGAGGTATCTTCACAAGCGCTGCTATGCCAGTTTTTGTTTTTTACATGTTCCTGTTAAAAAAAATTAGCATAGCGTGCTTACAAAAATACCTCGTTGGGGGGGAGGGCGCACTTGGTAAGCAAACGTAGAAGGCATGCATTTGCGTAAAAATACGGTAAGTTTCTGAGAATGGTTAATAGGACTGGGTATAGTGACTAAAGGCTAATGTTTTGATTTCAAAGTTTTATAAACTGGTTATACTAGAAAAAATAAAGCACAATTTGAATGCTATAAATGCAATGCTCATTTCATATAGGGCTATTTTAATATTTAATGACACATGATAATGGAAGCTAATATTCATACACAGTAAAGTGTTAAAGACTTTTTTTTAAAATAATGACATCATGTTTAATAAAAACAAAGAAGTGGAAATATCCCATAGCCATAAAATGTTATATCACAGATTAGGATGAAACTAACTATGAGGACATTTTCACATATGAATGAAATTGTACTTGGTATATTTTCAAGATAACTCAAAAAAACTTTAGAAACTTTTAGATTTAATGGTATATAGATGGATTTGAATTGTGCCTCAGAAAGATCCTGCATGAATAGTAATTTTTAAAAATATTGGCCAGTATGTTAAAAACAGAAGAATATTTCACTGTCTGACATATTCTTTAAGGCATCTTGCTAAATGTTTTGGCTTAAAATTTTTAACGTGTTTTAGTTTCAAGAAAATCTGATTAAAGATGTTGGTAAACTTGGTAACACTCTTTAGAACAGAAGATGATTAAGATACAAAGGCAGGAAAGGCATAAACCGTGAAGCGCATATATTTTTTTGGCTAGGCAGGTCACTTATTTGCTTGAGACTGGAACACAGCATCAGAGTTCATGATTTTATACTTTAAGTGAAAGCGCATAGAACAGCAGCTGTTGTTTCCTGACATCTTTCTGAGGAGATAGTGAAACTTCAGTATATGTATTTATTATAAAGAAGAATTTCAAAAAATGACCTTCTTTTCTTCCCTGCATTATGTCCAACTGATTGTTAGAATGTACTTTTAGTTAAAAAAAAAAAAAAAATTGGAATTTAATGTTAAAAATTTCTCTTTGATGTTAATATTGTAAACTTAAAAAACAAAACAAACAAAGAAACCTATTTAATTCCCTTAGTACAAATTTAAAAAAACCTAGTTTACTCAAAGCTATGCCAGATAATGGCATAGTTCCAGAGTGGAGAATTGTATCTTAAGCTACAGAAGCAAGTACTTTTCTTAAACGTAAATACAAATACTAAATAAAAGCATATTTCTGCTAAATGGCAGCTATGTGTTAGATGGTCTTGCTGTGTAAAGGTAGATTTGCTTATGTACCTGCTGGTAATAATTTTTATGTGCCTTCAATAGGTCACTCACTCTAAGATAGATCTTATTTTTAGGCAAGGTTTTTTTTTTTTTTTTAATAAGAGGGGGTGCAGTTTAGACTTAGATAATCACTAATTAATTTATACATAGAACTCTGACATGCAGATAAGTGCTTTTTATACTCTTAATTATAGGTCTGGCTGACCACAGAGTTGTGTGAGGGTAGTTATTTAGTGTTTTGTACATTCAGAAAACAATTTGACAAGTCAATGCCAGAAAACTTTTACTTGGTGCGAAATACGTACTTTCTGAGGAAAAAGAATAAAGTGCCCTGTGCATATTGACTTAGATTCTTGAGAGTAAATTGATAATCCTCATGCTATATGAAGATTTTTACAGCTTCAGAATCATTATGAAAACTAAGTGAATGCTTTGGCCCTCCACTGCCAATTTGTCATTTATATTATATTTCACTAAGGAAACGAGTGATTTGTAATAAATGAGCCTATTCGCTGCTGACTCATTTTAAGAAGAAGCCTGATCACCTATAGTTTGGTGCTGATTGTTAATCTCATAGAGTTACTTTATCTTTATTGAAAGATTTATGTGTTCTGGTGTCATGCAGTTTTTTTAAAAAACCAATTATTCTACAGAGAACATTGTAATAGGGACTTTATCATAGAGTATTTGCAGTGCAGAATTATCTATATGATTTTTCGTTGCATTGTATTTTGGATGACTTCCATGATATTGAAGTTTGCAGGCATTTTCCTTTATGATACGTTGGTTTTAAGAAAACATTTTCTTAAATATTTTAAAAGTTACTATTTGAAATGTTTGAAAACAAGCATTAGTATGCCAGTAGAGATTCAGACAATGACAAGGAAATAAATATTTATGTATGATGAACAAATTTGCCTATTTCTGGTTTTCGAGGTTCTTAAGAATTATTTTTATTAGAATGGTAGGTAAAGATTGTTTTCTGAAATTTCTGCCTATGTGTTAGGTAATACTGCCCTCAGAGGGCCAAGGTAAGTAAATTCATTTTTAACATTCAGAAGCAGCTTTTCTGGTGTTTGTCTTAGCTATACGCTTGCTTTATGGGCTTATTTGAATAACTGAACAGTGTTTGATTTCTGGTTCCATTTCTTTGGTTTCTTCTGTTCTTTTCGAAACATTAGATGTATCTGTGCACTTCCATTTGATGACATTTAAGCACATTCATTCTTTTCAAAGAAAATGATAAAACAGATGACTGGCCACAAATTGACAAATTAGATGGGTTTACGAAGAGGAAAGTTAGGGTGATTTTACCTTGTGTTTTCCTTTTTTCTCTTTGTTAAAAGATATTCTGGTGTTCAAAATTATTTGAAGCCAAACTTTTAAATATGTATCAGTAGGCATTGAAATGGGAGCATCTTTTCCCTTCTATTTTGTCAACTTAAGCGTAATCAACATCTTTAAAATATAATACAAATCAAGGATAATTATGGATATGCAGTTGTTTTATATGAATATAAATATGCTAGAAATTATTATCCCTAAGCACTTATGAAAGCCTCATATTAATGTGTGATTTAGTGTATTTCTGATTTCAGAAAACTTGAGATTAATTGATGATTAACTCGTGCAATAAAAAAAGAAGACTGGGAAAGGACTGATGTCAAATTAATGAGCCATGTGCTTTTGCTTTTTTTTTCTTCTTTTTGTATGTAGTAACTTTCTTATGAGATAATTTGAAAGAAACACTGAAGATGTTTAGTAGTAAATCCAATGAAATGATTTGGATTTTTTTTTTTCCTCCTAGACTGACTTGATAGTGAACTAAGGAAGATAGTTTCTGTGACAGACTTACCAGTTTTGAAATAAAGATTGCAATTGGTTGAGCACACATAGTATGTAATTTATGATTATCAGTAATAACGAGGGATGGAAATAGGACAGATAAGCAAATTGGAAAACAAACAAAATTTTCCACAAAAACCAGCATCTACTTTGCTAAACTGATGTGGAGTAGTGATAGTCTGGACAAATGAAATGAACAAATGCAATTTTATTTTATTCTTGTGTTTTCTGATATATTGTACATGTTAGGTGCTCGCTAAATCTTGTTTGATTGGTTTCCTTATCCATACTTGAAGATGTTCTGTTCATTTAACACAATCTTGTGTAGTGCTTACTATGAGCCAGCCATTGTTCTATGTACTTTACAAATATTTTTTCTTTACAACAACCTTATGAGGTAAGTACTATCATTATCCCCATTTTCCAGATGAGGAAGCTGAGGCACAGAGAAATTAAGTAATCCGCTCGAAGGCACACATCCTAGTGTGTGGCAGAGTTGACATTTGAATTGGGGTAGTCTGGCTTCAGAGTGTGTACTCCAAACCACTGGGAAATTCTGCCTCATGTTGAAAGTTTGAGCAGCGTGGTATACTATTTTGTTGATTTAAGTAGATCTCTTCAGATCTCAACTCTGCCCTTTACTTAGCTGTTACCAGTGTCTCTGAAGCTCAGCGAGGTGCTGTGAAAAGCGAGGACTCTGTAATCTCTTGGTGTCATTGTGAAGAGCTCTCTTGTGGGTGAAGCCTGAGCACAGTGCTTGGCTCATTGCATTTGACTCTCCTTGCTTTCACTTCTTCCTTTCACCACTTACGCGCTGTGATAGATCTCAGTAAATATGCTAAGGAAAGAGGGAAGATACAAAGGACATGGTTTGTTCAAAACCTTGACTCACCCTCTAAGAGACCTTGTAGTTTGATGAAATGTCATTTTTGGGTCCCATGCTATTGGAAGTTTATTATAGGAGAATCTCCATTGGTGAGAGTCTAAGATAAAACCCTAATCTATTTTATTGACTTTTATTCTATAAAGCAGTGATTTTAATATAGGGGTAGGTGAGGCTTGAACGACCTGAGAGTTTTTTAAATGGCATATCCCCTCCCACCTCCATGGGCAAGTGTTGCAGCCGTTTCTGTCACTCCAGCCACTGCCATAGCAAGACACCGTTCCTGCGGTGTATCATACCCATCAGGTGTGTTATAACTGAAAAATGGATTGAGAATCCCAGCGATAACGGGGTCTGTGGGGAGACTCCTCTGTTTGAGAGCACTTTTCTGATGTGAGTATAGTCCCTATTTTGAATAGTGGTAGATTTTTTAATTTATGCAGTTACTGGTTATTGCTAATCTGCTCTGTTCCTGGCCTTGGGGTAGGTGTTGGGAATACATGGGTGAATCAGTTTGTGTTACGGACTCACTGCTTCCATATTTGATATTCATTTAAGTTTTATTTACTGGCATGGATATATAATGCTCCTAGGCTGTAAACAGTAACACCACATATATAAATAATATTACATTGATTTAAATGTGGTGTGGTAAAATAGAAAAATACTTCCAAAAAGGAAGTTGTGAAATTTCTAACAAAATTATCTTTTTTAATTGGCCCGTTTCCTTGAAATAATTTAAAATTCTATGACCACAGTTACTTTGTTAAAATAGTGTGTGAATGACTTCGTGTTCACTGCAGTGTCTGGAATTGGAGACTTTTTGCTATAATGCAGAAAGCAGATTAAAAAGAAAGCACTGCTTTCACAATCTGCAAGGGCGTAAATGTAAGCAAAATAATAATTTAGCTCACATTTAACCCAGCAGGAAGCTGAGTACAGACTGAGTAATTCTCCACAACATATCTCCTGCTATGTAAACTAATCTCGTGGTTTATTCTTCATTAAATGCCAAGATGCTATTTTTCTGTTGGCTAGTTTGTGTGGACCCTTTGTTGTCACTCCCTTTCTCCCTTCCTTCCCTCTCTCCCTCTAAACACTCACCTTGCTTTTCTTTTAGAATAAAACTTGATACTACAACTCTTTTAAGATGTTCTTGAGTTTTAAAGAACAATAAGTACCATTTTTTAAGAGTGTAGTACATTTCCTAAAATAAAAGGAGCGGGTTTTCATTAACCAATTTACAGAATAGCATGAAACAAGAATCAGAATGCATGTGGAATTTTCTGGATACCAAAAGAAAATTATAAAGCAGGTAAAGTACTGACAGACCAGCCATTCTGAGGTCTTCAGGAAGTTGACATTCTAACATCTTGTGATAATCAGTGCATAGGTATTTTTCTCATCATTGCTTCAGCTTCAAAGCAAAGCATGGACTCCAGCCTTCTTTAGGAAGTAGATATAAAAACTATGCTTGATATAAAATGACAAGTTCATGCATTATGCAGTGGAAGCAAAGTTTCTTGACTATAATATACTTTTCAAAATAATCATGAAGGAGCATATGTGGTAAAGCAGAGGAATGTGGGTGCATCTGGAAAGCTTTTAAGGCATCTTGGAAGCACAGTGCAGAATCACCAAAAATTGTAAACACATTCCATCTGGCCAGTTGCAGTGGTAACATTGACCAGTGCAAGAGCACACGAATCTCTCAATGATGTTATGCAATAGCCAGATAACCTGGGTAAAATTAGAGAGACATTTGAGTGTTTTGAAATACGACCTCATTAATCAATACTATGCAGAAAGCCATGAGAGAAGAAGACAGGTGTGATTGGTATCTTAAAACCTGAAAAGCTAAGGTGTCTTACGTTATGCTAGATGAAAGTATCATAAACGATCTTACTGAGCTTCTGCTTGTGTTGTCATGAGGCTTCGGAGAAATGGGTGGTGCCTCGTCTTGGAATCAGCGTAGCAGCCAACCATAGTGCTTTCATGAAATATTGAAGGATCATGTGCTGTTATTTCTCCCAGTCCCCTCCTCCACAGTAATGCATCAGACCAACATGTTACTGAGCACTTTTTTTTGTTTTTTTTTGCAAAGCACATAAGATGCTATTTGGAAATGCCAAGGAATAGGAGATATTGCCATCCCTCAGTTTGACTTCCAGGACTACTAATACTAAGGTGGATTAAAGAAATGGGAGAAATTTTCATTATGAATTTTAACTGCTCAAATCATCAGCTTTTCTCCAGTTTTCCATTCTCATGGTTCCCTACTAAAGTTCCATGAGGGCTGTGGCTCTTCCTGTATCATTCATTGCTGCTTTCTCTGTGCTTGTACATAGTTTGACATTAAGTATTTGTTGAATGAGTGCATCTATTAGAAACCCATTTGCCTGATTCTAAATAAAAAAAAGTCTAAAGGCCTCAATTCTGTGACATACGATACTCATGAGTGAGCTGGGCAGGAGTCTGTAATGTTTTTGGCATGTTTTGTTGACATTACCCAATTTTCATAGACTATCACTACACATTCAAAGCTGGTTGATAACAATTGGTCAGAGAGATTGTTTAGCCGGCACAGTAGAATCTCACACTTGTAATTTGCCTAAGGACAAGGAGAGAACATATTTGAATGGACTTACGTAAAAGGAGAATGATAATGAAAATTTAAGTTTGTAAGAGCTGGAAAATCTAATCAACATATGTTTAATATAAGCACCTGCAGTATGCAAAAACATTTTCTTTTTTAAAAAGTTACATTTTGGATTGTTCCCTTGCTGTTGAAACATTGTTATTATGCTAGTTTGTTCAGTGTTAGGATTCAAACTCAGTAGGATTGTTCTCCAGTCATCTATAAAAGGATGACGATGAATTCAATGAGAGTACATTTTTTCTACTCCTTGAGACTTTAGTAGGCTTTCACTAGATCTAATTAGAATATATTTGTAATGTGTATAAAATATAACAGGCAATTTCAAAGATTCCTGATGTTTTGTTATGTTTATCATCATATATTTCTCCAGTAACTATGTTTGTTTTTAAGATATTTAAGATATAGCATACTATTATGAAACATACATATTTTGTTATGTATATGTGTGTGTATATATTATTAAATATATATTTGTTGTTGTTATCGTTAGGTGCCGTTGAGTCAGTTCCGACTCATAGCTACCCTGTGCCCAACAGAACGAAACAGTGCCCGGTCCTGCACCATTCTCACAATCGTTGCTATGTTTGAGCCCATTGTTGCAGCTGCTGTGTGAGTCCATCTCGTTAAGGATCTTCCTCTTTTTCCCTGACTCTCTACTTTACCAGGCATGATGTCCTTCTCCAGGGACTGGTCCCTCCTGATAGTATGTCCAAAGTAAGCGAGATGAAGTCTCACTGTCCTCGCTTCTAAGGAGCATTCTGGCTGTACTTTTAACATGCGTTATTGTGGAGCTGCTGTTTCTTTTGGAGTCCCCCTGGGTGATACAGACGGTTAAGCACTCAACTACTGGGTTCAGACCCAACCAGAGGCACCTAAGAAGAAAGGCTTGGCGATCTGCTTCCAAAAGGTCACAGCCTTGGAAACAATTATGGAGTGCCGTTCTGCTGTGTAACAGATGGGGTCACCGTGAGTTGGAATCAACTCAATGGCAACTGGTGTTCATTTATGATAATCCACCAATTCTGGTGTCTTTTCTTTTAGGTAGTTCATACGTATGCTTTTGGTTGCCATCTGTCAACAAGCAACTGAATACTTTATTGTGAACCATGAAATTAGATTTTATACTGAAATTAACATTCAACCTCTTTTTGTTTTAGCTCTGAATTGACTTATCAGGAATTTAACTAAAGAATGGTTTCTTAAAGTCATTTAAGTATTTTTCCTGAAAGCTGCCATTTCAGGGATGGGGAGAGGTTAAGGGTGCTCTTTGGAAATTCTTGGAGCCCTGGTGGCACAGTGGTTAAGAGTTCGTCTGCTAACCAAGAAGTCGGCAGTTCGAGTCCACTAGCTACTCCTTGGAAACCCTATAGGGCAGGTCTCCTCTGTTGTGTAGGGTCGCTGTGAGTCGGAATTAACTCGATGGCAATGGGTTTGGGTGGTTTTTTTTTTTTGGAAATTTTTAAACTGTTTGAATTTTTATGACACTTTACATTTGTGTATATTATTTAGTAGAAATAAAGAGAGATCTAAGACTTTTGTTATTTTCTTTGAAAGACTAGTTTACTCTTCTATTATCCTACCCCCCCCAACAAAAATGAGAGTATTAATCAAATCATTGTTACATTTTGCTGTCGGATAGCCTTTTCATTTCTTTAGGTAAGGTACATGTTTAATACACCTGACACTAGCTGAAGAGATTTTTTTCTGATATGGTAAATTTATTATTGATTGTTACTTATTCATATAAATACTCTAGAATAAGTATGATACTGAATAGTAGAAAATTTAATGTGTGGTTTGCAGATGGATTGTAAATTATGTAAAAAAATAAAATTTTTATAAAATTTATCAAAATTTTAAAATTGTAAAAGTATAAGTACCATTTATGATATTTTCATAACTGATAATGGTTTTTTTTTAATAATAATGCAATCAAACACTTGCTACATATGTAATGTTTTAAGTGCCTGTACATGTATTAACTCATTAGGTTCTCACAAAATCCCTTAGGCAGGTACTACTGCGATTCATGTGAGAAAACTGAGGTGCAGAGAGGTTGGCTTGATGCAGCTACTAAATGGTCGATTGGGATTGGAAACGAAGGTGTATGGCTCCAGAGTCCCTATCATTACAGTGTTACATCCTAGAGGATTTTAACGATGAGTGGAGTAGTAGGGGGAATCTGAAGCCTAACTTGCTAAGTTTATTGACCTCATATTGGCCACATCCTTTTGTTTTAACTTTTATTATACAGCATAGAATGTTTTAAATAAAGTTTCTTTGGTTCTGAGAATGTGGCCACATTGTGACACAGTGATCATCTGGCTGCCTTTTTTGCATAAGTACTACTGGCTCTCTGTCTCTGTAAGTAAGGTTATGAAAGAGGTTGTTTTTTTTTTTTCAATTAATATATGCATTAAGTGTGGATATCATCTGTTTATATTTCCTGCACATGTTCCAAGACACACAGTAGTGCATCTTAAAAACTTGGATTGTGATTAAACATGGAAATATAAAAAAAAAATTCCCTGTAAAGCTAAGGATATAGTTGTTTCAGCTTTATGGTAGATCAGAACAGTAATGCCTGTTCCTAACATACTTGTGAGAATGCTTCCACCCTAGTCCTTAGGGACTGATTAGCTTTTGAAGCCTATGTTATAACAAGCGTGAATGTCCATCGTTAACTTAAAACTATATAACTTGTGTCTATTAGAGAAGTCAGAATTTCAGTTTGTTTGCTATACAACTGTTAGGAGTCAGGGCCTTTGATTTTTTTCACATTTTGTCTTAAGGAAGTAGCATATTTTAGAAATGATGATTGTTTTCTCTAATTGAATTTTAAATGATCATGGTTTTATGGGATTTGTGAGAAACAGTATTATAGTTGTGTAGATTCTTTTCAGTTGGATTGTGTCTGCATTTGTTTTGCTTGATAACATCTCAGTTAATCCACCTGTGTCTTTAGCATTGTCCACGACAACGGGGGATAGACCTCCAGTAGATGAATAAGTATTTCTGCACTGTTTTCAACCACTGTCACTTTTACCCTACATCTAATTTTCCATCTCTTGTGAAGTTAAAGTTAGGACCAGGTTCTGAAACACACACCTAAAACCAAACCAGTTGCTACTGAGTAGATTCCAACTCATGATGACCCCATATGTTACAGAGTAGAACTGTGCTTCATAGGTTTTTCGGGTCTGTTACCTTTCAGAAGCAGATGACCAGGCCTTTCTTCTGAGGGACCCTGGGTGGGTTCAGACCACCAACCCTTCAGTTAGTAACTTGAGTGCTTAACTGTTTGTGCCACCCAAGGACTCTTATCTGAACACATTCTAAAGCCTTAGAATGGAATCAAATGTTCATCAACATAATCCATTTGTGAGAATATTAGAATAGAATTTTCTATTTGCATGTCTGACTCCATGTAAACTTTTTGAGTTATTCTAGATGTACCATTTGGACATTTTAATCAAGCCAACAGACATATGTTCTTGTTCGTATCTCCTGCTTTGGCACTTTCTGATAACTGCCACTTTTAAAAAGTCCAAATGTGATTCTTAATAAAGTGTTAATAAATAATGAAATAGGTCTGTAGTATGTGTGGACTAATTTAGGTTGAAGATTATAAAATAAAAATGAAATATGAAATTAGATGAACAGAAAATGAACACTGTCAACTTTGTTAGGTAATCCTGAGTTGTATGCTTATCATCCCTGACAAATATGATCCATTTGAATATTCCATCAAAAATTTTAGATTGAAAGTGAGTATAAATCTAAGCCCATGCTATCTCCCATCTCAGGTTGTTATTAAAGATTATGCCTGAGAGCCAAAATAAAATATTATTTGTACACAGTCTGGGGAAATCCAAAATGTTTTCTGTGGCCAACATTCACTCAAAGACATTCAGATTTTGTTTAACGGATTACAGAAAATAAATTATTAAGTAAGAAAGTAGGAAAAATCCAGAATCTGAAGTCATGGTAACTAAGTAAAACTGAACTCTTGTCAACAACCTCTTCCAACTCCACCAATTCCCAAATGAGATTCTCTACCATTTATAGGAGTGTTGGGGCATTTTTCTTTTGCATTCAGAAGGTATTAACTATGAGTCTTCATATCACCCATGCCGAGAACTTAATCAGTCAGTAGTTTTCTTTGTAGTTTTTGGAAAGAGGTTCTGTAAACAAACCTTTGGTTATAGTGCTTAGAAGCTGTGTTTGTCAATACTGTGTCCCTGGCACCTAGAACAAATTAATAAATAAATAAATCTGTCTCATAAATACCTATTCATACTGTAGATGAAAAATGACAAATAAACTGGATTCAAGAGTCTTCATTGAAAGTTGATATTTACTACTAACATAGTATGATAATAAAATTGTTAATTAATTGAATCAACTCAAAATTATTAATAAAATTTTGTGAGAAATAATACTTATTTTTTGTCAAGAAGGGAAATTCTGACTTCTGCATATTTTCCCTGTGCGAATGACTATGTCACTATCTTGGTATAACGTATTGTTTAAAGGGTGTTAATAGATTTATTTTTAAATAACTTTAGTGACCAGATGTCCTGCTATAGACTACATAAAATATTTTACATTTGCTAAGATATGTTTAATAAGAAAGATAAAAGGTTTATGTGACGTTTTTACTTGGTTTTGTATCTTTCATCTGAGGATGTAAATACTTAGGCACTAAAGGGAAATTATGCTTAGACATGGAAATTGATTTTTTATTTCTTTTAATTTCATATATCTTGGATAAGTATATTCAGTACTGTTATAAAATAAATGGTATTATCCCATTTTGTTTTCTTCTAATACATTTTTCAAGTGAATTTAGGTTTCATTTTTAACTAATTTCATTTTAAACTATTACTTTTGTTATTTAGCTTGACAAACTTACAGCATGCCGTACCAATGTAAATCTGTTATTGTTTTATGTCATTTGAAATCTAAGTGTTTTATCACTAATTAGAGAATTAATATCTAATGATTTTAAAATTTATGTAGCGATGCTTAAATAAAAATGGAAAAATAAAATAATGAGGGCAACTGAAAGGAACTGTTTCTTTTTTTTTTAAATCGGAACTCTGAGGTTGATAAACTTATTATTAAGTCATGTGTTTATTGAGGAGCCCTGATAGTGCAGTGGTTAAGAGCTATGGCTGCTGACCAAAAGGTCGGCAGTTCGAATCCACCAGCTGCTCCTTGGAAACCCTGAGGGACAGTTCTCCTCTCTCCTGTAGGGTCTTTTTTTTTTTTTGGTGTTTTTTGACATTAGGGCCAATTTTTTTTTTGTAGAAAGACAAAGTGTAGGGGGAGTGTTGGGTTTTCTTTTTCTTTTCCTGTAAGAGGTACATATAAGAGGAAGAGAAGAGAAACATGTAAATTCCTTTTCTGAGCTTAGATACTTTGGGGGAAGATATACATACATATATATACATATATATATATATATATGTATATATATGTCTTCTATTTATTCATTCATTTAATACGTTAGTATTGAGCATCCGTCAAGTGGTAGACATCAGGTTGAGCACTTGGAGTGTATCATCACAAGGAAAGACTGACAACATTAGCTGCCAATGATGAAATTCGAGCTTTAAAACAAAAATTAGACTTTTGGAAAACTTACCTGCTACAATGAGCTTGACAGCTTCCCAGTGCTTAAAGATTTTTCTGATGAGATTGGAAGTGATACCTAATGTGTTCGTATAATGAATGGTGTTAACATTTAGAAGGCCGGTATAACTTAGTAAACCTGTATTTTTCTAATGATGAGTACAAGATGTTACAAAACCATACATGGTGTAAAAGAGTCATTCAAAGTGCAGTATAGACCAGTGGATTTTCATTAATGCAGTTTCAAATTCCACATTGCAGCTAACCTTTTAGAAACTCCCACTTGTTGAATTCTGGTGTAGTATCAAAGAAGGATTTTCTTAACTACCTGAAAAGGCTATTAAAATACTCTGCCCTTTTCCAGCTCCATATCTGTGTGAGCCAGATTTTCTTCCTATATTTCAACAAAAACAACATACTGCAACAGATTGAATGCAGAAGCAGATATGAGAATCCAGCTGTCTTGAATTAAGCCAGACTTTTTTGCAAAAATGTAAAGCAGTACTGCTCTTCTCATGAATTTTTTTTTTGTTTTAGAAAACAGTTATTTTTATGAAAATGTTGTTTGTGTTATATGTAGTGAGTTTATTGCTGTTATTTTTAAATGAAGTAATGAAAATTTAAGGTTTTTCTTAGGGTCAATTTCTAATACAGTAAATATTGATATAATCTACATACACAAAAACTCTTTGTGGTTCTCAGTAGTACTTAAGAGTCTAAAGAAGTTCTGCTATGAAAAAGTTGAGGAATTACTGAGTCAGAGGAATGATTATATATCTGAAATATAGTATATGTTGGTGAGATTTTTGGAGAGTTTTACATTTTCTGCTAAGAGACTTGTACTTTACCCTAAACAGTAAGGAGTCGCAGACTATTTTTGAGCAGAAAAGTGGTACATATATAAATAAGATTAACCTGCAGGTGATAGATGCATAGAATGGGGGAGGGAGGGCGGGCAGGCACAGAACATTAGCAGAAGTGCTTATGTAAGGTCTTAAGGGCCTACTTTAGGTTAGGCTGGAGTCCCTCAGCCTAAGCTAAAGTAGGCCCTTAAGACATGTGCTTGGCTGCTAACTGAAAAGTTGGAAGTTCAAGTCTACCTAGAGGCGACTCAGGGGAAGGCCCTGGCCATCTACTTCCAAAAAATCAGCCATTGAAAACCCTATGGAGTGTCGTTCTATTCTGACACACATGGGGCTGCCACGAGTTGGAGTTAACTTGATGGCAACTGGTTGATTAGATTGGGCTAAACGAGAGTGACTGGTGAAGGCAGCATTGACCTGCAACTGATGGGAGAGGAGAGGGCAGTCAGATGTCAGGCCTGGGCTTAGTTAACTAGGCATCCAGAGAAGAAGCTGATTTATAGAGAAAGTTGGACTGTTTGCAATTTTTTGTGGTTCTGTGATGAGTATTTAATATAAAATAGCCAGATAGAAAATTCAGTAGAGAACTGAAAATTGAGACCAGAGTAGCCTTTCAGCTCTTGTGGTATCATGGAGCCACCCCTGTTGCTTAAAAGTTAGAGAAACCTAGTGTGTTAATAATAATAGACACATGACTGATCCCCACAATGCAAAGTTAATTCACATCCCTGCTTTCCCACTTCATCTGTGACCAGCCACCCACATGGCGTTTTCTCTCTCTGTCCCTGACCACCCAGAGTTAAATCTTTACAAAACGACTGCTTGCCCAGCCCTCTTCTGTCCACCAGCCACCCAAGGCTGGGGTCTTCACAGATTAGCACTCTGTGCTTATAATCACCTACCAAATAGGCAGACACCAGACCCTGCTGGCTCTCACTGCCTGGCGGGGTTGGATAATTCTCCAGAATGACTCACAGAACTCACGGAAAAAGAGTATACACCCCTTTTAATAAAACCACCAAGAATATACACGAAGAGATGTACAGTTGAGGTCTGGAAGTAGTTTTCGGCATGGAGCTTCAGGTCTCCAGAGACTCTCAGGTCCTCTCTCTTGTATCATCAATCCGGAAGCTCAAGCTCCAAGGTCGGAAGTCCTTCATAATAGTTTGAGGGAGAAAGATGTGACAGTCTGCGTCCATAAAGACTTACAGCCTTGGAAACCCTGTGGGGCGGTTCATAGGGTTGCTGTGAGTCTGAATCGACTCAACGGCATTGGATTTGGTGTATAATAGTCACTGGGACCTCAGTATATATGCATGACTAGGGCCTTAATGCATAGTAAATGACTGAACCGAACATGCATGACTGATTCCATCATGTCTCCCTTTTTTCCTGAAGTTAGTTGGCCAGGTGAGGTCCTTGGGCTTCAACCTCATTTGCCCACTTTAAGTGTTGCCTGGCTGTTTTAGAAAAACAAAAACATCTTGGATTCTGGGGAATTCCACGGGCTATTTTCAGAAATCAGAGATAAAAGGACAAATTGTGTTCTTTGTCGCATACTTAGGTAATCAAATGGTGATGTGTTTGCTTAAAATTTTGTATTTCGGTGGCTAGGTGATAACCTATCAATATATGATAAAATATACATTTACTGACTATTAGTTGTTCTTAGAGGTTTTATGTTCCTGTGTGTGTGTGTCTGGGTGTGATTTTAAGCCCTGTTAACCCATGTTCATTTTTATAATTTATTTACAGCATGGTAAATTTATTATGCAGAACAATAAATAATAAAGTGTTGTTTAAATGAGTTATGAGAAAAATTTAATGATGAAAATAGACTTTTTCCTCTCTTTTAAAAAGTGACCCAATTAGTCAGTGGTACATGGAAGAGAAACATCTATTTCATATCCCTCTTATGATAAGTATTCATCGAAATTCATTGATACTGTGTGGATGATTTACCAAGGCTTTTTTAAACTGTTGAAAATACGCTCTAACAACCATCTGATAAAATAAAAAACTGAACAAAATGTGTACTCAGATGAATGATTGTCTGAAGGAAGAATGGTGTAAATGAATTATCAAAGTGTGAAATCATTAAAAACAGAACATGTTTGGGTTTTTAGTAAATCTTAATTGCAGGCTTATATGTTTTCTTTTGTAAGCTAAGTTAAAAGAAAATTGCCTAACTAAATTTTTGGAGACCAGTGTTGTAGGACATATATTGCACAATAATTTATTTTTTACATAAAAGTGCTGTTCATTTTTTTTTCAGCATTAACATGCGTGCTTTCCTCATGTAGGAGAATATATAAAAAACTGGAGGCCAAGATATTTCCTTTTGAAGACAGATGGCTCATTCATAGGATATAAAGAGAAACCTCAAGATGTGGATTTACCTTATCCTCTCAACAACTTTTCAGTGGCAAGTAAGTTAATTTTAATTGTTGGTTCACCTTATAGTTATTTCTTTGTATGACTTTATGTTTCACATATCTTAAGATCTATGGGAAGCCTGTGAAAAAGTTTGAGTTTGTATTTAATAGCAAAGAATTTTTCAGCTTTGATAGACTTTCAATTCCTTGTCATAGAGATTATCGATAATATGTGGTCTTATATAATGCAATATAGTTGAATATTTTTATAGTTAGAATTTGAATGTGATAAATACTCTTTCCCAAATATGTACATGTAGGTTTTCTTCATAAAATCTAAACAAAAACCTTTGAACTTGATTGCTAGATTGAACTTGGTTGTCAAACGTTGGAGCACTCAGTGCATTTCTAATCAATCTTTTATCATAGTCTTAGCTCTTCTGACTGATAGTACCATGAGAAACCAGTGTTTTACATTAGATGTTTTTTCTGGGAGATTTTGTGTTTGTAGTCAAATTCTTCTTCCTCACAAATATCTAACAAAAATGCTTGTGACTTAAGCTTATTTGGAAATTCTGTATTTGCTTGAACATAATAAAAAATAAACTGAATGATGATGATGATGACAACGATTATTATTTTTTAGGCTTTTCAAGCTGTTCAGATTTACTGATTAATCAATGAAAGGGTCTTTCTGTGTTAACTCAGAAGTAAAGCATTTTAAAAGCATGTTCAATTAAACTTGTATAAAAGCTAGAGTGTGTACCATTGAGATAAAACCATCAACTGGGTAACATCCTTAATTTTGATTTTGGTTGTATGTTGTCATCTATTAGCCACATTTAGAAAATAGTTAAGGGAAAATTTCCCCAACTGTAAAGCAAAAAAATAAAATAAAAACTACAATAAAACAACAACAACAAAAATTTAAGAAAGCAAAAGTCCTTGAATGTTATACAATTCATTTTTCCATTTTTGTCCCTAATGTTTTGTGCGGGTTAACCTTTTTCAGTAGGTTAGAATGGATAGCCTTTTTTTTTTTTTTTTAAAGAGAAACGAGACAACAATAAGGGTTTATGAAGTCATTTGAATGATAAGGATACTAACTTAAAAAAAATTTCTCTGTATCGTGGATTCTTATGCAGAGATTTTGTTTTAAATAAAATGAGACAGCTAGCATATGTATGTATTAGTTAAGGAAAGTATCTTTTTCCCCACTCAGATGCCCAAAATATATGGCTTTATTTGGGTAGAAAAAGATTTTTAAATCCTATTGTCATTTGAAATATCTTGTATTGACTTTAAGAATACATTTTCATTTTAAAGATCTTATGGGTGAACATTTGTACTACAGTGATAGAAATTAGCTTTTGAAACACCATCAGCATACGTTAGCTTTTCCTACCTAAAGCCAGTATAGTTTCTTAGTTTGTCCATTTTACTAGCAAATGCAATTGGCTTGTCTGAAATAATTTATAAAAGTACAGAACTCCTGTATCTGCTGATCAAAATGCAGCATTTTTTTGACCTTATGAAATTTCACACCCCAACAAGTTTTAAAGACATACTGTATGTCACAGTCTGCCAACATCTGCTCCAACGCTTCCACTGGCAGAGGCTGAAATAAATGCTGCACTCTTGGGGAGAGAGCCTGTTCAGTGACTGCGTCAGCCTATCGACGAAACAGATAGTGGTCTACAGCTGTAATCTTTACTTGGATGACCAAGTAGTTGCGGGCAGTTGATTCAAACTAGTAAGTGAAGCTGTAGACCAACTCCTTAGTTTTCAGCAGTGTTACTAACATCAGTCTTACACTAACACTATTTTAAATGGATTATCCTTACAGCTTGACTTAATTGCAAACTTAAACTTTGTAAGTAATGATTACCTTAGGAAAAAATGAGTCTAGTGAAATGGACATTGGGTGAAGAAATGGTTCAAATTTCAGCTTTGCCACAGTTAGGAGTATGACGTTAGCAGGTCATTCTCCCAGACTCTCTGATCTTTAGTTCCTTTACCAGCATAGTGAAAACACTTGGATTCAATGAATTTGTAAGGTCCTTTTTGTCTCTTACATTGTCTGATATTGTGAGGTGGCATTTGATCAGGTCCTTGAAGAGTGAATAGGAGTTAAGCAAATTAAAATAAAGGAGGACATTCTAGGCTGAGAGGGACAAAGAATATTTTTCTCTTACAGAGAAGGAACAATTTCAGCAAGAGGTACCTTACCAGTCAGTATTTCCCTTCTGCCTCAGCCTTCTTTAGTATATTAAAAGGAGACTGTTTGACAAGGTATTTCTAACGTGTGCTGGGAAATGTTGTATATACATATATTTCATCGATAGCTACAATTTGAGTCCCCTGTTTTTTCTGGTAATTAAAAAGTCACTTCAAATTTATATGTTTTTAATGGAAATTTACTGAAATATACTTTTTATCTATATAAAAAAAACAGAATATGAGAACTGGAATAGACTTTAGAATTGATCATTCCAATCTTCATGTAATTTCAGATTCCTTTCCTTCTGCTTAAAATTTTTCAAAAAGATTGTCTATGCATTGTCCTCATTTTACTTCTCAACCCACTGCAGTCTAGCTTCCTCTTTAGTCACTTGATTTAAATCACTTTTAATAAGTTTTACAGTGACTGCTTAATTGCTAAACCTAGTAGACATTTTTCATTTCTTATTTTCCTCGGATGTTCCTCTGGGCTGCATTTTATATTGTTGGTCACCACTTCCCATTGTGCCCTGGGGTGCCTCTCTATCCTGCTTTTGTTCCTTTGCCTATCCCATCAATTTTGGTATTTAACTGGGTTGTGGCCAAGGACTCTTTTTCACTTTGTACCCTTTCCCTGGACCAATAAGCAACATCATGATAAACGGAGAAAGGATTGAAGTTTTCAAGGATTTCATTTTACTTGGATCCACAATCAACATCCATGGAAGCAGCAGTCAAGAAATCAGATAGCATATTGCATTGGGCAAATCTGCTGCAAAAGATCTCTTAAAAGTATTAAAAAGCAAAGATGTCACCTTGAGGACTAAGGTACACCTGACTCCAAGCCACGGTATTTTCAGTCGCCTCATATGCACGCAAAAGCTAGACGATGAATAAGGAAGGCTGAAGAAGAATTGATGCCTTTAAATTATGGTGTGAGTGAAGAATCTTGAGTATACCATGGACTGCCAGAAGAATGAACAAATCTGTCTTGGAAGAAATACAGCCAGAATGCTACCTACAAGCGAGGGTAAGTGAGCCTTTGTCTCACTTAGTTTGGACATGTTATCAGGAGGGACCAGTCACTGGAAAGAGACATCATGCTTGGTAAAATAGAGGGTCCACGAAAAAGAGGAAGACCCTCAGTGAGATGAATTGACACAGTGACTGCAACAGTGGGCTCAAACATAGTAACAATTACGAGGATGGTACGGGGCCAGGCAGTGTTTCATTCTGTTGTGCGTGGGGTTGCTATCAGTTGGAAGCTACTCGACTGCACCTAACAACAGCAACAGCCCTTTCCCTGGGTGGTCACATTCACTCTCAGTGTTTTAGTTACAGCCTGTATGCAGTTTACTCCCACACCTATGTCTTCGCCAGGTGTCTCTCCTGAGCATTAGATTACTGTATTCACCTGGCTGCTGGCCAACTCTACCTAGATATTGTTTAGATTCAACTGTCCAAAGCTTTATTCAGAATAATTTTGTCTATTTCTTCTCCCATATTTAGTATCTTGGTTCTGTCTTTACATGAGCAGCAACTTGGATCCATTCCTTGACTTTTTTTTCTTCGTGTCTTTATCCCCCTCCCAATCCATTCCTGTTGTTGTTGTTAGGTGCCGTCTAGTCAATTTTCAAGTCATAGTGACCCCATGTGGCAGAGTAGAAATGCCCCGTGTGGTTTTCTAGGCTGTAATCTTTATGGGAGCAGATTGCCAGGTCTTTTTCCCATGGTGCTGTTGAGTAGGTTCAAACCACAAACCTTTGGGTTAACAGCCAAGCGCTTAACCCTTGAGCTACCAGGGCTCCATGTCTAGCCCTGCTGATTTTGCTGATTTCTGAACCTGTTACACTCTTTCCTATGATTGTTCATAGAATTGTTCCTAGAGTAAGCCCGCATCATCTCTGCTGTAGATTCCTATTAGATGCTCTGCCTCTAGTTTGTACCCGTCGTATTCTTTCTTTAAATATGGCTGAAAGTGATATTTCTAAAATTGAATTCTAACTATGCCATTCCCTGTGAAAGCCCTGCTTTGGATCTCTCTTGCCTCTTGGATGAAGTCCATCTTCCTTAGTATATCATAAAGGATCTCCTCAGTCTGGCTTCTGCTCTCAACTCTTGCTTCATGTCTCTTCTGCTCTGCAGTTATGCTTCCGCAGTACTGAAGTGTTTTCTAGTGCCTTATACAAATCACCTTCACTCCTACTAAACTTCTCATTCTTTTCCTTTATCATCTCTAGTCCTTTGATCTCTTCCGATTCTCCCAGCCTTCATTTGCTTATCTCATACTCTGTGGAATCCATGGTCAGCCTGTATTTTTCTCATCTATTTTTTCTTTCACTGTATACATTTTATCAACCCTAGTTATATAGAGTCCCTGGGGGGCGCAAGCAGTAAAGTGCCCAACTATTAGCCAAAAGGTTGGTGGTTGTAACCCATCTAAAGGTACCTCGGAAGACAGGCCTGGTGATCTGCTCCTGAAAGGTTACAGCCTTGAAAACCCTATGGAGCAGTTGTACTCTGTACACACAGGGTTGCCATGAGCTGGAATCAGTTCAGTGACAACTAGCAACAACAATATATAAACCATGCTGCTTTCCCTTCTGGGCCTTTGCCTATGCTGCTGTCTCTGGTTGGAATGTTCTGTCCCCTATTTGCCTGGATAATTTTATTTCATCCATTAAGATTAATTTCAGTTTTAAATTCCCACCCCCACTCCTTGGTAAGTTACTCCTCTCTTCACTTCACAAAGCTATTTTACGTTATCCCATTGTTTCCTGGTTGTCTTATTCCTGTGTTTATTAGTTTCCTAGGGCTGGCATAATAAATACCACAAACTAGGTGGCTTAAAATAACAGAAATTTATTTTCTCATAGTTTTGGATGCTAGAAGACTGAAATCAGGGTGTCATAAGGGCCGTGCTCCCTCTGAAGATAGCTCTGGGACAGAATTTGTTAATTTAGTCAAAACTTTTTCCCCAGCCTTCATTTTTACGTTGTTCTTAGGGACCTTTGGGTCAGTTATGACTTATAGTGACCCCATATATAACAGAACGAAACACTGCTCCATCTTGTACCATCCTAATAGCCGTTGCTGTATTTGAGCCTTTTGTTGCAGCCACTGTGTCAATCCATCTCATTGAGGGTCTTCCTCTTTTTGGTTGACCCTCTTCTTTACCAACCATGGTGTCTCTCTCCAGGGACTGGTCTCTCCTGATAACATGTCCAAAGTACATGAGATGAAGTCTCTCCATCCTTGCTTCTGAGGAGCATTCTAGCTACTTCTTCCAAGACAGATTTGTTCATTCTTCTGGCTGTCCATGGTATATTCAATATTCTTTGCCAACACCATAATTCAAATGCATCAAAGTTTTTTCGGTGTTCTTAGTCATTGTCCAGCTTTTGCATGCGTATGAGGCAATAGAAAATACCATGGCTTGGGTCAGGTGCACCTTAGTCCTCAGAGTGACATCTTTGCTTTTTAACACTTCAAAGTGTCTTTTGCAACAAATTTGCCCAATGCAATTGATTTCTTGACTGCTGCTTTCATGAGTGTTGATTGTAAATCCAAGTAAAATGAAATCCTTGACAACTTCAGTATTTTCTCTTTTATCATGTGTTGCTTATTGGTCCAGTTGTGAGGATTCTTGTTTTCTTTACGTTAGGGTGTAATCCATTTTGAAGGCTTTACTCTTTTGATCTTCATCAGTAGGTACTTCAAGTCCTCTTCAGTTTCAATAAGCAAGGTTGTGTCATCTGCATATCGCAGGTTGATGATGCGTCTTCCTCCAATCCTGATGCCGTGTTCTTCTTCATATAATCCAGTTTCTCAGATTATTTGCTCAGCATACAGATTGAATAAGTATGGTGAAAGGATACAACCTTGACGCACACCTTTTCTGATTTTAAACCGTGCAGTATCCCCTTGTTCTGTTTGAACGACTGCCTCTTGGTCTATATTTGGGTTCCACACGAGCACGATTAAGTGTTCTGGAATTCTCATTTTTTGCAGCGTTATTCCATAATTTGTTGTGATCCACATAGTCGAATGCCTTTGCATAGTCAATAAAATAGGTAAACATCTTTCTGGTATTCTTTGCTTTCAGCCAAGATTCATCTTACATCAACAGTGATATCCCTCGTTCCATGTCCTCTTCTGAAGCTGGCTTGAATTTCTGGTAGTTCTCTGTTGATGTAGTACTGCAACCATTTTGAGTTATCTTCAGCATAGTTTTATTTGCATGTGATATTAATGATATTGTTTGATAATTTCCCTCATTCCATTAGATCACCTTTCTTTGGAATAGGCAAGTGTGTGATGTCTTCCAATCAGTTGGCCAGGTAGCTGTGTCTTCAGAATTTTTTGGCAGAGATGAACGTGTGCTTCCACTGTTAACATCTGTCATGAGTTGAATTGTATCCCCCCAAAATATGTGTCAACTTGGTTAGGCCGTGATTCCCAGTATTGCGTGGTTGTCCTCCATTTTGTGATTGATATAATTTTCCTATGTGTTGTAAATTCAAATCTTTGCCTGTGGCTAATGAGGCAAGATTAGATTATGTTAAAGAGGATTAGGTTGGGATATAACACCCTTGCTCAGGTCACGTCCCTGATCCAGTGTAAAGAGAGTTTCCCTGGGGTGTGGCCTGCACCACCTTTTATCTTACAAGCGATAAAAGGAAAAGGAAGCAGGCAGAGAGTGGGAGACCTTATACCACCAAGCAAGCAGTGCTGGGAACAGAGCGCATCCTTTGCACCAGAGATTCCTGTGCTGAGAAGCTCCTAGTCCAGGGGAAGATTGATGACAAGGACCTTCCTCCGGAGCCAACAGAGAGAGAAAGCCTTCCCCTGGGGCTCATGCCCTGAATTTGGACTTGTAGCCTACTGAACTGTGAGAGAATAAACTTCTGTTTGTTGAAGCCAGCCACTTGTGGTATTTCTGTTATAGCAGCACTAGATAACTAAGACAGCTTCCATTTGTTGAAACATCTTAATTGGCATATTCCTGGAGCCTTGTTTTTCGGCAGTGCCGTCAGCGCAGCTTGGACTTCTTCCTTCAGTACCATTGGTTCTTAATCATATGCTACCTCTTGAAATAACTGAAGATCGACCAATTATTTTTGGTACAGTAACTGTGTATTCTTTTATCTTTTTTGATGCTTCCTGGGTTGTTTGATTTTTTGCCCATAGAATCCTTCAGTGTTTCAACTTGAGGCTTGCATTTTTTCTCCAGTTCTTTCAGCTTGAAAAATGCTGAGCGTATTCTTCCAGCTCCTGGTGTTTTCATATTTCATTATAATACTTTACTTTGTCTTCTGGAGCCAACCTTAGAAATCTTCTGTTCAGCTATTTTACTTTATCAGGTCTTCTTTTCACTTTAGCTACTCAACATTCAAGAGCAAGTTTCAGAGTCTCGTCTTATATCCATTTTGATCCTTTTATCCCTGTCTTTTTAATGACCTTTTGCTTTCTTCATGTATGGTATCCTTGATGTCATTCTACAGTTTGTCTGGTCTTCTGTCATTAGTATTGTCTCTAAATTCAGGTGGGATATACTCAAAGTTGTACTTTGGCTCTCCTATACTTATTTTAATTTTCTTGAGCTTCAACTTGAACTTTCATATGAGCTATTGATGGTCTGTTCCACAATCAGCTCCTGGCCTTGTTCTGACTGATGATATTGAACTTCTCCATCATCTCTTTCCACAGAAGTAGCTGATTTGATTCCTGTGTATCCAGGAATCCACCTCTGTAGTCACCATTTATGTTGTTGAAAAAAGGTATTTCCAATTAATAGGTTGTTGGTCTTACAAAATTCTGTCATGCAATCTTCTGCATTGTTACTATCACCAAGGCCATATTTTCCAACCACTGATCCTTCTTTGTTTCCAACTTTCGCATTCCAATCACCAGTTAATTATCAATGCATCTCGATTGCATGTTTGATCAATTTCAGACTGCAGAAGTTGGTAAAAATTTTCAGTTTCTTCATCATTGGCATGAGTGATTGGTGGGTAAATTTGGGTATTAGTCATATTAACTGGTCTTATTTGTAGGCATATGGATATTATCCTGTAATTGACAGCATTGTATTTCAGGGTAGATCTTGAAATGTTCTTTTTGGCGATGAACGTGACACCATTGTTCTTCATTTTGTCATTCCTGGTGTAGTAGACCATATAATTGTCCGATCCAAAATGGCCAATACCAGTACATTTCCACTCAGTAATGCCTAGGATATCGATCTTCAGGCATTCTGTTTCATTTTTGACAACTTCCAGTATCCCTGATTTATTTACGTTCCAAGTATTAATGGCTGTTTGCAGCTGTTTCTTCTCATTTTGAGTCATGCCCCCTCAGCAAATGGAAGTCCCGAAAGCTTAACTCCATCCACATCATTAAGGTCAACTCTACTTTGAGGAGGCAGCTCTTTAGTCGTATCTTGAGTGCCTTCCAACCTGATCGGCTCATTTTCTGGCACTGTATCAAAGTGTTCTGCAGTTATTTATAAGGTGTCCACTGGCCAGTTTTTTCAGAAGTAGACATCCAGGTCCTTCTTCCTCGTCTGTCTCAGTCTGGAAGCTCCACTGAAACCTGTCCACCATGGGTGACCCTGCTGGTATTCGAAATATAGGTGGCATAGCTTCCAGTATCACAGCAACACACAAGCCACCACAGTACTACAAAGATTATTATATGTGGTGGTATATTTTCAAAATTTAACTTACAAACCAAGTTTAGAATTAGGAATGGAGACAACGTTTTTAAAAATTACTTTAAAAGGAGATAGTTTTTAGAGAAAAGTAATAATACCATATTTGGTCGTGTATTTCCTTCCTCTCTTTCAAATCACACTCCAATTTGGCAAGAAAAAAAATTCACAGGTTTCTACTCTTCCCCTCTTTTTTCCTACATTATACAACAAATGTACAAAAACAAACAAACAAAAATGCTTAGTCCCATTTTAATGGAAATGTTTATGGCAGTCTGGAGTTTCAAATCTAGCTCTCACATGTGAGCAACTTTCTGCGTCTCTGAAAGATTTCAGCTCTTACGTGTTCTTAGAAACATAAATTTACGTGTCTCCCATTTGTGTTTCCTGTTACTGCTTTAATAGTTTTTTCATTATAACACTACGGGTAGCCTGCTCAGATTTCTGTTTCAGAGCCTGTATCTTCCCTAGTAGCTTTCATGATTTCTCACCCCTCTTCCCTGATTTACTCCTACGCTAATCTTTTTAGTTGCAGTTTTTGCTGTCTTAGTTCCATTCATCAGAATATAAAGGAGCATAGGAGCTTATATAGGATCCAGGGGAGTGATTTAACCCCTAGAGGACAATGACTTATGTATGCTCAGTTTTTAATTGCATATAGCATTTATCGTAGTATCTGGTATACTGGAAGATCACTGACTTGCAGTCAGAAGACCTGGGTTTGAGTCTTGGTTCTGCTCCTCTACTAGATGTGTGACCTTGGACAAATCACATAACTTCTCTGATCTTCATTTTCCTTGTCTTTAAACATGGGGATAATAATACCTACTTCCCACGATTGCGGTAAGGAGTAAATGAGACTATATATGTGAAAACACTTTGTAATTTGTAAAATGCTATGCAAATAAAACTAGTATTAACGTAAGATAGAAGATTTTCAGTTAAATGGCAGACATTCTTCGCTCTCTGGCTAAATTACATTGGAGCGGGGAGGATACTCTTTAAAGTCCATTACAAGTTTTAAGGAGAACCTGTTCACAACTATCTCTTGCAAATGAGGCCAGCTGCTTGGTTGAGGGAAAGATTTCACTTTAATGCAGAGGACTTTGATCTGTAGCAGCTAGTCCTCAAGACTAAACAAAGTGAAAGATAGACCTCCAAACCCTGCCCATGGTCTCCTTCTGGGCAAAGAAGACATTACTGGCCAGAAAGGCCACATTATTGAATCAGCCTTAAGGCTTTGAGTTGGGGCTAGAAGGACTGGGTACAGACCAAATTTTTAACTCTGTCCTTCTGAAGACAAAGCTTCTATCTTTGAGGAAGGCCCATGTTACTGTTCTTACCTTCTTTTAAATCAGAAGTTGGGTTTGTTTTTTAATGCAGATAATCCCCAAAACTCAAACCCATTGCCATCGAATTGATTCTGACTCATAGTGACCCTATAGGACAGAGTAGACTTGCACCGTAGGGTTTCGAAGGCTGTAATCTTCACAGAAGCAGACTAACATCTTTTTCCCACAGAGCAGCTGGTGGGTCCGAACCACTCACCTTTCGGTTAGCAGCCGAGTGCTTAACCACTGCACCACCAGGGTTCCTCAATAGAAATAATAAAACCCTTAAATACCTTTCAGACTGTTCTGAGAGGATCCCTTTGTTACTGTCCATTGGGGTGGAAATTGTAATTAATTTGGTTGTTCCATTAGATGACTGCTTTTTTGTAGGATGGAGGATGGAATGAGGATTGTTTTTGGGAAAAGGCAGGCAAATAGTGATGAGCTTCAGTAGCTCACATTAAGTTACCTGTGAAAGTAAGAGGGATCCCAGCATAAACTTCCCTATGCTGGGTTTCCCCTCACTCTCCTCTCCTGTCCCTTCCTCTCCCTCATTACCTCCTTTCCTTCTTTCTCTTCCCACTTCTCCTAAGTCAGATCAAGGATCACTTGTCCAAAGATGCTTAGGTAAAAGAATGCCCTACATGTAAATATTACCCAAGTTATCTCTGACTCTTTCTTGAACTTCCTTTCCTAGTCTTCCCAAATAACAACCTCACACGTTTATTCCTTTTTGAAATTTCCTCCCCTCAGTTTGTGCATGTATGTACAATTTAAAGTAACCCAATTTGGAGATTACAGGAGTTATCAAATTTAATATATAAATATCTTTTTAGGATATCCTAGTTTCAATGAATATTTAAAAAGCTTTTATTGAAGATTTATTATGTTCTCAATATTGTACCCAGTACTGAGAGATAAAAGAAGGAAATAGGGAAGGAAACCAGCCTTTTTTTTTTTTTTTTACTGTAAAGACTTTGTTATGCACAGGGGTGGGGGGCTCAGGCCTTCTGAGCAGCCTTCTTCCTCATGGTGGCCAGGACGTTGCTCTGCATCTCTTCTGTCCCCTTGGCACGGATGTGTGTCAGCACCCTTTTCTTGATGAACTTGAGATCCTGCTTGTCCTTGGAGACCTTGAGCAGCCCCTTGGTGCGCCGCTCATCCTGGGCAAAGCTGCATCCCCGTTTGATGGGTCCCACATAAATGTGGTGTGCTTGTTGAGGCACCCGTCACGATGGCTGTGCAGGAGCCACTTTCGGGGTCACCTTGTGGCCCTTTTTGAGACCTCTGGCCATGGGGTAGTACAGAGCCACAGCTGCTGCTCCTCAGTGGCTGCTGTGGTGAAAGAAACCAACCTTTTTTGAGCGTAACTGTGTGCCAGGCCCTTTCACGTATGTTGTCTCATTTAATCTTCACAACACTGTGAGGTAAGTATTACACTCCCCATTTTAAAGAAACTCAGAGAGGATCTGTGACTTGCTTTAGGTCGCATATTTGGCAAATGACAGAGCTAGAATTTGAACCCATGTCTAACAGAATGCTAACTCCAGAGCCCATGCTCATTTCATTATTCCACAGATGCATGATATCACCCTGGGCTTTGAAGACTTCATTGTCTGGTAGCAAAAATCTGCCATAAACCCTTGGAATTGGTACTTTGATGTGTTTTATGGTTAAATTCTGAAGTAAGTTTACAGTTAATCTATGCAGTAAGAATTCAGGAAAGGGGAGGGATCATTGAGGACTGGATCATCAAGAAAAGCTTCATTGGAAATTGAGATTGTTCGGAGAAGTGAGTAATATTTGAAAAGGTGAAGTACATTCCAGGTTGTAGGACCAACATTAATTTGAAAAATTATTTCTGAAAAACTTTATCTGATTCCCTTGTTTTTGAATTAAGTGGCTATGAAAACCTCAGAAATGAATGAAAACCCCAGTTGGTATGTTATTTCCCTATCTCTGGTATAGAGTGAAAAATATCAGAAGAAGAAAGGATAAATGATGGGACTAAGTCTGGCACTTGAACTATTGAACAGATTACCGTACTCACACTAGACACTGTTCTCACAGGGTCAGAGTTAGGCACTAGGTACCCTGTTAAACTACTTGGCATTTTGTATGTGTTTCTATAGCAACATTGCTGCTTGTCTTTCCTTCTAGTAGAATATGAAAAATATTTACTGACTAGAATAAATATTTCATTTTAAAATTTCACCTTAAAAATTATTGGTCTCTCAGTTTTTGTCTTTAGCTAGAAAGGTTTTGAACTTAGTTTTAGTTTGGAAAAGTGTACCAAACCAAACCAAACCCATTGCCGTCAAGTTGATTCTAACTCATAGCGACCCTATAGGACAGAGTAGAACTCCCCCACGGGGTCTCCAAGAAACAGCTGGTGGATTCTGACTGCTGACCTTTTGGGCAGCAGCCAAAACGCTTAACCATGGTGCCGCCAGGGTCTTGAAAAGAGTACATTTTCTCTTTATCTGTGTAAACAAAGTATCACTTCTTTTATGTAAGAGATTTGAGGGCATGTGGATGAGAGTGGAGAGTGGGGTGCGTGTGGAGAAGCAATACATGTGCCAGGGATCCTGTTGGTCACCCCCTGCAGCCTGTGTGTAATAAGGCTGGTGACTATCCTATACTTTCTTTGCATTTAATTATGAATAAGTATATCTCAATTTTTCTGACACAAATTTGCCGAGTGTGTAACACCACCCAACGCCAGCCAGCCTTTGGTGCTGCGCTAAGAATTCTTGTACTGTTGTTGTCTTATTAGTGATCTCAGCATTTTCCTCCATGACACCTTTCCATATTTGAAGGGTAAAAATAATTATTTTTGCATGTCTTTCTGACATTTATTATCTAATTAAATGTATAGATCATTTTTGGTTAAATGCAGATACCTACCTGATTTAATGTTTATTTATTAAAATATACTAAGATATACTAAATATCTTTTTTATTTAAAATTTTTATTTTCTAGGAAGTAGAGGTTTGTGTGTAAGTTTTTAAAAAGTGTAATTAGAAAAATGATTGTATGCCTATATTTGGTGCTTTAATCCCCACCATACTTTATGATTAACTCATAAGAAATTAGGAGGGGGTTAAGGAAGTAAGGAAAGAGAACTGACATTTTTTAAGAGTCTACCTGTAGTTGCTACTTTATATATTCACATTTTGTCATCATAGGAACAACATGAGGTAAATATTAGCTTTTTTTTTTTTAAAAAAAAAAAAACAAAAAACTAGATAATGAAATTGAGACCTAGAGAGACTAAGAAACTTTCCCAGAGTCTCAAAGCAAATAAATGGAAGAACTGTGATTTGATCTCTGGTCTGTCTAACACGTAGCTTGAATGCATTAGTTATGTATGGGGTTCAGAAATGCCTACTCCTTCAATTAATGTTTATCAGCACCTTCAACAGCTTAGTGGTATGCCAAGTATTGTACTCAGTAGGTTAATAGCAAACTCTCACTGTTCTCCAGAGGTGTATTTTATGAAACAATACTTGTTTGTGCTAGAGCAGAGGGACAAGCTTGGAGGTGATAGCCAGGTAGTTGACTATTTGCTAGAAACTTATTGTGTAATATTGAGCTGGTCACTTAACCACCCTGGGATTCAAGAGTTTCATCTGTGTTGTTGTTGGGTGCTGTAGAGTTGATTCTGACTCATACAGATCCTAGAGGACAGAGTAGAATTGCCCCATAGGGTTTCCTAGGCTATAATCTTTATGGGAGCAGATCGCTAGGTCTTTTCTCCTGCAGAGTGGCTGGTGGGTTTGAACTGTAGACCTTTTGGTTAGCAGCAGAGCAATTAGCCATTGCACCACCAGGGCTCCTTTTTGTCATCTGTAGAGTGAGGAAATTAAAGGATCTCTAAGTCCTTTCTTCTAAAATTCAGTGATTTGCCTATCAGCAGCAAATGATAATTTCTTGAAACTTTCAGTCTATTGAGAAGCAGTAGCAATAAAAGGTGATGATAATGTTACCACTTATTGAGCACCTATGTACTGTGCATTTTACATATATACTGCCCATTCTGCTAATATCTTTGCAGGGTAAATAATATCTCCGGTTTATAGCTGGGGAAACTAGGCTCAGAGAATTTGCCAGTGAGCATGCAACTGTTAAGCGATGGAGCTGGGAGCTAAACTGCTTTCAGGTTTCCAGGCCAGTGCTTTTTCCATACCACTGCTTAGCTGCAGCATCTCTGGCTACTTTAGGGACTTGAAGATGAGAGATTTTCTAGTGTGAGCAGTTCAGAGGGTATGGGCTTTCCATGCCTCTGTACTGGTTTATGCGAGCCCTGGTGGCACAGTGGTTAAGCATTTGGCTGGGAACCAAAAGGTCAGCAGTTCGAATCCACCAGCCACTCCTTGGAAACCCAATGGGGCAGTTCTACTCTGTCCTATAGATAGGGTCGTTATGAGTTAGAATTGACTGGATGGCAATTTTTTTTCTTTTTTTTTTGGTGGCTTTATTATTGAGCTAACCTTATTCTGAACTCATATATGAAGATGTGTTCCAGGGCTTTTGTATACTTCCATTTAAGGAAACTGAAGTTTACTGCAGAGGGATCACTAGCATGTGAAGATTTCATCATTGCTCTTCCAGTTATGTCGAAGAAGTCATAGGAGACACACTCATTCTTAGAGGTAGAATCATCTGGATAGTTTGAGTGACTTACACAATTATTGCATTTTTCACAAGCTGGATTTCAGGGACACGTGTTTATGGTGCTGCCTCTATAGTTGTGTTGTATGCTAAATCACTACCTTTCTGTTTTGTTTTTTGTTGCTAGATCTTTATGTTAATTTAAAAGCATTGTATTTTGAGTCAAGTTAAGGGAGGTTCAAGGCCACAGTGGGGGGAAGATCCTTTAAGACATGGAATTTAGGAAGGATATAAAGGCATTCTTATGGGATGGCAGTAATACATAATCAAGCAGATGCCAATGAAAAAATGAAATGCAGGGGTAGAGAAAAGAGACAAGGGTGCCTGTTTGAAAGTTTTATAGAGGAGAGTACATTGCCTCTTTATTACAATAATGTTTCTGCACTATAATAAGGTCTTTCATTGCAAGTTCAGCTTTTTTCATTCATTTGTTTTGTGTTCTGCTTCCTCTGTTACTAATTGTCAGCACAATAGTCCTCCAACTATGAAGTCTCTGTGTCCTTTTGGACCAATTTGTCATTGTCTTTCTCCTCCACCCCCCAACCCATGCACTCAGAATCTATTACTACGGTTGCATTTTTAGACGTTTTTTATTATTTAAAATGGCAATGCTTTTGAAACATGCCAGAATAGTTCATGATAATTGAATCATCCAACCACAGCAACAGTTATTGCTTCCAAAAGCATACTGATAAAGTTTCCATCTCTATAGGGTATTCTTGTAAGGTAATTAAAAATAAATAAATAATACTTTCTTTCTAGGATGATTTCATATGCATTGTTTCCTTCAAGCTTCACAGTAGTCCTGTGGGAAGTGGACATTTTGTTAAAATATTTTTGTCAAACTGTGTCATTTACGGGTTTGCTGTTTACCTCATAAATTATTTGGAGTTTCTGTGACTTGAGAAATTACATCTCTGTTCTTTTTCTAGTAGTAGCTCTTTTTGCTTATAGACATGTTATTTTATCATGAGTAAGGAATCAGCAAAGTTAGCATAGGCTGACAAACCTGAACAACTGTAGTTACTAGTGTTAATTCATGTTAGGGTTTTAACATTTTGTCCAATAAATATTTCAAACGTGCTCTCAGCCATGTACCAATAATCTGATATTGACAGGCATTTTTCAGATGTAATTTCTATAAAGAAATCCTGAGACAGTATTATTCCTCAACAGCTTATGAACTTCCCTGACTTTATAATCATATGATCAGAGTTCATTGGTGCTTTTAAGTGTAATATTCACCAGGTAAACAGCAGTTGTTTTTCAATGTGTGGTTATTTATGAATACTAAATAAGTTCAGTCAGTGTTCTTTGGGGGAAAACATATTTTAATGCTGTATATGTCACCTGTTTGTATCACTGATTTATTTACACAGAACTAGAAAGCAAAGTATATAAAGCATAATATAAAGGAATAATCTTCTCTTGTAAGCTGCAATTCCTAAAACAGGATGTGTTATACTAAGAAGAGCCAAGAATTTAAGGCTGGGAAGCTTGGATTTGAGACTCAGTTTTACCACCTTAATGGCTTTGTGATTTTGAACAAGTGACTTAAAAATCAAACAGGTTTTGTTTTCTTATTTGTAAAATGAAAACTATGACAGTACTTTAGAACTTATTGGGAGGATTGAGTGAGATGTAAAATATCTGAAATCTTATGCTGTGGTGAAACACCTGTTACTTTCCTGAAGTAATTACTTAATAGTTAATTCTTTAAAAAGAATACATTTTGGAGAAGGATAGACAAGCAATCCCTGGGTTATGAAATCCCGATTTATGGACAACTCCTGCTTGCCCTTTAATGTTATGTAAACTTGCCCTCACTTTGAAACGATGAGAACCAGTCCCTACTCACAACACATTCTTCATCACAATCACCTTCACGTGCTGCACATGCAGGTTTTAAATCATTGAAAAGGCTTTGAGCTTTTTCTTGCACTAAAGTAAGGCTAAATAAGGACCATATGCACCTGTTTCGATTTACCTACAAATTCTTAAAGACACACTCAGGAAACAGATCTTGTTTGTAACCCGGGGACTGCACAGAAGATTTAAGGTGAGATTTTTTTCCCCCTGTTTTTCTAGAGATTAGTGAGTTTATTATTCTAAAGTGAGCTCTGCATTTAGCTTGCTGTGCATTATTTAAACTAGATTTTAAAATGAATTTTCTTCTTGCTATTGTAAAGACCCAGAGACCTCTTTATGGCTGTGTTTGAAGCCTTTTAAAGTCAAGCTAATTTATTTGGAGTCAGTATTCCTGAATATAAAGAAAAATACCAGTACCTTCTTCCTAAAGTTTCAAAAAATTAGTGTTTTCCAGATAGGTCAGATTCCAATATTGACTATTTGATTATCCTTATGTTTTTGATTAAATTATTAGGATTGGCTATTTATAATGCTCTAAAATTCATTGTTTATTTGGACAATACTGTGCTTTACTCTGGATGGGTCAGCCTATCTTTTACTTTTAATGTTTTTTCAAGGGAAAAATCCTTTAATTAAATTTCGTCCTTTCTACCACTTTTCCTGGGGCGGGGGTAGGGGGATCTCTCTTAAGTGTTAGAGCTTTTGCTCTGATGCCAAGAATGTGATTAAGTTTTAAATATATTTTTTTACAAATGGATGTTATGAGGATTTATTTTTACATAAATATATATGTATATGCTTCAAGAATATAGTTTTCTTTTAGAATATTTATTACTGAGGTTCTCAGAAGTGGTCTAAAGTGGACAATATAGATTTTGAGGGAATAAGTGTGTCAGATTTTTGAGGGGAAAGAGATCCTAAAGTAAATTTTGATTCTATCAGAAAGTGAACTTTAAAATATTCAGGTTATTCTAAGAGAAAAAAGAATTAGTTGTGATAAGCTATGTTGAATCTGAAATATTTCCTGAAGTTTCTTTCTTTGTATTCAGTTTGTATGTACTTAGATTGTGATGATGACAAAAGAAATATGAGTATTCCAGATTCCTAGGAGATTACAATATAGTTGAGATGCACTTGAGATAGTCAGATCATAGTATATGACCAAGTACCAGGATATGGGATGTAGATACTAAGTGCAGTAGCCCTTCACAGGTGGAAAAATATTAATTGGGATAGTTAGAGAAGATCTTGAGTGACTGAATTCTAGTTAGAAGGGGAGAGTGCCTTGGATGAGGGAAACAGCATGAATTAAGTCCTAAAATTAAGAATAATCTGAGAATGCTTAGGGGATAAAGACACATCTACCAGCAGAAAGTACACATAGTTTCAGTGATGAGGAACAGAATTTGAAAAAGATTAGGGCTTTTGTATAAATAGCTTTGATGTCGGGCTAAAGAATTTGATCTTCATTTTGCTGAGAGTAGTCATTATTTGAGAGGGGGAATGACCTAATGGGCTAAGACTGAGTAAGAATAATCTGTTCAGTAGTGTGTAGGACAACGTGGAGAGAGGAGACTGGGAGTCATCTCGGTCCAGATTTGGGAAATAAGTTCTTGAAGTTGAGTGTCAGCAGTGAAAAGAAGGAATGATTGTAAGAGACATTACAAAGAAAACCCATTAACTTGAATGTCGCTGGTTTGGCCATGTAGGTTGAAGAGAGGGATAGGTCAAAGCTACTGAGGATGGAATTCTTGAGTGATTAGGAAAACGAAACAGAAATAAAAGGGTCAAGTAATTTTTAGTTTGAAAGATTAAAAAAAAAGACCCTTTTGGATATGTTGACAATGAGGTAGTGATAGGGCCTTGAAAGAGAGATGTCAGTTGTGACATATGGGGATGGAGCTTGATAAGAGTGGAGTGAAGGTTTGAGTCATCAACTGGAGGCGAAGCCATGTAAGAACCTCAGCAGAATACAGCCCAAAGTCCTTACCAGGTCACTGCTGACCCTTCTGACCTTATCTCCTACCATTTCTCTAACTTACCTTTCTTACTGCAGTCACACTGGGCTCCTTGCTGTTTCTCACACACATCTGTGGGCTCGCTTCAACTGTGAGTCTTTGCCCTTACTGTTCCTTCAGCCCAGGTCACTCTTCCACAGATATCTGTATCGCTCAGTCCCTCATTGCATTAAGAGGCACCCTTTCTAATTATTTTTTCTATAAAAGCACCCCGCCCTCCACCTTCACTCTCTAACTTAATTACCCTACTTAATTTTTCTTCATAGCACTTGTAACGACCTAGTATGTTATAAACTCAGGATATGTTGACTGTAATAGATAAATGGTTCAGACACAAATAATCAAAAGAATGGGCCTGAATCCAATACAAGTTTAAGAAATGCTTTTTCATCATTACTCATTTAAAAATATTATTACCATTAATTTTATTATATTGCAGGTTGTGAGAACCAGCAGTAAAAGTACTCTGCTGCTTTCCTTCCTGTCCTTCTTACTACTTTCTTCTTTCCGTTCAGTCCAACCCACTCGTCATTGCATAGCGCCTGCCTCCTACACTTCTACCTGGAGTAACAATAAATGCCAAGGGCCAGGATCCTCTGGAGGGATAATCCTCATCCTGTCCATTCCTACCCTGTGTTCAGAACCAGCAGCAAACACAACACTGTCATCCAAGTGAAAATCATCCTGGATTTCTTTGAAGGAGAACACGTGTCACAGATGGGAGAAGGGAAGGTATAGAAGAGGGAATGGACAGTCTCATCACTTTGACAGATGATTAGTGACTTTTTAAGGCAGTTCTCATCACAGTGTATTTTCATCAGAAGACATGGAGTTTGGATTCAGATACTCCTGAGATGAATCCTTATACCATTACTTATATGTTTCGAGGCAAGTTATTTAGCCTATCTGAACCTCAGTTTGCTCATCTATAAAATGGGGATAATAACATAACCTTGCTTGTGAGGTTTGCCTTTCGGATTAAATGAGTAACGTTTTTGAACTATGCAGTGTGTCCAGTGCCTGGTACATAGTGATCATTCAACAAATATTCTCTGCTAGAGTTGCTTTCTACCAGGGTGCCTGCCACACCTAAGACCCCACCCTCTCAGTGGAGTGAATGAATCTCTTGATGTTGATATATTGAGTCTTAACTGGACACTATACTTTTTATCTCTGGATAGTGAAAAGATTAAACAAAAGGAACATATGATTTTTTGCTCCTTTTAAAGAATATCCAATAATAGTGTTACATTTGGGGTTTAAAAATAAGCTCACTTTATGGCATTATAACTCATAGCATTATTTCATTATGTGATTTAAGTATAAATAAACCCAAACCCATTGCTGTCGAGTAGATTCTGACTCATAGCAACCCTGTAGGACAGAGTAGAACTGCCCCATAGGGTTTCCAAGGCTGGAATCTTTACGGAAGCAGACTGCCACATCTTTCTTCCGTGAAACGGCTGGTGAGTTTGAACCACCAAACTTTTGGTTGGCAGCTGAGCACTTTAACCACTGTGCCACCATGGCTCCTCTAATTATAAATAGAATCTGTTATTATGCCTTTGTTTTTTAAAGTTGAATATTAGTAGAATGTATTTTAAAAGAATAAAATCGGTATTTAAAGGGTTAAAGAGGTTGAAATAAAATGTTAAACTTTTTAATAAAATCTGAACAGATGATCTCCCAAAAAATTCTTTTTGGTGTGTTTTTTTTGAACTGGCATGTTGCAGGCCCTCTAATTGGTTTTCAGGCTTTACAGAGTAATTATGGCTTCAACAAACTTTGTCATCTGTGATTCAGGATGGTGTAAAGTAAACAGAACGTTTGAAATTCAGCTTGTAGTTCAAATTGCTCAGGAGAGTATAACCAGTGTAACTATCTAATTTGAGTACTAGCATAACATACTTTACTGAAAAGTATCACATATTATCATATAATAAAATTTTCCATTTTGTAGCATTTTGTGTAAAAACGCTTACTTCATTCATGTGTACTAAATGGTTCCAGAAATCATAAATAATCATTTGGTTGATAACTTTTTAGAATCTCTACTCCAAGTTTCCACTTTTGTTTTAAAATTTTAAATTGGCCTAGCTTGAATTGTGGGTCTTCACATAACTAGAAAGAAAACATTCTTCTAAAGAAATATTGGCTAATCTGTTTATTAACCACTGTCCCCTTTATGAATGTGAGTTTTCAGATCATGAGCCAGTATGATAGGAGAACTTAGCACTTTCATGGCAAGTTTTTTTCTTCTTTTACAGAGAGCTGTAGGATGTGTTAATGGTTCCCTATTATGGCTAACGTACAAGAACCCAGAGTTGTAGAATTTTTCTATAGGCTGACTCACTTGTTTTAACATGGTAATTTAGGGTTCCAACTGTTTGGAATTCAGATTCAGCCCTTTAATTACATTTGTTTATGTACAGCCTCCAAACCTAAGACTTAATGGTAAAGTATTTTCTTTTCTTGGTAGTGACCCAACTACTGCATGAAATGTCCTGTGCCAGCTTTTGGTAGCCGCTTCTCTCTTCTGCAGTCTCAATCTAATGGGTATTACTTAGAGATTGGATTC